>NC_139146.1:5124500-5724500 GCF_964270905.1 Leucopleurus acutus
TAATTTAGGAAAAAAATGTGTAAGGAACAGTGTGGAAATCTGAGTGGGCCTCGGTAAATAGAAATAAGGAGGATAGAGAGGCTGTGTCCTTCTTTTTTTTTTTTTAAATATTTATCTGGCTGTGCCGGGTCTTAGTTGCAGCACTCAGGATCTTCGTTGCTGCCCATGGGATCCTCGTTGGTTGTGGCATGTGGGATCTAGTTCCCTGACCAGGGATCGAACCCAGGCCCCCTGCATTGGGAGTGCAGAGTCTTAGCCACTGGACCGCCAGGGAAGTCCTTAGGCTGTGTCCTTCTGAGGATGGTGAGGGAAAGAGGTGCGACCTGGCCACTGTGTGTAAAGCTGACCAGACCAGGTCTTAACAGCTCATGGTTCTTCCCATGCAAGGGGTGGATGTGAGTTTTTTAATGGAAAGGCTGGCTTTTGGACTTGTTCTTGAAACAGGAATGAGGGGCAGGCAGGGACTGAGAGAGAGAGAGAGAGAGAGAGAGAGAGAGAGAGAGAATCTGAACGAGAGAGAGAATGAATAAGAGAGAGAGAGAAATGTAGCTAGCCTGCACTCCCTGAGTCTGGTGGGCAGAAAATTAAGCAGAGCCGCTGGGAGCCCATGATGGATGGCGTGGAGGGGACTTTCCTGTCCAATGTAAGTCTGTCCATGTACATTGAGTTGGTTTGAAAGTCCCAATGTGCAAACCACAGGGGCTGAGTTTAGACTTTCAGTCGAGTATCTGCCTTCATTGCCTTTGGTGTCTGCGAAACGCTTAGCCACTGAGTGAGAAGAGGAATCCTAGTTTTGACTTGAGCCAGTGGAGCATAAGTCCTGCTATAGCCTTCGGGCAAATGGCTTTTTATTTCATCTGTATATAAGGTAAAAAACCTCATATATATATATGTGTGTGTGTGTGTGTGTGTGTATATATATGTATGTATGTGTGTATGTATGTATTTTTTTTTTCCTTTTCTTACAGGATGAATAAAAGTGAAGTGTTCCTTTCCTGTTGTTGCGAAGGCTGCTGTCCAGTTGAGCTGCTTCTCCAGCAGGAACAGTCGGTGTCATTAACCTTTTCTCCGTACTGTGTGAGCTGTGGAACACGAAACTGGCCTGACTGATCACATCGCCACTTCAGAACGGAGACGGGTAGGTGTGTGGGTTGATGAACCGCTTTGGAGATTTGCGTAGTTATCACAGCATTGCCCCTCGGGGGCTGGATGACATTTTGGATCGGCCTGTGTGTGAGGGGCTGGGTAAAATCAGGATGGAAGGAGAGAGATGGGGCGAAACTAAAGGGAGAAGGTGACGCTGCCTCAGCCTCGCGGCAGCCATAATTGCGAGATGGGCTACGTTTCGGTGCTTGTCGGAAGGTGGGGCATGATGTGTGCCTGGGGGCGGAACCAGGATGGAAAAGGGATTGCAACTCCTGTTACATGAGGAAGAGATCAAACACCGAGTGTATTTAATGGCAAAAGAGAAATTCTACTTTTGGCTGTGTCCTATTTTTTGTCTTCAATTCTTAAAAGGCTGTTGAAGGGAGGGGTATGGAATCTCCTGTATGGCTTCTGAGGAAAAATTGGAGCCTCTTTGACTCCGTTTGAGGTGAAATGTTTAAATGGAATGGGTAGCTGCTAATGGAAGTGGATTTCTCCTCAGGCCGCCATTCAAGCCAATGCCTTAAGGGAAGTGTGTGATCTGGGACGAAGTTGGCTTGGTTGACCTCTAGAGGTGCTTAGAAGGCTGTCAGACAAAGAGTCCATCACATTTCATAATTTTCTCCCCGTCTCCAATAACAACTCATGAACAATTTCTGGCCTTGCTGAAACTAGATACCCTGCCGTGGACAGAATCTAGTTTCCTGTGGAAGTGGAGTTGGACAGAATTGGCTTTTTTTCCCTTTAAGAAATAAGAAGATTAAAAGTCTCAGTTTCTGGGGGCTTCCCTGGTGGTGCAGTGGTTAAGAATCCTCCTGCCAATGCAGGGGACACGGGTTTGAGCCCCAGTCTGGGAAGATCCCACACGCCGCAGAGCAACTAAGTCCATGTGCCACAACTACTGAGCCTGGGCTCTAGAGCCTGTGCTCTGCAACAAGAGAAGCCACCACAATGAGAAGCCCGTGCACCGCTACAAAGAGCAGCCCCCGCTCGCCGCAACTAGAGAAAGCTTGTGCACAGCAACAAAGACCCAACACAGCCAATAAATAAATAAATAAAAAATCTCGGTTTCTGTGTCCTTGTGGTACAGGAGAAGGAACAGAACTTGGAATCTAGAGTGGGATCCTAACTTAAACATTTTCTTATTGTGTGATCTTGGGCAAAGTTTCAGATTTTTAATTTGTAAATTGGAGCTAATGCTATTACCTTTGCATGGTTGTTAGAAGCATTAAGTGAGATGATATTGGTACAGTGCCCAAGACAGGGCTTGGTACACAGTAGTCACTCGATAAATGGATTTATTTCCATTTATTTCCTTTAGTCTCCCAGATAACTAAAATAGAACAGTTGGACTGTAAGAAAAGGAAACCACAGGCCAATATCCCTGATGAATATGGATGCAAAAATTCTCAACAAAACTGCGTTCAACAGCACATTAAAGGGATTATACACCATGGTCAAGTGGAGTTCGCCCTTGAGATGCAGAGACGGTTCCACACATGCAGCTCAGTAAATGTGATTCATCACATTAATAGGTTGAAAGATGAAAGTCATATGATCATCTTTGTGAGATAAGTGGCCATGAGGCTGCTCAGCGTGTGCTCAGACTCCCTTAGGGTGAATGCAGGTCATGGCTCCAAGACCCATGGGAGGGACGGATGAATGGTGGGGTGGAGGGATGGGATGGCAGAGCGCTGGATGCCAGTGTGTCGGTAGTTCAGACTAGAGCAGAGATCTCCTTTTGTGGTCCCATTTGCCTCAGAGCAGCGTGCGTGTGTGTGTGTGTGCGCGTGCGTGCGCGCACGCGCATATGTTTTTCTTCTGCTTCTCCTAGGCTCAAGCCGTCTATTGCATAATCCCTCTAGTCCAGTGTTCCTCAAACTCCAATGTGCGTACAAATCTGCTGGGGATCTTGAGAAAACGCAGATACCAGCTCAGCATATCGGTGGCGGGGCGTGAGATTTTGCATTTCTAACAAGTTCTCGGGCAGTGCTGAAGCTGCTGGTGTATGGACTGCACTTTGGGTGGAAAGGTTTTAGTTTGTGACACTGCTGCCTGTAGAAAGCCTCAGAAGTCATCTCTAGTTGGATGATGACTTTGGAGCCTGCCTCTCCGACCCTGCTGGGATTCCTGGAGAATGCTTCCTTATCATTGTCTCTTTTTTTCTGCTAAGACCTATTATTTATGAGTACTATCTGGGTATCTCTTTTTCTCCAAAGATGAGGTCTACCCGCAATCTATAAAGCCCATATTTGGGCTTCTTATAGCAACACATCTGTTTCTCAGAGTGGTGCTAACACCGCTGGTGGTGAAGCCCTAGGTACAAACCTGTTTTAGGAAAGAAATTCATCTTGTTAGAGGGAGCTGAGTACTTACAAGGCAGATAACGTTCTGCAGCTTGCTGAACTGATGAAGAGAAGCACTGAGTTTCAGACTTAACCTATCTTTCATTCTTTGAATGAAGTCTATCTTCTGAATTACATGAGCCATGTGAAGCAGATAAAGAGAGCGATGGTTCTAGAAACAAAAACAGAGTTCTTATCTTTTAATACAGGAGACAATGCCTCGGGATATTATTATTTGTGATTTATGGGGTGCATAGCAATATGACCGGTGTCTCACCACAGCAGACAGACGACTCTGAACATCTGCCTTTGATGAACTCTTGTAGCTTCCCAGGGGCAATTTTCCACTGTAGAATAGCTGCTGCATCACACAATTTTGGCTTAAAAAAATCATACTAAGTGAGCTGCTAGGAAACTTGGTTTCTGTTTTCAGTCTTACTGCTGACTTATTCTGACTTTGTCCAAACTCCTTCAATCTTCTGACCTGTTAGTAAATATTGCTATCAAATATTTGCTTTTGACATACCTTGAGATGTTTATTAGCTAAATTAGTCTCAAGTATTTGTGAACACTTGCTTTTCCTTCTGAAGATATATCAGATTTCCCTACAAGGGCAAACTGTGTAAATGAGTAAAGCCAACTAAACAAACAAAACAGAGAAGATGACCAGATCATCCTCTGTAAGAAAGGAGTAGAAGAGAAGACAAATTTCCTTCCCCCACTCCTTTCTTCTGACTTTTAAAAAACTTTATTTTGAAATAATTTCAGATTTATAGAAAAGTTGCAAGAATAGTATAAAGATTGCGCAAATGTTAACATTTTTACCACATTTGCTCTCATGCTCTCTCTCTTTCTAGCTATATCTATATATCTGTGTTTTTCTCTGACCCAGTTGAGAATAAGTGGAAGACAAAGTAGATGCTTCTTTATGCTTAAATGCTGCAGGGACTATACTGAGGACGTACTTACTCACAATATAGTTATGAAAATGAACAATTAAACTGACAACACTATTAAATCTATGGACTTTATTCAGATTTTGTCAATTGCCTTAATATGTCCTTTATAGTACGACAAAAAAATAATGTTTGGTCCAGATCCAAACCAGGCTCATGTGTTTTATATAATTGTCCTGTTTCTTATCTCATTAACCTAGAGCATCAACTCAATCTTTCTTTCTTTCATAGTGAAGCTAAATTCTTTTTTTAAATTGAAATATAGTTGAAATACAATATTGTGTTAGTTTCAGGTGTGACCTACATAATGATTTGACAGTTGCATACATTATGAAATGATCCCCACGGTAAGTCTAGTCTGTCCCCATGTAAAATTATTATAATATGATTGACCATGTTTCTTGTGTTGTATATTATATTCCTGCAGCTTCTTTATTATATACCTGGAGTTTGTACCTCTTAATCCCCTTCACCTATTTCACCCACCCCCAGACCTCCCTCCTTTCTGGCAACCACCTGCTTGTTCTCTGTATCTATGACTCTGTTTTCATCTTGCTTTGTTTGTTTTGCTTTTCAGATTCCATGTTTAAGTGAGATCACGCAGTATTTGTACTTCCCTGTGTGACTTATTTCACTTAGCCTAATACTCTTTTGATCCATGCTTACTATTGCAAATGGCTAGATTTCATTTTTAAATGGCTGAGTAATATTCCATTGTGTATATATGTATATACATATATATGTGTGTGTGTATGTGTATATATATGTGTGTATATATATATATATGTATACATACATATATATACACATACACACATATATGCATATCCTCCTTATCCATTTGTCTGTTAATGGACACTTACGTTGCTTCTATATCTTGGATATTATAAATAATGCTGCAGTGAACATTGGAGTGCATATATCTTTTCAAGTTAGAGTTTTGGTTTTCTTTGTGTAAATACCCAGAAGTGAAATTGCTGGATCATATGGTGGTTCTAATTTTAATTTTTTGAGGAACCTCCATTCTGTTTTCTATAATGGCTACACCAATTTACAATCCCACCAACAGTGCAAGGGTTCCCCTTTCTCCACATCCTTACCAACACTTGTTATTTATTGTCTTTTTGAAGATAGCCATTCTGACAGGTGTGAGGTGGTACCTCGTGTTTTTTTAAAAAATTATTTTATTTATTTTATTTTGTTTTTGGCTGTGTTGGGTCTTTCTTTCTGCACGCGGGCTTTCTCTAGTTGTGGTGAGCAGGGGCTACTCTTCCTTGCAGTGCGTGGGCTTCTCATCGCAGTGGCTTCTCTTGTTGTGGAGCATGGGCTCTAGATGTGCAGGCTTCAGTACTTGTGGCACATGGGCTCTAGAGCACAGGCTCAGCAGTTGTGATGCATTGGCTTAGTTGCTCCGTGGCATGTGGGATCCTTCTGGACCAAGGCTCGAACCTGTGTCCCCTGCATAGGCAGGTGGATTCCCAACCACTGCGCCACCAGGGAAGCCCTGTCTCATGGTTTTGATTTGCATTTCCCTGAGTTTAGTGAGGTTGAGCATCTTTTCATGTGCCTGTTGGCCATCTGTACATCGTCTATTCAGTAGGCGGCCTTTTTGTTTTGTTGATAGTTTCCTTAGTTGTGCAAAAGCTTTTTAGTTCGACATAGTCATATTTGTTTATTTTTGCTTTTGTTTTCCTTGCCTGAGGAGACAGATCCAAAAAAATATTACTAAGGTTGATGTCAGAGAGTATACTGCCTATGTTTTTTTCTAGGAGTTTTGTGGTTTCAGGTCTTACATTTAAGTCTTTAATCCATTTTGAGTTTAGTTTTGTATATGGTGCAAGAAAATAGTGTCCAATGTGATTCTTTTGCATGGCAGCTGTTCAATTTTCCCAACACCACTTACTGAAGAAGCTGTCTTTTTCCTATTGTATATTCTTGTCTCCTTTGTCATAGATCAATTGACCATATAAGTGTGGGTTTATTTCTGGGCTCTGTATTCCATTCCACTGATCTATGTGTCTGTTTTTGTGCCAGTACCACATTGTTTTGATTACTGTAACTTTGTAGTGTAGTTTGAAATCAGGGAGCATGATACCTCTACCTTTGCTTTTCTTTCTGAAGATTGTTTTAGCTATTTGAGGTCTTTTTTGTTTCCATACAAATTTTAGGATTATTTGTTCTAGTTCTATGAAAAATGTCATTGGTATTTTGATAGAGATTGCATTGAATCTTTAGTTTTCTTGAGGTAGTGTAGTCATTTTAATAATATTTAATTCTTCTAATCCATGTACATGGTATATCTTTCCATTTGTTTGTGTTGTCTTCAATTTCTTTCATCAGTGTCTTATAGTTTTTCTGAGTATAAGTCTTTTACCTCCTTGGTTAGGTTTATTCCTAGGTATTGTATTCTTTTTTTTTTTTTTTTTTTTTGGCGGTACGCAGCCCTCTCACTGTTGTGACCTCTCCCGTTGTGGAGCACAGGCTGCGGACGTGCAGGCTCAGAGGCCATGGCTCACGGGCCTAGCCGCTCCGCGGCATGTGGGATCTTCCTGGACTGGGGCACGAACCCGTGTCCCCTGCACCAGCAGGTGGACTCTCAACCACTGCGCCACCAGGGAAGCCCATATTCTTTTTGATGCAATTATGAATGTGATTGTTTTCTTAATTTCTATTTTCGATAGTTCATTGTTAGTATATAGAAATGCAACAGATTTCTGTATATTAATTTTGTATACTGCAACTTTACTGCATTCATTTATTAGTTCTAAAAGTTTTTTTGGTGGTGTGTGTGTCATCTTTAGGATTTTCTGTATGAAGTAGCATGGCATCTGCAAACAGTGACAGTTTTACTTCTTCCTCCCCAATTTGGATTCCTTTAATTTCTTTTTCTTGTCTGATTGCTGTGGGTAGGACTTCCAGTACTATGTTAAATAAAAATAGTGAGAGTGGATATCCTTGTCTTGTTCCTGATCTCAGAGGAAATGCTTTCACCTTTTCACTATTGAGTATGATGTCGGGTGTAAGTTTATCATATATGGCCTTTCTTATGTTGAGGTATCTTGCCTTTATACCCATGTTGTTGAGAGTTTTTATCTTAAATGGATGTTGAATTTTGTCAAAAGTTTGTTTTTTCCTGCATCTATTGAGATGATCATATAATTTTTATTCAATTTTGTAACTGTGGTGTATCACATAGATTGATTTGTGGATACTGAACCATCCTTGCATCCCTAGAATAAATCCCATTTAATCATGGTGTATGATCCTTTCACTATATTTTTGAATTCAATTTGCTAATATTTTGTTGACGATTTTTGCATCTATGTTCATCAGTGATATTGGCCTGTAATTTTTTCTTTTTGTGATGTCTTTGTCTGGTTTTTGTATCAGGGTGATGCTGACCTAATGCTGAATGAGTTTGGAAGTGTTCCTTCTTCGCAGTTTTTTTGCAATAGTTTGAGAAGGATAGGTGTTAACTTTTCTTGAAAAGTTTAGTAGAATTCATCTGTGAAGACATCTGGTCCTGGAATTTTGTTTGTGGTGAGGTTTTTTTTTAAATTAATTTTTTAAAATATTTATTTATTTATTTATTTTGGCTGCGTTGGGTCTTCTTTGCTGTGCACGGGCTTTCTCTAGCTGCGGCGAGCGGGGGCTACTCTTTGTTGTGGTGCGTGGGCTTCTCACTGTGGTGGCTTCTCTTGTTGTGGAGCACAGGCTCTAGGTGCTCGGGTTTCAGTAGTTTTGGCATGCGGGCTCAGTAGTTGTGACTCACAGGCTCTAGAGCGCAGGCTCAGTAGTTGTGGCACATGGGCTTAGTTGCTCTGCGGCATGTGGGATCTTCCTGGACAAGAGCTCGAACCCACGTCCCCTGCATTGGCAGGCGGATTCTTAACCACTGTGCCACCAGGGAAGCCCTTGTTGTCAGTTTTTTAAATTACTAATTCAATTTCATTACCATTAATTGGTCTGTTAATATTTTCTATTTCTTCCTGATTAAGTCTTGGGAGATTGTACGTTTCTAGGAATTTATCCATTTCCTTTATACTATCCATTTTATCAGCATATAGTTGTTCATACTGGTCTCCTATGATTTTTTGTATTTCTGTGCTGTCCATTGTAACTTCTTTTTCATTCCTGATTTTATTTATTTGGGCTCTCTCTCTCTCTCTTTTTTTTTCCTTGATGAATCTGGCTCAAGGTTTCCAATTTTATTTATCATTTCAAAGAACCAGCTCTTAGTTTCATTGATCTTTTCTATTGTTTTTAAGTCTCTATTTCATGTATTGCTGCTCTGATCTTTATGATTTCTTTCCTTCTACTAACTTTGGGTTTTGTTGGTTCTTTTTCTAGTTCCTTTAGGCTTAAGTGTTAGATTGTGTGTTTGAGATTTCTCTTGTTTCCTGAGGTAGGCTTGTATTGCTGTAAACTTCCCTCTTAGAACTGCTTTTGCTGTGCCTCATAGATTTTGGATTGTTGTGTTTCCATTTTCATTTGTCTCCAGTAGTTTTTTTTTTTTAACTGTTCAAACTACTCTTTTATTTATTTATTTATTTATGGCTGTGTTGGGTCTTTGTCTCTGTGCGAGGGTTTTCCTAGTTGTGGCAAGCGGGGGCCACTCTTCATCGTGGTGCATGGGCTTCTCACTATTGTGGCCTCTCTTGTTGTGGAGCACAGGCTCCAGACGCGTAGGCTCAGCAATTGTGGCTCAAGGGCCCAGTTGCTCCGTGGCATGTGGGATCATCCCAGACCAGGGCTCGAACCCGTGTCCCCTGCATTAGCAGGCAGATTCTCAACCACTGCGCCACCAGGGAAGCCCTCTAGTAGTTTTTTATTTCCTCTTTGATTTCTTCAATGACCCACTGGTTGTTTAGTAGCATATTGTTTAGCCTCCATGTTCTTGTGTTTTTTGCAGTTTTTTCCCCTCATCGTTGATTTCTAGTCTTATGCTGGTATAGTCAGAAAAGATGCTTGAAATGATTTCAATCTTCTTAAAATTTTACTGAGACTTGTTTTGTGGGCCAGCATGTGATCTGTCCTAGAGAATGTTCCATGTGCTCTTGAAAAGAATGTGTATTCTGCTGTTTTTGGATAGAATGTTTTAGATTAAATGTATCTATTAAATCCATCTAGTATAATTTGTTGTTTAAGACCAGTCTTTCTTTATTAATTTTTTTTGGTCTGACTGATCTGTCCATTGATGTAAGTGAGGTGTTAAAGTCCTCTACTATTATTGTGTTACTGCCAATTTCTCCCTTTATGTTTGTTAATATTTGCTTTATGTATTTAGGTGCTCATACGTTGAGAGCATATATATTTTCAATTGTTATCTTCTTGATTGATTGATCCCTTTACCTTATGTAATATCCTTCATTGTCTCTTGTTACACTCTTTGTTTTAAAGCCTCTGTCTGATATAAGTATTGCTATTCTAGCTTTCTCTTTGTTTCCATTTGCATGGAATACCTTTTCCACCCTCTCACTTTCAGTATGTGTGTGTCTTTAGATATGAAGTGAGTCTCTTGTAGGTAGCATATATATGTCATTTTTTTTTTTTTTTTGCGGTATGCGGGCCTCTCACTGTTGTGGCTTCTCCCGTTGCGGAGCACAGGCTCCAGACGCGCAGGCTCAGCAGCCATGGCTCATGGGCCCAGCCGCTCTGCGGCATGTGAGTTCTTCCCAGACCGGGGCACAAACCTGTGTCCCCTGTGTTGGCAGGCGGACTCTCAACCACTGAGCCACGAGGGAAGCCCTGTCTTGTTTTTTTAAATCTGTTCACCCTATATCTTTTTATTGGAGTATTTAGTCCATGTACATTTAAAGTAATTATTGATAGGTATGTACTTATTGCCATTTTGTTAATTGTTTTCTGGTTGTTTTTGTAGTTTGCTTCCTTTCTTCTTTTCTCTCTTACCTTGTGATATGATGATTATTTTTAGTGTTATCTTTGGATTCTTTTCTCTTTTTTTTGTGCATGTATCTATTATAAGTTTTCGGTTAGCCATTACTATGAGGTTCATAATAAAAACATATATCTATATATAATTATTTTAAGTTGATGATATTTTAAGTTCAAACACATTCTAACCACCCTACATTTTTATTCTCCACCCCCATGTTTACTATTTTTGACATCATATTTTATGTATCTTTGTTTTGTGTATTCCTTAACTAGTTATTATGGATATAGGTGATTTGACTACATTTGTCTTTTTTTTAAAAAAATATTTATTTATGGCTGTGCTGGGTCTTCGTTGCTGTGCGCAGGCTTTCTCTACTTGCAGCGAGTGGGGACCACTCTTTGTTGTGGTGCGTGGGCTTCTCATTGCAGTGGCTTCTCTGTTGCAGAGCACGGGCTCTAAACATGCAGGCTTCAGTGGCTGTGGCACGTGGGCTCAGTAGCCATGGCTTGCAGGCTCTAGAGCGCAGGCTTAGTAGTTGTGGCACATGGGCCTAGCCGCTCCACGGCGTGTGGGAACTTCCCAGAACAGGGCTCGAACCCGTGTCCCTGCATCGGCAGGCGGACTCTCAACCACTGTGCCACCAGGGAAGCCCGAGAACATTCTTTTTTGAAGCACACAAGCAGAGTTTGGGGAGCAAACTCCTTCTTTGGATTCTTGGCCCTTTTCTGCTCTTCTCTTTCATGGTGTCCTCAGATTCTTATTTACTGGCTCCTCATGGAGGATGTCATCAGGGTGGTTGTAGCCTGGGAAGACTTTAGCACAACTTGGGTAATATAGCTTTATATTATATAAGTGTAATGTTGACCCATTTCAAAGGTCAGAGTGAAACATGAAAAAAAGGTTTAAAATGACACTTTCCATTCATCGAAATCTGTCTCTTTTGCAATGAAACTAGAATTCATGATTACATGACATGATATATAAATATACACACACAAATATATATATCTTAATACCAACGCACGCATGCACACATTTTGTACAAGTTTTTGTGATCACATATCTGGGCATCATCCCCTGTGGGTGTTAATTTCTAACTGTTTAGATACTCTTTTATCTGTATCCCAGATTAGAAGCGCAGCTGCTCTCCAGTCTTAGCCACACTTGCTTGATCTTGGAATGACATTAGGGGATTTCTTGTGACTGGTTTGCTGAGATCATTAAGAAAATCAGTCTTAAAGATTGGTTTAGGCTGGTTTTCCTTTGGTTCTCGAGTGGACTTTCTCTGGACCTTTCTGACCTTTAACTCTATTCATTCTTTGCTTATCCTGATCTTATGGTGCCTTTAAACCCCAGAGGGCAACTAGACACTGATGATCCAAAGTTATTTATGAGCGTGATGGCTGTATTAGTGGTTTTCCCATTTTGCCTTTCTCCCTGCAGCTTTTAACCTGAAAGCATTTTGGAACAGGGTCTGTTTTCCTATAACTGCCTTCTTGTACTGGTTGAGCAAAAAATCAGAGCAGTGATTGAGTCCTCAGCACTATTATGGCACTACAGAGTAATAAAATTTATCACACTTCTTTTTCAGCCCTTTAGAGAGTGACATTTCACAGTGTAATTTTGCTTCACAGATCTTTCCCTTGTGAGTTTTAACTTTCAGGGTAGGATTCTCTCTTATGGCTTCACCTTTCCCCTCTTTTGTGTATCTGTAAGAAGTTGCACAAATCAGCTTCCTCTCAGCATAGCAAATGGAATCAGGTCGTGCTCCCAAGTGCCCTTCACCTCGAGATTCCTGATGGTTTCTTCCTTATTTGTCGTGAACAGGCGCAAATTGCCTCACCTCTAGTTGCCCTTTCCACTTTATGAAACAAGCAATAGCAACACAGCTCTAAAAATTCCCAGATGACCTGCATTTTTCTCTTTTTATTATCCCTTAAGAAATGTCTCAGTAATCGAAATCTAGAGGAGCAGAGTTTTGTCATCTTTTCATTTAGCATCTTACTTATGTTTGGTTTATTTATCCTGTGCCTTTAAACCCCAGTGGGCAACATCTGCCTAAGGGACCTAAAGAAATGAAACCAAGAATATTGTCATTAATTCAAAGGCAAGAAGTTAAGCAGAGGTCTTAGTGCCCACGGTGGTCTGAGAGTCAGAAGGAGGAAAAGGAAGAGAAGAACGCGCGAACATTTTAGTAGGCAACAGCAGAGATGCGAGACATCTGTGCCCAAGATTCATACTGCATGCTGCATTTTATTTATTTATGGGGACATGGGTGTCTGTTTTTGTCCCTCTACAGTAATTTATCGGTAAGTTCATCTTGATTTACTAGTGCACTGAGGACCCGCACTGCTAATTCCCCTTGACTTCATATATTTCTTTTACCTTAACTCATAAAGCTTCAGCGTTGCCTTTATCATCCATATGTGTTTCTTTGCAAGTCCGACTTGTTTTGATCTATAGCATGAGCCCTCTTTCCCCACTTCTTTGTCCCGTCTTCACAGATTGCTTTCCTCAGTATGACATTTCAGTCATTTGATTTTTCCCAACAGGTTCCCTGATGCCAACCAGGTCGTGATACCCTAGTGTCACTTCAAGACCTTCCTGGTTATTTCCCTTGGTTCCTAGTATTTGTGGACCGGCACCTAAGAGATTTACTGATGATTTGTCTCCTCTTTTAGGTTTTTGTTTGCTTAGATCCAAACCACAGGTGGTAAATTAGACGGCCTGAGGATATCTGGAATTGTGTGAAATGGGAGTTTTGTTCTGCTTGGTAGAGAGTGCTGGAATGTTCTATCACAAGTGTTGTCACAGAAGGCCCATGTCTGGAATTGCTTTACAGAGAAGGATTCTGCTAGCCTTTGTAAATCAAATACCATCTACCTAATTTCCCTGAGAGCTTCTAGATGGGGAGAGTTGGATTATCAATTTTCAAAGTGGTTTATCTTTTAAAAAGAGGAACACACCTGTAAGAAACTCATATTAATTTCGGTTGGAAGGGGATAGAAGACTTTTTTTCTTGTTTCATTTATTTTTCATTGGTACTATGTTTGTGGGATCTGAGCCACACACACATATGCAGACGGACACCTACGTATATATAACGGAGAGACAGAGAGAAAGAGAAAAAAATTCCCTTTTTTAAATTCTCATGCTATTGGCATTAAAACACTGAATGCTGCATTATCACGAGAAGTTCAGCTGTCCCGATTTACATCAGTGACATCTATTTCGGGTGTCAGACAAGAGAAAGCTGTACAGAATTATTTTTTTCTGGTCTTTTTAGCTTTCTTTGAACAGTTTCTGTGATTCCACATGGAGAGAGGTTTTGTGGCTGCATATGACATTAGAAAAGTAGCCTTGTTAGGAAAAGTAGCCTTGTCCTTAAATTGAGTATAATTCAGGAATTTCCCCATTATTTAAAATTATAATGCCGCGAAGGGCACTCATAATTCTCTATTCTATTGCTTTACTCTGTGAAGCGTGTGTGGCTGGGTTCTTTCAGGGCTGTTCTAGTTGAGGTCTGTGAAGTTGATCCCACCTCATATCGTGATGGTGGATGAAAGACTTTCTGCCTGTGGGTAAGGAATGCCTGTTAATGCCGCCACCCGCCCCCCCACCCCGTGCTATTACCATCCCCCCACCCCATTCACTGCTGAGGGTACATTGACCATAAGACACTGCGGTGTCTACTTTTCCATTGTTCCCTCACCTGTTAAATAAAGGAGTTCAGTAAGTCACCCAGTCCTAAAATCAAATTTAAAATGGGCTTCTATTGCAGTTGGAGGGCTTTGGGTAGCTATAAGGAAGAATTTCCTGATGCTGAGGATATCAAATTTCTTGAATGGTTGTATAATCACATTCTCAACAGACCTTAAGAAATATTTTAATCTCTGTCAGATACCTGAAGGCAGAGGAAAGAACCGTTTGACACCAGGTCCATAACTCAGTTCTGTAGTAGGGGACACCACAACAGGTAATACCACTTTGTAATTTCTGATAATGGTACATGGATTTCTGCCCAATATTAATGTTCTATTGATTCAAAAATGTTCCTGGAATCCAGTGAAATGAATCCAAGCTGATAGACAGGATGACTAAGCAAATAATAGCAAAGCAGTAACCAAAAATGTCCAGAGAAAAAATTATGGGGAAAAAAGTCCCTAATGAAGAACATATGTTTAATATCAGAGGTAAATAATAAAAAGTCAAATTAACTTACCTGAAAAATCCATTTTTGGGGCTTCCCTGGTGGCGCAGTGGTTGAGAGTCCGCCTGCCAATGCAGGGGACACAGGTTCGTGCCCCGGTCTGGGAAGATCCCACATGCCGCGGAGTGGCTGGGCCCGTGAGCCATGGCCGCTGAGCCTGCACGTCCGGAGCCTGTGCTCCACAACGGGAGAGGCCACCACAGTGAGAGGCCCGCGTACCGCAAAAAAAAAAAAAAAAAAAAAAAAAAAAAAAAAATCCATTTTTGAAAAGGAACAAAAATTACAAAAAAAGGAAAAAAAGTAGAATTAAAACCTGACCTTTGAACAAGAGACACCATGGGGTCAGATTTGAGGGCACAAAGGGAAAAAATAGTATTAATATTATTTCTTTCAAGACATTAGTAAGTGAAGTCGTAGGCAAATGTGATCTGTACGTCCAAAAGTTCCACATGACTTATCTGACACCAGGGTTAAAAATAATACATATATGCCTGTTGGAATTACCACCAAGTAGAGTGCAGTGGCAGAAACAACGTTTGTCCCTCATCTCCAGCATTTTATATATTCCACCAATCCTCACCAATGGGATTTATGAAGTATTATACAGAATTTAATTATCCTATTATAATAGTATATACACTCTGAAATTAGGAATATGCTGCAGGCGTTGACTGAAAATGCATAGGCTGATGGCTTTTAACAAGAAGGGAAGACAAGATTCAAAAACAAAACAGACTCCTAAGTGTTGAGCTATGGCTTCTTCTCAAAACGCCTTCTCACAGATTTTTTTATTTTTAAGCTGAGAGAAAAGTACTGATTGACCATTTCTGTAAGGGGCATAATTTATCTGCACTGATTAAAATGATCAAGTGATAGCTCCTTATATCCCAGGTAAATGCTTCCTTTGTGCTTTCCAGACACGAATTTCTGACATGATGTGGGAAAAGCTGACGAAGTCAGTCTGTGGGCTGTGTTTTTATCCAGAAGGTGGCTTGAGATGGATTCATGGCAAATCACAGTAAATTATTTACCAGATAATAGGTGTGATAATTGTTCTTATTTATCATCAGTATAACTTGCCTTGTTCTCCTGTCATGCTTTCAATCAAACCCTCCCCAAAGATTTGCAGGTTAAAATATACAGCCAAAAGGCCATTCCAACAGTTTTTACTCATAATGGCACACTGATTATCTCCTAATTGAAAAATGTAAACTAGTGGCTTTGTAAGTCATGCGAGCGACCCTTGCATTTCTAACTCAATGGGGAGAGTCATTCCGTACCTCATGCCTCCTGCCACAAGGAACAGCACAATTTTCAGTACTTTTGATGGTCTCCTGAATTAATTTGGAAATAACTTCTTTGTTTTCCATGGAGAAGGGGAAAAACCCACATACTCAAATTTGCTGAAAAAGTACAGATGTAGAATACCACCGTCTACTGTCCTGACGGCAGCTAATCCGTCGAAGCTTAATTGTAGGTATCCACCAGGTCTGGAGTTGGAGAGGAACACTGATTATTGCTGCGTGCGTTTCCATAAGCAAGACTGTGTCTTGAGCCTGTTGCAAAGTTTCAAGTAAATTTATTTCTACCGGCAGCTGTAATGGATCTTTGGTCATGGACTATTTCTGGACTTGGTGCAGTGGGAGAAAATAATTCCAACTTACCCATGCAGAATTTCTCCAAAGGTTGCCAGGGTTTGCAAAAGGGGACTGACACACTCTGAAGCACCCCATACTCTTTTTGTCAGAGGCACCTGTGGTCCAGATGGCCCTGGGTTATTTTACTGTGGTTTACCTCTTCACCCAGAAACTCATACGCAGCTAGGCAGCCCAGTAAGTGTTTCCCAACTTCCTTAACAAGAGCAGTGACTGCTACAGAGACTGTGTCTCATCCCTCCCCCCCTTCACCCCCCTCTCCTCCTTTCTTCTCCCCTCACTTGTTTTGGGTGTGACCCAAGGTCATAGCTCAGATAGGACCCTCTACTAATGCTCTATTTCCCTCTGGCGTGCATCCTATTACACAGCTCACAGCCTCTTTCGGGCGTGTTGCTTCCTTGTGACCCTACCAACCTTGTCTAATTCCCGTGTCTATTCCTTCCTGGTCAGTCTGCTTCTCCTGTACCATCTGGGGATTTTCATGTATTTGGGTTGGATCACGGCCTTTCCGAAGTTGCTCAGCAACCTTCACAGCTCCCATCTACAGACCTCCTGCTGATACCCTAAGCCACACCCTTCTACACCCACTTGCTCTGTTCTTGTTATCTGGGCTCCAGCTCCCCTTGCCTCTTACTGTGTTTTCACATCTTTGCGCAGCTCTCTTCAGATCGTTTGTATTGTTTCTCTTATTCCCAGTCTTGCCCTCATCCTTGGAAACTATTTATTCCTTCTTTTCTAATGTTCCACGGGGGTGAGCTGGACTTACCTCTACTTCCTCAACTAAGTTAGTGTAAGAGCATTCGTCCTGCTTTGCCTCTTGTGGAATTTAGACACTATTAGTGTCAAGTCCCATGGTAGAGGTCACTTTCTGACTCTCAGTAAACTGGCCAGGGGGCCTATTTTCCAAAAGGGTCTTGATAGTTATCTCTGTGACTTTGTCAGTTCATTGAGAAGTTGCCCTGTCTCATCTAGGAAATAAAAGTTTTTTTGTGAACTGTGTAGTGATGGAATATTCCTAGGGTGCCTCACGGAGCTCTTCTAGTCCTGGGACTGATTGAGATTCAGTGACTCTGACCTTGTGTACAAGGCAAGCAGTTGTTTTGGTGATCAAATTCTTTGAACCCCCAACTCAGGACACATGGACGAACAATAGAACAGAATATCTGAAATCTTGAAAAATCTAGGATGTCGTATTATTTATTGCTGTGTAACAAACTACTCCAAAACTTACTGGCTTAAAACAACAAACATTTATTATCTCATACAGTTTTTGTGGGTCAGGAATTTGGGTGCAGTTTAGCTGAGAAAAAATTATGGGGAAAAAAATCCCTAATGAAGAACGTATGTTTAATATCAGAGGTAAATAATAAAAAGTCAAATTAACTTACTTAAAAAATCCATTTTTGGGGCTTCCCTGGTGGCGCAGTGGTTGAGAGTCCACCTGCCAATGCAGGGGACCCGGGTTCGTGCCCCGGTCCAGGAAGATCCCACATGCCGCGGAGCGGCTGGGCCCGTGAGCCGTGGCCGCTGAGCCTGCGCGTCCGGAGCCTGTGCTCCGCAACGGGAGAGGCCGCCACAGTGAGAGGCCCGCGTACCACAAAAAAAGATGCTGGCTGAGGTTACAGTTATCTGAAGGCCTGACTTGGCGCTTCTAAGAGGACTCACTGACATGGCTGTAGGTAGAAGGACTCTTTTCTTCACCACATAGGTTTCTCCACAGGGCTGCTTGAGTGTGCTCACAATATGGCAGCTGGCTTCCCCAGAGCAAGTGATCCCAAAACAGCAAGTTAGAAGCTGTAATGTCTTGTGACCTAGCCTTGGAGGTTGCACTTCATTATTTCCATAGTATCCCATTGGTTACACAAATCACCCCTATTTATTGTGGGAGGGGACCACCCAAGGGCAGGATACCAGGAGGCAGGGATTATTGGGGACCATCTTGGAAGCTGGCTACCACAAATGTGTAGACTCTTTTTTTGTGTCTTATTCTGCCCTTGTTATCCTTCCAACCATGTTTAGAAGATTATGAAGAGCACTGTGCCTTGCTCAGCTCAGCTAGAAGACAGACACTGGGGCATATTATGTCCTTTGAGCACGTGAATCAGAAAACAAAGGACTCCAGCAACCATCATGGTTAAAACAAAGTGTTTTCATTCCTTCTCTCTTTCGTTCTTTCTTCCACCAAACCTGGTGCTTCCCAGTGTATACTTCCCAGAGTACTAGTCCTGTGAAGTGCTCTACCAAAAATTATTTTGCAATCAAAGTCATAGATTCACAATTTTCATGAAGACTCTGAGAATTCTTGCAATAGAGATACTTATTTCACTGTTTAACCCAGCACTTCTCAAGTTTATTTGTCCATAGGTTTTGAAATTTTGTCATACCTGAAAACGTCCGCTAAACCTAGTGTTCTTTAAAATATACATCTTGAAACACTGGTCTGCAGAGTTAGATGTCCATAACCAATATTATTCCAGAAAAGATTTAAGATGGTTGTAATACAAAAGCAGTACATTGAACCTACCTGGAATTGTATAGTTGAGTATGCCCATCAGATTGAGCCCTTGAAGGGTAATCTTATATCCACAATACCTAACTCAGTACCTGAAACTGTTGGTTTGCTGGGGAATCCTCCTTTGACTATCCCCTTTACTATGCTCTAAGAACGTGTGCTTTGATGTTTCTTTACCCCTGTATGAAATCTCTATTGAAAACTGGCCCTCAAAGTCTTTCAAAGAGCGTTAACCTCCTTCCCCCAGGAGGAGAACATTTTCTCCACCTACCTATAAACTCCAAGAAGCATTGCACTGCTGAGATTAAGCATCTCTTAGCTGGTGTATTTTATGGCCGAATTGTTTGTCTTGGTATGTAAGCCTCCGGGGCATAACCATTTCTCCTTATGAGTCTGGTATAGCACTCAGCACACTGTCAGCACTCAACCCAAAGTAAATCATCATAATAATAGTCATAAACATAAATCAAGGGAGCCCCATTCAACTTATTTATAGCCTTACAGGAGAAGCACAAGAGAGAAAGTGCAGTTATTTTCCATCATATTATCCTATATCATTTCCAAGCAAAATGTCCTATTGTCCACTAGTGTGTAACCAGGTAATGAAGGATTCTGGTGTAACCTGCAAATTCCATGAGGCCAGAATTAAATGATGTGAGGCTAGAAGCTCATGTTTTCTAAGTCTCTATAATTAAAATCTGAATTTCTAGGGCTTATTAAGGTAATATTTAACATATAATTATCTTGACATTTTAAAAGGGAAAAGTGTTTAAGACAAATTATGTAGTAATATTTAATCACAAAAATCTACTTGTTCTGTTCCTTTCTTCAAAGGTCTGTTCTCTGATTTCTAAGGTGAAAGCTTAAAACTTAATAAAGATTTTAATGTACTGTTTAATCTAACGGATAATAGTGGATTAGTTAGTGGGTTATCCCTCCCGTATAACATACAGGGTGCTTTACCACATTGAAATCCGGGCCAACCTTACAGTTGGGCTTGTCATGCCGTATGACTGAATATCAAACTATAGTAGCCACGTTTTCCACTGTTTTTTTTAACTTGAGAGATTTGGAAAACACACCTACACACACACGCACACCCTGCCCCCCATACTCACCCCCCTCATAAATGTAAAAATAACAATCCCAAATGTATCCACCATCAAGCAAGGTACTTGAACATTTTGATAGACTTCTTTTCAGGCTTTATCCTAAGCATCCACTTTAAAAAATATCTGAGTAACACGTGACTGTATTTTCCTTTTTTTTTTTTTTTTTTGCGGTACGCGGGCCTCTCACTGCTGTGGCCTCTCCCATTGTGGAGCACAGGCTCCGGATGCGCAGGCTCGGCGGCCATGGCTCACGGGCCCAGCCGCTCTGCGGCATGTGGGATCTTCCCGGACCGGGGCACGAACCCGCGTCCCCTGTATCGGCAGGCGGACTCTCAACCACTGCGCCACCAGGGAAACCCCTCCTTTTTTGTTTTTTATGAAGGCATTTTAGATAAAGCTGAAGGCGTCTTCAATGACCATCTAAATCTTGCCCTCCCTCTCGTTAGTGGCACTCCCTTTTTTGGTATTTGTAATCATGAATTTGGTTCGTATTCTTCCAGATGATTGTTTGTTGTGCTAACATATATATCTATGTATTTCTATGAAATATATAGTATTGTTTTGTAACATGAAAAGCATTATATTTACATTATATTTTATGTATTTTTATGCAAGTTACTTTAAAACAAAACCGTCAATGGTGATGTACACACACATTCATACTCTAGTTTATTCATTTTATCTACTATATAATATTCCACATCTTAAAAATACATTTTACTTAACAGTTCCATGATTTCTATTGCAGTGAACACCTTTGCATATACTAGAGTGTTTTTTTTTTAGCATTAAAAAGTATTTATTTATTTATTTTTGGCTGCATTGGGTCTTTGCTGCTGCTCCCGGGCTTTCCCTAGTTGTGGCGAGCGGGGGCTACTCTTTGTTGTGGTGCATGGGCTTCTCATTGCGGTGGCTTCTCTTGTTGTTGAGCACGGGCTCTAGGCTCACGGGCTTCAGTAGTTGTGGCTCACGGGCTCTAGAGTGCAGGCTCAGTAGTTGTGGTGCACGAGCTTAGTTGCTCCGCGGCATGTGGGATCTTCCCGGACCAGGGCTCAAACCCATGTCACCTGCATTGGCAGGCAGATTCTTAACCACTGCGCCACCAGGGAAATCCACCCCCCCCCCCCCGCAACCTTTTTGTTTTTTTAATTAGTAGATATCTAGAAGTTTAACATCCGGGTCATGGGTATGAACATTTTAAATTTTAACAGGTGGTGCAAAGTGAATGTTCTAATTGACCAGGTCACCACTGGTAAATAGATCCCTCCTTCCCCGCAGGTATTCTCAAATGTTAACATTTCTTCTTATCTGCCAATGCATGGTATTCTCAGATGTTAACATTTCTCCTTATCTGATCACTGTAAAATATCACTAGTGATTTAATTTGTATTTCCCTGGTTGTTGGTGAAGGCAAACTTATTGTCCTATGTTTCTTGGCCATTTGCATTTCCTCTTCAATGAATTGCCTATTATATTCTTTATTTTCCTACTGGATCATCATTTTCTTATTAATTTTTAGCAGTTCTTTTTATATTCTGGATATAAACATTTTGTCTTTCATATTTGTTTTGAATATCTTTCACAATCTGGTTCTTGTCTTTGAACTTTGTTTAGGCGTCTTTTGTTTAAAAGTAGTTTAAAATTTTCAGGTAATCGATTTTATTTATATGTTCTTTCACAGTTTTTACTTTTTTTAATTTTAGGGAGACAGGTTTAGTTCCTTTTTTGTTCTCTAGTACAATGAGTATGCAGTAATGCTGGATCCTAGCTTGATCAGATGTGAAATCAATGTAGAGTTGAAACTCAGTCAATACTGGTCCTAATGGACTTAATCAATGGAGAATCTCAGAAAATATCTGATACGTGCACCTCATTTTAACAAAGTGAAGGTACCGTTTTCTTTTCTCGTCAATGATTTTATGCCTGAGCTTATTATATGTAGCAGTTGGCTTCTCCTCCTTTGATTTTCAACATCATCTAATTAGACATTTGGCCATCTCCACTGAATGGCTTGCTCATTCTGTCACTAAAATTTTAACAGCAGTTATTAAGTGAAACAAGAGAAAGCTGTGTTCACCAAGATATGCTCCAAATTCGAGGGAAAATGGGTTTCAGAATTGGAATTAACATGGCTATGTCACATGAGAAAAATCTCTCTTGGACTTTCCTGCTTTACTTACACCTGGCCCCCTCTGTTCACACATTAAATTTCCTGTGTCCCAAACACCTTACAGCACATTTATCATTGTCTGTTTATTGGCTTATGTTCAGAGTAAGGTATCAAGTAGTGAGACTTTTAGACGTTTGACAAGGTCTAAAGTGACCGCTGCCCCAAATTTTAGCAATGGAGATAGAATACAGAATCTTAGTGAGATGGACAGACTCCTGGCATACCACTGTACCCTGGGGCCAGCCTTCAGATTTGTTATACATGTTAATTTAAGAACATGTGGTGGATAGTGACTGCTTTGATAGTTTTAAGCTTACTTTAGATATCATTGGATTGACAGGATGGCATCAAAAACATCTTTTTCAAATGGTCATGAAGAACCTAGGGGCAAGACGGGAATAAAGACGCAGACCTACTAGAGAATGGAGTTGAGGACATGGGGAGGGGGAAGGGTAAGCTGGGACAAAGTGAGAGAGTGGTAGTGTATATATGTCCATATATACACTACTAAATGTAAAATAGATAGCTAGTGGGAAGCAGTCGCATAAACGGGGAGATCAGCTCGGTGCTTTGTGACCACCTAGAGGGGTGGGTTAGGGACGGTGGGAGGGAGACGCAAGAGGGAAGAGATATGGGAACATATGTATATGGTATATGTATAACTGATTCACTTTGTTATAAAGCAGAAACTAACACACCATTGTAAAGCAATTATACTCCAATAAAGATGTTAAAAAAAACAAACCAAACCAAAACAAAAAAAACCTATCTTTTTCTTTTTTGAAAAAATTTATTTATTTATTTTAGTTTTGGCTTTGTTGGGTCTTTGCTGCTGTGCGTGGGCTTTCTCTAGCTGTGGCGAGCGGGGGCTACTCTTCGTTGCGGCTTCTCATTGTGGTGGCTTCTCTTGTTGCGGAGCACGGGCTCTAGGCGCGCGGGCTTCAGTAGTTGTGGCACACAGGCTCAGTAGTTGTGGCTCACGGGCTCTAGAGCGCAGGTTCAGTAGTTGTGGTGCACAGGCTTAGTTGTTCCACAGCACGTGGTATCTTCCCGGACCAGGGCTCGAACCCGTGTCCCCTGCATTGGCAGGTGGATTCTTAACCACTGCGCCACCAGGGAAGCCCAAAAACATCTTTTTCAAGGAAAGTTTAAATGTAGTTATATGGCTAATATTATATAGGATGTTCTTAATGAAGAGCTTTTGTATGTCTTACATTGTTTAATCCTTACAACAACCCTGATAGGTATTATTTTTAGGTATTATTTTTTAATAACAGATTTTTCAAGAATAATTCAAATAACATACAATTACCTTTTGAAGTGTTCCGTTCAGTGGTTTTTAGTATGCTCATGGAGTGGGGAAACTGTCACCACAATCAATTTTAGAATATTTTCGTTACCCCTCCCCAAATTCCCATACCCATTAGCGGTCACTTCGTCATGTCTCTACCCCCCAACTCTAGACAACCATTAATCTACTTTCTGCCACTATAGATTCACCTTTTATGGACATTTCGTATATATGGAACCATTAATACATAGCCTTTTGTGACTGGCTTCTTTCACTTAGTAATATAATCTTTTCAAGGTTCATCCGTATTGTAGCGTGTATTAATACTTTATTCTTTATTAATGCTGAATAATATTCCATTGTGTGGATATATCCCATATTTTTGTGGGAGATTTTAAAAACTGAAGTAAAGTTGCTGCACAATATTATATAAGTTATAGGTGTACAATATAGTGATTCACAATTTTTGAAGGTTACATTCCATTTATAGTTATTATAAAATATTGGCTATGTTCCCTGTGCTGTACAATATATCCTTGTAGCTTATTTATTTTATACATAGTAGCTTGTGCCTTTTAATCCCCTACCCCGATTTTGCACCTCCCTCCTTCCTCGCCCCGCTGGTAACCACTAATTTGTTGTCTACATCTGTGAGTCTGTTTCTGTTTTGTTATATTCACTAATTTGTTTTATTTTTAAAATTCCACATATAAGTGATAACATACAGTATTTGTCTTTCTCTGACTTACTTCACTTAGCATAATACCCTCCAGGTCCAGCCATGTTGTTACAAATGGCAAAACTCATTCTTTTTTTTTTTAAATAAATTTATTTATTTTATTTATTTATTTTTGGCTGTGTTGGGTCTTCGTTGCCCTGCGGGGGCTTTCTCTAGTTGCGGTGAGCGGGGGCTACTCTTCGTTGTGGTATGCAGGCTTCTCAGTGCGGTGGCTTCTCTTGTTGTGGAGCACGGGCTCTAGGCACACGGGCTTCAGTAGTTGTGGCATGCGGGCTCTAGAGCCGAGGCTCAGTAGTCGTGCTGCATGGGCTTAGTTGCTCCATGGCATGTGGGATCTTCCTGGACCAGGGCTCGAACCCTTGTCCCCTGCATTGGCAGGCAGATTCTTAACCAATGTACTACCAGGGAAGTCCGGTAGTTCTATTTTTAGACTTTTGAGAAACCTCCATGCTGTTTTCCATAATGGTTGCACCAATTTACATTCCCATCAACAGTGTATAGGGTTCCCTTTTCTCCACATCTTTGCCGACATTTGTTATTTGTAGATTTTTTGATGATAGCCATTCTGACAGGTGTGAGGTGATATCTTGTTGTGGTTTCGATTTGCATTTCCCTGATGACTAGTGATGTTGAACATCTTTTCATGTGCCTGTGGCCATCTGTTTATCTTCTTTGGAGAAATGTCTCTTCAGGTCTTCTGTCCATTTTTTAATCAGGTTGTTTCTGTTTTTGATATTGAGTTGTATGAGCTGTTTATATATTTTGGCTATCACCCCCTCATTAGTTATATCATTTGCTAATATTTTCTTCCATTCAGTAGGTTGTCTTTTCATTTTGTTGATAGTTTGCTTTGCTCTGCAAAAACTTTTAAGTTTAATTAGGTCCAGTTTCTTTATTTTTGCTTTTGTTTCCTTTGCCTTAGGAGACGGATCCTAAAAAATGTTGCTATAATTTATGTCAAAGAGTGTTCTGCTTATGTTTTCTTCTGGGAGTTTTATGGTGTCATGTCTTATGTTTAGGTCTTTAATACATTTTGAGTTTATTTTTATATATGGTGTGAGAAAATGTTCTAATTTTATTCCTTTACATGTAGCTGTCCAGTTTTCCCAACACCACTTATTGAAGAGACTTTTTCTCCATTGTATATTCTTGCCTCCTTTGTTATGGATTAACTGACTATAAGTGCATGGATTTATTTCTGAGCTCTCTATTCTGTTCCATTGATCTGTGTATTTGTTTTTGTTCCAGTACAATATTGTTTTGATTACTGTAGTTTGTAGTATAGTCTGAAGCCAGGGAGCATAATACCTCCAGCTTTGTTCTTTTTTCTCAAGATTGTTTTGGCTATTTGGGGTCTTTTGTGGTTCTGTATAAATTTTAGGATGATTTTTTCTAGTTATGTGAAAAATGGCATGGATATTTTGATAGGGATTCCATTAAATATGTAGATTTCTTTAGGTAGTATGGACATTTTGACAATATTAGTTCTTCGAATTCATGAGTACTTATATTTTCCCATTTCTTTGTATCAGCTTCAAATTCCTTCATTAGTGTTTCATCATTTTCAGAGTATAAGTCTTTTACCTCCTTGGTTAAGTTTATTCCTAGGTATTTTATTCTTTTGATGCAATTATAAATTTGTATGTATGTATGTATGTATGTATTTTGGCTGCACTGCACAGCATGCAGGATCTTAGTTCCCTGACCAGGGATCGAACCCATGCCCCCTGCAGTGGGAGCATGGAGCCTTAACCACTGGACCACCAGGGAAGTCCTGATGCAATTTTAAACAGGATCGTTTTCTTGCTTTCTATTTCCAATAGTCCATTATCAGTGTATAGATAAGCAACAGATTTCTGTATATTAATCTTATATCCAGCAAATTTACTGACTCATTTATTAGTTCTAATAGTTTTGGGGTGGAGACTTTAAGGTTTTCTATATAGTGCATGATGTCACCTGAAAATTCAGTTTTACTTCTTCCCTTCCAATTTGGATACGTTTTATTTCTTTTTCTTGTCTGGTTGCTGTGGCTAGGACCTCCAATACTATGTTGAATAAAAGTGGTGAGAGTGGACATCCTTGTCTTGTGCTTGATCTTACAGGAAATATTTTCAGCTTTTCACCATTGAGTATGATGTGAGCTCTTGGTTTGTCATAAATGGACTTTATTATGTTATGTTCCCTGTATACCAACTTTGATGAGAGTTTTTATCATGAATGGTTGTTGACTTTTGTCAAATGCTTTCTCAGCATCTATTTAGATGATCATGTGATTTTTTTACCCTTCATTTTGTTAATGTGGTGTACTACATTGATTGATTTGCAGATATTGAACCATCCTTGCATCCCTGGAATAAATCCCACTAGATCATGGTGTATGATCCTTTTTATGTATTGTTGAATTTGATTTGCTAATACTTTATTGAGGATTTTTGCATCTATATTCATTAGAGATATTGGCCTGTGCTTTTCTTTTTTTGTGTTGTCTTCTTCTAGTTTTGGTATCAGGGTAACTGTGGCCTCACTGAAGGAATTTGGGTGTTCCCTCCACTTCAGTATTTTTGGCATAGCTTGAGAAGGATAGGTATTATCTCTTTTTTATATGTTTGGTAGAATTCCCCTGTGAAGCTGTCCAGTCCTGGACTTCTTTTTGCTGTGAGTTTTTTAAATTACAAATTCAATTTCACTACTAGTGGCTTGTCTGTTCAGATTGTCTGTTTCTTCCTTATTAAGTCTTGGAAGATTGTGTGTTTCTAGAAATTTATCCATTTCTTTTAGTTTGTTCAACTTTTTGCATATAGCTGTTCATAATATTCTCTTAAGATATTTTGTGTCTCTGTGATATCAGTTGTTATTTCTCCTCTTTCATTTATTATTTTGTTTATTGATATGCTACATTTTGTTTATCCATTAATCTGTTGATGAAAATTTGGGTTTTCCCCACTCCGATAGGTATTATTACCCTCATTTGGTAAATGAGGAAACAGCCTCAAAATGCTCAAGTGATTTATTCATGGTCATATAGCCAGTCATTGCCAGAACTATAAATTAAATCCATTGCACACTTCACAATATAAGAATATCTCTTTTCATATTGTTTCACTTTCCCCTTGTTTTCTCTTAAAATTAAGGACAACCTGATATTTATGTTTAGAGGTATTGCTATTAACTTGATCTCTTTGCTCTTAAGTCATTTTCATCAATCCCCCTGGGTAGGTACTAAGTTCTTGGGCACCATGAGTGTAACAAACTTTATACACATCTACAGACTCAACACAGACATTGCCTAAGCAGTTAATACTTTGGAATCCCACTCGTAATTGTCGTGCCAACCTGTTAACTTTTGATAGTTTGGTAGTTGATGACAGTTAAAAATTTCCTGGCTGACACATTAGTTATCATTTGAAAGTATGGAGGAGTAAAATGTCTTGAAATTTTTCCTAGTTCCAAATTTAACAGATTTAGAGAGCCCTGCTTCCTTGTTCAATATGTTACATGTGAAAGAATGTCTTAAATGTAAAAACAAACTTGATGCTAATGGTGGACAATAAAGTTTGTAATTCTATACTAACTTTAAGATGACTTCATAACTGGTATTGAGCAAAGTTATAATGGAATTATTGAAATTGAATCTGGACAATGCAATAAAAATCTCTCATATATGGAAGAAAACATCAATTAATTTAAACGACTCTCCTTGGGACAACTCTCATCTCCTGTGCCATATACATTATTAATGTTCAGATGAATTGGCCAAAACATTTGATGTTCAGCAGTATTCCTTGAAACTAATGATTTCTGTTATCTGGTTGTAGGGCAAGTAGGAGAAGGTGGATACATAGTCTTAAATGTTGTAGGGACTTTACATCAGCTAATTTTCAAGCCTCTCTATTTATGGTTGGAGAAACTAAGTCCTAAAGAGATGAAGGTCTTATTTAAAGTCACGAAGTGAACGTCAGTCTTCTTATGCTTTGCCTGACTAACAACTATCCTTAAAACTCAGCAGATTGGAAAATAGTAAGCAGGTTCCTTAAAAAATTAAAAATAGAACTGTAACATGATCCAGCAATTTTACTTCTGAAGAAAAAAATACTAATTCAAAAAGATGTATGCACCCAGTGTTGTAGCATTATTTACAATAGCCAAGATATGGAAGAAACCTAAGTGCCCATCAGATGAATGGATAAAGCAGATGTGGTTTACACATACAATGGAATGTTACTCAACCATAAAAGAATGGTATCTTGCTATTTGCAACAATATGAATGGATCTAGAGGGTATTATGCTAAGTGAAATAAGTCAGACAGAGAAGGACAAATATAATTTCACTTATATGTAGAATCTAAAAAACAAAACGAACAAAACAAAAGGATACCGTCAATACAGAGAACAAATGGGTGGTAGCCAGAGGTGAGGTGAGGCAGTGCGGGTATAGCAGGTGAAGGGGATTAGGAAGTACAAACCTCAGGTTATAAAATAAGTCATGGGGATGTAATATACAGCATAAGGAACACGGTCAATTATATTGTACTTGCTTTGTATGGAAACAGATAATTATTAGACTTATTGTGGTGATCATTTCACAAGGTATGCAAATGTCAAATCACTATGTAGTACACTTGAAACTAACACAGTATTGTATTTCAACTATATTTCAATTAAAGAAATACTAGCAGATGCCTCTGGCAGGGCACATCCCCGACATCCTTCCTCAGTGCTCCTTTGATTTTCCAAAATTTCCGAGAATATTGTAATTATTTGTTATGTGAACTTGGTTAAATGTGAGTTTGGCTATCTTCTTGTCTATGTATTCCCAATGTCCAGGTCACACTTGAGAACACAATAGATGCTCTATAAATATTCATGTTTCTGTGATACTCTATCCAATGTCCCTTCATGTTTTTCTATCTCATGGTCCAGGCTAGAGTTTGTCTATGTTTTTAGTGATGGGACAGTTTCCTCCCTGCTAACATCTTACAGAAAACGCCAATGTGTAAGACAGACAACAGAAGAGTTGGCTTGACTGAAGCAGGAGTCAGGGAGCCAGATGTCCGGATTTTTGGTCTTCCCTCTCATGGCTCTGCAACAGGGGTTGTGGGTGAAGAAGACATGTCTCAGAGGGGTGCCAAGGCTCCAGGAATCACAGCTGAAAACCCGCCATTCCAGATGCTCAAAGAGAACTAGAATTAAGATCATAACTAGGAATAGCTATTGCATATTCATTAGTTCATGTCCTGTTTGAGAAGGGTAATCATCTGTTAGCTTACACAAAACTCTAAGACTCTAAATTTTGCAGGAAGCTGTATGTTCATTCAGTTCACTCACCATTTGTATAATGAGCACCTACTATATACTGGGCTCTATTTTAATAGCTATCGATCCAAAAGAGTGAGCAAACAGACCAAAATATTTTCTTTCTTGGAGCTGACATTCTGATAGAGGAAGATAGACAATTATAAAAGACATAGGGCTTCCCTGGTGGCACAGCGGTTAAGAATCCTGCTGCCAGTGCAGGAGGTTCGAGCCCTGGTCCGGGAAGATCCCACATGCCGCAGAGCCACTAAGCCCGTGCACCACAACTACTGAGCCTGTGCTCTGGAGCCTGTGAACCACAGCTACTGAACCTGCGCGCCTAGAGCCTGTGCTCCACAACAAGAGAAGCCACTGCAATGAGAAGCCCGCGCACCACAATGAAGAGTAACCCCTGCTCACCACAACAGGAGAAATCCTGCACGCAGCAAGGAAGACCCAGCACAGACAAAACTAAAGTAAACGAAAATAAATAAATTTTAAAAAAGAGACATAATTACACAGTATGTTGGATGGTGATGGTGATAGGTTTATAGAGAAACAGTGTTGAAGGGATACAGGGTGTGTGTGTGTTTGTTGGGGTGTCGCAGTTAATGGGGTAGTAATGGGAGGTCTAAGTGACCTTTGCCTACAGACTTGAAGGAGGTGAGGGAAGGAGCCATAGGCATTTTGTGAACAGTAAGTGTAAAGCCCTAAGTGAAAGTATGCCTGGGAATCTGCATATCTTCTTTGGAGAAATGTCTATTTAGGTCTTCTGCCCATTTTTGGATGGGGTTGTTTGTTTTTTGGATATTGAGCTGCATGGGTGGCTTGTATGTTTTGGAGATTAATCCTTTGTCAGTTGCTTCATTTGCAAATCTTTTCTCTCATTCTGAGGGTTGTCTTTTCGTCTTGTTTATGGTTTCCTTTGCTGTGCAAAAGCTTTTAAGTTTCATTAGGTCCTATTTGTTTATTTTTGTTTTTATTTCCATTTCTCTAGGAGGTGGGTCAAAAAGGATCTTGCTGTGATTTATGTCATAGAGTGTTCTGCCTATGTTTTCCTCTAAGAGTTTGATGGTGTCTGGCCTTACTTTTAGGTCTTTAATCCATTTTGAGTTTATTTTTGTGTATGGTGTTACGGAGAAGATATACAGATTGCCAACAAACACATGAAAGAATGCTCAACATCATTAATCATTAGAGAAATGCAAATCAAAACTACAATGAGATATTATCTCACACCGGTCAGAATGGCCGTCATCAAAAAATCTACAAACAGGGCTTCCCTGGTGGCGCAGTGGTTGAGAGTCCACCTGCCGATGCAGGGGATGCAGGTTCGTGCCCCAGTCCAGGAGGATCCTGCATGCTGCGGAGTGGCTGGGCCCGTGGGCCGTGGGCGCTGAGCCTGCGCATCCGGAGCCTGTGCTCCACAGCGGGAGAGGCCCAAGTATAGCAAAAAAAAAAAAAAAAAAAAAAAAAAAAAAAAAAAATCTACAAACAGTAAATGCTGGAGAGGGTATGGAGAAAAGGGAACCCTCTTGCACTGTTGGTGGGAATGTAAATTGATACAGCCACTATGGAGAACAGTATGGAGGTTCCTTAAAAAACGAAAAATAGAGCTGCCATATGACCCAGCAATCCCACTACTGGGCATATACCCTGAGAAAACCATAATTCAAAAGAGTCATGTACCACAATGTTCATTGCAGCTCTATTTACAATAGCCAGGACATGGAAGCGACCTAAGTGTCCATCAATGGATGAATGGATAAAGAAGATGTGGCACATATATACAGTGGAATATTACTCAGCCATAAAAAGGAATGAAACTGAGTTATTTGTAGTGAGATGGATGGACCTAGAGACTGTCATAAAGAGTGAAGTAAATCAGAAAGAGAAAAACAAATACCGCATGCTAACATATATATGGAATCTAATAAAAAAAAAAGAACAAGAAAATGGTCAGAAGAACCTAGGGGCAAGACAGGAATAAAGATGAAGACCTACTAGAGAATGGACTTGAGGATACGGGGAGGGGGAAGGGTAAGCGGGGACAAAGTGAGAGTGGCATGGACATATATACACTACCAAATGTAAAATAGCTAGCTAGTGGGAAGCAGCCGCATAGCACAGGGAGATCAGCTCGGTGCTTTGTGACCACCTAGAGGCGTGGGATAGGGAGGGTGGGAGGGAGGGAGACGCAAGAGGGAAGAGATATGGGGATATATGTATATGTATAACTGATTCATTTTGTTATAAAGCAGAAACCGACAAACGATTGTAAAGCAATTGTACTCTAATAAAGATGTTAAGAAAAAAAAAGAAAGTATGCTTGGTATGTGTAAATCTCCTTTACGTGAGATTCCTTAGATTACAAAGAGTCATAGAAGAATTTTGATCCAGGTAATGATTTGGTTGAATTTCCTTAGTTCAGATCCTATAATTAGGCAATAGATAGGAAAGTACTTTCACGATGAATGATCTAAGAATAACTTACCTGCTATCATGGAATTAAATTGTCTTTGGCCAATTATGGTGACTCACATATATACTGATATGAGATGTAAGTGAATTCCCTTCCCATTTGTCTCCCTATTCCTGTGCAGAAGGGAAGCATTAAGAACCTCCTTTCTTAGGGGGTCTTTAAAATAGGCCAGAGTCTCCCGAACGCAGATCAAACTCCCAAGTCTCATTACTACCCAAAGCATCTTTACAATAGACTGCGCCTCTCCAGGGGATCTCAACTTCTCTCTATTAACCAGTAGGAAGTTCTTTGGTGCTGTCATCCCTTCAATTGTCCCTGGATCAGATGCAGAGAAAATACTGGGGCGTCACAGACCTTAAAGGGTGTGGGAGAACTGTGCTCCATCATTTAGACTGTAAGCAGCATCGTTAGGGGGATGACGAAGGAAGCGAGTCCTGCGAGGTTGCTGTGTGATCCCATGACCACCTTTGCTACAGACCGTATTTTCTAAAACACCTCACTAGTTTCTTTCAAGGGAGGTTGTTATCTGCTCCTCTAAACAGCTTGCTTTGTAGCCAAGTCGCCTGTGGAGAGGACAGGTTATGAGGCTTCTGGAACAGGCTGGTGATAGTGGTGACAGAATTGCAACCAAGGGCCTTTGAGAGCTGTTCACACTTTAGATTTTGTTTGAAGCCCAATCCTGGCCCCGTGGAGTATAGTGTTTATGTTTATTTAATGATAGCCCGATACTGAAAAATGGATGCTGTATAACTTTCTAGTGGGAGGCTGGGGAAGGGAGTCAAAATGATAGTGCAGAAGGGAGTTTGACGAGGGGGAGATATACCCTCCCCTATCATTACCAAGTTCCTACTCTTCAATTGTTGTCACCTGTTTAAATGCCTGTCCTGTGGCTCCCCTGAGGACCAACCTTCAGTACATACTTGTTACTACTGGGGAGCTGTTGCTAGTGGTGTTTTTTGGGGGCAGGATAAGGAGATAGATGGGGGAGGAAATGTAATGTGTCATAAAAAATGACCCCATGTTTTTACAAATATACCTTCCCTTATGCAAGAGATGAATTCTTTTTATTTAAGATATTCCACATGAGATTTTTTTGTTTTAACATCTTTATTGGAGTATAATTGCTTTACAATGGTGTATTAGTTTCTGCTTTATAACAAAGTGAATCAGCTATACATATACATATGTTCCCATATCCCCTCCCTCTTGCTTCTCTCTCCCACCCTCCCTATCCCACCCCTCTAGGTGGTCACAAAGCACCGAGCTGATCTCCCTGTGCAATGCGGCTGCTTCCCACTAGCTAGCTATTTTACATTTGGTAGTGTATATATGTCCATGCCACTCTCTCACTTCGTCCCGGCTTACCCTTCCCCCTCCCCGTGTCTTCAAGTCCATTCTCTACGTCTGCATCTTTATTCCTGTCCTGCCCCTAGGTTCTTCAGAACCATTTTTTTTTTTTTTTTAGATTCCATATATATGTGTTAGCATATGGTATTTGTTTTTCTCTTTCTGACTTACTTCACTCTGTATGACAGACTCTAGGTCCATCCACCTCACTACAAATAACTCAATTTCGTTTCCTTTTATGGCTGAGTAATATTCCATTGTATACATGTGCCACATCTTCTTTATCTATTCATCTGTTGCTGGACACTTAGGTTGCTTCCATGTTCTGGCTATTGTAAATAGAGCTGCAGTGAACATTGTGGTAAATGACTCTTTTTGAATTATGGTTTTCTCAGGGTATAAGCCTGGTAGTGGGATTGCTGGGTCGTATGGTAGTTCTATTTTTATTTTTTTAAGGAACCTCCATACTGTTCTGCATAGTGGCTGTACCAGTTTACATTCCCACCAACAGTGCAAGAGGGTTCCCTTTTCTCCACACCCTCTCCAGCATTTATCGTTTGTAGATTTTTTGATAATGGCCATTCTGACTGGTGTGAGGTGATACCTCATTGTAGTTTTGATTTGCATTTCTCTAATGATTCCACATAAGCTTTTTATTAAAGGAACTCAATGGTAAGTTATTTTTTAAATAGAGGTTTTTTTCTAATTAAAGTATTTTGTAAAACTGGATTTTCGTAGTGCAGCTTTTGTGAAAGTGGGAAGCAACTGTAAGACACCTTGTTAGACGTCACTTGAACTCGGCTTAGGGATGTGAAAAGTCCCTAGCTGTAGATACCAGAGAGATCAGGTTTGATTCTTGGATCCACCATTTGCAAGCTCTGTGACTGGATAAATCACTTCGCTTCTGAGTCTTCAGTTGATTCATGTGCAGGAATGGAGGTAATGATTCATCTTACGCTGGGTTGTTGTGATGTAAAGCCTCTGACACATGATAGAGGCTCAGCGAATGTCATTTCATGCTTCTCTTTCTCCATTGGCACATGAGCACACCCATTTAGGCTGAACTGAAAGCATCATCTTCGTTTATCAGAGAAATTTACCAGGGATGGTGCAGAAACCATTTCTTACACTAATTTTTAGTGCTTTCCTTGGATTTTGGTGATTTATCCTCGAGTCTGAAATCACATGTGTTAATTTTCTTTTTTAAAAAAAATTCTTCATTTATTTATTTTTGGCTGCATTGCGTCTTCGTTGCTGAGTGTGGGTTTTCTCTAGTTGCGGCGAGCGGGGGCTACTCTTCTTCGTTGCGGTGTGTGGGCTTCTCATTGCGGTGGCTTCTCTTGTTGTGGAGCACGGGCTCTAGGCTTGTAGCCTTCAGTAGTTGCAGCACACAGGCTCAGTAGTTGTGGCTCATGGGCTCTAGAGCTCAGGCTCAGTATTTGTGGTGCACGGGCTTATTTGCTCTGTGGCATGTGGGATCTTCCCGGACCAGGGCTTGAACCTGTGTCCCCTCCATTGACAGGCGGATTCTTAACCACTGCACCACCAGGGAAGTCCTTGTGTTAATTTTCTGACTCTGGCCCTTGCAGTGGCCTCAGGGATTTCCCCTCCTAGGGCCCTGCTCCCCTCTCAGTACTTAGGAGTGACATCACATTGAACTCATCAGTTATCAACATGTCAACTTGTTGTGTGGATTCTGGGTTTCTTCTAAGTGCCCCAATTCCACAATTTATACTGAGTCAGTTCCTTCATATTTGGGAAGAACCTTCAAGTAACCAACAGCTTTACTAGGAGCTGGCAAATAGTAGGAAAAAACCTTTCCCAAAGTTTGTGTGTTTACTGTATTTATTTTCTATAGACCACATAAGAATACCATAATTCTAAGGCATTGGTGTTGACCACCCCTAAGGAATTCCAACAATGGTGGACATTGTAATAAAACACAGGAAACTGGCCCAGATATTATAAAACAAAAAGGTATTTGTCCTTTTGACACTCTTTGAAGGATGGTGCTGCTTGGTCTCCTGTGGAGGAGACATATCCATTTACTGTTAGGTTCCTGGACCATTTCCATGTATAAAGAAGGGATGCGTTGTGTGGAGACAGTTACTCATTTAAGATATTGAAGTTTTTGGACTTCCCTGGTGGCGCAGTAGTTAAGAATCTACCTGCCAATGCAGGGGACGTGGGTTCGAGCCCTGGTCCAGGAAGATCCCACATGCCACGGAGCAACTAAGCCCATGCACCACAACTACTGAGCATGTGCTCTAGAGCCCGCCAGCCACAACTACTGAGCCCACATGCCACAGCTACTGAAGCCCACGCGCCTAGAGCCCGCGCTCCGCAACAAGAGAAGCCACCACAAATGAGAAGCCCGCGCACCGCAACGAAGAGAAGCCTCTGCTCGCCGCAACTAGAGAAAGCCCACGTGCAGCAATGAAGACACAACGCAGCCAAAAATCAATTAAACAAAAAAAAGGTATTGAAGTTTTTGTGTTTTAAAGTGTTCTTACTCTCTTGTGGGAAATCTAACGGAAGGCAGTGGGTTTCAGCATTTGCCACGTTAGTGGTGTTATCAGTTTTCCTAGGAACCACCTTGGCCTTTTTTTTTTTAAATAAATAAATACATTTATTTATTTATTTGGCTGCGGGCGAGCAGGGGGGGCTACTCTTCTTTGCGGTGCGCAGGCTTCTCATTGCGGTGGCTTCTCTTATTGTAGAGCACGGGCTCTAGGCACGTGGGCTTCAGTAGTTGTGGCACGCAGGCTCAGTAGTTGTGGCGCATGGGCTTAGTTGCTCCGCGGCATGTGGCATCTTCCCGGACCAGGGCTCGAACCCGTGTCCCCTGCATCGGCAGGTGGATTCTTAACCACTGCGCCAGCAGGGAAGTCCCCACCTTGGCCTTTAGTGTTGGATTTTTGGCTCTCGGTGGAACATATCTGTATGCTAAACATCTGAGAATACTCTGTGTTTGTATTTTTTATCAGGGCAAATGAGAGCATAGTGATTTCATTTTGCTGCAGGAGCTGTAATGATCGAATAGGTGGATTCTCTGCTGAACTTGCTTCCATATTTTCTAGCATGATTTCTTCATTGGTCAGTAGAATGAGATTGCTATATTTCTCACTATCTGTGGAAAGGGCTATAGAAGAGAACTAATTCCTCCTGCTCCAGTAATTCTCTAATATCATTTTGTGACCAGTGCCTGATTTCTGTACTACTGTTCTCGAACTTGTATCCCTAAATTAGAATTGTCTTTCCAAAGAGTTACCTGGGAAGGCTCACCGTTAACTCCAGTGATGCCACGAATGCTGATGTGTGATTGTGCGAACCATTTCTGGGCCTTCCCTTTGGAAACTGCCTTCAGAGGCAAAACCCTAGTCACAAAGAAGACAGTTTGCTCCTATCAGGGACTTTAAAATCTAAGAAAACAAGACTGATCTCTTTGAAAATCAACACTGAATGTGTAAGCTGTGAGCTGTTTGCTAAAAACATCAGCCTCATTAACTTATGGTCACAGCTGACAAGGATAGAAAAGAATATTTATAGGGACTTCCCTGGCAGTCCAGTGGTGAAGACTCTCTGCTTCCACCGCAGGGGGCACGGGTTCCATCCCTGGTCAGGGAACTAAGATCCTGCGTGCCGTGCAGCGCAGCCCCAAAATAAAATAAAACAGGCCTATTTGTTCTCTCATAGTAAAAAAGCAATATAAAGTAAAAAAAAAAGTTTTTTTAAAGATTATTTATAATAACATCTTAGCACAGCTACAGTCAACAGCTCATGCCAGAAATACAGAGTATCAGCTTTTCCTTGATCATCAACAGTGTGTCCTTTTCTGGTCATTGTGTCATTCATTGGTACTTGTTTTGCTTCTTCCTTGATTTAAAAAAATTTTTTTTTCTGTTAAGTCTTTCTCCCATGATCCCTGAACTTGCAGTCTCACTTGTTTCGGGGAAGCTTTTATATCCCCGGTTCCAGGCATATTCTTTGATGGTTCAAAGCCCTCTGTTTGCTTTTCTCTTTTTCTAGCCAAGACCATCTTTACTTCGCACTCCTGAAGCCATACTTGCCCAGCCATGATTCTTCTATCAGGGGAAACTGCTAATCACTCTTGCCTTCCTGTGATATGCACTGGGTTTGTTCCCATGCTCCTGCAGTTTTGTGTTTGAAATCTGAACTCATAGTAAGAAAGGACGTGTGTAACGGGGTTAAGGTTGTCTAGTAGCCTTTTACATGTTATATTGGTGTGTGTGTGTGTGTGTGTGTGTGTGTGTGTGTGTGTGTGTGTGTGTATTCTCTTTTCTGGGTTCTTTTTACATATGTACCGCTGGTCAAGTTTCTACTTATTACGAAGGCTAAATAAAGCCTTCTTGTCAGAGGGAGATTATTTTGGTAGGGCAGGATTTAAGAGTTTGGTAGCATGCAGCATTTGCAAGAAAAAGGAAACTCAAAGTCCAGAAGACTGATAAGTGACCCAGTCAACCCGAGTCCCTGGGCACCGCACTTACCTCTTGCTTCAAAGCAATCTCAATCCTTCATCAAAGAGATTTCCAGAGCACTCCCAATGGGTTAACATAAATCTTACTGTTCTCACTCTTTCATTTTTTTTCCCCTTCCAAGTTGCCTTTCAAAAAGAAAATCAGTCCTGTGTCTCCATTTCTTTAAATCTTTTATCCTCGGGCTGCTGCCACTGGCTGTATGGATTACATATTAGCAGTTAAGAATATTCCACAAAGTCCTGGCTTGTTCTCACCCTGCAGTGCTTACAGTCGCCGCTGGCGATGCAAGGAATTTGAAGAGCACAGCCAGGCTCTCCTGCCCCCGCTCAGCACAGACCCTCTCTGCGGCTTATTGCGCTGACGATGTTCTTTTGACCAGCCATCGATTGTGTTTGAAACTCACCCCTGATTCCTGAGATAGGAACCCCTTTGACAGAAGTTAACGATACAGCACACGCAGCATGGGCTAAGGAAAATATTTTTGACTTCGAGTTAAAGAAATGCTTTGTTCCAGCTCAGATTTTTGACACTTTCTTAGGGTCTCCCTTCTCTTGGGCAGCCTCCGTGGCCCCCTGCCAGCTAAGTCAAGTTCAAGCACCCACGGTTGCTTCCGTGGCTGCCATAACAGGAAAAAAGAGGCTCCTGGAGGGAGACTGACCGGAATAAAGAAGAACAGAGAAAGAGACGGAACAGAGAGAGGAGAGCGAGGATGAGAAAAGAAGAATCGAATGGAAGGCAGGAGTGATTGGGAAAGGGCCAAGTCCTGAGGGAGCTGGAGGTGTAGACAGAGCCCTCAGTGTCAAGGTCAGGGGCAGCTAGAGAGAGGAAGAAATGCCGAGCGCCCAGATGTCTGTGTGCTTTCCAATGCACAAGTATAAAGGAGCCATTCTGGGAAATGTTCTTGGGAGCAGGAGGTTCACCTGTTACTCAGACCCCACCCTGTGTGATTCCTCTTTTGTTTTTCAAACCTAGGCTTTGCTTTAAAATATTTGAATTTTTATCCCTGCTGCAGGGTAACAGGGCAGATCGCTCCTCTTTGCTGATGGGGGTTTAGCTCTGAGCCCTGGGGCTATTTAAACATCAAAGAAGCCATAGGAGCCCTCACAGCCATCAGGCAGATTTCATCTTCACTTACTTCTAGCAGAAAGAGAAGAGGGGAGTCGTCTGCAGAAGTATTGGGCCCAGGACCCCCATACCATTGAGCATTATTTTGAAAGGACAGGACACTGATTGCTCAGTGCTTTGGGAAAGATGTTCATCAACTGCGCAATGTCCAGAACAAGTGCCACCTGCCTCCCTGCGTTGAGGGCTGAAGATCGGAATGAAAATGTCACGGTTTCTTTTATCTCCAGCAGCACTTTGGAGGTACTTTCCCTGGAGAGTTGATTTGTTCCTTCTTTCACTGGGTTGGAATAATTCCATTAAAAGTCTTTTGCTAACTCAAGTAAAACACTCTACCAAGTGAGTGGCATTTGGCAAACTTGTTCCCTTTTCTTGATTATTCTGGTCTATTGATCTGTGTCTCTGGAGAAATTCTGGAAACTTCCAAGACGTCTTTTGGAGTTTAAAATATTATCTCCCTGGTGATAAACTTGACTCAGAGACTAATAAGATGAATTCCTTCCTTGCCTTGGTGATCGCAGTTCTCTCTTCACACCCATCAATTCTCCCGCTCTTAGAGAACTCAGAAACAAAGGAGTCTATTTGTCACCAGGGGGTAACAAGGCAACAGAAAAATTCGGATGGGTCAGACAAAATTAAATGCCTTTGCAGGAAAAGTAAAAGGCACACAGTTGGTTGTAGGAAATTGGAAAGAAAGAATTTTACATGAAATGGTGGAAGGAGAAAACCCAGCTGTTAAAAACCACAGAATTATTGTTATCTTATGGTAAATGGTAGATTCCATGAGGTCTGGGTCCAGATAATCTGCCACTGGGAACAAGGAAAAAAATAGAAGTGTCTTTCTTTGTATTTTACTTAGAAAACATCCTGATTGGCATTTGAATTCCTAGAGTACCTGAGGAAAGAATGCAGTAAGCTTTTTCAGAGAGTCCACTTTCTTCTGGAGAGAAGCTAGCAGAAAAATGAATGATGGGTTACTTCTAATTTATAATGATGGTTTCATCTCTCCCAGGTATTATTTTAGTTCTTGGATGATCGGTTCTCCCCACCTGGATCCTGATTGCTTTTTGAAGATGAGAAAGATCACAGAGGCTATACAGTCCATTTCTAGTCTTTTGCAACTTACACACTGCTTTTTTTTTTTTGCGGTACGCGGGCCTCTCACTGTCGTGGCCTCTCCCGTTGCGGAGCACAGGCTCCGGACGCGCAGGCTCAGCGGCCATGGCTCACGGGCCCAGCTGCTCCGCGGCATGTGGGATCTTCCCGGACCGGGGCACGAACCCGTGTCCCCTGCATCGGCAGGCATACCCTCAACCACTGCGCCACCAGGGAAGCCCTACACACTGCTTTTAATACTAGTCTAAAATTCTTTGGATAATGGAGATTCCAGTTTGTTTTAAATTTTTCCTTTACTCCATGGCTTGATTAACAAACACTCATAAACAAAACTGATTAGTTCCTATCGCTTTTTAAGTTGTTGTTTGTGTTGAAACCCAGACTTCAGCTAAGTTATTTTGAATATAGCTAGAGGCTAACTTTATTGGAATAAACCACACAGCCAACATGAGAAATACTGCCAATGTGTATATGTCTTACATAAGGAGAAACATGGTGCTCAACAAGAAACATATAATGTGTTTCATAACATCGAAGTGAATTATCTCTTTGTGTTTGCTCTCAGATTTGGCACTGTTTTGTTTTTTAACTTATGCTGTAGTTCTAGGTATTCTGGAGCTCTGACCACTTTCATTCATACTTACATAAAAATTGGAACGCTCCCCAAAAGAAATGATAATGTCTGTGCTACTGTTTTTAGAAAGACAGTTTGATCTTTATTAAAAAGAGCAAGGATAAATCCCATGTATTAATCAGCCCCATTGCCTTTGTTCCAAATTTAAGATTATTGTCTTCCTCTTTGCTTCAGCATCTTCTTTGATCCAAGCTGCTCTCTCTCTTTTTTTTTTTAAATTTATTTATTTTTGGCTGCGTTGGGTCTTAGTTGCTGCGCGCAGGCTTTCTCTAGTTGCGGTGAGCGGGGGCTACTCTTCCTTGTGGTGCGGGGGCTTCTCATTGTGGTGGCTTCTCTCGTTGTGGAGCACGGGCTCTAGGCACACGGGCTTCAGTAGTTGCGGCACGCGGGCTCAGTAGTTGTGGCTCACAGGCTCTAGAGCGCAGGCTCAGTAGTTGTGGTGCACGGGCTTACTTTCTCCACGGCATGTGGGATCTTCCCGGCCCAGGGATCAAACCTGTGTCCCCTGCCTTGGCAGGCGGATTCTCAACCACTGCGCCACCAGGGAAACCCCCATACTGCTCTCTTTTAGACAGGGAAGATAAGGACGAAGGGCAGGATCTATGAGGGCAGGATATAGGGCAAGATACATGTGTTCTTTGGGGGCAGGAACCATATCTTCTTCAGCGTTTATTCCACCCTCAGACTGCCTCTCTCTGCCAAACACTTAGAGCCTAGCTTGACAATCATTTGATTTTGTTGATGAGATAAATGAGTAGGAAGATGGAGTTTGTGGCCAAGTCTAGACCAAGAGTTCCCAAAGTGTGGTTCTGGGTAACATTAGTCTAGATATATCCCATACAAATATTCTAAGAAAAAATAGATTGAGATTATATTTTCTTTAGCGGAGTCAAATTGTACATTAGTATATTAAAGAGTCTGAAAAAAATCCAATAGGAAAGAAATCTGTCGTAAAGCAATAAACCCAGGGTTTCTCCAATCTATTTGACCATGAAACTTTTTTCCCCCTCTTTTAAAAACCTTCTTTCTTAATGTCCCACAGAACCATTGCTCTGATGAACACCCTAGATGAAGATGGATTAAATTAAGATGGAAAAATCTTGCCTTCTTCGAGCATGAAATTTAAGATGTAGTTACTGAATATATAACCATGTCTTTAGGTATCATAAGAAGTCCCATAATAAGAAAAAGGAGACCACGAAGTAAGTAAAAACCTTCATTTCCCATCAGGTCAGAAAACAAACAAACAAAAAACAGTTGAAACAAGACTCTTGATGAAATATTGCTTAGGGAGGGACCTGGTACCACTTAAAGATATCTTAAAGATTGTAAATGTCTATTATAGGAAGCAACGGTAGGCCTGCCTGAAATATTTGGTATTGCCGAGTCACAGCCTTAATATAATCGTGCAGAGAGAAACTGTGTACTCTCCTGGAATGAATAACAATTTAGCCCGGGCAAGCAATAGAGATTGATGATCTTATGTATCTTTGATTTTTTTATGTTTTTCTAGAGTACGAGCAGAGTGAAAAAAAAATCAGGCCCCTCAAGGTTTCTTCTCATGTCTGTAAGGCTTGTGAGGAACTTTACCACGAAGAGGCCAGCATACATTTTCCTGGTCGAGCTTTGTCTCGACTTGCTCTGTTCTGAGTAGCATTAGAGCTCGTGTTTGAGACAAATGGGCTCCATCATTTCTTCACCACTCAGACATGTAGCAGGAAGATGGCACTGACGTGGGCGAAGCTTCGACATGGCAGTCACCGTCCCTTTATTTCTGCTCTCCCTTCCTTTTGGGTAATGAATCCGGGTGTCGTTAGCTGCCTGCCTCGTGTTCATCACTGTCAGAGCTGGCAGGGTAACAGATGACAGCAGAGATTCAAGGCCGCCCAGGGGATGAAGCCTGACAGGACCTCATCTATCACTCCCATTTTAGGGGGTCTCTGTGGTAGAGCTAGCATCAAAGCTGTAATCGAAGCTCACCAGGTCTTCAGGGGCCGGGCAGGATGGCTCCGCCAAAAAAGCAACTGGAGATGTCAAATCTGCTTTGTAAATGAAGTGCTTTTCTAGAGACAGTGTGTTTATAATTGTCATCCTGTATGTAGTCCCTCAACATCCAAGAGCTTCTCTCCACGGGCTCCCTCTTGTTATTTTCAGACAAATGAAACTTACGCCAGGGGGAGGAAAGGCGTGCCAGAAGATGGATGTATTTGACCTTGGGCATACCTAAGCATACTCTGTTTCTGAGGTTTCTGTCATCTCCTCCAGCAGCTCAATTATTAAGGCTGGGGAGAAATGGCCTGACTAGGGGGCTACCTCTTCTCTTGTCCTTTTCCCTGTGTGAGTCTATCCTCATGGCTACTTCCTTCCTTCCTTCCTTCCATCCATCCATCCATGTCAGTGACCTCCAGATTTCCATGAACAGCTAGCTCAGTTCTCCAGTCTCCAGTCCAGAAGAGTATGTCCAAATCTCTACTTGCATGTTCCACAGGCACCTCAAATGCATCATGTCCCAGACAGGATATATCATCTCTACTCCAAACCTGCTTCCATCTGCATCCTCAATCTCAAGAAATGCATCACCTTCTAGCAAGAAAAGGAGGAGAAGCATCCTAGATCTCTTGTTCAGCTTTACCCTCCTCCAAAATCCAGTTAAAATTAATTCTGTTGGAAGCAACTCCTAAGCGTCTTCAGCAGTCGTCCCATCGTCTCCATCTCCTTGTCTCACCTGGACTTTTCAATAGGCTTCTTAACGTTCTTCCTGCGCGTCTCCCTCCACACCACAGAGAGCTTCCCAACATACAGAGCTGATCATGTCAGTTTCCTACTCAATAATGCCTCCCCAGTGCCTATGGGATGAGCTCCACCCCTTCCGGTGACATTCCAGGCTCTTTGTAATTAGACTCCTGTCTATCTGACCACTTTCGTCTCCTGGACTCTGCCTTGAGCTTATGATCTAGAAATACTGAATTAGCTGCACGTCTTAGAAGATGCCAGTTACTTTAATGTCTCTGTACCTTTTCACATGCTGCTTTCTCTTCCAGGAAGGTCCTCCCAATACATGCCCGCTCAGCAAATACTATTCATTTTTAAGTCTCAGTACAGGGAATTTGTCATCTGTGAAAACTTCTCTAATTCCTTCCCACTCACTGTTATGATTTTTCGTGCTTGTCTTTCCACTGTAAAACAAGTATCATTTATCGAGCGCCTCCGATTGTCAGGCACTGTATTACTTTCTTTACATATTTGTATTTAATTCTCAAGTCTGTCTATAAGGTAGATGCTATTTGACCAATTATACACATGATAAAATTGAGGCTCAGACTAATGAAATAGTTTCCCCCAATTCATAAACCTAGTAGATGGTGGATACGAGCTTTAATTCCAAGTTTATGTGACTTTGAGATGCCGCTCTTTCCATTGTTTTAAACTGGATCTGTTCGTGTCTCGAGAATAAGCACCATATGTTTCCATTTTTATTTTCCTAGTGCCGGGCACAGTGTTTGGTACAGACTAGACACTCAACAGTTACTGAACGAATAAAATTCATACAGGATTCCATATATTTGTACTCCCAAGGTACCTTACACACATTATCTCTATTTTTCAACCCTGTGATAAGCAATGATATTACCATTTTTACAGTTGTGGAAACTAAAACTTGAGCAGTTAAATGACTTGACTAAGGTCATATGGGGGCAGAAGCTGTTTCCTCATCCCATAGCCCACGTTCTTCTCAACACGTTCAAGCACTGATGAATTATGTCTGTTCATGTTGGTCATTCATGGCGTGAGAAGTTCTTCAAGCCTTCACTATTTCTGCTGGATTTCCTAGAAAGCCTCACCCTTATTACTGAAGATTTTTCAGGAAAAGGAAGTTATGCTGTATTCCTTGTTGAATGCCAGACGTCCATGCTGGCTGCCAATGAATGAATTCTCTGATGACCATGAAAGAATCAACATCAAGGAAGGGGTAGAGAGAGATGAAGAGCATACGGTTCAAGTCCAAATTCATTACCGTCACCGTGCCCTTCATGGCATTCTGTGGTTTCACCGTATTCTTTCCATGGAGCTTTTTCTAACACAACTCGGCAACTTCTGTCCCCTTCTCTCTGGTGAGCCTGGCCTCTCAAATCCCCTCTTACACGTCCTGCCTGTCGTTCCTGCTCTCTGATTTTACTTACACCCTCTGCACTGCCTGAGGTGCCCTTCTCTGCTGCTGTACGCAGCTGAACCCACACATCTCCCAAGGACAAGCTCCAGTTCCATCTCCTCTGTGAATAATTTCCCATAGCTCCATCCTGCTCGCCCCGACCAAGCATAATGTTGTCTGTACCTTATATTTTAGTCTTGGTTACATAATTTGATTGCATTGCTCTATTCTATCTGGCATCCTGTAATTACTTCAGCATCCAAGTTTTATTCCCGGGAATATTGCAAACTCCTTGACAGGAGGGACTGTGCTATATATTTCTTTTCTATTTCACACAGCGCATAGCGCAATTCTAGACAGGCCCTCAATAAATATTTATTGAATTAAATTGGCTATAGCACAGACTGCATTTAAACTTGTACAGAGTTGCTTTTCATAAATTATAGGGGCCTAGACAAGAGGATCGCTGGAGGGAACCACCGAATATATTCAGTCTGGGCAAGGACACATGAGAAGGCGGGGCTAGGATGCAAGTTCCTGGACAGAGAGTAGTAGGTAAACTGGGATTTGGATCCAAGGGTGGGAAGAGGAACTCAGTAGAGTAGAGGAAGGGGAGCAGTAGCTGTGGTGAGAGCAGTGAAGGGAGCTCCGAGACAAGAGAGAGGCCTCCTTAGCAAAGAGCCTGCCGAGAACTTCTGTTTTTAGAAGTTATTAACAAGTTAAATCATTTGACAATGTGTTCTTAGGTAGTCAGGAGATCTGCTAACCAAATATCTTGCTGGGTCAGCAAAATAACACTGCTCGCCATAATTTCTGCACAGGTGGAATGAAGAGTTTTCAGAGTTTTATTCACTCAGAACACCTCTATTTGTTTCTAGTACTCCTGTCTCTCAATTCTTCCCCTCCCTCCCCACATCCAAGCCCCGAAACACACACTCACACACATACATACCCTCTCTTTCAATTGGTTAGAACATCCAATTGAAAGAGAGGGTATTTGGCGTGATAATATTCTCTCTTAAGTGACTAGATTCTTGAAGGATTTCGTGATTTTCTTTTCTGTTTTTTTTACTTCTATCTCAGATTTACATGTTTGCGGCTACGGAGGAAGCTCATGTGTGGAATTTGACTTATTACAGATAATATTGATCCTAAAATGACTGTTCAAACACAAAACGACATATCAAACCATTCACAACATTGATGTTTCCTGGGAATCTTTCAATATAATTAAAAAAAAATCTGCCAGTTTTTTTTCTCTTGGCCTCATTTCTGTACTTGGAACTTATGGTTTACTGCCAGGAACACTTTCCTGAACAGTTCTGAGAAGATAGAAAACGAATATGCCATAAACACAGATTGGGATTAAATGGCAACTCGGGGGACTATTTTGTTAGTTTCCTTGCTTTCCGGTAGGAGAGAAATTATAAAACATTTCCATTCATTTTTGATTGCAATTGAAATCCTTAAATATCTCCAGGGAAACACGTGCCACCAGCCCACTAGGAAACAGTTTCTGATGCCCCATGAATACTATCAAATATCAAGAAACTGTTCTCCAGGAGGAAATGTTTTCCACCTCTGTCTCTCTTTCCTCCCCCTTCTTTTCCTTGTTCTGTTATTGTGAAGCAATGATTTGTTTCCATTTGAAAGCCTTCTATTTCTGCTGAGGAGATAGTTTTATGGGACATCACAGATATTGCTGGCTGGCCGGCTCATCTCAGAGCCACACCTTCATCTCCCAGTTGAGTGTGACCACGTGACAAGGTTCTGGCCAGTGAGAGTAAACAGAGGATGCTGTTTGCAGACTCCCAGAACCATAAGGCAATAAACTGGTGTTATTCAAGCCACTAAAGTTTGTGATACTTTGTTACATCAGTGCAGCCACAGAGCAAAACAGTGTAGAGGTTTCTCAAAAAACTAAAAATAGAACTACTGTATGACCCAGCAATTCCACTCCTGGATATAGATACAAAAAAAACAAAAACACTAATTTGAAAAGATACACGCACCCCAATGTTCACAGCAGCATTATTTACAATTGCCAAGATATGGAAGCAACCTAAGTGTCCATTAACAGACGCATGGATAAAGAAGACATGGCATACACACACACACACACACACACACACACAAAATGGAATACTACTCAGCCATGAAAAGAATGACATTTTGCCATTTGCAGCAACATGGATGACCTTGGAGGGCATTAGGCTAGGTGAAACAAGTCAGACAGAGAAAGACAAATACTGTATGATATCACTTATATGTCAAGCCTGTAAAATACAACAAATCAGTGAGTATAACAAAAAAGAAGGAGACACACAGACATAGAGAACAAGCTAGTGGTAACCAGTGAGGGGCAGGGGGCAGGGGAAACACAGAGGTGGGAGAGTGGGAGCTACAAGCTACTGGTGTAAGATAGGTTCAGAGATAATACTGTACAGCACAGGGCATCTAGCCAATATTTTGCATTAACTGTAAATGGAGTGTAACCTTTAAAAATTGCATTAAAAAGAAATATGGAGGAAAAACAAATAAAAAACGCAAAACCAAAAATTGTTACACCAGTAATAGGAAACAAATACACTAGGTTTGCCTGTTTCCCTACCCCATCTCTTTATTCCGAATAACTCCCCACCACTCCCTCTTCTCCCCACTCCACCTTGTGCTGTAAGGCCTGTTAGTCTGGTATATCCATTGGAATTTTAGACAATAGACTAGAATTAGGCACCTCCTTAAATTCCCGTTCCTTTGTGTAACGACTCTCAGGTGCTCAGTAGCGACAGCCACTTTCACACGTGAAGATGGCACTGCTGAGCCCCTGTGGTCACAGCCCTCCTCACTTTGAACTCGTGTTACTGTAGCAACCTTCTCTGTGTTCTCCATACTATGTTTTCTCTCTCTAACTGGATAAAACTGACCTTTCTCATACGCCACGTTTATCATGGAAGTCTCTGATCAAGAACCTACACTGGCTCTCTTTTTCCCTAATCAACTGAGACAGTCTTCTTTTTAGCTTTCAAAATCTGATCTTACTCTGGATTTCTAACCTGAGCTTGAACTTTCTGTTTGATTGGGTTACTCTCTTCCTATCTGCCACATCCCAAACCATAGCAAACCCTTGCCTAGCTTGGAATTATCTTCCCTTGGTTTTTTTCTTTTCTTTTAAAGTCCCCTCCCTCCCTCCTTCTTTCCTTTCTTTCCACTGACACTCTGTACGTTCTTGAAAGTTTCACTTCAGTTACCAAACATCCTGACTCTTCTAATTACTGTTGACTTTCTGTTACCTGATTGTTGAACTGTACTTGGTACCACCTATGTGGTTTTATTTGTGAGTTAAAGCTTATATTCCTGTAGTTCTTTTTGCCTGTGATTCAGGACAGAGCACATGGTAATAATGCACATGGATTCATACTTAATTGATCCCATTCTCTCTTGCCTCCTGGACTCCTCCCTCGTTACTGTGTAATCCATGCCAAAGATTCTCCATAGCGCTAACTGTGGACTGGGAGAGTGGGTTCAGAGGCTGTTAGTGGGACCAGATCTGAAACCTGCTGCAGTCAGGATTGTGTTCTATCCCCCTGAGCAAACTGTTTGTGCAAATGCTTGGCAAGTACTGGTTACTTGATCGACTGAACAGACGTTTTAGAACACGCTCATAGTCTTGTTCATCACATTTACCTTTCATTATGTAAGCATCACCATCACCACCACCATCACCATCATCATCACCATCACCACCACCATCATCATCACCATCACCACCACCATCACCATCATCATCACCATCACCACCACCATCACCACCACCATCAGCATCACCTTCATCATCACCATCACCACCATCAGTATCATCATCATCATCACCATCACCATTAGCATCACCTTCATCATCATCACCATCATCACCATCAGTATCACTGTCATCATCACCATCATCATCATCACCATCATCACCATCACCATTAGCATCACCATCATCACCACCATCATCATCACCATCAGCATCACCATCATCACCACCACCATCAGCATCACCATCATCATCACCTTCATCATCATCACCATCATCATCATCATCATCATCTAAAGCTTCCAGTATTTTCTTGAAAATGTAACCCAGGTATCAGAAACTTCTACCATACTGGGGGTCATCTGTCCTTGATATTTAAATAAAATTTGGTTTATGTCTCCATTCCAGTGGGATACTCAATGTTTCTTCCATGATCTTTAGGCTTCCAGGGAAGTGACATTTTTCATAATCACTTCTGGCTGTGAGTTCCTACTTTGGTTCCAGGTTCGATTTCCAGTCTGCATTCTGCCCTCTTGGATGTTGTTTCTTTTCCTGTCTGATATTAGCCTGCTGCATATTGCCCTTATCCAACGTCTTTTCTCTTCAAAGTCCCACCAACTTAAGCTGCTGAGTATTGCAGATTTTATGAAGATTTAGGGGTTGATGGTGGTTGACCTGGAGGGTTAGAGGGTCTGTGCTCATTGATTCTATTAAAAGCATATTAGACATTCCTGTTCTACCCTTTAGATAGACCTGCCTTAAAAATTACTGATCATCCCTTCTGCCATGCCAGGGGAGCCCCTCTCCGCTTTAATTCCTTCTCTCTCCTTGTAGATTTTGATTCCTATCCATTTCTGGGGAAAACCATTTAGATATTCTTTTGTCCTGCCTCAGAAGATTCAAGCCAAGCCTTGTGGGCTTCAATTTTATAATCAAACATGTCTATATAGGTGTGTTCCTAAACAAAGATGGTTTTCTCCTTGAGAAAATTTCTGCTAGTACTGCACTAATTTTTTTTCTCTTGTACTATTAATGGAAAATGTAAATCAGAATTAATTGTGAAAATCATAAAATGTTACCATTCCATATCTTTGGGTATTTAGATTGTGGGTGACCATTACTTTCTTTTTTTCAACATTTTTGTAATGAATATGTACTTATTCACAACTAGAAAAATGTGAACAAACTAATCCAAAACGAATACAAATAAAAGAAAAAAATATGAAAACTGATGAATATATAGGTATATATTATTTATATTTTGAAATATTTATGAGTCCTTTAGTTTTAGAATCGAAACTTCTAAAAGAGGATAATTTTTAAGCACGTTCTTTCTAAGGAGTTAATGCACTGTGGGTCTCCGATAAATGTGAAATGATGTCTACTTGATTCACTCCCTCAGCTGACATACTGACACTGCTTCAAGACATTAAACCATTTTATGAGGAAACTTGATGGGTACAAGTTATTGCCCCATTATCGGTGTAAGACACAGAATAAAATACCCTTCAGTTGGGCCAATGGGAATAAGGCCTGTAAAGCAAGAATAACTTTGAAGAGAAGGAACTGAAGTGATCAAAATGGACACGAAAAATATTGAAGGGACACAAATATTAGAGAAAAATACGATGAGACAGAGCAAGATAATGACTGTGAAACATGGGCCTTTTTGGCCAAAATTTTTTTCTGTTTTGTCCCTGCTGCTATCACTTTGTTAAATCAACAATTCAGTCTGGGCCAGATGCTCTAGTGATTAAGCTTTAAATAAGGATATTGAAATAATCGAGACAAATGATGGAGTCATCCATTATCATAATATATTTTCATAACGCCAAACAATCCCACATTTAATCAAGAGATTGGCAGGACGAAGTTGATAATTTGCAGTTGTAATGTAATGAAAATGTTATAATTCATGGACGAGACACCCAGACTACATCATGTATTAGGAGTTTAACTTGACTTATAACTCTTTCTGGAATTTAAACCATCAAACCTGACCATATGCGTTGACTTTTATAGTGATTTAAAGAGTTGTTTGGTGAAAATAGATGTTGACAAAGTTACAAAATTTTCTTTCTTTTTTTTTTTTTTTAAAGATTGCTCTTCTCTCTTTGGATACTAGAGCTGGGTGTTTTGCAATAATCCAAGAGTTTGTCTTTCCCCGTAATCCATGGATAGGATCTTGGCCTTGGCCTGGGACAGATTGTGGTCATTTTGCATGCTTGATCTTGGTGGATGGGTCAAGGCAAAAAGAGCCTCACAGAACATAGCTATTAACCTCTGGTGGTGGCAGCAAGATAATAGTGTAAGTTTGGAAATAGGGGGCCCAAAGCCCTGATATCCCAAGTATCACCTGATTCCCCAGGGAAGTGCCTCGTCTTCTGGATGTGGTTTGGCTCCAGCTTGGTGCTGCTGTTGTAGCTATTCAGAGCGCTGGTCACGATGCTGGACCTGAAGGGTGAGCGATTATCTTGTAAGGACAAGCTCAATTCCTGTGGAATCTCACAGGAGGATCTCGGCTACTGCACGATGCTGTTGATACTGAAAAAATGAAATAGTGCCGAATTGTCGTAGTAGCGTAGTAAAGTGTCTTCTCAAATGAGCTGTAATTTGGGCAGGCACACGTTATCCACTCATAGAGAAAAGTAAGGAATTACTAACCGGCTTATGACGTACTCTCTAATTGGTTCCGCTAACTTTTAGTTACGGCATAAGGGAATAAACAGGGAATCCTGTTTTGGGCTTTGGCTAGGCCAGAGAGACATCATGAAATTTCCCTACATGATAAAAATGATTAGATGTACCACCATTTAGCAAACATAATAAGGCAACAACCCATAATCTATTAAGAGCTGCATAACCATCCTGACTGCATGGTCAATGAACCAGTATGAACGTGAAACTCCCCGGGAATAAAGCGATCTGATGTGTGGGAGGGAATGACCTCCTTTAGGGCACCGAGTACCCTGAAGAGTGATTTACTCTCTTGTCCTACAAAAAGCCATTTTCCTCACAGGGGTGACATTTTTCTTACCTGTGAGTTTCAACGCAACTGCTACTGTTACCTGCTTATGTAAAGGGAAATGAACGTTTGAGGTAACTACCTAAATCTTATGGACCAGTAAAATGCTTTTTCTTCAGCTGCCTTGATATTTCAGTCAAATGTTTTTTGGCCTCAGTGCTGATTGCCTTAATTTTGCGTTTCGCTTTGGACGCGGAGACTAGACTGTGTCGTAGGAGGGAAAACTGGTAAAAGTTTTCCAGAGTGTTTGAGATAACCCATAATGCTATGTTAAAAGAAGATTTGCTTGTGACACACAGCCCAAGGATAATGGACGCATTTTTATCTTTTAATATTTACTGTTTAAGCCAAGGTTTTAATATTTAGATCAATAAACATGGCTTATTATCCAAAGGCTAAAAAAATGGAGTTTGATGTTTTTAGCATCAGAACCTGGCCACTTCTCACCACCTCCTCTGCCGACACCTTGTCTGAGGTACGATCACGTCACACCTGGATGGTTGTAAAAGTCTCAAAACTGGTCGCTCGCTTCCATCCTAGTGCTGTGCTCCATTTGTCACACAGCAGCCAGAGTTTTCCTATAAGATGCAAGTCAATTTTTGCCATGTCCCCACTAGAAACTCTCCATGGCTTCTCTTTTTCACTCAGAGCAAAGACCATGGTCCTCACCATGGCCAAAGGCTCTGCAAGATTGGTCCCCAGCCCCCTCTCTGCCCACTTCTTGAGTCCTTGCCGCTGTTCCAACCACAGTCTTCCCGGTCATTCCCTGACTACTGGAAGCAGTGTCTGCCCTTGTGATCTTTACTTACCATTTCTTCCACCTGGAATGCATGGCTCAATTGTTCAGCTGCTCCAGGATCTCTGCTTAAGTGGCCCCTTATCAGAGAAGCCTTTTGTGACCACTCTCCGTAAAGGAGATGCTACGCTCAATACCCCTTTCTTTCCCTTATTCTTCTTCATAGGACTATCGTCATCTGATATTTCCTGTATTTATCTCTGGATTTGTTTATTGCCAGGCTCCTCCCATCCCTAAGCATATGTACGAGGGCAGAGACTTTATATTTTTGTTTACTTTGTATGGCAGATTGAATTTTCCAAGATGGCCACAAGATCTCCTGTCTTCTTAGAATGTGATATTGACACTCCTCCAGCAAGAGATGTGGGGGGGCAGGGGAGGATGGGCTATGCTCTTCCACTTGAATCTTGGCAGGCCTGTGGCTACTGGCAGAAGCGATGCTGTGTGATTTCCAAGGCTAACTCATAAGAGTGATACAGCTTCCTCCTGGTCCCCTAGGGATTCTCAGTCTTGGAACCCAACCACCACGCTGTGAGGAAACCCTGGCTCGAAGAATAGGCTGTGTTTTATTGATGCAATGACATTAATTGATGAGGTCCGGGATCGACTACTAGACATGTGACTAAGGAAGCTTTTGTGATGACTCCAGGCCCCGGTCACCATCTGACTGCAGCTATATCAGTGACCCCAAGAGACAACTGACTTATCAACCTCCAGAAGTATGCGGCATAATAATAAAATGATTGTCATTTATTTAGATGTTGGGATCTCTCATTTAGCAGCAATAGACAACCAGAACACTGTGTCCCCCAGAGCCTCAATAAATATTTTCTGATTAGACAAATGGGGAAGAACTCTAGAGGTGAAAAGCACCCTGGTTTCTGGTTAGAAACTTCCTTTAGCCTTCTCTATTCTAGTGGCAATTTCTGATTAGTTAATTTACATGTTGTGCATCCCCCTGTATATTTAGACATTTCAAGCTAGCAATTCTGTTTGAATTTTTGAGAATAGATAGCTCACAAGATCTGAATAAAGGAAGGTTAAGCTTAAGAGGCTTAAACATATGGTCTTTTTTTTTTTTTAAGTGTTTTCTTTTTTTGAGTATTTAGTTACATGTACCTATCTTCGACAGAGAGAATGTTAGTAAGTCTAGAAAAAGACATTCATGAGGAAGAGGCTAAGGTCTTGGTATTATCTGTTGATTGCCTTTATCTTTGCTGTACAGGTATTCCCCACTTTTCGAAAGTTCACTGTACACCATTTTGCTTTTATGAAAGACTTACATTGATACCTATTTTCACTAACCTAGATACATCTGAAAAGGATTTTCATGTTTCTGAAAAGAAGTAAGAAGCAAAGATAGCGTTCAGTGTTTGTTTCGCAGGGGCTGTTGTAGAAGCAGTGGAAACCCTGAGTGGCAAGAGTGGTGCTACCAAGCCCCTTCCCCGGGAATCTCAGTTTATTTTGTTCATCGTTAGCAAGATGTGTCCTAAGGTACTTTCTTCTTTGCCTTACGCCTTTTTGGCTTACAGGAAAGGTTTTGTACGAACAGCTCTACTTTCAGAGAGCAGGGGGAACCTGTACTTCTTCCCAGTTGTAATTACTCACATAGGGAATAGAAAAGCTTTAGCCCAGTTTACATTTTATACTCTCACATAGTAGAATTTCAGACAAAAGCAAGAAAGCAGGGCTTCCCTGGTGGCGCAGTGGTTGAGAGTCCGCCTGCCGATGCAGGGGACACGGGTTCGTGCCCCGGTCCGGGAAGATCCCACATGCCGCGGAGCGGCTGAGCCCGTGAGCCATGGCCGCTGAGCCTGCGCGTCCGGAGCCTGTGCTCCGCAACGGGAGAGGCCACAACAGTGAGAGGCCCGCGTACCACAAAAAAAAAAAAAAAAAAAGAAACCATTTTCAAAGTCACCATAACTCACATGGAGTAAAATTGTTTTAGAATGGGCTCTTTTCTTACTAAGAAAGACCTATTACACCTGAGCTGTATTGTTTTCCTGTTCACTACCCAGTGTCAAAGCAATGGGGTGTTCTCAGACTCAACCCTTAAAAATGTCACCTGTGCTCAAGCGTAAAAGTCGCCCAGCTAGATTCAGTCACTTTGATACGAAGGAGTCAAGCTTCTATCTTGGGGCATTTCAAAGAGGTCCCGGAGCGCCATTTCTTTCTTCATTCTTTGGCTGACACTCGCTCTTGGTAGGCCTTTGCATCGCGACCCACAGCTTTTCCATCGCCCATCTGGCTGTTGAAGCGTGAAACGGGGGTCTTGCAGAGATGTGAGGTAGGAGGCCAGGGTTGGCTGTGGGTTTTTTTCTCCGAAAACACGCAGGAGCAGCGTAGGAAAGGGGCCGCCTCATTTGCAGTATCATCCCGTTATATGTACATCGCCCATCTCTGTGGCTCAGAGAGGAAACCTGAACAATGAAGGGTACCTCAGGGTAGGGGAACCGCCTCATAACTAATGCTTTCAACTCTCCCACCACTTTCTAGACTTCACCTCTGGGGAGAGCAGAGCTCTTCAGGCAGAGGTCCTCTTGTGTCCCATGGCCCTTCGTCTCTCTATAATCTCGGTGATTTTCTCTCGTATTCCTGGGGGCTGACAGCAAGTTTGCAAAACAGCGCGAATGAGGAAAGTCACGTTAGAAATTTAGTGTGGGCTTAAGGCAGGGCACAAGGTGTCGGGATTTAAGACCAGGCATTCAGAGACTGTGTAGCTATGGCACAAGATTTGGGATGCGTATTGCTTATGCCCCAGTTGAGCTACCCCAGCTGCCTTTGCATGGAGCAGAGACAAATCTTTCCTACCAAGTGCCAACTAAAGAATGTCGCTTGTCACCCGGCTCTACATGGATTAGCCGTTAGCCTCTGCAGTCGCTGACCTCCAACACATCCTGAAAGGAATTCAGGGTGGAGATCGGAAATGAGGCAGCCTGTGCTCTGGGATAAACTGGCAGAACAGGCCTTCGGATCGTTAGATATTTCGGAAGGCTCAGGGTCTCTTATAACCTAATCTCAGAAGTGACCGATTGTTACTTCTGCCATCTTCGTTTGGTCACACAGACCAATCCTTTTCCAACAAGGGAGGGAACTGTACAGGATGTGAATAGCAGCGGGAGGGGCTCATGTGGGTCCACCTCGAGGAGCGGCTACCATACCTTCTATCCTGGATTCCATGTTTTATCTCTTGGTTGCCTGCTTCCTTTCGGTGGATTACATTTTTCTAGTGGCATCCTGAAAAAGGTTGCCTGGGCAGTAATCTTTTTCAGATGTGGCATTTGTGAACATGTCTTTATACCTCATCCCTGAATAATGGTTTGGGTTTAGAATTCTAGGTTGATAACATTTTTCTTCAGAATTTTGAAGGCTTTATCCATTATCGTGTAGTTTCCAGACTTTCTGTTTTTCTTTTTTTTTTTGCGGGCCTCTCACTGCTGTGGCCTCTCCCGTTGCGGAGCACAGGCTCCGGACGCGCAGGCTCAGCGGCCATGGCTCACGGGCGCAGCCGCTCCGCGGCATGTGAGATCTTCCCGGACCGGGGCACGAACCTGCGTCCCCTGCATCGGCAGGCGGACTCCCAACCACTGCGCCACCAGGGAAGCCCTCCAGACTTCTAATTGTCAAGTCTGATGCCGTTGTGAATCTTCATTTTCACGTGCTTCCTGTCTTTGTGTTCTTGAAACTTTTAGGCTTTTCTCTTTATCCCCTTTATTCTGGAGTTTCATATTGTGTATGGGTTTTTTTCTTCTTCCTACATTTGTGTATTATCCTGGGTATGTGATGGGCTCTTTCAATTCGGAAACGCAAGCTCTTCAATTCTGTGAAGTTTTTGTTTCTATTTATTTGGTAATTTTCTCAGTTACCTCTTTCTGGGGTCGTATTTGTTGCATGTTTAACCTGTATTGATTCTCTTCTTTTCTTAGTATTATATTTTCTACCAATTTTTCTTTGATCTACTTTCTGAAAGATTTTCTCAACTATTATCTTCCAAAACTTTTATTAATTTTTAAATTTCTGCTTTTATATTTTTAATGTCCAAGAAGTCCTTTGTTGTTTGATGAATGTTTCTTTCCTTTTTTTTTTTTAAACACTTCGTCCTTCCATTCTACTTTTATCATCTTGTCTAATTTTTTCCCCCATTGGATGCTTTCTGAGAATGTATGACTTAATAATCCTGGACTGTCTACTAGTGCGAAGAGTGATGCATGAAAGTTGATTGGAAGAGTATGTTCAGAGGCAGGGTTTGTCAAGATGTGGGTTTAATTTAGGGTAATTTGTTGGTGTTCTTTCCTTGATGGATAGCTCAACTCTCAGTATTTATAGGTCTTTTTTTTTCTCTTGTATTGTTTAGTTTCCTCAGAGAAAAATTACCCAGTCTCTTGCTTACGGTGTGTTTGTTGGGGGATGGATAACAAACTAGGCTGTGGGATTCTAAGAGCAGAGCAGAGTAAGGAGGATGGGAGATCTCATCACACCTTATGCATGATTTCACCCTGTTTTCCTCAGTTCTGGCTGGCATCCCTGAGTCTAGAGCTTGTCTGCATTTAGGCTTTCAGTAAATTGGCAACATGGAGGGAGACAGGCAGTTACCTCATTGTAGCAGCTAAGGGAGGGGACTCAGGGCAAGGGGTTTAGCCGCTTCATAGACAGACTTTCAACCAGTGCGGCTCTGGTTCAGACTCAGCCTCCCCTCAGCCTTCACAAGCACTTCCGGTCTCCTTTCTGGGGAACACGCACTTTGCTGTTACTGCACATAGAGGGGCATTTATTAGAGCATCGGTTCGCAGAGTGTGGTCTGGGGGTCTGAAAAGTCAAAAGAATTTTTATAATAATACTAAGATGAGATTTTCCCTTTTCACTCACATATTCCCGTGAGCGTACAGGGGAATTTTCTAGAGGCAACATGATGTGTGATAATGCAACAGATTAAATGCAGAAGAAGATATGGGAATCTGGCTGTCTTCTGCTACGCCAAACATTACTGAGATTTATAAAAATGTGCAACAAAGCCACTCTTCTCACTATGTTTTCTTGGTTTGAAATATAAACTTATCTTTCATAAAATATGTTATTCATGTTAACATGTACTGGATTTATTAATATTGTTAAGTGAATTAATAAAGAAATACTAAAAGTTTCAGCTTTGGGGAAATATATATATTTTTATGTATATATATATATATATATACACATATATATATATACACACAATCCCTTTATATATAAATATATAAAAATATATATGTATATATTGCCCCAAAGCTGATACTTTTAGTATATAACCAACATGAATAAAAGCTCTTTGAGGTCTTCAATACTTTTTTTTTTTTTTTTTTTGCGTTACGCGGGCCTCTCACTGTTGTAGCCTCTCCCGTTGGGGAGCACATGCTCTGGACGCGCAGGCTCAGCAGCCATGGCTCACGGGCCCAGCCGCTCCGCGGCATGTGGGATCTTCCCGGACCGAGGCACGAACCCGTGTCCCCTGCATCGGCAGGCGGGCTCTCAACCACTGCGCCACCAGGAAAGCCCTTCAATATTTTTTAATAGTATGAAAGGGTCTTGAGACCAAAACATCTGAGGTCACTGTATTAGAATAATACTCTTGGATTCTTTCTTCTCGTGCCTTCACTCCTCCCTAGGTGACAAGAGTGACTTAATCAGAGAGTTTGGGAGAAGAACTGGGCAGGCGCGGCTCAGCCCTTTCCTCTCACTTTTCTTTTACGTGATCCTAACTTCTTACACTTAAGATTTGCCTGTCTGTAACAGAGCATGTGTTCTTAACAGTTTTTGGCCGGGGGTCAGCTTGGGGCCCGTGGCACTGTCCTGTGATGAGACATGAGTTGTCCCATCATGGCTTGTGATTCTGATTGGGTAAATCCGTCTAATTCAGGGGTGGAGTTGGCAAATCTATCTAGTTCAGGCAGAATAAGCTATGCTTTCTCAGAAGAGCTTTATTTGTGATAAAGGAGACATTTAACTTTTAAAGAAGGTTTGATTTTTGAGAAATTTTAGACTTACAGGCAAGTTGCAAAAAATATTACAGAGAGTTCCTAGATACCCTTTGTCCAGCTTCCCCTAATGTTAATGTTTCATGTAACTACAGGACAGAGATAGAAAGCAGGAGATCACAGTACATTACAATAAACTAACTCACAGACCTTTTTTGAATTTCATCAGTTTTCCCACCAGTCTTTTTCTGGTCCAGGATCCAATCCAGGATTTCACATTAAAAGTGACATTTTGATCTCCTGCTGCCCGGTTCCTGCATCTGTATCTTAACCAGTTGTATATTCAAAAAAAAGCTGGGGGACGGGAGTTATTTATCAGTCAGCCTTGTCTCCCAGCACCTCCCAATGTTGAATCTTTCTAGAATTCTATGGTGTAAAGAGAGGAGTTCTTGTCTTCTTCTCCATGTTCTCCACTGTGGTACTTTCTACCTTCTCCCTTTGACTCACTCAGTTGCCTCAAGTCCACATCTTTCCCAGCTTCCAGAACTTTGTTGCTAACTCTCTTCTGCTCTTGTCTGCCCTTGTATTTCCTGTGGTTTGCTTTTTTGGTGACTTACACTCTTGCCCTCAGTCTAAGGTCAGTTGCCAAGCCCCACCCGTGCTCTGAGAACTTGGGAGTTAATAAAGTCTTATTCCTTTAATATTGTTATTATTGGTTGGGTTTTAGAAAGAAGCAGTGATAAATAATAGTTTTAATCTCCTTGTTTAATTAGAATCTGACCCTTGATATATAATCCCCAATTTGTACATTATTTTTGCTTTTCAATGGAAAACCTCATTTAAATACTTTTAATGACTCTTGTACTTAAATGAAGCCCTATAGTCACTTTTCAAGCAAAACCATGGCAAGATTAGGGAAAAATTGGGTAACTTTAAAACTAATTTTATGTATACCTATTGTTTGTAATCAAACACATGTAGGCCCCGATTAGGATGCTTTTTGTAGCTTACCTTGAATTTCTTAGCTTGGAATCAAAAGACCCATGCTCAGGGATGGGTCTTATCCTTTAGGCTTGGCTGGCATCGTGGTGCCTGCAGCTACTCACTGCTCAGAGATCAACTGTAGGTCTCTCCTAGTCATCTCTCCCTTCAGTTTCTAAAAAGGAAGAATTGCTGGAAGGAACAAACACTATCTTATCTCTGGTTCCCAGTTCCCAACTTTTTCCTATCATTTTCTCATACTCAACTGAAAAGGAAGAGTGAGATTATGGCTATTTTATACTTTTCAATAAAGTATTTGGCTGTCCTTAATTATTTTTCCTTAAAAGTAATCAGGTTCTCTATGTTTACAGTATTTATAAGAAGAGTAAAACATTCTCTTCCTATCTCTTATATTAAAAATTTGCCTTGATACAGCTATTCCTTGTCTTTATACTTTTGCTTTTTATTTTAATTTACTATTTATTTATTTATTTATTATTGAGGTATAGTTTATTTACAACATTATATAAGTTTCAGGTGTACAACATAGTGATTCACAATTTTTAAAGATTATATGCCATTTATAATTATTATAAAATATTGGCTCTCCCTGGGCTGTACAATATATCCTTGCAGCTTATTAATTTTATACATAGTGGTTTGTACCTCTTAATCCCACACACTTATCTTGACCCTCTCCTCTTCTTCCCTCTCCCCACTGGTAACTACTAGTTTGTTCTCTATATCTGTGAGTTTGCTTCTTTTTTGTTATATTCACTAGTTCGTTGTATTTTTAGATTCCACATGTAAGTGGTGTCATACAGTATTTGTCTGTCTTTGTCTGACTTACTTCACCAGGCATAATACCCTCCAAGTTCATCTGTGTTTTTGCAAATGGCAAAATTTCAGTCTTTTTTATAGCTGAGTAGTATTCCATTGTGTATATATACTACATCTTCTTTATCCATTTGTCTGTTGCTGGACACTTAGGGTGCTTCCATATCTTGGCTATTGTAAATAATGCTGCTATGAATATTGGGGTGCATGTATTTTTATATTCATAAATAATGTACTATATTATTTGTTGTATATTTAAAAGTTGCATCCATGACTTTCTCATAGGGTGGAAGGTGAGGGATGAGAATGGGGGTGGAGAAGGGAATGTAGGGGACAGTTTCCTTGACTGTGATGCTTTAGTTCTTAAAAGATTAAGATCTGGAGCACATATGACAAAATATTAATGTTAATTTTGAGGGGTGGAAATGGGTGCTTATGACATCATTGTTACTCTTTGGCATTTTAAAAATAATTTTTTCAAATTTATAACCATTTTTTTTTTAAGCTGGATGTAGCTTGATTTTACTGGGAATCACAGTGACTACCTGGTCTTCTGTCATCTGAGAATGGATCATCTTCCATAAGTGAAAGGATTGTATCCAACTGAAACTTAACTTTTAGGTGTAAATGTTATTTCCTAGGCTGCACCTACCTTGGTAAACCTTGGGACGGTAGAAACAATAATTACAAAGCAGTACTTCTGTGTATCTGTTCTCACTTGGTCTGCAGAAGTTTCAGCCCTCTCAAATCTGGTAAAATGGTCTAGAGATCTCTAGGAAATGTCTGTGTCATAAAAACTTCAAAGTCATCTCCTGTCCTGGCTAGCTACAATAATGACTCCAGGTATGGCAGATGTCTTACTCAGCTGTGTCACCAGTGTCCGCCCAAGGCACCAGAGCTGCCAGTGTTCTAGTTGCTTGGTGATTCTGGCAATGAGGGCACTGACCTCTGCGCCCTTGAAATCTAGGTCATTGAATTGATCACCACCCCTGGCGACAAGGTGTACAGAGCTTCTGCTACCAATACCTCGCCATCACCGGCTCTAGTGTGGCTGATGTTTCACAGTCTGAAGGTCCCATGGAGGCTTCAGAGAAGGAATTATTTTGACTCTTCTTGGTGCAACCTGCAGTGGGTGTGGGCTGGAGGACAGTCTGATTGACAGTCACCTGCTATGCTCTCATTCACGTCTCTCTTTCAAGCTTGGGTCATTGACTCTCTTATTAGAATGAGTTTTTTCCTGGGAAGAACCTTGATCATCATTAAAATAGACTCCTGGTGAGCCTGTCTCACTAGTCCCTGTGGAATGTCAGGATAGTAGAATAGATTCGAGGTGACACACCTTAGACTCAAACTGGGATTCTGTTACAGGTTCTAAAGCGTGTATATTTTTAAAAACGTGGTTAGGGCTTCCCTGGTGGCGCAGTGGTTGAGAGTCCGCCTGCCAATGCAGGGGACACGGGTTTGTGCCCCGGTCCGGGAGGATCCCACACACCGCGGAGCGGCTGGGCCCGTGAGCCATGGCCACTGAGCCTGCGCGTCCGGAGGCTGTGCTCCGCAACGGGAGAGGCCACAACAGTGAGAGGCCCGTGTACCGCAAAAAAAACCAAAAAAACAAACAAACAAAAAACGTGCTTAAAAAGGGACCTTACCTAATATGGAATATTTACCATCCTGACTTTAGAAATTATTTTTATTATTCTAATGCAGGCAGCAGCAAAAAAAATGTCCTGGGTCTCTGAGAGTCATCTGTAAAGTCAAAGCATAATAATGACTTTAGAATATATGCAAAACAGGACGCAGATGTAAATATTGCTCAGGTCCAGAAGCAGGAAGTACAATACAAAACTGGCTCTATTAGCATGTCCAGAAGCTATTGTGGGTTAAATTATTTAATATGTTATAAGAAAAAAACATGTCAATCAGAAAAGGAGGTAGATGATCAGTGATGGAAGTCCGCAAAGTCACGGGGGGAGATTTGCCATTACATCCCAGCTCCGCCCAAGAGGAGTTCTCCTGGCCAGTGGACTTCATCTGTCTGGGGACAGGGACAGCTTTTTTGAAGTGATACAGTTGACAAGTCCCCACATAGAGCAATCAATCCCATTAAACGTCAGAACTTAAATCCAAGTACTGTTTATCTGATTCCGTGGTCACTAAGTTAAGAGGGTACAACTCAAGGTCCCTTTGGCAGTTAAATTTCTTGTTTTAAAGACATAATTTGCATTTAGATTTATGTACTAGTCGTTTGCAGTCAAGGTTAATTTGAGTACATCCATTGAAGAACGATCTACTTACTTTCAGGTTGTGAAAAAAATCAACTAGTTGAGCTTGCAAAGTTGAGAAGAAGATTCTGGAGAACTACGAATTCACTGAAGTGCTAACATGAGGATTCTTGGTAGTAAACTCCCACCTTGGTAGCGCCCTACCATGGCAGATAGCCCGCAACAAAAGCAATGCAATTACATTAGAATATTTAGAATACAGAAGAGAATCAGTCACAATTTCACCGATATTACAGTTTTGATGTTACTGTTAATTTTGAGTGTATTTACATGTAATCATTGTGTGTGTGTGTGTGTGTGTTTGTGTGTGTGTGTGCGTAAGTGTGTGTTGTATATATAATTTAGGTCCTGGAGGTTTTTTTTTTTATTAAAATGGTAAGTTTTATTTTTTTTAATTCTTTTTTTAATTTATTTTTTTGGAACTTTATTGTATTTATTTTTTATACAGCAGGTTCTTATTAGTTATCTATTTTATACATATTAGTGTATACATGTCAATCCCAATCTCCCAATTCATCACACCACCACCAGCACCACCCCGCCACTTTCCCCCCTTGGTGTCCATATGTTTGTTCTCTACATCTGTGTCTCTATTTCTGCCCTGCAAACCGGTTCATCTGTACCATTTTTCTAGGTTCCACATATATGTGTTAATGTAAGATATTTGTTTTTCTCTTTCTGACTTACTTCACTCTGTATGACAGTCTCTGGATTCATCCATGTCTCTACAAATGACCCAGTTTTGTTCCTTTTTATGGCTGAGTAATATTCTAAAAAATGGTAAATTTCATTTTATTTTAGGTTTTTTTTGAAGTATAGTTGATTTACAATGTTGTGGTAAATTCTGCTGTACAGCAAAGTGATTCAGTTATACATATATATACATTCTTTTTTAATATTCTTTTCCATCATGGCTTATCACAGGATACTGAATACATTTCTCTGTGCTATACAGTAGGACCTTGTTTATTATCCATCCTCTATCTAATAGCTTACATCTGCTGACCCCACCCACCACTCCGTCTCTCTCTCCCCCAACCTACTCCCCCTTGGCAACTACAAGTTTGTTCCATATGCCCATGAGTCTATTTCTGTTTCATAGGTAGGTTCATTTGTGTCATAGTTTAGATTCCACATATAAGTGATATTATATGGTATTTGTCTTTCTCTTTCTGACTTACATCACTTAGTATGATAATCTCTGCATGTTGCATGTTGCTGCAAATGGCATTATTTCATTCTTTTTAATGGCTGAGTAGTATTCCATTGTATATATATATACCACATCTTCTTTATCCATTCATCTGTCGATGGACATTTAGGTTGTTTCCATGTCTTGGCTCTTGTGAATAGTGCTGCTATGAACCTAGGGGTGCATGTATCTTTTTGGATTAATTTTTGTCTGGATACATGCCCAGGAGTGGGATTGCTGGATAATATGGTAATTCTCTTTTTAGTTTTCTGAGGAACCTTCATACTGTTCTCTATAGTGGCTGTACCAATTTACATTCTCACCAGCAGTGTAGAAGGGTTCCCTTTTCTCCACACCCTCTCCACCATTTGTTATTTGTAGAGTTTTGTTTTGTTTTTTTAAAGACACTATTTTTGAGAGCAGTTTTAGTTTCACAACAAGGTTAAGAGGAAGGTACAGAGAGTTCCCATATTCTCCTGCCCGCACACACACTTAGCCTCCCCCATCACCCCCCACCAGAGTTGTACATTTGTGACAATTGATGAACCTACGTTGACTCATCATAATCGCCCAAAGTCCATAGTTCACATTATGGTTCAATCTTTTTTTTTTTAACATCTTTACTGGAGTATAATTGCTTTACAATGGAGTGTTAGTTTCTGCTTATAACAAAGTGAATCAGCTCTTAGTGTTGTACATTCTATGGGTTTGGACAAATGTATAATGACATGTTTCCACCATTAGAGTATAACGCAGAGGAGTTTCACTGCCCTAAAATCCTCTGTGCTCTGTCTATTTAACCTGTCCTACCCCTCCTCCATCCCTGACAATCACTGATTCTTTCACTGTCTCCACAGTTTTGCCTTTTTCAGATGTCATACAGATGGAATCATGCAGTAGGGAGTCTTTTCAGATTGACTTATTTCCCTTAGTAATATGCATTTAAGGTTCCTCCATGTCTTTTCATGGCTTGATAGCTCATTTCTGTTGTTTAAATTTTTATTGGAGTATAGTTGCTTTCCAATATTGTGTTAGTTTCTACTGTACAGCAAAGTGAATCAGCTGTTTATGTCAGAGAATGTTTTGCCTATGATCTCTTCTATAGGTCCTGACTTTTTCATTAAGCGTTTCTTTATGTGTTTCACAAATTTTTATTGAATTGCTGTTATTTTCTAGGTGTTGCTTAGGTGCCGGGTGGATAAAAGCTTTTGCCTTCAAGGAATGTACCTTCTTAAATGAGGGACAGAAAAGAAACAAGGGAAAGATCAAACAGGTGGCATGTCTGGTGGCAGTCGAGGACAGGAAGAGTAAGTAAAGCAATGGAAGGAGGGAGAGAGTGATGGATGTGCTCCAGGATGGGGTGGATCAGGGAAGACTTCTCAGAGGAGGTGACAGTGAATAAAGGTCTCACTTAACTCTCAAGAGGATGCAGTAGTAAATGAAAAGAGGGAAGATCTAGATTGAATAAGACTTGGGATTGGGCTTCCCTGGTGGCGCAGTGGTTGAGAGTCCGCCTGCCAATGCAGGGGACACGGGTTCATGCCCCGGTCCGGGAAGATCCCACATGCCGCAGAGCGGCTGGGCCCGTGAACCATGGCCACTGAGCCTGCGCGTCCGGAGCCTGTGCTCCGCAACGGGAGAGGCCACAACAGTGAGAGGCCGGCGTACCACAAAAAAAAAAAAAAAAAAAAAAAAAGACTTGGGATTACTGATGTCTGTTACTAAAAGCCAATTTATTTCTTCAGACTTAGGAGTGAGTTAGATATATTATGGCTATTAAATCTTTATTAGCACTGGCATTTTAGAATATTGGACATATTTATTATCTCAAAATGCAGGCGTGTATATTTGTATGCACGTTCATTGGAATAAAAGGGGAAGAGTAATGTGTAAGTGTGAATGCTTCCATGTAAGAAAGATTCATCTGGCCCTCCTGAAAGATTCCAGATCTTTCAAGAATCTTACACTCTCGCTGTATATTAAACACTAAAATAAAGGACCAACTTTAGTGCCGTGACATACAAGTATAGTCATACTCCTCCAAAGACTTTCCTATCACTTATAAGAGTTTCACTTTGTAGTCCCCAAATTCAAGTCTAGGTTCATGTCCTTGATATTGTTTTCACAGTCAGTCAACAAACAGCTGTATCAAATTTATTATGAGGTGATTTTTGACTCTGCTATTTCCTGCTAATCTCTCTTTTCCCTAATCAACACTTATCGTGCTCATATTATGTTCCAGCTATTGACGGATTGAGGCCAGAGATGGAAGACAAAATCCCTATCCTGACAGAGGATCATTTCCTCTAGCAGGGGAAACGATCAACATGGCAGGACAGATGCTGTGGTGGATGGAGACAGTGCGAGGCGTGGAGAACAGGGGCCTGGGAAGGTGGCCTGTGAGGCCCCTAAGGTCCTCATGTTAAAAGGAGACAGGATATAAAGGACATGTTCCATAATTTAGTTAGCAATTTCCTTATTTGCTGTATATGATGTTTGCTTCTAATTTTTCATTGATATAAAATAGAAACAATTTCACTTCTAGGTGTATAACCCAAAGAATTGAAAGCAGGGACTCAAACAGATATTTGTACACTAGCACTATTCACAGTAGCCAAAAGGTAGAAAGAATAAAAATGAACAATGGATTAACATGAACAAATGGATTAACATTTGGATTAACAAAATGCTATATATATATATATATATATATATATATATATGGATTAACAAAATGCTATTAACAAAATGCTAATATATATATATATATATGGATTAACAAAATGCTATATATATATATATATATATAATTCAGCCTTAAAAAAGGAATGAAATTCTGATGCATGCTACAATATGAATGAACCTTGAAATATTATGCTAAGTAAAATAAGCCAGACACTGAAAGACAAATATTACATGGTTTCACTTATGTGAAGTACCTAGATTAGTCAAATTTAGAGACAGAAAATAGAATAGTGGTTACCAGGAGTTGAGGAGAGGGGGGAATGGGGAGCTATTGTTTAATGGGTACAGAGTTTATGTTGAGAATGATGGTGATGGTTGCTCGACAATGCGAACGTACTTAATGCCGCTGACTGTGTGCCTAAAATTGGTTAAAATGGTAAATTTTTATGCATGTATATTTGATCACAGCTTTTTTTAAAAAAAAAGATAAGCTGAGATGACATTCCAATGTATATAGGAAAGGCATATATCCTAATATGTAATACAGATTTCCCAGAATTTGGATTATTTCCTTATTCTAGAACCCAGAAGAAATCTTACTGGATCAGAGTTTATGGCATTTAATAAATATCATCAAATTATTTTGGGAGAACAACTGCGCAAGTTTACAGTTCTCCCAGGTACATATACAAGCACTGACCTCATTATTCATATGTCAATCCCTATCCCTGACTAAAGGAAAGAAAATCGTTTTGAAAATTCACAGTACCAGTGAAGAACTAAGCCTTGGGCTTAGGGTCCACATTAAATTATAAGTAAAAATATGGTGCCTTGTTTTAATATGCACTTCTTTATTAGTGAGGTTTATACTCTCTTGGTATCTTTTTTTTAAATTTATTTTTATTTTTTTAACATCTTTATTGGAGTATAATTGCTTTACAATGGTGTGTTAGTTTCTGCTTTATAACAAAGTGAATCAGCTATACATATACATATGTTCCCATATCTCTTCCCTCTTGCGTCTCCCTCCCTCCCACCCTCCCTATCCCACCCCTCTAGGTGGTCACAAAGCACCGAGCTGATCTCCCTGTGCTCTGCGGCTGCTTCCCACTAGCTATCTGTTTTACGTTTGGTAGTGTATATATGTCCATGCCACTCTCTTTTTGTTTACTGGATATATTTCCTATTGTGTGGGTTCCCTGGTTTCTTAGAGTATTTAAAAATTCATTTCTCACTTTAAGACAGCGTAGCAAAACACATATACAGCAACAGGGTGTTGAAGAAAATTGGACCAGAGGGAAACTAATGGTAGGAAAATAAAATGAAGACAAGGTAAGTTATTGAATATGAAGTTTGCCAAGGGATCTGGCTGGAGGAAGGCGACACATTTGCCAATGAGTTTTCTGGAAGCCAATGGAAAAGAAGAGAGACAAGATCCGTAGTTTCATGAGCTCAGTCAACATCTTCTTGGTTGACACCACATTCATTCCCGGTATAGACTCTGAAACACATTCTTCCCGTGGGTTCATATGCTAGACTGCATCCAAAATCACAGGAGCAATATTTTCCATCCTTTGTGATTTTGCAGAACATTTTCACTCCCACGCGAGAGGTGGAGTCTATTTTCCCCTCCCCTTCAACCTGGGCTGGCCTTGGGATGGCCGCCCTTGATTAACAGAACATGGCAGAGGTAAGGCTACGTGACTCCTGAAGCAAGGCCATCTGGGAAGGGCAACACAGCTCCCCCCCAGGCTCTCTCTCCTGGGACAGATGCCTGGGAAGCCTAGAGTCCACCTGTGAAAGGTCTGGCCACCTTGAAGCTGCCGTACTGTAGAGACCCTGTGTTGGAGATAAAGAGGCATATCCAATCAGATGGAGCTGAGCCGGGTGGAGAGCAGCCGTCCCTGCTGAGCACTGCCGGGGCTGCAGATTCATGAGCAAAAGTAAGTTTTGTTGGTTGCTTTAAGCCCCTGTGTTTTAGGGTGATTTGTTATGCAGCAGTAAGTAACTGCGACAGTTTATTTAAAGAGAATAGAGAAACTTCAGCAGCGCTCTTCCTCGGGCGCTGCCTAAGGAGGTGGCAGCCACCTCCTACTCGGCATCGTGGCCGCCCTGAGAGCCCTCTTGGGGCCCAAGATGATCCAAAAAAAAAAGGACCAAGAAGTTCATCCGGCACCAGTCAGACCGATATGCCGAAAGTAAGCGGAACTGGTGGAAACCCAGAGCCATTGACAGCAGGGCGCATAGGAGATTCAAGGGCCAGATCTTGATGCCCAACATCGGTTACCGGAGTAACAAGAAAACAAAACACAGGCTGCCCAGCGGCTTCCGCAGGTTCCTGGTCCACAAGTTCAAGGAGCCTGAAGTGCTGCCGATGTGCGACAAATCTTACTGTGCTGACATTGCTTGCAATGTCTCCTCCGAGAACTGCAGGGCCATGGTGGAAAGAGCAGCCCAGCAGGCCATCGGAGTCACTGGTCCCAACGCCAGGCTGCGCGGCAAGAAAATGAATAGGCAGCCCGTGTGCACATTTTGTTTGTGTTAATAAAACCATAAAACTCAGCCGGAAAAACAAAACCAAAAAACCTTCAGCAACCATCTTGTATAGCATCAGTGTGCCAGACACACGTGGGGTCAAGAGCTGTTTTGTCACGGGCTCTGTCAACGCTGCAGTCGGAAGCCACAGCGCCTATCAGTGGGCTTTGCAAACAAAGCAGTTTGAATGCCTTTGAGCTTTCCTGCACATTATCGGAAACACATGTGTCGCTTTTCTTAGCAGTATACTTACAATGTGCTCATAAATAATCTTGAGTACAGACAGATATTGAGAGGTTCTTCTTAAAGACCATTTAACTTTCATAGAGAACATCTTAGGTAAAACAGTTTCCTGGTAGAGGCTTATATTTGTTTAATGGCAAACTATAGGCTATTCTAGACTCTTTTTTTGATGAAGGATTCAGGTAAACCAGAAATAGATTCCAGATACCTGCTAAGTGCTCAAACCAAATTATTCAAAAGGTAGAGGAGTGTTTGGGAGGTTTTTTTTTTTACATCTTTATTGGAGTATAATTGCTTTACCATGGTGTGTTAGTTTCTGCTTATAACAAAGTGAATCAGTTATACATATACATATGTTCCCATCTCTCTTCCCTCCTGCGTCTCCCTCCCTCCCACCCTCCCTATCCCACCCCTCTAGGTGGTCACAGAGCACCGAGCCGATCTCCCTGTGTGTTTGGGAGGTTTGATTCTCTCTCATCCCTCTGATTAATGCCATGGTTAAGCTCCCATGATTGGCAAGCTTTCCATGGATGGGACCCAAAGGAGGGCGAGAAAATCTGGGTCTACCCGGGAAAATTGTGACTGACTGAAGCTTTACATGGGACCTTTGCCCCCATGGCACTATTTATTGCTCTACCAGAACTTCCACTGGACGGCAAATTCCTTTAGGAAAAGGAGGCAGGTCTTACTACAGCCGTGGAAGCTGGCAGAGAGCCAGAATGTACCTAGCAGGCTGTTATCATCGCTAAGAATGTGAGCAGGGACTCGGGGTCCAGAGAGCCTGTGTCTAAACCCCGCTGGTGCCACTCACTGGCGGAATAACTTCAGGCAAACTATTTAACCTCTCTGTGCCTCAGTTTCCTCCTCTATAAAAATAGGAATGCTCGCAAGGGTTAAACGATTTAAAAGTCCCTAGAACAGTGCGTGGCATAGAAGTGATAAATGTCAGCTGTTGCTGCTACTACTGCTACTTCTACTATTACTACCACATATTAGTAATGGGAACCAGTGAAGTTTGTTGAGTGAATAAATGAGTGAATGAATGCCACTCTACTGTGTCCTAGATTTTCCCCTTTATGTTTCTGTAATTAAAAAAAAAATTATTTATTTTTTCAGCTGTGCCGGGTCTTAGTTGCAGCACACGGGATCTTTGTTGCTGCGTGTGGAATCTTTAGTTGTGGCGTGTGGGATCTAGTTGCCTGACCGAGGATCAAACCCGGTCCCTCTGCATTGGGAGTGCAGAGTCTTAACCACTGGACCACCAAGGAAGTCCCCTATGTATCTATAATTTTTCTACTTTCTAGCTCCATTTACCATAGTTTTTGAAGACCTCATCCTACCAGGGCTACTGGGCTCTTACACAGCCACAAGCTGAAGATTTGTCCATATAAATAGTTGGTTTGTTCACTGTTTGGTCTTCCAGAGCTCCAGGGCTCAGGTCCTCTTGTCCCTTCTGAACTTGATCTTTTCAATGAAACTTTCTTATTGTTCATTGTTCATGCACGGTAGGAATATATTTAAGAGTGCACGGAACACTCCCTTTTCTGCCAGCTGTTCAGACTTCCCTCTTAACTCACGTGTCGTTCCTTGTTCTCATTCTTCCCGGATCCCTGCTCATTTGCCTCCATCATTGGGTCACTGATATCCATTTCTCCATGTACATGCTTTGATCTGCTCTGTTCAACTTTCAGCTTGTACCCCTTGGGTCTTTTCTGCTCACCCCGACCTGCAGGCTGCAGACGCTGTGCCTGATTCCTCACCCTCGGGTGACCAGGTCAGCCAGTATGCCCTGACAGTTACACCACAAAGAGCTCTTAATCACACACCTCCAGGCCACCCTCCCAACTTCCAATCCCATCAGGTCTGCAGACCCACCCCATCCCATCTGGCGAGCATTTATCTGAACCCTGCCCATCGTTTAGAGATACACACTGGAAAACACATTGCGTTTCTATCTCCTATTAATAGTGCATTGTGTTTATTTAGCTGTCGGTCTGTTTCCTCGACTTATATTAAAAGCATTCTGATGGAAAGGATTGTATGTCGTGTTGTATGTGGTGGAGGTTGTGTCTGTTGTAGCTTTGTGTTCTAGGGTCTTGACATGAATCTCCCTCTTTCGTGGATTCAGGATCTGTTGGTGGAGATGAGTAGAGTGAAAAGTTAAGTTGTGGTTGAGTTTTTGTCATGTTTGGTCCCTCTTTGTATCAGTCTGCTTAACACTTACTTGGTTTGCTCGTAGGTTTCCATTGTAAACAGAGCATTGGCTTGGGGGTCAGAAGACCTTGATTCATGCTTTAATTCCTTGGACAATTCGTTTCAGTTGAGTCTCAATTGTCTAATTTGTAAGAGTAGGGCCATAATATCTCTCAGAATTGTTTGAGGGTTTCATGCAATCATTCTCATCAGGCTTACTGCTAGTCCAAAGGAGGGCTTTGTGAAAATGAGAAAAAGGTGTTCCCACATCCTGGCAGACACAGTTTTGTCCCAGGATGTGCCCTTTGTGAATGGAATGTGATCTATGTTCCCCACACATCCTCTTAGCTGGGGGGATGCCCTGGTACAGAGCTGTGTGCAGAGACTCCACGACTTTTAAAAGTGTAGTTTGTAATGATAAAATGTCACACATGTATTGGGAATTATTGTTTATTATAAGTTCTGTTTCTCAGACCCTATCCTATCTATCTGCCTATCTATCTATCTATCTACCTACCTACCTATCCATCCATCCATCCATCCATCGTTCTTTCTGTATATCTATGTATCTCTATCTACATATGGATGTGTGGATGTATAGATGTATCTATCTCTCTATCTCCATCCATTTAATCATTCCACCTCTTTTCACAAAGGATTTGAGGTGGCATTGATTAAATTACAGAATCACAGCTAATATTTGCATACTGCTTTTTCATTGATCTAAATTACTTTATGTCATCTTTATAAGGGTCTTATGGGGGGAGTATCCTGTCTCTCACTTTACAGATGGGCTGGCTGGGTCTCAGACACACATAAGAAATGTCGGACTCAGGACGGAAGCCCAGATTTCTGGTTTATACCCATGTTATTTTACCAGTATCATGCCATCCAATCTGCTTGTCACTATGATAAAGGACGATATGACAGAACTATTTTTTATTTTCTGTACTAGATCTCAAAAATTGGAACTGCTCTTCAGTAACTGAAACTGAAGAAAGATCGACATCTATTATTATAAACACAACAGAGACCTACAGAATTGGTTTTCTCTTGGTTTCTGTACTGTCTCTAGATGTTAGGGAATTTAATTTAATTTCTACGTGAGAGAAGCAGCACATTCAACCAAAGGTATGTGGAGGACATAGAAATGAGATAGGCTTAAAAAGGACTCAGATAGCCAGAGGAAAGGCAGCAAAAGACAATGATACCTACAGCTTAAGTAATTACTCACATCATTTATTGTGGCTACTGTATGTTGCTGTATAAATATATCACATACGATCTTATACAAAGGGGATTTCTATAAGAAGTATTATGATTAAACACAAGTGGATTTCAGATAAATCTCATACATCCATTTCATATCTCCCTTTGTTACAGGATTTCAAAATCCTTGTGAAACACTAAGGAAATGAAACAATATCTAGCCTCTTATCAAACGAGCAATCGTATTGCGTTGATGGTTATGAGACCCAGGAGCACAGAGGTATTTTTAAATTGCATGTATGCCGCTCAGAACCACAACCCTGGGCTTCAGAAATCACCCAGTTAGATATTTTCTTAGAAAAGATGCGTTTCCATGATTCCTTTGACTGTAGTTACTCATGTAGTTTCACCTCATTATTATTGTTCAGAGTAAGAATTATATTTTTTTATTTCAGTGATATCAGATTTGGGGAAACGTCACAAAGTAAAACTGATCTATTTCCATAATTCTAGGCCTTGGGATGAAGAGGATGAAGGTAATGGTTACCACCTCATCCCGGGAAAAATACCAAGTCAAGTGGCTTTCAGAACAAAGAGACCCTGGGCTTCATGTGACTGCTGTTGAAGTACAGGGAGAAAGAGATCGGCCCCTTCTTGTAGCAGGACAAACACCCACACTCTAGTCTAAATTTGTCATTGGTGTCTCAGGAGACATGATGTGATTTGTGGCAACACTGAGTCCAGATTACAGAGAGCAAGAGAGCCCATATGGTGCTTGGCATTTCAGCAAGAAACGTGAGTTAGATAGGAACTTATTGATTTTTTTTCCTTTTTACAGCAAATTTAGAAAGTATATTGAAATAAATAACAATGTAAATACCACGTAGTAAAACTTCAGGGATACAAAAAGTTGCTTGCAGAAAGCAGCTAAAACAATCTGTTGAGACACATTGAAAGCCTTGAGTTCTCATATTAGAAAAAGAAACACTGAAAAATTATTAACCTACACTTTTTTTCTAATTTTTTTTCCCCGATCTCCCAATTCATCACACCGCAACCCCCATCCCCCGCCGCTTTCCCTCCTTGGTGTCCATAACGTTTGTGGAATTTATTGATTTTAATCTCAAATAATTCTCATGGAATTCTTTTGAGGATATAAGGGAGCTTTAGGGTAGTTTAATCCATTTTTGTTTTCTGTGAAGAAACTGGCTCCAGAGTGGTAAGATGAATTACTTGGTGGTGACACCAAAACCAAGGCCTTTAGGACACCAGCCAGGAAGTCCCTCACCCACCATTCAACCACTTTCTTCCTTCTTCAAGGTGAAGACAAATATATTTATTAAAAATCAGTATAAATAAGATTTATTCAGATTTTTTTTCTATTTTGGGCACTGTTCTTTATTATTTCATTGAATCTTTCCGTAGCCCTACGACTCTAAGTACTACGTCATTATTACTATTGTTCACCTGCCTTACAGATGAGGAAACTGAGGCTTACAGAGGTGATGAAGGACCTTGATCTGAATCACACACCTGTGAGAGCCAGGATTGGAACCCAGTCTTATCTGAGAGACCACACTCTCAACCGCCACCTGAAACTAACCCCCTTTGCTGTATTCTCTTTACTCTGGGTCTCCTTGGGAAGGAGTTTCTGTTGTGTATTAGCTGAAGTGATGGAGCTCAGGCGGAGAGACAGCACTTCACTCTCTAAGCGGTCACTCGCTGTGTCCTTTCTCCTTTTTATACTCTTCTTTGTCCTTCTCTCTATAACCATCTTTCCTTTTGCGTTCTCAAAGCCAGAGACAGTGCACGTGCTGACTGAAGCATTCCAACTCGAATTCCCATTTCCAGCTCTGGGTTTCATCTGAAGTTTTCCCTCTCCTTTTATTTCTACATTTGACTGTAAAGGTCCTTAGGCTGTGTATACTTTTGGCACACACGTAAGTATTAAAATCATAATATTACTCACTTAGATTGTAGGAGATTTATATGTAGTCATTCTTGACAAAGAGCAGGCCGTTTGATTGCTTTAGTGAGAGAGGTTAGAAGTGGGTTCCTCAGCTTTTCTCAAACTCACGTGCATTCTTTCTATTGAGGGCGAAGGAAATGTATTTTCCCTCTGACTCTATTAAAGTTTGGTAGCGTGGAGAATACTTGTTGCATTAAGAGCATTTCCCTATTTAGTTCAACGGTTTGCCGCCTATGGCTCTGTGTTTAAAAAAATGCACTGTTTGTGGGTGAAGAAAGTAACAATGAGTACTTTGTGCCTGAAGGCATTTCTACAAAGTGCTGCAGCTTGCTTTATGGTGCGAACATTGTTTGGAGGATGATAAGTACGCAATGTGGATTCAACGTGGATCCCGGCGATCCAAACCGTGCCATTTCTTTGCGTCCAGGGTGACTTAGTCAGTGACATTTGTCTGTCCGTAGCCGGGATACTGGTTCGCTTCTAAGCATGGTTCAGGCATGTCCAACATAGCTCGTGAACCAGGGGCTGGGCGAATTGAAATGTTCAATTTATTTTCTTGGGGGCTGTGTAGCTTCCCAAGAAAGTACACAAGCGGGGTTCCCTGCTGGTGTGCAGATGTGTCTGGGCGTCTCTGCTGACCCGGAGGGGTTGCCCGCTGAAGTCTATTTGCGGGGGCACCGAGGAGACTTCTGGGAAAGCACCCATCTTAGGTGAGGGAGAGCCGGGCCTGGGAGATTGACTCAGGAGCCGGTTGAGATGTCTTGAGGACTGTATCCTACATGGGGCTTGGATTCGTCTCCTTGTCACAGCTCTTCTGCCCAAATGGCTGTACTCCCAGATTTGTTTGGTCAAGGCTACCAAACAATGGGACACAAATCATGCGGCTTAGGGGCCTCGAAGGGACTGTCCACAGAGGGGAGTGGTCCATTCTCCCTTCCTCCTCACTGTGGCCCACCACCCATTTGGCTCTCTTAGGCCCCTTGGTTGTCTCATTCCAGAGCATTTGGTTCCTTGACCATCGCACCTGTCTTCCCTGCTCTGCAGAGAGCTCTGAGAGAGCCGGCCAACTTCTGTCTTGTTCAGTATGGTATCCCCAGCCCTTAGCCTCTTAGAGGAGCTCAATCAACATGTTGTTGGATGGATGACGTTTGGGTGGAGGAAGGTAGTGATTCTCAAGTCTGCACTGGGGTACCTGGCAGAGCTGGGGGTGAACTGCTGGGCCTTGTATGGGAACGGGAAGGGCTGGGGAGTAGAGCTGCCCTGAGCGGTGGACTGACCATGGATCAATCGACCTTCCAAGTCAGAGAGGAGAAGTAAACTGATACTTGTGTTTTTCTGGGTTGTTGGAGTTTTTGTTTGTTTTGGATTTTGTTCGGTATGAAGTTCACTTTTGGGTTCTGTCTTAGTTTCTGCCGTATGACTTCAAGTTTACAGCAGTCTCTTAGTTTACAAGAGCAGAGCCTTTGATCCGTTTCCCTGAGTGAAGCCAGTGCCGGTGACCGGCCTTGGTGACTGATGTCACTACTGTATCTGCCACTTATTTCTCCTGCACGTCCCAAGTTTCAGGAATGTCTCTGGTCGTCCATGCTGCTCACCTTGTGGACCCAGGATCAGAAGCCTTTGACATCCTCGTGCCAGCCTTTCCCAGGTTACGTCTTTCTGGTGCCACCTGCTAAGTCCTGCCCTTCTCTTGTTTATTTTCTTTTTTCTCTACTCTTTTTAAATTCATGGATCACATGTCTCAGTGCTCCTTCAACCTGTAGCCAAGTTCGGTTTTAACACCTGTGGTAAGAACCAGTCACGGCGACTGATTAACCCAGTGACACACGCTAATGAGACTGGACATGGGCCCAGGGAGGGAACGTATTCATAACGAGTCCATTAAATCTCATTTCCATCGGAAACTTGAAAACCTCCGAGGGATCAAAAGTTCTATGTGATTTTTCTGAGAGAAGAGAATTGTTCCGGCATTAAGGACAGTGGTCTGGAGATTCCTAGACAGTTGGAAACCTAATTCATTCTTGCACAGGGACATATAGTGATGACATTTTGTGGATGTCGTTAGGACAATAAGGTCAGAGTTAACTTAAAGAAGCGCCCAGTGTCTTGCTAACTTCCCAGAACCTCTCTTGCTCTGTTATGATTCTGAACCTTTATGCATCCATGTCCCCTTTTCCATCTGGCAAACTCCTACTCATTTTTTAAGACTCAGTTCCTTAGTGAAGCTTCCACAAGTTCCCAGACACAGTTAGGCGCCCCTGTCCCCTACCACATGCTTCTATAGCATCCTTCAGCACACACATATATTATAGTATTTACCGAGACATAGGGCAGGAGTTGGCAAGCTTTCTGTAAAGGGCCGGATAGTAAACATTTTCAGTTTTGCCAGCCATATGGTCTCAGTTGCAACCATTCGACTTGGCTGCCGGGTGTACGTAGTCATAGACAATATCTAAATGAATGAGCATGGCTGTGCTCCAATAAATTTAATTACGGATTCTGAGATTTGGATTTGAGATTTGGATTTCATGGACTCTTTCGATGTCATGAGATATTCTTCTTCATTTGATTTTTTTCCCCCCAAACATTCAAAAATGTGAAAATCATGCTTACCTCAGGGACCATCCAAAAATGGGCATGGGTTTGGCCCGTGGGCTGTGTTTGTCCAGCTCTGATACAGCGCTTTTATTCAACACATGTCTGTCTCTTCCATCTGACTGTCAGCAGTTGAGTTCAGCTAGTAGAATCCTAAGGCATAGGGTAGTTCCCGGCACCTAGGAAGGACGGACTCAACAAATGCTTGCTGAATGGACGCCTGTGCCGGAGTATGAAGGAATACTTCCCCAAATTTGTTGAGCACTTACGGTGTCAAGCATTGAGCTGAGCAGAGCACTTTACATGCATTTCTCTTTTAATCCTCATTTAATTTTGCTATCCAGAGACATTAAAGTCAACAGTTATCATTAGACTGTGTTAAATGCGTTTTTGCAGTCACATTTAATCCTCTCAACAACCCTTTGGTGAGTACTGATAACATCCACTCTTACAGCTGAGGGAAATGAAGCTTGGAGAGATTCTTTGCTCAAAGTTAGCGAGCCAGGGAGTAGGGTGGGGTGAGGAAAGAGCCTGGGTCACCAGACTTGAGGGTCTCCAGTTCATGACCCCCATGCTGTAGAGCATCAAAGCTTGGATGCCTTCTTGATGGACTTGAGTATCAGGCAGCTTCTGGGACCGTGGTCATGCGGAGACAGGCATGGGGGATGACCTTTTCTCCTCCTAGCCATTTGGTTATGTTTAAGGACTACCGTGATTCTGTTCCTAACTAGCTGTGTAATGTTTGGAATGTGGCTTAACTTTTCTGGGTCCGTGTCTTCCACTAGTATAGCAAAGAGTTTGAATTGTATGCTGTCAAATGTGTCCTCTTACGATAAGTTTCTGTAATTTTATTCTCTGCTGTCTTCTGCTTACATATTGCTATTGTCTGTCTCAATTCTCCCGATCTTGACTACAGAAATCCCAGGTCCCGTGGGGTTGCTTGGACTTAGAGGGGAGGAAGGGAGAAGGGAAATAGTCATCTAGCCACAAATACATTTTTAAGACCACAGAATAGCAGCTTTTAGGATATTTGTTTTTTGGCTTTTTTTTTTTTTTTTTTTGATGGAAAGGTAGCTTTTCCAAGAAAAGCAAGTAACATTATTGTCTATAACAAAATGACAATAGTGATAGCATCTTCTATTTCCAAGGTACCTTTTAAAAGAGCCTTTTTGAAGGCATTATCTAATTCATCCTTCTAATATTCCTTTGAGACATGTAAGAAGCTTTTTTATTAGAAGATCCTTTTATGTAGCTGCAGAACGAGCCTTTCTTTGTTGTAAACTGAAAGGCACCGAGTGTCCCAGAGAGATTTCAGTAGCAGGCCACTGAGTGAGTGGTCACTTCTCAGATGGATGGTCACAATTCTTAAGGAAAAAAAAAAAAAAGCCAGCCTTCTGCCAGGGCTTTTAGAAGTTAAAAAAACATTTTTTTTCCACTTAATATAAACATGGCCTTTGGTATTTAAAAATCTGATATCCTTGTTTGGCTGGTGAATATGAGTCATTGGAATTAGTGGAGGTGGATATACCTAACTCATTCCCAATAAATATTTTTTATTATTATTTTATTTTTTAATAAAGATTTTATTTATTTATTATTATTTTATATATTAAATATTTTATTTATTTATTATTTTTATTTTTTATTATTTTATTTTATTTTTTATTCCCAATAAATATTGCTGTAGGAGTCAAGGGATGTTTGAGACAATCTTCGGAAAGGCAGGAATTGTATCTACGGGGAAGTTCCATGTCCTGTGGCCATGTCACTGGGCCCAAGTGAACTGTAGAGGCAAGATCATAGGAGGTTTCGATTAGATGTGCTTAAGTGACATCTCTCTGGGTAGCTAGAGGGATAGACCTAAACAAGTAAAATAAAACAAAAATTCAGAATTCTCCATAAATGAGCATGTCAAACGATCTTTTCTGAATTCAACTTTTACATTTACATAAAATATAACACTTCCACGGTGTCTTTGCGGTGCAGACATTGGCTTTTAGCTTTGTTTAGCAGTGATTACCGCAAGTATATCCTGACAGCCAGGGAACGCCATTGATAACATGACAAAAGAGATAGAATCTGTTATGGGGGCCTGCCTCCTCCCCGTTTCGCATCCAGCTGCCCAGATCCCTCGTACTGCCCTTGACGTCTCGCAAGCCCGTAAGGATGCTCTACCTATACCAACTCTTCCCTAGGGTTCTAACCCTTCAGGACGTCTCTACTTCTCTTCATCCTGTTCCCCACTGCCCCCACTTCCTTAGAGCATTCTGCCCTCTCTAAGTAGGAAATCAAGTTGATAAGTAAATTTACACTATGGTATAAATCAATGCTAGGCTTTTGGATTTTATGAATAAGAGAAATTTAAAAATTCTGAATTGCCATCTTTTCTATTCAACTTCTATCACCAGAATTTTGTAAACTAAAGGGTAGCTTATTACCTTCAAATTAGGATGGATATAATCTTACAACAGAAGATAGTTCAGCCTAATAGAAGATAGTTGGCAACTTCATACTGACATGTTAAAAAAAAAGGATATATTATTTATTTATTTATTATTATTATTATTTTAAAATTTATTTATTTATTTATTTATGGCTGTGTTGGGTCTTCGTTTCTGTGCGAGGGCTTTTTCCAGTGGTGGCAAGCGGGGGCCATTCTTCATCGCGGTGCGCGGGCCTCTCACTATTGCAGCCTCTCTTGTTGCGGAGCACAGGCTCCAGACGCGCAGGCTCAGTAGTTGTGGCTCACGGGCCCAGTTGCTCCGCGGCATGTGGGATCTTCCCAGACCAGGGCTCGAACCCGTGTCCCCTGCCTCGGCAGGCAGACTCTCAACCACTGCGCCACCAGGGAAGCCCAGGAATATATTTTTAAAGGATAGAATGTCATAAAATTACAACCTTCATTTTTATTTTATAATTTACATGTAAAATTGGCAACTGAGCAGTCCACATTAAGAGATGAAGAGTGTCTAACGTGATCTGGGACATTTTTTTTTTTTTTTTAAATAGTCATTGTCAAATACCAAATTTTGCCTGGAGGAGCTTGACAAAATGGTAAGCTATGTTTTGTATCTTGTTCAGATCAATTTGAAACGTTCTAGGTAAACTAGAGGAGCTCAGGAAGCGTTGCCCTCAAGTTGCCCGTTCCTTTTCTGCAACTTCTCTTTGCAAGACGGTTGAGAGATCTGAGAAATTAAGCTGTAAGCAGGGTGTCTGGTTAGCAAATGTTCCAAAAGCAGATGACAGAGCAAGCATCACGTGGCACCTGCTGACACACAGGTCTGTGCAACCTGGGCGCCCCATTCGCCCAACCTGGAGTCATCAGAAAGGTGCTTAAGAGGGAGGCTTCAGATTGGTAAAAAATTTCTGCAAGCACGGGCCGCACGCCTACCAGCCTTTGGGAACTGTTTGTGTAAAAGGCATCACTAACCTTCCAAGGGTAATTTGCATTTGAAGAGCTTATTAACCAAAGAAGTGTCCAGTGCCTTCGTTTTAGTGTGCTCAGAGATCCTTTCGGGAATCTGATGAGAGCCCTAGCCACTGTCCCCAGGAAAATATCACAAGCTCACGCAAGAATTGCACATTTTAGCAGGCAATTACAAAACTCTAATAAATAGAATTTGGGAAGCATAAGGATGAAGTGAAGCTTTTCAGAAGTCTGGGAGAACTGTTAGGGACATTGTGGGTAAGTAGCCCTGTTTTTAATGTCTCAAGAGGCTTCTTAATTACGCACATTCTTTCCTGAAATAGACATCAATAGGATGAGTATAATTGTAACCTGAACAGAAAGATATCTTTTTTGTTCTTCTTGCAAATTAAAGGATAGCTGAGTTATAGCAAAATACTCCAAGTTTACGCTTTGCACAGGAAAATATAGAAGAAATGATTGCCTTTTGATCTTTGAAACCCTCTTGGTGTTCAGCCACTTAAATCCAGGCATCCTACCTGGATGGTCATGAAGAATTCACGCTCCAAAGTAATGCAGTGACACTGCTGGCATTATAGTTGTCCTTATGCTAATCTCTTCTATCTTGTGACTGGGATGTTGAGAAGGGACAGACATACTTAATATTTTCATAGTACCCTTGGACTCAAATATGTGCTTATTAAGTTCTAGAGTTTTGTCTCTGCTATTTCTGTCGGTGAAAGAAATACAACTAAAGAGAGATTGCATTGCTCCGTGTGCTGTATACATTATTCATGACGCAGAAACATGAGTCACTTTCCCTTGCTGTGCTAATCAGACCATCCATAAGGTAGAGTCGTTATCTATAGGCTCTTCTTCTTCATACCAATCTGTTCAATATGGTCAGACAGGGTTTCTCCTGTCAGACATACCCACCCCCCCACACACACTTTTTGCTCTGACTATTTGTATTGTAAGCATATAAAAAGACATAACATGATATTTTCACACTTCTCCCCCTGCCCAACTCTTGTACATGAGAATTCTAAATTTTTCGAATCTCTTAAATCATCTGGGCTGAAATGACAACCCATCAGCTGACAGAGCAGTAGAAATTTGGATGGATCTTCTCATTATTTTTCTTTCTGCCTTTCCCACTCCCTCACTCCCATCCCCATCTTCCTATCCCTCTCCACCATGCTTCCTGACCTCCTGGAATCTCTGGTAGAAATAAGAGAAAGTTTAGACCCAGCATGCAAATAATGGTTACCTTTCTCACAAATAGAGATTGAATTCTAATTTGGCTTTACAAAATATTTTTGGCCAGTATAAGCATAAAAGATTTGCTTCAAAGCTAGACTCTTAATGGAGCTCTGCCTCTTCTGAATGAAGACATTGGAATTGGACCCACTTTATCCTCCTCCAGAGATGGTAACCTATCTGACTTAAACACTGTGATGCTGTTTAGGCTGAACTGTAACTAGTTGAATGCAGTGCATTGAGAACTTGAACTAGGACTTGGAAGTCATTGGCCGAACTACTGACTTGAGAGCTGGGGTACCTATACTTCAGTTACGGTCAGGAACTCGATGCAGTGTAACCTTTACTTAAAGAGGGTTTAGTTCTTCATCCACATGGAGAGTATGCAGAGTGACAGCATCCTTCTGTCTGAGATTGGCTAGATATTCGCCAGTCTGTTTCCTTTCTCTGGGCACATATAGAGAGACTACATTTCCCAGCCTTGCTTACAGTTGGGCTGGGGCCATCTCAGTGGTGTCAGTGGGATATGAGGGGAAGTGACGGATGCCGTTTTCAGTCCTGGTCACGAAAATCCCTTTATAATCAGCTGCATGATGATAGGGTCCTACTGTGGGGATGAGAGTCATTGAGGGCTGCTGCCCTCCACTCACCATGACAATGGTGAGAAATAAACCTTTATCATGTGAAGTCATTGAGAAGTTGGGTTTGTTAGTTACAGTGGCTAGTATTCCTTATTAAAATTCAACAGTCACGTTGCCTTCGAGAAGGTGATTTTGAAAATGTGTTTCTGAGCATAGGCTTTGTATAATTTCTATTATTAATAACCTTAAAGTTCATGGAATTGATCACACAACGAAGGATATTTGAAGAAAATGTCACATTTCTGCTTTTATAAATAAATCTTCACTGAATGCTTACGATATAAGACATTTATGGGACACAGCTTCTGACACAGCTCTCAATGATCCCAACTCCTGGTACTCATGCTCTTGTGTAATATCCAGCCCCTTGAATGTGAGCTGGACCTGGTGAGTCACTTCTAACAAGTAGAATGTGGCACAAGTGATGGGATGTTGCTACCACGACAAAAGACTGTAACTCCCTTCTTGCTGGCGCTCTCTCTGTTGCTGGCACTCTCGCGCCTTCTCACTTGCTTGCTCTGGTGAAACCAGATACCATGTGGTGAGTTGCCCTACGGAGAGACCCACGTAGCAAGGAACCGAGGAAGGCCTCCAGTCAACAGCTGACGTGAAACCTAATCCTGCCAACAACCGCTGGAGTGAGCTTGGAAAGCAGGTCCACTTCCAGCTGAGCCCTCAGATGAGACTTTGGCCTCCACCATCCTGCAGCTTGATTATAGCCTATGAGAGATCCAGAGCCGGGAGACCTGGCTGAGCCTTGCCCAGATTTCTGACTCAGAGAAACTGTGAAATACTAAATGATGCTCGTAACCACTAAGTTTGGCGGTAATTTTTTTTTGCAGTGATAGATAACTAATATAGCACTCTATTAGCTGGTTGGGGCTATGATTTCTTTTCTTTTCTTTTTTAATATTTATTTATTTGGCTGCGCTGGGTCTTACTTACGGCACACGGGATCTTCATTGCCACGTACGGGATCTTCGTTGTGGCATGTGGGATCTTTAGTTGTGGCATGTGGGATCTTTAGTTGCAGCATGTGGGATCTTTAGTTGCAGCATGCAGGATCTAGTTCCCTGTCCAGGGATGGAACCCGGGCCCCCTGCATTGGGAGCAGGGAGTCTTAGCCGCTGGACCTCCAGGGAAGTCCCATATGATTTCTGTTTTTAAGGAGCACGGGGTTCTGTAGTGATTGCCAGAGTGGAAAAACAAAGCTTTTAGGGATGAGGAAGAGAGTTCTGTTCATTCTGCCAGGGGTTAGGGTTAGAGGAAATTGTGTTGAGTAACTGGTACTGGGTTTGATTAGGATTTGACTATACAAGGAGTGGGAAGAAGACACTTCAGGCATGGAGAGCAGCACAGGGAGGTGTGAAAGAGCCTTGCGTGTTTGGGAAACATCAGGTGGTCTAGTGAGGCAGGCGAATGAGGAGGTGATTGAGGAGCGATCTGTAAGGATGTGTGGGGGACACGAGGCTGCAGAGATTGCTTTAGATAATAGGATTTGTTCCTCACCCAGTGGTAAAGTCATAGACCATGGGTTGAAAATTTGTCTGTTGAAACTGGTATCAACCATGGTGTGAAGCGCACAGAGCCCAAATTCTGGGCAAGAGATATTTTATCATCCACATAGTCCATGCCTAGATGATACCAAACTCAGTCATTAAAATTTCATCACAGGGCTTCCCTGGTGACTCAGTGGTTGAGAGTCCGCCTGCCGATGCAGGGGACGCGGGTTCGTGCCCCGGTCCGGGAAGATCCCACATGCCGTGGAGCGGCTGGGCGCGTGAGCCATGGCCACTGAGCCTGCGCGTCCGGAGCCTGTGCTCCGCAATGGGAGAGGCCACGGCGGTGAGAGGCCCGCGTGCCGCAAAAAAAAAAAAAAAAAAAAATCTCATCACAGTATTTGGTTTGATTTTAGAAATGGTTTTGTCTGATTTTTCACTGAGTTATTTCTGTGTGGAATAAATATAGTTAAAATGATTTTCAAGGTGATGTGTGCGTTAGCTAACTGTGGTGGTCATTTTGCAACATGTACATATATCAACTCATTACATTCGACAACTTAAACTTACATAATGATATATGTCAATTATATTTCAATAAAGCTGGAAGAAAAAAATCTTTGTAAACAGAAAAAACAAACAAAAACCTGTTTCAAGTCACCTTATCCCTTTTTTATTGGCTTCAGGGGTCTTTGGGCAGAAAGCTGTATTCCTCCCCTAGGAATAAGGATTGGGAGGTTTTTTTCACTGAGCCTGCAAGTTCACTGGACCTCCTATTACTATACTCCTTTTTTTAAAAAATAAAATGTTTTCTTTTTAAATTAGTTAATTAATTTTTGGCTGCGTTGGGTCTTTGTTGCTGCACGTGGGCTTTCTCTAGTTGCTGCAGGCGGGGGCTACTCTTCGCTGTGATGCACGGGCTTCTCATTGTGGTGGCTTCTCTTGTTGTGGAGCACAGGCTGTAGGCACGTGGGCTTCAGTATTTGCAGCATGCAGGCTCAATAGTTGTGGCACACGGGCTTAGTTGCTCCACGGCATGTGAGATCTTCCTGAACCGATGTCCCCTACATTGGCAGGTGGATTCTTAACCACTGTGCCACCAGGGAAGCCCCTACTATATTCCTGAATATGGAGGTAGTGGCAGGGATTGAGTTACATATATATATATATATATATATATATATATATATATATATATTTTTTTTTTTTTTTTTTGGAGTACTTAAAAAAAATTTATTATTAGTTTTTGTTTTTGTTTTTTGCGGTACGCGGGCCTCTCACTGTTGTGGCCTCTCCCGTTGCAGAGCACAGGCTCCAGACGCGCAGGCTCAGCGGCCGTGGCTCACGGGCCCAGCCGCTCCGCGGCATGTGGGATCTTCCCGGACCGGGGCACGAACCCATGTCCCCTGCATCGGCAGGCGGACTCTCAAGCACTGCGCCACCAGGGAAGCCCTATTATTAGTTTTTTTTTAGGCTGCACCGCGCAGCATGCGGGATCTTAGTTCCCCCGACCAGGGATCGAACCCGTGCCCCCTGCATTGGGAGTGCAGAGTCTTAACCACTAGACCGCCTGGGAAATCCCTACATATTTATATTTAAACTCACCTCCGCAAAGAATCCAAGTATCAGGAAACTATTGAAGCACTAAATTTCTAAAGGCTATGGTAAATGACAGAATAAGATATTTCACAAGTTGGTAACTATATAGCATCAACGAGCCCCGTATCTTTCAGATACAGGCATTATTAGAGCGGGGAAGGCAGTTCAGCCTGAAACAAACACTGTTGTTGGTTGTCTTTAAAAAGGCATTCTCTGATTTGCATTAAATGGAAAAGTTAGGATTCTGTGCTTGTGCCCATTTTGTTGGGAAAAAAATGTACTGTAGAATCATTAAATATACCACGTTTCAAATTTCACTAATCTTTCTTTCCACTCTTTTCCAGTTAAGTGATCAAATAGTTTAGCGTTATCTGTTCTGCTCATGGTTCTTCTGAAGTGGTACATTTTCCCCTCCCTTGGATTTATTCACTTCATTCTTGACTCTTTCCTCTGCTGGTAGCCAGTACTAATGGCCTTCTTGGAAAACAGATATTTGCTTTATTAGCTGCCCAGCTGGTACTCATATTGGGATGATGTCCGTTTCCATGAGCATCAGCAGGGCTTTCGAGGGGAAATTCCCATTTGCTGCTGTGTGAAGCGGGGCTCCAGGGCTCCCCAGAGCTGGCCTGGTTCGGCTCAGTCACTGGACCTCAGGGATGTTGATTCTGATGATGAGTCTGGCTCGTGAGAATCACTTTTTGCACTTCGTTCTCAGTTGGGGACGTTTATTCAAGAATCACTGCAATGGCAGGCTCAGTGACTGGGGTCACCTTGGTCTGCACGAAACAGCGGCACACAGCTATCAATCCTGGATCCGCGCGTGTGTGCTGCTTGAGAAGGGACAGACTCATTCCCTTGCTAGAGATTTATCCGATGCCTGATATCAATTACGCTTAATCTCACTCCCCCACCTGGAGTCCCTGCTGATCTCTACGTCCTCTTTTGCACACTTCAAGTATGGTGGTTGCAGTTCCAGAAGGGAGAAAGGCTGAGTGGAGGTCAGGTCTGTGAAAATATGAGAGGCAAGCTTGGGTAGGTCTGAAGAATCACTGTAAAATGTTACCAGCTCCTCTGTGTCCTACACTTTTGCAAAAATCACATTTCTTGAAAACTGATTCTAAATCCAAATTAAAAAAGGAAAGAAACAAAATCATTTCTTTTATTCTGATTAACATTCTACATGTGTTTGTACCAGTCTTACACATTGATACAAAGAATTACAGGCTTATGTTTTTTTCTTGGGGGGGGCAGTTATGTTTTCTCCAGTGGTGTCACTTGTAACAAAGAACTGTCAGGGTATAAGACTATTAAAAGTGGAGAAAATCCCACGCCAACCTTTTTTTTTTTTCTCCTTTCCTTGGGCTTCTCCCTATTTGCAGCTCTGTATTCCATAGGCTACCTGATAGCTTTTACTCAAGAAAGTCGAGTTGTTTTGAAGGTTTGGTTGCTGTTTTCATTTCAGTATTCCAGAGCCAGATGCTTTATGTTCCAGTTCAGTGTTTCCCACGTTCACTTTGTTGGTGAACTGTTCTCTGTGGGCCACAATAAGGTGCTGCCTGGGTGTCTTTCAGTGCTGACAGATACCACTTTAGTGTTAAGAAGGGCTCAGAGGCTGTATTAGTCAGGACGTGCTCTGAGAACAGTCAACCACAAACATTTTAGCGTCTTAGAAATGGAGGTCTATTTCTTGCTCATGCGAAGTGCCCATTGTAGGGTGGCCGTGGGGCTTTGCTTGCTGTTCTCATCACTCTTCCGTGGAGCTACATATTCATTTGGTACATTTTTGCCTTTGGCGTTCTCACAGGTGAACACTTTACTAGATACTGTATCACTGTGTGATAGGGATTGTCATCCTTGCAGCCTCTGATGGTGGGTTCCCCTCTGTCTACTCCCTGACCTTACCTTTTTAGTTTTCTTCTAAAGGTAGAGCGGAATTTCACTTATTGGTACCAATTTCTGAATTGGTCAGGATTGGCTAGGTTACGCTGTAGTGAAGGACAACCTCAAAGCTGCAGTGGCTTACATGCCAAACGATGATTTCTTACTCCTGGTATACATCTTGAGGGACACTGCCCTGTCCTCCTTACCTAGAGATCCAGGCTGAAAGAAACTCCCCGTCTGTCTCGATCGCCGCCCAGCTTAGTGTCATAGTCACCTAGTGCTGTGTAACAAACAACTTTTCAAACTTAGTGGCTTTAAACAACCATTATCTAGTTGCCCACTATTTTGTAGCTTGGGGTAGGCTTAGCTGGGCAGTTCTGCTGTTCTCGCCTGGGGTTGCTTTGCAGTCATAGTCAGCTGGTGGGTTGGCTGGGGACAGCTGGCCTCCCTCATGTGTCTGGGGTTCAACTGAGATTACTGGAGCAACTGGGACGGCTGGGTCTCTCTAACCACCTGGTCTCTCATCTTCAAGGAGTCTAGCCTGGGTTTCATTGTTCTAATAAAGAGTGAGAGGTGAAGTTTCATCGACCTCTCGGGGACAGTGCCCACATTGTCACTTTCACCACGTTCTATGGGTCAAAGCAAGTCATAGGGCCTGCTCAGATTCAAGAGAAGCGGAAACCTTCTCTTGGAAGAAACCGCAGAGAATTTATGGCCATTTTAACTCACCACAGCAGGAGAATGGGATGGCGGCGAAACGTGTACAGGCATGCCTCAGAGACAGTCGCGGGTTGGTTCCAGACCACACAGCAAGGCGAATATATAATAAAGTAAGTCACATAATTTTTTTTTCCAGGGCGTATCAAGCTTACGTGCACACCATACTGTAGTCTAGTAAGTGTGCAATAGCATTATATCTAAAAAAGCAATATACATACCTTAATTTAAAAATAATTTATTGCTAAAAAATGCTAACCATCATCTGAGCCTTCAGCGAATTGTAGTAGTGGCGTTAAAAATCACTGATCACAGGACCTTCCCTGGTGGCGCAGTGGTTGAGAGTCTGCCTGCCGATGCAGGGGACACGGGTTCTTGCCCCGGTCCGGGAAGATCCCACATGCCGCGGAGCGGCTGGGCCCAGGAGCCATGGCCGCTGAGCCTGCACGTCCGGAGCCTCTGCTCCGCAACGGGAGAGGCCACAACAGCGAGAGGCCCGCGTACCACAAAAAAAAAAAAAGCACGAAATAATGCCACGTGCACCAACATGGATGGACCTGGAGATGGTCGTACAATTGAATTAAGTCAGACAAAGACAAGTATCGTATGGCATCACTTATACGTGGAGTCTAAAAGAATGATACAAATGGACTTATTTACAAAACAGACACAGACTCACAGACATAGAAAACAAACTTATGGTTACCAAAGGAGAGAGTGGAGGGTAAGCGTGTGTGGGGAGATAAATTAGGAGTTTGGGATTAGCATATGCGCACTACTATAAAATATATATAAAATAGATAACCAACAAGGACCTACTGTTGTATAGCACAGGGAACTCTACTCAATACCTTGTAATAACCTATAATGGAAAAGAATCTGGAAAAGAATAAATATATGCATATAACTGAATCACTTTGCGGTACCCTTGAAACTAACACAACAGTGTAAATTAACCATGGTTCAACAACAAAAAAAATCCTAAGGTTAAAAAAAAACAACAGTAAGGGCTTTGGAGCCAGTGGATGTGGTTCAGGACCCGGCCCTGCTATTTACTGGCAGCGTGTCTCAGAGACAGTGAGTACCAGTGGCACAGACCAGCCACCTTCCTGAGCCTCCCTTGCAGTTGAGGTGTGACCACGTGACTGAATGAGAGCTACTGGACTGAGGGCAGCGGGAGTAGAATGTGCCACTTTCAGCCTTGGGCTGGAAAGACACTCCTCCATCATATGTGACCCTCGCTCCCTTTCCCCCTCTGCCGTCTGAATGGAGAAGATTTGGGGGGCGGGGGGCTTGGAGGAGGGCGGAGGAGTTGGAAGTTGCCTGGGTTCTTGAATGACTTCACGCAGCGCAGCCTGCTTCCCTCCCACCCCATCGCCGTTGCTGCATCGGACCACAGGTGCGCAAAGCATCTTGCTTGGTCAAACCCCTGAGATCTGGGGGTTTGTTAGAGCAGATAGTGCTACTCTATTACTTGTGTAATATTGGGAAAGACACATAGTCCTTATCAGCGCTACTTTCTATTTTTGTGTGTTTCTGTTAACTGGGTTTTTTTTAAGTCTTTGTAAAAAATTGAAGTATAGTTGCTGTACAATATTATATAAGTTATAAGTGTACAATACAGTGATTCACAGTTTTTAAAGGTTATACTCCTTTTATAGTTATTATAAAATATTGGCTATATTCACTGTACTGTACAGCATATCCCTGTAGCTTATTTTATTTTATTTTTAATAGATTTTAAATTTTTATTTATTTTTGGCTGCTTTGGGTCTTCGTTGCTGCGTGAGGGCTTTCTCTAGTTGCGGCGAGAGGGGGCTACTCTTCTTTGCGGTGCGTGGGATTTTCACTGCGGTGGCTTCTCTTGTTGTGGAGCACGTGCTCTAGGTGCGCGGGTTTCAGTAGTTGTGGCGTGCAGGCTCAGTAGTTGTGGCGCACGGGCTTAGCAGCTCCGCGGCACGAGGGATCTTCCCGGACCAGGGCTCAAACCCGTGCCCCTGCATTGGCAGGCAGAGTCTTAACCACTGTGCAACCAGGGAAGCCCTGTAGCTTATTTTATACCTAATAGTTTGTACCTCTTACTCCCCTACCCCTATCCTGTCCCTCCCGCCTCCCCTCTCCTCACTGGTAACCACTAGTTTGTTCTGTGTCTGTGAGTCTGTCAACCCCACTTTCCTCATCTATAAACTGAGGCAACTAATGCCCACTTAATGGAATTTTTTGTAAGGATCGAAAGACGTAAGGTTTATAAAGTGTTTAACATATTGCCTAGCATATAGTAACTACTCAATAAATGGTAGATATTAATAATAATAATAATAATGATAATAGGAATGTTAGAGTGTTCCCTTTCTGAAGTTGGAACAAACTACTTTTTTTCAGTTCCTCCTAATGTACTGTGAGATTAATTACAGTAAAGAGCTTTGGAAAGACCGAGGCAGAATTACCAGTTTAACACTTAGTCAGATACCTTAGGCTACGTGGAAAAAAGCTAGAATGTCTTAACTTGATTTATTTCTTTGGGGATGAGAAGTAGATAAAATAGAACAGACTGGATGAAGCATATGAAACTGGGAACTCTTAATTCACCTCATTATCAGACACTAGCGTGTGCTTGCTAAGACCCAAAAGCTGACCCCAGCGTTATGCCAGGCGCTGTTGAGGTGCTTCACGTGCATTAACTCCTAAATCCTCACAGGGGCCATCTGAAGTGGGCACTCCTATTATGCCCATTTTACAGATGAGGAGACTGAGGCATGGAATAGTTAAGTACTAAATTGTCCAAGGCCATCCCGGCTAGCCAACGGCAGAGCCAGGATTTGAGTCATGCAGCCTGGCTCCATGGTCCATGCTTTGGACCACTATCCCTCCACACTGCCGTAGACACAGGCAGAGCAGGTGCTCTATAAATATTTATTTGTTCAGTAAGTGAAGGTTGCCACTTGGCATATTTTCAGAGACCTGTATCACCCATGTGGGAATTGGAACTCCTGGATAGCAATCAGATCCCTGATTCTTTCACGATATTAAAATATGATAAGAAGTAATGTGGTGGTGGAGGGGTCAGAGAGCCACATTAGATTTGCTGGGTGCTAAACTGAACCCAGCATTCAAGTTGAGGTCAGGAGAACCCAGCATTCAAATTGAGGTCAGGAGATGGGCACAACCAGTGCTGGTGGGGTGCTTACTTTCTGGGTTGTAGAGATCAGGTCACCACTCATACTGCAGGCAAACCTAACAAGATTTGATTGCCAAATAATCCTAAACTTCAGCCCTTTAAGAAGCTTCTGACTTGGGCAAAGTGTGCTCTTCATAGAGGTGTCAACCCACATTGCGCTTTCTCCCGCACTGGACCGCGGTTGTGAGAAAAAAGAAATGTCACTTGAACACGAAAGCACGATTTACACTTAATATTCCTCAAATGACTCCCGGAAGCTTATCTGCCTTTCCAGCAATTTTGTGATGGATGTCATTGCTTATTTTGTTTTACAAGCTACCCACAGTTGGTGATTTCTTTTTTATAAAGCTCATAAGATGAGTGACAGTATAGCGTCCACTCTCTGTCACCAAAGGTGTTTGTACACATCTGTCTGTAGGTAGATCTATACGAAGAGAGGAAAGAGACCAAGCTGACCTACGATTCCTTTTTTCCTAAAATTTCCTTGTGTCATAGCTCTGATCTTAAATCTTATTTGGCAAGTCACAGAATGTGCTAGTTTATCAAAGAGATAAAAAAAATGGACTTTTTTTCCTGCCTTCTGAATTTCAATGAAAGCAGAGTATTCGTCTTCACTATTGATCTCTTCCATTGAGTAGTTCTTTTGATGATTACCACTTTTCTATATTTATAGAGAATCAGCACTTCATAAATGTCAAAAGGCACTTTGCTTTACAGAAGTGTCAGTGTTCTAACATCTCACGAAGTTAGCAATTATCATGAGAACCACGTGTGGAAACTGGAAAATAACTAATTACTAAGGGAAGTAATTTCTTTTTTTTCTTGGTAGAATCAGAGAACGAGGAAAAGTTCTCCTCTGTCTTATTTTGATTGTCCTTTTGTCCATAGAGTCACTGTGGTCCAGGAACTTTGTCATCTTCCTTTTCCACTTGCTTTTCTGCCTCAAAGTTACTCTCTCCGGGGGCTTGAATATCAAGTGGGCTATAAAAATCTCCTGCAATGTGGGATGCTTGTCCTGGGACAGAGGAAAATTACATTTGGAACATAGGAATCAGAAAGGGCAGCCTTTTGGGGTCCTATGTAATTATTGTATTAGGGTTTATAAAGAAATTTCTCTATACTGTGATGACAGTATAAGTGAAGATTTCAGACAGTTTTCAGCATCGGGGGTAGAGGGGCTGTAAATAATGTTTAAGAGCTGTCCTGACCATTTACCCTCCACGGAATTGAGCAGCTCTTCCACGTCCTGTAGACGTAATCTGTGCTTGCAGGTTTTTTGTTTGTTTGTTTTTCAAGTCCCCAGTAAGGCTAGTTTGAAAAGTTGTCATAGCAACACTGGCCACTGGTCTCAGATAACATAACAGGGTGAGAAGGTGGCCTCCACTGGACTTCAGGCTTTGTTAGCTCATGCTGTTTTGTCCTGGAATGGCTTGTTTGGAGATAACATTTCATTGCAGCAAAAACACTCTATGCTGGAGACCCCTAGGAAAGCAGTATCTTGCTCTCAAAGTGGGTGCGTCACACGAACCTCCCCCGCTGCCCTCTGTCCCTCACCGCCTCTCCTATTTAGTGGGGACTGTGTCTAATCTCTTGGCCCGTGGATCGCCACTCGTCACATTTCTTATCATGTGTTCATAGAATTATGCTAAATTGGAGCGCGTGGTGTCTTCTCAGTAGCATTAGTTGGAATAGACAGCTTTCAGCTTTGTGGAGTTTTTCGGTTCAGTCTGCCAGGAAGTTTGAGATGTCCTGGGTTTTTTTCAGCAGACTCCTGTCACCTACACATGGTTGTTCTACATGTTACGGCTCTTGCATTTCATGACTGTGTTAAGTGACGTTACTCTCATAATTCAAAGGGACAGCATACAAAGCCCTGTGTGTTTTTCAGGAAACTGCAAAGGAATGTTGAATGCCATCCGTCTTCCTCACACAGAATGTGGCTTCAAGTTTTCCGTGTTACGGGTCCTGGGCTGTCACATTTACGTTGATTGACTTTTCATGTCTTTTGACGGGATGAAAAAATGTCTGCTTTCACATTTTGGCTCTTTGATGTCAGTGACCTGATTTGCTAGTGTTTCGCAAAATCCTCAGCCTCTCTTTTGGAGTTGCATTCCTCTCCGTTCATCACCCTAAGTTCTTATCTGCCTCTACCTCTTTCATTCTTATTTTTCTGGCTTCTCACTTTGACCTGATAGCAACACGATAGGCACCTAATACATTTGGATCGTGTTGAATTTTAGGAGGGAGAGAGAGACAAGACACAATTTGGATGCATGCTATTTTAGGAGAACCTCTTTACACTGACGTCTTTCAGAGGGTTATGGCCTTATGTCAGGGAGTAGAACAGAGCTGAGCTTCTCCGGCTGATAACTGACCATTCCCTGTTTGAAATCAGGCGCAGATGCGTTGGCCGCGGGCAGGGTGTTCGGACTGACACAGTTTTTCAGGCTGATCTGATAATTGAGAATATTCATCTATTGGAAAGATGTCTGTGAAAGCTGTGGAGAGCTAGCAAACAAAACAAAACGAAGACAGTAATTCTGGCTCTGCGATAAGCCATTTCTGTGTTTGGGTATTTCCAGCAGATTTATTGCCATGATTATTTTAAATACTCTTATGTAAATTGAACAAAGAATGTATTTTGCCTTTCATCCCAATGACTCTGGTGATATGTGGTCCCTGAGTTTGATCAGCCGGGATCGTGCCATGTGAGAGAGAGCAACGTGATAATAAATGAGAAGGCAGCAGAGATAAACTGCCCCGTCCTGCCCAGTCACCTCCATTCTTTAAACACAGATTGACTCCAGGACATGAAAGGACTGCCAAGTAGTTAACCTGCACAAACAGCAGTAGCGCTGCAGCAGACGAACTGTCCTTTGATGAAAGCATCTCAGTGTCTCTTTAATTACATCCCCAAGGATTCGCATCTCTTAACCACCAGAATGGCCACGTTGCAATGGCCACGCGGAAAAGAAGTAAGAAGGATTAGAAACCAGCAGATTAAATTACTCGGGGACTGTGTTTCTCAGAACTCTCAAAAAGTGGAGAGGAAACCTGAGCACGAGAGGGAGTAACTCACAGAGCATCTAAATACTGTTTCCGATCCCCCGACCTTCTCCCAAACTTGCAGAGCCCCACGTAACTCAAGAATTGAATTTTCATAATGGAAAAGATTTTAGGATGACGTGTCACATTTCCACTTTCCCAGTGGGGGAAAACGTCACACAGAAAGACCGGTCTACAGTACTGATTTACAGCTCTGAATGGCAAAATTGAAAGATATCAAATACCAGTCTACCTAGTCATGGGGTCCATGATGATATCACAGGCAATGGAGTGTCAGTTACTGTTTAAAAGATACTGTAGGAAAACTAAATACCGTGGGTGGTACTACAAGATACAGTGTCATCTGGCGCACACTTGGTGCTCAATAATTATTTGAATCAAATATGAAGTGGATTCTACAACCTGATCTTATAATTCAGAACAATCTAGTTCAGTTCAGTAGATTTCAGTTCAATTCAGCAACCATTTACTACCAATAATTTGCAAGGCGCTGTGCTGGGGGCTGCAGAGAATAGTGAGGTACAATCTGGTGGTGTTCTTTTTTTTTGTTTTTTTTTGGTTCTGTTTCTTTTTTTTTTCAGTACGCGGGCCTCTCACTGTTGTGGCCTCTCCCGTTGCGGAGCACAGGCTCCGGACGCGCAGGCTCAGCGGCCATGGCTCACGGGCCCAGCCGCTCCGCGGCACGTGGGATCTTCCCGGACCGGGGCACGAACCCGTGTCCCCTGCATCGGCAGGCGGACTCTCAACCACTGCGCCACCAGGGAAGCCCTATGTCATCCTCTCTTAAGAGGTTTACTAGAAGCTGATAGTCTTCACTTTATTACATAACACATACTTATGGGGCACTTAAATGCCAGGCACTGGGCGAGTTGCTGGATGTACAGCAGTGAACAGGGGTCCTGTGAATGAGAGCTCACAGTCAGAGGGCAACGGTTTTCCAGGCCCAGGGCAGTTTGTATTCAGTCAGGGGCTTTGAAGAAGTACATTTGGCTTCACAATTAGAAGAGTGTGGATTAGGACTTCTTCTGGTTAAATAAATTCCTCTTCAGTTACTCAGCCAGAAACAAGAATGAAATAATGCCGTTTGCAGCAACATGATGGACCTGGAGATGGTCATACTAAGTGAAGTAAGTTGGACAAAAACAGATGTCATATGATCTCACTTACACGTGGAATCAAAAAATGATACAGGGCTTCCCTGGTGGCGCAGTGGTTGAGAGTCCGCCTGCAGATGCAGGGGACACGGGTTCGTGCCCCGGTCCGGGAAGATCCCACATGCCGCGGAGCGGCTGGGCCCGTGAGCCATGGCCGCTGAGCCTGTGCGTCCGGAGCCTGTGCTCCGCAACGGGAGAGGCCACAACAGTGAGAGGCCCGCGTACCGCAAAAAAAAAAAAAAAAAAAAAAGATACAAATGAACTTATTTACAAAATAGAAATAGACTCACAGACACAGAAAACAAACTTACAGTTACCAGGGAGGAAGGGGCAGGGAAGGGATAAGTTAGGAGTTTGGGATTAACAGATACACACTACTATATATAAAATAGATAAATGACAAAGACCTACTGTATAGCACAGGGAACTATATTCAATATCTTGTAATAACCTATAATGGAAAAGAATATGAAAAAATATATATAACTGTATCACTTTACTGTACACCTAAAACATTGTAAATCAATTATATTTCAGTTAAAAAAAATCCCTCTTCACATTTCCCTGAATTACCAGTAATCAGGAGAAAACTTTGTTTCCTGAAGTTCTACCACAGATTAGCAGGAAAATGATTAATCATTTAAACTAAAAAAAAAAAAATTTTAATCATTTAAACTTCCTCTCATTTAGACAAACTTTCCTCATTTGCTGGAAAAACTGGCTCCGCTGACTGCCATTTACTCAGCACAACCCGGAGAGGCATTAAGAGCTGCTCTAAACTCAGAAGAGTTCCCTTTATTGGGAAGTTGGTGGTAATAGTTCTCTAACAGGCATTCTTAATCAATGATAAAAATAACCTTTTAGATGCTTAAATCATTTGGCTGCCAAGGGCATTTAATTAGGCCCATTGCCAAATGCTAATTAATGATACAAATGGAGGGTTTTATTTAAATTTGTTATACTAACATGTGGAAATATAAACTGCCGATGGAGAGAAACTTGTCGAAGGTGGAATGTGTCAGGTGAAGGAACAAACACCAAACATTAAAATAATAGACCTGCTGAGTTACAGAGGTAATTGAAATAGAAACCTTGCATAGAAGATAATTCATTTGTAAAAAGCTTCTTGTAATTTAAAGTACTCAAGCTGCTGAAAAATATAGAAAATCATGGGCATTATTGTAGGCTAATCCTTATTGAATAGGACGAATTTAACTCAGTTCTGAGGGAGGTAAGTTCCAGAGAGCTGTGTGGCATAAAGGCCGTCTCCCTTTCGTTAAATACATTTGCTTTTCCAGTGTTTATACGTCCAGTTGATGTTATAGTCCTGAGTTTATTTCCAGCACCAGCTGCACTGATGTCATGTTTTAGGTCTTTCTGATTTGCAAAGAAAATTTATGGTAGGGCTATGGTATCCCCAATGGCTAATGGCTAACAAGAATTCTTCCAGGCTCAGTGGAGGGATGCTATACTGCACAGTCCAGATACATCTGGGTTTTTATCAACATGTTTCCCCTGGAAAGCCCCATGGCTTGGCTTTCTGCCACTCATGCTCCTGACATGTCCCGGTGGGTTTATTGTGGATTAAAACGATTGGAGTAGCTCAAGGCAGAAGATGCACCCAAAGTTAAGAGGGCAGTGGGGGCCACATGCCGTTCTATTCTTACTGGACGTGAGCAAAAATGGGAAGGTCTATACATATGCATTTTTTCTTGTATTAGTGGAAAGATTGGGTCTACAGATCTCTAAACTTGAGTCTGGCAACTAACCACTGAATGTGATGAAATTCTGGTTAGAGAAACAAGAGCTCTGAGTCAAGAAGCCGTTCATAAGGATCAGTTTGATGGGATCCACTTTGTGAGGTAGAGAAATAGCGAGGAGGGGCTGGAGGTATTTGCCACACTGAGTGACAGTGCAGGATTGAATCTGCTCTCTTCTGGTTTGCTTCTGAGATCTCCCAGCTTAGTGCCATGGTTTATGCTCATGTCCCTTCTTAGAGTGAGTGTTCTCCAGTTCATTCGTCTCTTTACATGCCTCCACTACATCCAGCTCAAATTCCACTTTCACTGGAAAAACCTTGGAGCACTCCATCTAGGACTGATGCCTCATTCAGCTGAAGAAAGATCCCGGATACATTTAAAAGCCACCGGGAAAACGGCACTCATTGCCTAGAATCACGTGGCCGACACTCATGGTATATTATCTCTTTCTTTTATAATTGCTTGGATGCCTATCTCGTCAAATTAGATTTCACATTCAGGGAAGGCAGGGGTGATCCATTTGCATTTCCCACACCTTTGCACAGTGCCCAGCTTAGGAGAGTTACACAGTAACTATTTGTTGATGAACCAGTGAAGGAACACAGAGGGTTGAACTCAAATGGCCAGTGTCACCAGAGCTGGTGAGTACAATGTGTCATTCTCACTGTGAAGGCCATCTGCCCTGTTTCTCCACCCCTCACTGTGGCTCTAATGCCAGAAAGGGGCCGGGATGCATCTCATTAAGTGAAACATTAACTTTTTACCACACGTCCAAATGGTATAAACATCTGGGAGTGCTCAAGATAGACACATTCAAATCTGCATTACCAAATGACTACAGAATGTCTGACAAAGCTTTTCAGTGTTCCTTTTTGCTTACAGGACATCTCAGTCAACATTTGGATTCTATAAGGGCAGGGTGATGTAACTCCCGTGGCATTACAAGGAGATGGTATTTTTAGCTACTCTTCTCAAGACCTGGTATCTTCTACCTGGAGCCCTAGGGATGAAATCGATCTTACAGACCCCTTCCCTTTACTGAGGAGGAAAGTGAGGCTTACAGAGTTTAAAGGACTTGTTCAAGGTCACTCAGCTTGTGATTGACAGCTGTCCAAATACAGTATCATTCACAGATGGCTGTGCTGTTTGACCATCAGGTATAGACCAAACCCTTAATTTTGGGGGCTCTTCATATCATATTGAGCTAGTTTGATCTTTATATATCAAACCTTGAGAGTCTCTGGCAAGTAGACTATTTCTCAGATGAGGAGACCGCCTCACATGTAAGTTGAAGTTGTTTGTTTGAGATCAGCGACAACTAAGCCCACGTAGAAATGATCGTTACCACTGGCTGAGCTTTTATTTTGACATTTAGTTCCGGCAAAGAAAAAGCATCTGTTTCTCTCTGCTCTTGCTTGGCTGGCCCCCCTTGGGACCAATAACAAGCATTGATCCTGAAAATTGTTACCTGACTTCTCACCCATCTGTGGATGCAAAGCAAGGTGTGAGGACCCCAAGGACCCAGGGTTCCTGCTCCAGCCCGTCCTCTCTCCTGCCGGGCACAGAGCTGTCCCACGAAGACCTCTCCAGGTGTGAGGGTCCCAAGGAAGCCTGGCATGTGCTGACAGCTGAATTTCCAGGTTTAGAAATTAAGCTCTCCTTGTTTTCTGTGACGACACCTTACACGCAGGCCTCCAAGCCATCTGGGGGAGCATTCCATCGCCATTTCTAACGGTAGCAGCTGTGAGGTCACTGATGCTTACATCAGGTGCTGTCTTTTGATTCTTCTAACGATGACCATCTTTAGGTTTCCAAGTGGTGATGTTATCCACACAGAAATGGAGGAATGCTCTCTCCCCATTTCTTTGCTTCACTTTATTATTCGGGCCTTAAAACGTAATGACTTGGGTGTACAGTCACAAAACATCTCTTAAGAAACCAGTTCCTGGAAGTTCCCTGGTGGCCTAGTGGTTAGGATTCAGCACTTTCACTGCTGTGGCCCAGGTTCAGTCCCTGGTGGGGGAACTGAGATCCCGCGAGCCTCACAGTGTAGCCAAAAGAAAAAAAAGAAAAAGAAAACAGTTCCTTCAGACCGTAGCCCTGTCTTGGGGACAATCTGAAGTCAAGTGTGAGAATCTGGACATGTCCCATTATTACCTTCTCTGTGTTCTCCACTTCTTCCTCCTCTTCCCCACACTCCCCTAAAGCAAATCATAACATTTCTTCCTCTCCTTCAGCAAAACATGTATCAACTCATGCAAATAGTTGTGGGAAAGGGTCACGGTGTTACTGCACCAAACTTGAGTCTGCTTGCCCGCGGGCAGTAAAGCCAGTCTACTGATACCGGTGGTAGTGAAGGAAAAGTGCAGCGTTTATTGCAGGCGCCAAGCAAGGAGTCCAGGACAGCTAGTGCTCAAAAGACCTGAACTCCCTGAAGGCTTTCAGAGAAAGTTTTTTTCTTTTTTTTTTAAATTTATTTATTTATTTTTGGCTGCGTTGGGTCTTCGTTGCTGCGTGCGGGCTTTCTCTAGTTGCGGCAATCGGGGGCTACTCCTCATTGCAATGCATGGGCTTCTCAATGTAGTGGCTTCTCTTGTTGAGGAGCACAGGCTTTAGGTGCACAGGCTTCAGTAGTTGTGGCTCGTGGGCTCTAGCGCGCAGGCTCAGTAGTTGTGGCGCATGGGCTTAGTTGTTCCTCAGTATGTGGGATCTTCCCGGACCAGGGCTCGAACCCATGTCCCCTGCATTGGCAGGTGGCTTCTTAACCACTGTGCCACCAGGGAAGCCCCAGGGAAAGGTTTTTGAACACTGGGTGAAGGAGGGGTGTTATGAGATGCGTGGTCAGCTTGTGGACATTCTTCTGATTGGTTGGTGGTGAGGTAATCAGGAGTCAACATCCTCAACCTTCCGGTTCCAGCTCATCCGGGGTCTACATGCTTGTGGGCAGCATAGAGTTAACTTCTTCCATGTGGTGAGGGTTTCAGTCTCTGTAAAACAGCTCACAGGACACAGCTCAGAACATGATCTATAGCCCTTGAGGAGGAACTAAAGGTCCTTGACTTTGTTGAATGGCTAACCTATAATTATTGTGTCTGGCTTGACTGTTTTACTTTCTTTACGCATTGTCTCACTTCTCTGACTAAGTTTACTCTTTGGAACTTGGGGAAGGCCTAGGAGGCTACAGTTTTTCTACAGACAAGAGGCAGGTGGAGGACATGGTAGGGGTTCTGTTCTGGGAAGGCCCCAATGGGCCCCGTTCGCCTACAGCTGGCCCTGCTCCTTGGACAAGTGGGCAACACACACAGGTGAAAGCTCTTATTTCCCCTGTTTTCAAATTCCTACCCTGGGCACATATTTTGACATCCATTATCATATTTAATTCTCGCAGCAGTTGAAAGTTAACACTATTATTCCAAATTAGAGTGAGGTAACCATAGCTCAGAGAGATCTAGTCAGGGTTAAGAAACGCGCCCAAGTCAGGCAGTTGTAAGTAAACGATCTCAGGTTCCAACCCGGTTCTGGCTGACGCCTCAGCTGTGGTGTTATGTAAGCGCCACCTGGGGTGCTTGTCAAGAAAGCGGACCCCGGGGCCCCGTCCCAGGGCCCAGCAATGGTCATCACCCCAGGTGATTCAACCACAGGAGACTGTGGGAAAGACATCTATGGGGCCTGGAGCAGAGCAGCGTCCGCGAATGCAAATGGACGGGACTTTATACCGTACTCGACCCCCGGTGCTCTTTCTGCCCGAGCTCTCTCATCTGGGGCAGAGGTCACACAGATTGTTCCTATCCCTGTTCAGGAGTGCACTTGGATGAACACAGCAGTTCCTCAGGTCTTTGGATCATCTGCCTCAGAAGAGGGCATTTATTTAAAGATCGCAGATACCCTGGTACCTTCACAGATCCACTGTGGGCTTGGAAGCCCGGGAATCTGCATTTTTACCATGCCCCTACCTGGATGTTATGCACAATCAACACTAGATATGAAAACAAACAAACAAACCATATAAAAGCCAGGAACAGATCCAGAAATAGCTCTTTCTACGCGGCTTCCAAAATTAGTCTGTGTTTGAATGGTAAATAAATGCGGAAAAATATATGACCAAAGCCATTTCTAGGCATTGTTTCCATTGAATTTGTCATCTGGGATGTGCTTACCTGTTCAAATCGATACAACAGAGAGGACGGTGAAAATAACACTGTAAGAAACAGACAAAATGAGAGACTGTTAGGTTAATCCCTTTCTTCCCACTAGGTCAGTGAAGTGTCCATTTCCTAGTTGTTTATCCCCATGGGCTTTCAAAGCAGATCTGGGGACGGAGGTCCTGTGAGAATACAATTGATTGAAACTGCAAGAATTTTGGAGCATGAGGGCTGGAATTAATTAGCACCCTGAAAACAGCAGCACTAGGCCCTTGAATTTTTGGAACATCTGAATGGTAACTGTTGATTTCTCAACCCAAGGCAGAACATCTGTTCTTTTGCAGAGAGTCAAGCAAAGATTGCAATGCAGAGTCAGGTGGGCGTAGCGTTGTTAGGAAATGTTTGGATCATAGCTGTCCATTTGGATTTATTATTAGACAGCACTCAGTATAATTGCTTTCTCAAGAATTTTTAGATGTCTGACACATACACTGTACATCTTGTGGGATTTTATTGGTCCTTGATCCTCTGTAAAGTTATTCCAATGCCAAATGCCATGAGAGGTATCCATAAAATGTAACAAGCGGTCTGTATTCAGAATTAATTTAACATTCGACACAATTCATTAATTCCCATCCAGTCATAATCTTTGTCATCTTGCATGCTTGGATCTTTGGGAGATACAGACAGGTCAGTGAGGAAAGGAGAGGAAGATGAAGCCAGGGAAAGGAAGGGATACAGATGGAGTTGTTTCTGGTCATTTTCTAGATGTAAATGACTAGACCTAAGAATACGATAATGATAAGGTAACAACAGCAAAGCAAAGTCAAAACTTAAAAATATGGCATCACTTATATGTGGAACCTCAAAAGAGATACAAATGAACTTATTTACAAAACAGAAACAGACTCATAGACACAGAAAACAAACTTATGGCTACCAGAGGGGAAAGGTGGGAGTGAGGGATAAATTAGGAGTTTGGGGTTAGCAGATACAAACTACTATGTATAAAATAGATGACCAACAAGGACCTACTGTATAGCACAGGGAACTGTATTCAATATCTTGTAATAACCTATGATGGAAAAGAATCTGAAAAAATATATATGTGTAAGAAAACCCTTAAAAATAAACAGAATTATTAAAGATGTCAAGTATAGACTCTCATCTAGTGTACACATAACGTGTCATCATTTTATCATTCATTCATTTTCACCTTAACTCAAGGCATCAGAGAGACCTTGGGTACATCCTAGCGTTGCCACAAACTTGTTCTGTCATCTTTGGGAAGTTATTTAAATTTTCTAGGTAAAGTGAGTTTATGTAAAATGGAGATAGTAATTCTTTCCTTGCAGGGTTCTTGTAAGGGTGAAAATGATAGAAGGTATTTAAAAATGCCAGTTACTTCTCTTCCTTCCCCTACGTCTAGGATCAGCTATGCAGCTGATGTGTTTGTGCTCAGACTTGAGGGAATTGCATTATTTAGTTGCTGTTTCACTAAATTAATCGGCAAGCGAATGGCTGACTATATTGATTTTGTCTGGTGCCCTGCAAACAAATACGGTTCCTTGTTCTGAGCTGAAGTGGGCGGAGCTGGGTTCCTTTAGGAGCGAGGAACAAGGTGATGCTTGAAAAGCAGACTGCTGTTCATTTTTATGATCTAGGCTAGTTATTGTAAGGTCGGATCTTAACAAACGGCACCGCGAAACAGAGGAAAGCTTCAAGCGAGCGCTCCCAGGCGAGGTTCACTGGTCCGAGAGAAAGGGGCCAGAGAAGTCGCGCCCGCGCGAGGGTAGGGCAAGATTTTATAGGAGAAGGGAAAGGGGTGTGGTGAATCTGGGAGGGCGCAGGGTATTCCTTATTTGGTGGTCTTTTCGGGTATCCTGGGGACCGTTAGTTCCGCCCCTCGAAAGGCGGGAAGGCTGGGCTGGGTTCAAAGTCCCCAGGTCAGTTCCTGGAACTGAGTGGTCCGGAATGTCTCCAGGGCAGTTTCTGGAACTGGGTGGTCCGGAGAATTTCGGTCTGATGCAACCTGCGAATCTGATTGTGTTCCCCTGCCTCGGGCCAGTTGGCCTTACAGTTATGTTTTGTATTCCGTTGTAAGAAAGTTATGAAAAATCGAGATTGCGGCCTTCGCTTTTGTTTCATTTTCTGCCATGCTTTTGGACTATGAAGCAGTCTCCAAAGTGCGTGTGCGTGTGTGGGGAAGAGAGTTTATGGATAGATGTGACCTGGGGCGGAAGCGCCGACTCTGTCTCCGGGTTCCGCTCCTTTCGTCTTGGGTTGCCTCTTGTTTTCCTTGTAGGGGCTGGTCTGCTGGTAGGCTTAAAAAAACACTAAAATGCTTCCCCATTACTATTTTCAAATTTTATAAACTATAGAGGTTATTAGACTGTTGAGGACTGTTGAGGGTGAAATGGAAAGAGAACAATCAAGACCCGGATTTAGATCATTCGAGTCATTGGGAACTTGGCTTTTTCCAATTTATACTTTAACGGTTGGATGTCTAGCGTTAACACTTAGCTGGATGGTGAGCGATTAACGCTGTTGTGGGTGGAGCTAGCCCCTCTGACTTCTCTAACGGGCTCCCAAATGATGCCATTTATTAATTAAATTAAATCAGCCTGATGATTTTACTTCTAGAGCTTCTTTCAGTGGTGAGCACCATCTCTGTGATAGGAAAGCTCGAAAGATTTTGGATTTTACTTGGCGATGGTTAGGGCTAGGAATCGGAATTCCTCGATACTAGGAAGAGAGATGAAGTTTAAAAATAAAAGGTAAATGACATTTTATATTTTTGGCTTCACAGAAGATTCACAAAACACTCTTCAAGGATTCCTTATGCCTTAACCTCAGGTAAGAGAGAGCCATCTTTTTATAAGACAGAACCATACTATAAGCTAGCTGTAGACTTTTAACACTCACTTTCTGCTTTATTTCCCTTCCGTGAGAGTGAAATAAGAGGCACAAGGACACTGTAAGCAAGGGTGCTTCTTGGTTAAGTGATAGAAATGAAATTAGCACCAGTATTAGGAATTGGTAGCCTGGCCTGCTATGGAAGAGAGGCCAAGTCTACTTCCATACAGATATGGAAATGGTCAACTCCGGGGGTTTCTGCAGTGGTGTCTATCAATCTATCTATCTATCTATCTATCATTATCTATCTATCATTATTGTTCTCTATCATTATCATCTATCTATCTATCATTATCTATGTATCATTATTATCTATCATTATCATCTATCATTATCTGTCATCATCTGTCATTATCTACCATTATCTATCTATGTATGTATCTATCATTATCTCTCTATCATTATCCATCCATCTACCTATCTATCTTTCTATTTCTCAGTGGTCCAAGATATTGATTAAGCCTATGTTTGTTGCCATTCAAGCTGTAATGAATATAGCACTAATACTGGACTCAGAAGATATTGAAAAAAAAATCTAAATTTAAAAAAGAAAAACAGAGTGACTCTACTGGCCCAGATAGCCTGGCAGTAAAAACAAATCCATGCTCTTGATACTCCTTCCTCTGCCACCTTACCTGAGTGACATCGTTCTCTTTTGGCAGGGTTTTCTGTTTTGTTTTGTTTTGTTTTTTTTGAATGGGTACCAGCAGGAAGACACACAGGTGTCACAAGTGTATTTTTTCCTGGAGCCTCAAAAGGAAATTTCAGGCAGATTTCGTTAGGAAATAGTATTCATTGCTGAACTGCAAATTAGATTGCCAATGCTTCGGGCCTTCTTAGTAAATTATATAGCTAAAACCTGGAGCTGTACTAAACCCTTTGAATTTAATTTGACTGCTGACAGCCATCAATGGTTAAAAGATTTTAGAAAACCGGAATGCTAATGCTTGAATGTGCTGGTAGGGGATGTTGTAGAAAAGACAGAGAGACAAATAAAACACTGGCCTTTTATGGACTGTTCAAAAACTAATACAATAAAAATGAATATACTGCATAATATTGCAAGAAGCGCTACTGTAATCAAGGCGCGCACAGCCTTATGAGGCTTACAAGTTCCTTTTCTACCTTCTGAGTTATTACTAGCACAATTTACCTCTCTGCTTTGCAGTCTTCGTTCTGGGGAGGCTTGTCCTGCCCCGCGTTGCTGACCTGTGTCCTTTTGCATGTTAATACCATATTCTCCTCTAACCTGATGATAACAGATTAGTATCTCTGACTTCCTTTTTTGTATAATGCATTTCCCAGCCATGCAGGGAACCTGACGTTTGTCTTAAACAGTCTTAAACATTTTACATCTGAAATTCAATTAAACTATTTCCTAGTCTGAATGTGTGCAATTACTTACCTTTCAGCAGAATGAAGTTGTCCTTCCTGTGAAAATACTTAAAAGCAAGCAGTTGAAGGAAGGGGGTTGGGGAGAGAGGGAGAGGGTGCGGGCTGGAAGGGGTGAGCCGTGCTCTTTGGTACGGTCAGCTAATTGTTTCAGCCTTTGCTTTTCTGTTCCCCTTGAAGATGAGCTGTATTTTAATTACCTCAGGAAAGATTTGTCTTGATTAGATGGCTAGGAGGTGTCAGTGCTTCCGAAAGAGATGAAGCTGCAGAAGAAGGGGAAGGAGGTAAGAAGAGTGGATTGATTTTGGAAAGTTTCTAGGTTTCTCCTGTCCTCCCTGTCCTCTTGCCACCGTGGACCTCACTTCTGTTCAGGCTCCATTTCAGGTACCAAAGGAGCCTTGAGATATTTTCTTTTTCTTTTTCTTTTTTTTTTTTTGCAGTAGGCGGGCCTCTCACTGTTGTGGCCTCTCCCGTTGCGGAGCACAGGCTCCAGACTCGCAGTCTCAGCGGCCATGGCTCACGGGCCCAGCCACTTCGCGGCATGTGGCATCCTCCCAGACCGGGGCATGAACCCGCGTCCCCTGTATCGGCAGGCGGACTCTCAACCACTGCGCCACCAGGGGAGCCCAGCCTTGAGATATTTTTAACACAGTGGGCTGAAATAGATAGGAACCTCTTTGCTTGCGATGAGGAATGAACGGATGAAAACTTTGCTGGAGAGTACCTGGAAAGAAATTAGGCAAAACCTCTCCATCCTTTTTTTTTAATTTATTGGAGTATAGTTGATTTACAAGGTTGTGTTACTTTCTGCTGTGCAGCAAAGTGAACCAGTTATGCATATACATATATCCACTCTTTTTTAGATTCTTTTCCCATATAGGTCATTACAGAGTATTGAGTAGAGTTCCCTGTGCTATACAATAGGTCCTTATTAGTTATCTATTTTATATATAGTAGTGTCTCTATGTCAATTCCAATCTCCCAATTTATCCCTCCCCCACTTTCCCCCTGGTAACCAGAAAATTGTTTTCTACATCTGTGACTCTTTTTCTGTTTTGTAAATAATTCATTAGTACCATTTTTTTTAGATTCCACATATAAGTGATATCATACGATATTTGTCTTTCTCTGTCTGACTTACTTCACTCAGTATGATAATCTCTAGGTCCATCCATGTTGCTGCAAATTGCATTATTTCATTCTTTTTTATGACTGAGTAATATTCTTTTTTAAAATTAATTTTTATTGGGGTATAGTTGCTTTACAATGTTGTGTCAGTTTCTACCATACAGCAAAATGAATCAGCTATACCTGTACATATACCCCCTCTTTTTTGGATTTCCTTCCCATTTAGGTCACCACAGTGCATTAAGTAGAGTTGCCTGTGCTATGCAGTATGTTCTCATTAGTTATCTATTTTATACATAGTATCAGTAGTATATATGTGTCAGTCCCAATCTCCCAATTCCGCCCACCCACCCCCTTTACCCCTTGGTATCCATACATTTGTTCTCTATGTCTGTGTCTCTATTTCTGCTTTGCAAATAAGATCATCAATACCGTTTTTCTAGATTCCACATATATGCATTAATATACTATATTTGTTTTTCTCTTTCTGACTTACTTTACTCTGTATCATACTCTTTGGGTCCATCCACGTCTCTACAAATGACCCAGTTTCGTTCCTTTTTATGGCTGAGTAATATTCCATTGTATATATGTACCACATCTTCTTTATCCATTCCTCTGTCGATGGACATTTAGGTTGCTTCTACGTCCTGGCTATTGTAAATAGTGCTGCAATGAACATTGGGGTGCATGTATCTTTTCGAATTATGGTTTTCTCTGGGTATATGTCCAGGAGTGGGACTGCTGGATCATATGGTAGCTCTATTTTTAGCTTTTTAAGGAACCTCTGTACAGTTCTCCATAGTAGCTGTACCAACTTAAATTCCCGCCAACATGTAGGAGGGTTCTCTTTTCTTCACACCCTCTCCAGCAGTTATTAAAACCTCTCCATCTAAATACCATGGGAGAGGGCTTTCCTGGTGGCGCAGTGGTTGAGAGTCTGCCTGCCAATGCAGGGGACACGGGTTTGTGCCCCGGTCCGGGAAGATCCCACATGCCGCGGAGCGGCTGGGCCCGTGAGCCACGGCCGCTGAGCCTGCGCGTCCGGAGCCTGTGCTCCGCAACGGGAGAGGCCACAACAATGAGAGGCCCGCGTACCGCAAATAAATAAATAAATAAATACCATGGGAGAGAGCTACCATGCGGCATGGCCAGAGCTCTCTGCTCTACTTCCAGAGATGGAAAAAGTTGCATGGACTGCCAGCCAACTCCAGGCACTTGGTAGGTGATGTGGGCATAAAGATAAATCAATCGAAATCCCCTTACTCATAGTTGGTGGAGGAGACAAAAAATGGGTACCTTGCTGCATGGAAATTCTCTTGGAATGTGCAGAGCTGCTCCAGGAGCATAGAGGATGGGACGCCCAGGTTGCCACTGGGGCATGGGTTGGGTAAGACTTCATGGGAGAAGTCATGCTCGTGCAGTCTCCAAGGATGAGTGATGGGGGAAAGGGTCCATCTATGTAACTAGGATAAGGACCGAAAGGTAAGAAAACGTTTAACAATTGGACGGTCACTGGTAACATTAGTGAGAGAAGTTGGAGGAAGCAGTGGGGATGGAAGCAGGTTGTCTAGCTTGTAGAGTAGGAGAGAAATAGCAGAAAGGGAAATCCTGTGGATTTTTTGGAGAAATTAACTTGCAGAGGAAAGGAGGAAGGAGAGATTCTTAATTAGAGTGTTTCAGGCTAGACTTACATATAAAGCCAAGCAAAAAGTTGATATCTGGATATCTCAGGCACCAAAGTATTGCTACGAAAGAAAAACCAGACTTGACTGAGTGTGCAGTTTTCAAATAGCTCATACAATGAATGAAATCGGAAGACCATTGTTCAATTTCCAATTTCTTTTTGCCTCTGTAACACAGCCTTTATTTATTTATTGAAAGTCTTTATTGAATTTGTTACAGTGTTGCTTCTGTTTTACGTTTTGGTTTTCTAGCTGTGAGGCATGTGGGATCTTAGCTCCCCGACCAGGGATTGAACCCACACCCCCAGCATTGGAAGGCAAAGTCTTAACCACTGGACCACCAGGGAAGTCCCTGTAATGCAGCCTTTAAAGGGAACTATTCCTCACAGGGAATCTGTGAAATTATCTTCTCTTTACTCTGGACATTTTTTGAATTTTTTAAAATAACAGAGATAAAGGGCCTGGTTTAGTTGAATAAGTGTTTGTGATATAAACGAGTTTAGCTAAAGAAGCAGTAGGTGTTTAACCGAAGGTAACATTTAGTTGTATAAAGAGACTTTTTTTCAAACTCACAAACCACATTTGAGTTATTTGTTTTTTAAAAAATGGTAATTTCCAACTTCTTTATGAAAGGCGATATGAGACCCACATATTCCATATTTTCAGTTTGTTTGTTTTCTCTTTTTTTTTTTTTTTTTTTTTTTGCGGTATGCGGGCCTCTCACTGTTGTGGCCTCTCCCGTTGCGGAGCACAGGCTCCGGACGCGCAGGCTCAGCGGCCATGGCTCACGGGCCCAGCCGCTCCGCGGCACGTGGGATCTTCCTTGACCGGGGCACAAACCCGTGTCCCCTGCATCGGCAGGCGGACTCCCAACCACTGCACCACCAGGGAAGCCCTGTTTTCTCTTTATTATTAAACTGCACAGCATTTTCTGTGCTCTCAGTGAAATGACTTTCCAAATACTGGTTGTGTTGGGGAATAAACAAAGCTCTCTGTTCTCTAACTTCCCTCCCCTTCTTACCCCTCTTGATTGAGAAACAACAATTCAAAGTTAAGTTTTGGAACCAGGTAAGGGAGGAAGGGAAGAACGTTCAGAGCTTTGGGGGTCTGTGTGTGTGAGTGGAATCAGTCCTTGGTCTGACACTGAATTCAGGCTCATTCTGGGATAAGCGTACGTGTTCACAATGGGATTCAAGTTTTCAATGTCCGGGACTACTGCCAATGAGTTGAAATGAGGTGAAAGAATAAAGAAAGTGTTAAAAATAAGAATGAAGAAAGGATGTTGCCAATTCTGGAAAAATTACGCAGCTGTGAAAAGGAACGAAACTGAGTTATTTGCAGTGAGGTGGATGGACCTAGAGTCTGTCATACAGAGTGAAGTAAGTCAGAAAGAGAAAAACAAATACCGCATGCTAACACATATATATGGAATCTAAAAAAAAAAAAAAAAAAAAAAAATGGTCATGAAGAACCTAGGGGCAGGACGGGATTAAAGATGCAGACCTACTAGAGAATGGATCTGAGGATATGGGGAGGGGGAAGGGTAAGCTGGGACAAAGTGAGAGAGTGGCATGGACATATATACACTACCAAACGTAAAATAGCTAGCTACTGGGAAGCAGCCGCATAGCACAGGGAGATCAGCTCGGTGCTTTGTGACCACCTAGAGGGGTGGGATAGGGAGTGTGGGAGGGAGGGAGACGCAAGAGGGAAGAGATACGGGAACATATGTATATGTATAACTGATTCACTTTGTTATAAAGCAGAAGCTAACACACCATTGTAAAGTAATTATATTCCAATAAAGATGTTAAAAAAAGAAGGCATCATATTTTTATAGAGGGCATAGTTTTCCCTATCATTACCACTAGAATCTGTTTTACTTAATGTAAGCAATTATTGAAGGCCTGGTGAGTGAATATGTGGTCTATATACGATACCTTCATTCATATTTAGGTGAATGCTATTTCTTTTTCAATCCTACTTCTTGAAATTTTTATATTTTGGAAAATACCAGGGACATTTTGAGGTCCCAAAAGATCAATAAATGTTGAAGCTGAATTTTATGGGCTGTGGAAGTACTGTGAGAAGTCTGATTGGATTGTTTCTAGGTAGAAAGTGTACGCTTGGGCTTCCCTGGTGGCGCAGTGGTTGAGAGTCCGCCTGCCGATGCAGGGGACATGGGTTCATGCCCTGGTCCGGGAAGATCCCACATGCCGCGGAGCGGCTGGGCCCGTGAGCCATGGCCGCTGAGCCTGCACGTCCAGAGCCTGTGCTCCGCAACGGAAAAGGCCACAACAGTGAGAGGCCCGCGTACTGAAAGTGTACGCTTATCTTTTTAAAAATTTAATGAAATTTTGGGTAAAGTTACCCCCAAATCAGGAAATGAATGTCAGAAATCATTATGCGTCGTTTTAATGGGATGGTTCTCCTTCCCGATGCCTCCTGTGGAAAACACTGAGAAAGTGACTCTGAGGTTTGATTTGAAATAGTCACATACACAGAAGAAAACCATGATACCTCCAGTCTCTGGGGGAGATGCTCAATTATTTAAAGAAAGAAAGTCTGAGTCAAGAAGCGAATATACAGGCCAAGAAAGATTTACATTGGTAATTTTTTTCTGAATTTTTATTTTAATAAACATTCATTTTTATATTTTTAGGAAGCTGAGAAGCTTCTTGAACTTAAAGGAAACAGGGATTCCTGAGGCTGACGGCTCAGGTTCGCCCCTTAACTTGGTGACAGCGACTTGCAATATTCACGATAAAGGAAATGTTAGGTTGTTGAAACCCAGCAAATTCTAAATCAGTTTCTCTTCGGAATGCCTAGTATTTTCTTAGGAAAACGGAATGTTTTCTGGGGAGGGGGACACAAATTGTGTATCAACTAGGTAAAAAAAATGTCTTACCACTTCGTGAAAGGAAAGACCAAAAAATTCTTGATGAAAAGTCTGCAAGAGGCAATTCGAATCTCCTAGCGAAGGGACAGATTTTCATCTGTTATCCAGTGCCATAGGAGATATTTAAAGCGTTGCCATGCATCTGATATTACAATCTGCTCTCTGAGGCTGCCTTATTACTGGCTGTTATTCAATAAAGCATAAAAGGGTTTCAGTCCAATTTATCTTACTTCATATTTGTTGCAGGGTAAAAAAGCCCTATGAACCACCGACCTACATTTTTAGTCATTTCGAAAAAGACAGGGGCTTGAAAGAATCTTAAAAAGTTAATGCAGTTAACTGTCAGTCAATCTGTGATACTCCCTCAAAGATAAGCAGTTTTAGAGAAATGATATTTCTCATAAGGTCTAAAAAGTCCCGTCTTAACTTTCTTAGATTCAAATTTAAAATGAGATATGTGGACATATGGAGTGTCAGAGGCATCTGTTACATCGAATCGTGGACACTGCTAGGGTTTATGTATGTGTGTAAATATGTAGGAGTGTAGAATTTCTGTAGATTATACTGACTAAAGAAAGGTCACAGAAGGACACATTTTTCTTCCAAGTTTTAGAGACTAACGATTTTGAGGCTATTGAGGTTTAGGTTAATTGTCTCTTGCCTAAATAGATTGATCTGGAATATGGAACGGTAATGGCTATAAGTAACACACATGTAGAAATTTTAATTGTATAGCTTAGTAGGGTAGTATGACAAAGAGAAAGGAGTTCATTGTTTATTCTGTGTACGTAGGGTTCAGGTAGTGCAGAAATGGGGTATTGCGTGAATCGAGTTTCGTGTAACTCTAGCAAAGATGTTATCTAGTAAATGGAAATTTTTAGATGATGAATATTTAAAGAATGTTTCGATTCTTTCTTGGAAGAGAGTTGTATGTCCATGCTCCAGTTCAACCAAATCTTGATTAATTGGAAGCCAGTTCTCCTGACTAGGAATTACCCAGGGCTTCCTCTGCTGCTGGTCATTTCACTTCTTATTAGCATAATCCTCAAGCAGATGGAAGGGAGTTGAGAGATAAAACTCGAATCAGCTTTGTTCCTCGCTAACAACTCTGGCAAACGGTCGACTCTTCTGGCTAAAATGAAGTTTGGGTATTCTCTGTGGATTTTTATTATTTGTGCTGTCCTTGTCTCCGCAGATAATCAACAGTTCACTGCGTAATATACAGCAGATGCAACCTGGCTCAGTCCTTTGAATCAGTAATTAGAGGTAATGCAAATGAACACCTTCACCTTGGAAAAAAATCACTTTAGAATTCACCCAGTTCAGTTAAGTAGAGGAAATAACCTTAATTATAGGGTTTTAATGATAAAGGATTCAAAGAAAAAGCAAGGCATTTCCCTCCTCCTGCAGGAAATATACATTCTAATTATCTTATAGCTACCGAAAGGAGGCAATTCAAGTTGGGATGACCCTACATTTGGATGAAAGTGCATACAAAATAACGTAGGCAGAAAACAACTCATGTTAATTCTCTCTCTCTCTTCTTCTTTCCCAACAGCTGTGCTGGTAGTTATTATTGAGGACTGTTGAACTGTTTGACATTTAGAAGCAGTAATTAAAAAACCTTTGTTTTATTTATTATTTTAAAGAGCCCGTATTCCTTGTACAGAATTTAGAAGCTACACCAAACTCTTTACAAGTCAATGAAGAGTTTAATTCTTAATTTTGCTTACTTATATTTTTATGATACGTTCCTCAAATAGAACCACACTGTTTATATTGTTCCATAATTTTTTTCAGTTAACATATTGTGTCATTAAATGTTCTTCCATAACACTACTTCTAAATGGTGCATAGCATTTCATACCAATATACTAGAATTTATTCAGCCCCCCTAATGCCAGACGTCGCTTGTTTCCGTGTTTTACTATTGTAAACAAATACAGATTGGATATCCCTATAGCTAAATCTTTGCATAAGTCCATGTTTTTTTTTTTTTTTTTTCTTTCAGGATAAATTCCTGATGAGAAATTGCTGAGTCCAAGAGTATATACACATTTTAAAGTCTTTCGAAAGGTATTGCCAGATACCTTCCTCCAGGAAGGTTAGGCTATTTTGATAATTTAAACACAGACCTAAGTCATGGGGCAGAGTTTCCAGAATATCTATATGGGCTGTCGTTTGAACTCAACAGGTAAAACATAAACCTGTGTGGTGTGGACACAACCCTGATGGCTGTGGTCGTGAGTGAGTCATACCAGCCTCTTCCCTTAGATCTTGCCTAGAATTTTGAGACCTTGAGAATATGCTTGGTTTTCTCTGGGGCTTGGTGGGATCCGTTTGGTCCTCAGGAGGGGCAGGGGTTCCCGTTTGGAAATGGGTTACTCTAGATCTGCAACAAGTTTTCTTCCTCCTCACTCCCCCCAAGTGGGAATTTATTTCCATTTCCTTGAAATCAAGGAATCATAGTACGTGTTACTCAAGACCACGCCCAAACAATGACTATGGAGCTCCCGAGGTCATGCCTCAGGGGACGTTTGTCACTGCAGAGGGGGCCACCGGGGGGAGAGACTTGTGTTAGAGGTGCAGGTCTGGTTTTAACTACCACAAAAGCTGGCTCTCTTGATTCAGAAGTCCCCCCACCTTTGGTGCCCAGAGACTGGAGCCTTTTCTACGTCCTGATTGCCCCTTGAGCTGAGAAAAATTTCCCCTACGTATGGGGGAGTCGAAAGGTAGAGAAAATCTTTATTTAAAAGAAAAACTTTAAACATAATGTACATTGTGGATACATAAAAGCATGGTGATTTAATCAATAACATTAACAGATACCAGAAACTTCATCTCATATTCACAGAGACACTAGCTGAAAAGTCCTGTTGAGAGGGTCTGTTTCCCTGTGTCTCCATCAAACCCATTAACTGTAATGGCTCTGACTTAGGTGTGACTTCTAAGGGTAAAACAGGCCACCACAAGACCACGAGACCCAAAAACTGCTGTTTTAGGCTGTTTTATTCTTAGGGTCTCTCTACACCATATTCCTCCTTGTCACAAGGTGAGAAAAAAAATGTTTACTCTGTATACTTCCTACAATTCCCAACAGAGTTTGTGTTCAATACTTGTTTTAGGCTGTAGGTTAAAAGTATTTAGAGAGCTGTGTTATGGAACAAAAAATTCCTCTTTTAGATTTTGTACTATATTTACAAAAGCAGACAGTTAGTGATTTGCTAATTTACTTAGTAAGGTTCATATACATTCTGATATGTATATGTACCTGTGTCCTTCCCCTTACTCTTTCCAAATTTCATAACTTAAGATTTAAAAAATCCTTTTATCAAAGGTTAAAAAAATAGACGGTTCTCTATGTGACTCTATAGCTATAGTGACCGACGTCTTGGATTTTTCAGTTTTAATTTCAAAATTACTTTTCTCTTGGCCTCCATTGTATTGAATATAAAAATGTTTTTCAGACTATAAATCACCTTTTTTTTTTTTGTCTCAGAAAATGCAGTCACCATAGTTATGGTTAAAATACTTCTCATATTCCTTTTTCACAATGCTTCTGTCTTCGCCCTGAGAGTATACTCACTACTCCCGGTCTTTCTGGAACAGATAGACTTGGGCAAGCACCCCAAAAAAAACACGGCTTCATAGGGATGAACGCTTTAATATAGAACTTCTTGTCAGGTTTCAAGTTGTGTTTTTTAGCGGCAGCTTATAAACCCAGGTGAACAATAAGGAGAGAAGACAGCACATGTGTGCCCTAAATGGCAGACACCATCAATAACAGGGTGAGTTGATTTTCTGCTTGTGTCCATCGGCCTCTGGACGCAGTGGAAAGTCATGTGTGAAGGATGCTCTCCAGCCCCTTAGCCACCCGTGGGAGTTATTGTAAAGCAGTCTGCCAGAAGGAACGTGTGAGCAAATGACAAATGGTACCTGACTCCAGGGGAAAGTAGATGTTGGGAAGCTTTTAATGCCAAGTTTTATAATGTTTAGGATGAAATACTGCATCAGATTTCTCATGAAGATGGAAACGACCTCGGATCCATTTAACAAAACGTTTTCCAGCAGAAGAGAACATGCTTGAATAGAAAAAGAAAATATCCCAGTACTTAAAGTTTAGAGAGGGCTTCCTTTTCTTCCTGTTCCTGACTCCCAACTCTTTCATCCTGACTTCCATTCTATAACTCCCAGCCTTGATCATTTAGAAAAAACTACACTCTATGTAGATTTTCTGAGTTGATGCTGAGAGCAAATATTCTGCCCCATTGAACTCAAAAGTACCCTCGTGATTGTCAGACCATATAACCAGTTTTGGGGTGTTCAGAAAACACGAGCACCATATTTAATCAGTCATCAATCTCTTCCTGTACTTTCTTTTAAAGTATATTTCATCTCCGCCCTCTCCTCTTTGTTCTCCTTGTCACCATCTCAGCCAGATCTTCATCTCCTGCCTGGATTAATGCCATTCTCTTCTATGTTCACCTAATTGATGAGAATAAAGAAGGCGGGTTGGATGCAAGAGACATTTTCAAAGTGAAATTCACATGACCTGGAATTTGATATGAGGATGAAGGGCATCAACGCTAATTCTTAAAGGATTCCGACCTCATCGAGGGAATGTAGAGAAGAATTCTGCTTTTGATATCTAAAGGCATTACACTACCATTTTCATTGCTTAATTTAATTTAGTACAATGACCTCCTGTGGCAGTCTTCTTTATTTTGACACAAAAGCATACACAAAATGAATTAGTAGAAGCAGTTGTATTATTTATTTATTTAATGTATTTATTTTTGGCTGCTTTGGGTCTTCGTTGCTGTGTGCAGGCTTCCTCTAGTTGTGGCGAGCAGGGGCTGCTCTTCCTTGTGTTCGTTGAGGTGCGCGGGCTTCTCTTGTTGCGGAGCACGGGCTCTAGGCACGTGGGCTTCAGTATTTGTGGTGCGTGGGCTCAGTAGTTGTGGCTCGCCGGCTCTAGAGTGCAGGCTCAGTAGTTGTGGCGCACGGGCTTAGTTGTTCTGCAGCATGTGGGATCTTCCCGGACCCCTGCATTGGCAGGAGGATTCTTAACCCCCGTGCCACCCGGGAAACCTTAAAAAGTTGTATTTAAAGTATCTTCCTATCATAAATCCTATGAATTTCTGACTTACATTATTAGGAAAAAAGTGATTCTATATGTATGCATGTATGTATGTATTTATCTATCTATATCTTTTCTCTACTTCCTATCACTATTTCAGAGTTGAGATCTTTTCATGTCTTTTGCTTCTTCCTTTCTTTCTGTTTTTTGCTTCTTTCTTATGTCTCATGAATCTGATATGATAAAGGGAAGAGAGTAATAATCAATAAATATTGACCAGGCTTCAATGATGAGAAAAGAGATACACTGAGAATTCATGATTTCGTTCATTTTATTTTTGTTATCTCAGTGAATGAGTTGACTTGATGTTACTTTTCCCTGCTTGCGATTTTTCTGTTGATATGTGGAGAAGAGCCTATTTGATGTATTCAGTTAAAAAAAAAAAAGTGAGTAAGGAAGGGAGAAAAGTCATGTCTTAAGGCACTTTAAGGATATCCCAGAAGCCATCTTCCTCTGGTTGTTTATGTGGCTGGGTTTCATGGTCCTGAAATTAGAGCAGATTAGATTTCTTTGGCTTCAATCAGCTTTCATGCAATGGGAATGTTTTCAAAACAGCTCAGCCTGGAGAAAGCATGACTGAGAAGCCAGTTTATTTTAATGCCTGAACCGTACTGAGCTGCACTTTTAGAAAAGTTAATCATTTATTATGGAGTTTACTTTTACCACTGTAAAGTAGTACATGCTTATTACCAAAAAATTAGAAACAAAACAGTAGGAGTGAAAAATTTTGCCTGTAATCCAGCTACCCAGAAGTAAACCAGGGCAGCCTTTCCGTCAGTATCTATCCAGCCCCCTTGAAAAAATATATATAGTTGTAATCACACTTTTAGTATGATGTTTGTACCTGTTTTTCCTTAGGTAACTTTTTAGTGGCTTCATCATACTACAGTCAATTGGCACAAATATCCTCTGCGATGTACGTGTTGGACATTGAGGTGATATTCAGTTTTTCATTGTAATAGGTGATGCTCTAATGAGCATCCTTAAGCCTTTCCAGTAATTAGGATTAATTTCTCAGGATAGATTGTGCAAAGTGAATATTTTTAAAGCTTATGCTAAATTTTGCCAAATTAGTTTTTAAAAGTTCTTCCATTGGTATGTGAGTGTGTCTTCTTCATCTCACCCTTATCAGTGCAGAATGTTCCTAGTTAAAAAGATACTATTTTTATAGGCAAAAGTTATCAGTCATTTAGTTGCCCTGATTTCCAGCGCTCATCGTTATTCGTTTGCTGAGTGTCCTTTTTTGTGAATGATTTGCGTGAATCTTTCGGCTTCTTAGTTATCACAATCTCAGTGGTTTTTATTTTTTGCAGAATTGATTTGGTAGACTCTTCATATGTTGAACATTAATCTTTGTTACATGTATTTTGAATTCTTGCCTGTTGTTTCCCTTTTTGCTTGGATAGTTTTCTCTTTACGCGCAACGTCGTAAACTTTTATATAGTAAACGCGTAATTCCCCGACTTTCTTGGTAATTAAAAAAATATTCTAGGTTCAGCTTAGAAATTTACCTCCTCCCCCAAGACATTGCTCTTCACCAATCAACTGAAGATTTAAAACAGTGTAATTTTTAGATTGGGATTGACATATGCACACTACTATACATAAAATAGATAACTAATAAGGACCTACTGTATAGCACAAGAAACTCTACTCAATACTCTGTAATGACCTATATGGGAAAAGAATCTAAAAAAGAGTGGATACATGTATATGTATAACTGATCTACTTTGTTGTACACCTGAAACTAACTCAACATTGTAAATCAACTATACTCCAAAGAAAATTTTAAAAATAGTGTAATTAGCATTTCCTGTAGGAAACAAACATCTTGGGAAATTTCTTAGAAAATTTTTTTTTTATATTTTGCTATATAATCCCAGTGAAATAATCCAGAAGAAAGATCTGTGATTTCACTTTTTATTTCCCCCACTGTGGCTGGGTTTCCTAATGTTTAACATATGGGAATCATGCCTTAGAGCAGTGGTTCTTAACTTGGGGTAATTTTGCCCCGGAAGGATGTTTGGCAATGTCTGGAGACATTTTTGATTGCCACAGCATGGGGGAGAGGCGTGCCAACTGCATCCAGTAGGTAGAGCCCAGGGATCCTGCTAAGCGTCTCACAGTGCACACAACAGGTAATTATCCTGCTTGAAATGTCAATACTGCTGCTGTGGAGAGATCCTGCCATGGAGTTAGTGCTAGTCAGAATGATTATTCATGCTATACTAGTGGGAAAGAAGTTGAATGTCAAATACTTTAAAATTCACTATTTCTCTCTTTTTCTCTGTCTCTCTTTTTTTCTGAGTAGAGAGTCCATTGCTTTTCACTTCATTTTCCTCAAGTATTTTAATGACTTACTCTTAGTCCCCTTCAGGAAATTGGCCAGCTTAGGGATGTGCGTGCGTGTGTGTGTGTGTGTGTGTGTGTGTGTGTGTGTGTGTGTGTGTTGGGTTGACCTTCCTTCCAGTGTTAATTTCCCTGCAATGGGGATCCACTTGTGGACAAACTCTGGGCATGTGTGACCCCTAGTCTCTCGTTTTCCATCCCTTTCTTGTTTGGATGTGGATAACTTGGAAATCATGATATTAAGAACTTTGGATATGATATGTTTGCATACAACTTACAGACATATCATTGCATTTGGGCAGGGCTAGTTCTTCCAGGCCCCCAAGTCAGGTTGAATGAAGGGAAAGGGGTAAGAAAGCTTTGTCTTAGCCATGTTCTTCGAGGGAGAGAACCCACAGTCAAGTCTGGGAGAGTCAGTGCCAACACAAAACCCAGAGATAGGAATAAAATAGTAAATAGTAAATAGAAATGAATTTGATGGAAGCAGAATGGTAATACAGGAGGTAGCACAAACTGCATTGGAACATCAAGGCTAGTTCTTCACTCAGAAAACAGGGCAACAGTCTTTATTTAAGTGTGTTCCTACTACACAGGATGTTCATTCCTATTATGTAAAGACCAGCCATCTTAGCCACCAAACAAGCAAACACACAAGTTCTTTCTGCAGTTAAAATTTGAGAGCAATTTAAATAAATTTAAACAAAATTAAATTGGAGTTTTTGTGGTAGGACTTCCAGCCTCTTTGATATGACAAATTGCACCGGTAATCTAGAAGAGGGGCTTGTGGACTACTGTCTTTTACACTTACTCTACCCTTGCAAACCCTAGTGTTTCATCGAGCATCTCGCAGAGCTGGTGCTGTACCAGTGGTCTTCATCCATGGCTTCCGATTTGAATAAAACTGTGCTCAGTGTGTGTTGTGGGTGGAACTTAAAATGCCTGGGCTGTCCACACTCCAGCTTCTGACTGAATTGGTCTGGGCGGGGGCATTGGCTTGTGTAAGAAGCTATCTAGGTGACTCGACTGGGCACGAGAACCCCTACATTAATGGAACACACTTTGGGAAGAACCCGCTGAGATCACGGAGAACAGTGTTTTCAAACTTGTCAATTCATAAGGATCATCTGAGTGTTCATTAAAGATATATTCCCAGGTTATCATTTTGGGCGATTCTGATTCAGCCAGTGGAGTAGGTCCCAGGAATATGTATGTTTAGCAAGCCCTTTGGGTGATGTTTATGCTGAGGCTGTTCTGTGGTCTTCAGTGGCAGGACATTAAAGGCAAAGGGAGTGTGGCTGGTGGGCAGGAAGCTGTCCAGCACTGCAGCGCTGGAGTCTCACCTTCAGTGCCTCTAAGGTCTGTTTTCAGTCCCTTACAGGCTCACAAACCTCTACGTTTTTTTGTTTGTTTTCTTCAAGCAAATGAATGGATTCATCCAAAAAGACTTTGTGAGTGTTCAGTCCTGTCTTCCTTCCTTTCAGTCTCCAGGAGATGACTGGTTTCTAGAGAGTTTTGGAAATAAAATAGATGGTTGGTCTTGAGTATTGAAAGGCAAATAGACAAATGGTGGCATGGGGTGGGTAAGGGGGAGAGAGAGAGAGAGAGAGAGAATATGAATCTCAAAGTGTAATAAGGAGTGAAAACCCGGATTGTTCAAAAAAGACCTGACCTCAGATACAGCCGTTCATATCTGCCCTAAGTCAGAAGCCACACTCAGTACCCAGTGCCTTGTAAACCCGCAGAGTAAACTTGTGGTCTACAAATGGTCAGATCTTGAGGCAATTGTTATTATACCAAGGCTAAGATATTGCATTAACCCTGTTTCTACTTTTTATCGGATTTCTTTCTAGACCTCTAAAGCCCAAGTCAGAAATTATTTTAAGAAGAGGTCAAACAAGCAGGCTGAAGTTACAAAAGATTATTGCTGTTTTGGTTAAAGCCACTAGGAGCTGTTATCAGCTAAGTGGTAGGTTGGACTCTTAGGGAAGTTAAGAGTCAGAAAACATTTATTATCTGGGCAACTCCCTTAAAGTCACAAAAGCTATCTTCTTGTTATATGGGGATCAAGAACTTGCTTGTTATATGGAGATCAAGAACTTGCTTACCCTGACTGGTCTAACTGAAAAAGGATCTCTGGATGGGTCTTCTAAGCAGCGAGTACTGATAAATGTTTATTAAGCCATTACTCAGCAGACTCCCAGTGCCTGAGTCTCTGCTAAGTCGTGAAAATTTGGTTACCTGCTAGGAGACACAGTGTAACAGGGGTGTCCCAGGGGTACACGACACCAACCTTCTTGTGAATCAAGGGCACTTACCCACCAAGACGCATGTGGCACAGAACCACAAGATGAGAGGGACCAATCCTATTCTTCCTTCAGGAACTTGGAATTGGGAAGCTGAGAGATGACAGCTGTTAGCACCGGAAGCAAAAGATGAACGGTGATGTTGAGAGTTAGGTCACATAGCGCAGGCTTGGGTGGGTTTGTGGGCTGAGCTGAAGTAGGGGGACCTGGCTGGGAGAGCGAGAGAGAATGGGAGTGAGGTGCAGACAGGAGCAATGATGCTGTGACCTTAAAGTCTCTTGGGGAGAGATAGAAAGAAAGGCTTCAATTTCGGATGGCTTTTGTATTCTGGTTCCTGGGAAGCTCATGTTCTCAGGTGCCTGTGAGGACCCCTGCACCCTTAAAATAAATCCCACTCAGGTTGGGTGATGGCATCTCTGCCCTTGCAGAGAAAGTGGAATAGAAAGGAGAAAATAGGCAGTTACCCAATTGCGTTAAGTGCTGTGATGGTGAAAGTACTGTGTGCTATAGGAGGATCTGGGGACACTTTATCAGGATTGAGGGAGGCAGAGAAGGATTCCTGTAGGTGACATGTGAGATAAGAACTTAATGGCAAGGAAGAGTTAGCCGGGCAAAGGGGATTGGAAGAGAATTGGGGAACAGCACAGGCAGTGCTGGGTGGTGAGAGGAAGCATGACACTCTCAAGGAAACTTGAGAAATTTAGGATGATGGCAGAGATAACGAGTTAAAATGAATGAGACTGGAGAGAGAGACAATGAAAGCCCTAGTAAATCATGTTAAGAATTGGGAACTTATCCCGAGGCAAAGGGGGAAATATGTAAGAATGTTAAGTAGAGGACTTCAACAATAGGATTTGCTTTTAAGAAGGCTTACTTGGGGGCTGTAGTCGGGGGAGACGAGGTTGGAAGTCTCCAGGGCCAGCTGGGAGGGTGTTGCAGCTCTCCGAGGGGGGCGGTGATGAGATCCCAATTAAGGCGGTGGCAGAAGGGGCGGAGAGAAGTGGGACAGGCTGAAGGCTATGTAGGAAGTAGAGAGAGCTGCCAGAGCGCGGTCATCACTTAGAGTCGGAGATAAGGTGATGATGGAGGTAAGAATGAGCTCCAGGTTTACAACTTGGGGTGTTTTCGTTGAGACAGGTCTGTGATGTGCCTTGGGATTTAGCGAGGTGGTATTAGAGAGAGTCGTTTTCTTGGAGTGATGGGCTCAAGAAGCCCTAATCTAGAGAGGTGAGGTGGGAGGTGGGAGGTGGGAGTTTGAATGTGAGGAAAAGGGAGGGAGCTGGGGTGGGGAGAGGGGATGGGCATCGTGCAGAGAGGGGCAACCGTGTGTTAATAAAAATCACCTGAGTCCAGCCCTCAGCGTGCTCATAGCCTTTGTCTGTGAAACTAGGGCACAAAGATGGAAGTTCCTTGAAATATGTTGGAAGAGCCCAGGGAATGCATTTTCCTGGAGAAGCTGACACTGAACCGAGGCTAAGAATTAGTGAAACTGTGTTGGGTGGGGAAGGGGCAGAAAAGGGGAAGATGTGTCACAGAGAGAGAGAAAATGGAAGATGGAAGGATTTGAAGAGGGAAGAGTGTGGGCCTTGGAATGGGGGCTTCCAAGTGGGATTGCGAGGAAACCAGGGCAGACAAGACTTTCTGAACACGTGTGTTCACTGTCCCATCTGCAAGGATTTGAGGAAATGTCGAAACAGCCAATGTATGGAAAAATGACCTAAGGGGACTTGCAAAGATGCAGGCTTTTATGAACCGAGAGTAGTTTCCCTTAACATCTGATCCATCTTGAGGAAAGTTATGTGTATAGACAGTGTATTTTTTTTCCCTCTCTGGTCCACCTCTCCCCCTTCTCCATGCTTACAGCCTGTGGGTGGAAACCCAGGGCCCAAGCTGGTATATATCATCTTGGGCTCCAGGCCACACCGCTTTATTATTTTAGGTTAGATATCTAATGCTTTGCGTAAACCTTGCCCTCTCACCGTTGTTGTTGAGTGGATTTCTTTGAGGCTGCAGCCAATTTACAATAATTAATTGCTAAGGACAGCAGCTGTAGCAGTCATTAATTCCTTAATCTTGGAGTAGAGAGAAATGGATTAGAGATAAATATAGCTTATGGCGTTTTCTCCTGACAGCAAACCCTTTAAAAACAGTGCTTTCTGCTGCAGTGTGGAGGTGATGGGGAAATGAGAGCCCTTTCCCTTTTCCTTGGGGAATTATTCTTGCAGGAATGAAGGAGTTGGGGAGCGGGGGGAGGATGTCGGCGTGAGGTGAAATTGAGGTTCATCTAAAATGGGAAAAAAAAGGCTGACCCTGGACACCACGAGGGCTTTTGTCTTCACTCCCAGGGCCCTGAGACCTCTGGGTGAAGATTCGCCCATTGAACTTATATCAGTGTTTCGTGCACACATCAAATCTCTGCTTAGGAAGCCGAGCTGAGGCAGGAGAGAGAAAAAAACAACCCAGATTCTCTTCTGTTGAGTGAGCCATTTGTTTGAAAATGAGATGAGAGGTTGCTCAAAGATGTTAATGGAAATCTTTGCAAATACATGCTTAAAGCTTCTTCCATCCAAAGAGTCACTCAGCTATAAATATGTGCGGGTTATTTAGATGCTTCCAAAGGTTACTTGAAGATTGCTTATTTTTCTACAAAGAAGTGAGCTGTTTATTGCTTCAAAAACGTGTCTCAGAATGAATGCCTTTCTTCATCCAAGAAAGGAAAAAGTACTGAAATGCATGTAATGCTGGGAAAAGTTTGATTGGAGAACAGAGAGTGTCTGGGGCTAGAGGTTTACGATGCCTGCAGAAAGTATGCTCCCCCCAAGCCTTCGAATTGGGGAAAAAGCAGGTGGTATTGTCCTCATGTGACATTAGCGAGGGTTGGTCTCTTAGTGGGTCTGGCGAAAGGCCACAGTAAGGCAGGCTGTAAGGAGGGGCAGTTGGGTTTCTGTAGCAGAGACCTCGGGGGGCTGAAAAATAATGCTTCCATGAGTACTTCATGATGGCTGCTTTGCAAAGCTCTTGACGGCATCTCGTGAATTCATGGCTGACCCTTTCGCAGGGTCACCAAGTAATAGGGCCCAGTTTTTTCACCCTTTGGGAAACCCTATAATAGAGAACATTTTTCTGGCCACTTAGGTGGATTTACACTGGATTCCAATAAAGTCGAGGCTGGTGTTTGTAGTTCAGATACATCTTCTTGTGGATGGCTGGTATGGCCTTCACTGGGACTGAATTTATGTCAGAATCAGGGTTGAGACCAGGGCCTAATAAGTGTGCTTGTAATTCCTGCCTGTGTAGTCCGGGGAGTATGGAGGCTTCCCTTTCCATGAGATCCTTGCACGGGGAAGTTTAAAGCGGGTTGAGAGATGACATTGGTTGAGGATCTCCTATATGCAGCGCTAGGCTAGGCATTTTTTAATGTAGTATTTAAATTCAACCTCAAAAGAATCTTGGAAGGTATTTCCTGATTTTCACACGTGAGTGAACTAATAATTTGCCCAAGGTTGAAAGAGAGAAGGAGAGGTACACACACACACACACTCTCTCTCTCTCTCTCTCTCTCTCTCTCTCAGGCCGCCCTGCACAGTGGGTTCATTTGGCCTCTGGGAGCCCCGTGGGTAAACATAGCTAATAAGCGTCTCAGTTCCCTGAAATAGCCTTGAAGTGGGAAAAGTTGGCCGGAGTCACCTGGCTAAATGCATGTCGCTGGACAGGACTTCCCAGCAGGCTGTGGGAAGCACGGTCCATCCGTGTTGATGCTCGAGATGCTGGAGTTTACCTTCTTCTCTCCCCAAAGCCCTGGGGACTGAGACCAAATGGAATCACTTAGTGTTGTTATTTACGCAGTAGCTGAAATATGCATGACTCTGTAAAACTATAGACGAATCTGTTGTCTGCTGAGAACTGAAGATAAGACACCAAGTTATTGGCAACATTTCCCACGGGCTCCACTTGAGTGAGAATGAATCATTCATTGGATGTTCATGGCGACAACCACCACCAACCTTTTTGCTTTTAGAAACTGAAAAAAAAAAAGTTGTTGTACTGCAGCAGCAGGAAGTAATAAAGCCAATTAATTTTGAATTTACACAGCGCCCACGTCCTCCCTTCGTCTGGCTCAGTGTGAGTCTGAGGCTGTTCTCACTTGTTTACTCTGATGTTTCAAACCTTTTGGAGGACACCCCGCTTAGACAGGCTGGTTTCAGGTCTCGTGTTTTATCATGTTTTGCCCCCAAAGCCTGACGCGACTTGTAGGGCTTTATGCAGAGTAGTTTGCATATGGCTCCATTTCATAAAGCCGGCTATAGATCTGTCCCATTTTCACCTTGTCAACAGCAGGCAATACAGAATAGTACAATACTCATAGTAGAAGGGTTTCATTGGAATTCAGTTTTGATTGTTAAAATGGGTAGAAGATAAACTGCTTAGCAGCTTTTCAAGACCAGGTAAATTGGGTGTCCTACAGAGCAGAACTCCAAAGTGCATCCTTTCAGCCTGTGAAAAGAAGCATCAGAGGCAGAACTTAGAATTTGTTTCCACTGAGTTGGCGGTAATCCCAGACACAATGGAGTGTCCTAGGTACTATTCATTTCTTTGAAAATTGATATGTTACGGCTAAAACCAGCCAATAGCTCTGGCAAGAAAAGCTAACACATTCATGAATGATGCTTGAGTTTTGTGTTTTAATTTTTTTTTTTTTTTGCGATATGCGGGCCTCTCACTGCTGTGGCCTCTCCCGTTGCGGAGCACAGGCTCCGGACGCGCAGGCTCAGCGGCCATGGCTTACGGGCCCAGCCGCTCCGCGGCATGTGGGATCTTCCCGGACCGGGGCACGAACCCACGTCCCCTGCATCAGCAGGCGGACTCTCAACCACTGCACCACCAGGGAAGTCCTTGTGTTTTAATTTAAAATTGTTAAAGTCACGCGTGATTCCACCATGAGAGTTTTGACTGACTGATTTTGGCCAACCTGGTAAAAATCCAATGAAGTTAACTGCAAATTATAAACAGTTTTATATATGAATGCTAATTAATGATACTGATGTATGTGGTTGAAAAAGAGAAAGAATCGGTTGCTTCCTTGATGTCTAGATATGTTTTATAAATTTGTTCTTGCCCCTCCTTTGCTAGATATAGAGATTTTCTTTGTGGTGAGAGAAAAATTTCCAAGCTGTTTCCTGCTCAAAACTCTGCAGCTATAGCTATACTCACACTGTAGGAAAATATCCAGAAGTCCTAAGCTGGCAATCAGGGACCTACCTTGCCAAACTCATCAGCAGGACTTCTTGGAGGCAATACTTCCTGTTACTTGCGTGGACCGAAATTCTTCCAGCCTAGAATGCTGCCTTCCATCTCTAATTTTATACCCATCCTTCAAACTTCAAGCTCAATTTGATCTCTTCCATGATTTTATTTTTTCTGTCTGATCTAGATGAATTCCTATAACAAATGTTTATACGACTTCTATGTGATAAAGGATATACCTGGACAGGCTGAGATTAAAGGAATAAAGAACGTAAGTATTAAGCAAGACTCCAAAACTCTCCCCCTATGACTAATTCCACATTAAACATCAGTACCATCTCAGGTCTTTTGATAGAGCAGTTGAGTAGAGTAATTCTGAAGGGTTCCTTGGGCATGTCATGGAATAAAGTGGGGTTCATTCTCCCACATTCCCATTTCCTGGCTGGTAAGTAGGATTGCTTTTGGGAAGAGAGGCAGGTGTTCCAGTTCTGAAAATCCTCCCGAACCTCTCAGGGATTTGGCCTTAAAGGGAAAAGACTGTGAAGGAGATCTGAAGGTATTCTGGGTTCCTCCTGCTGCAGGGAGGAACAGGGCATTATGTGAGTCCAAAATTAATTTGTTTTATTACGTTCTGCTGCTGCAAGTATAACAAACAGCTGACTTCTTTTTTCAGTTTCTAAAAGCAGAAGCTGGGTACTTCTGGGGTTCCTGAAGTACTGCTGGGGTTCCTCTACCACTCCTGTGTCCTACTGGCCCGGTAGGACTCTTCTTTACCTTGGAGGCAGGGGGCAGGGGGCCGTGGGGACTGACTCCCATGGTCTACGTCCTTATTGAACAGAGGGGATCTAGCAGGGTCTCTGCCCTTTGCTAGGCTCTCTTTTCCTCCCAGGGGGAGGCCAGCAGGGATCTCTGTCCTACCTTAGCTTCTCCTTTCCCCTTTCCTGGGGTTCACATTTCCCCTCTGTGGCATTAAGGAAGGTTCTGGCTAAAAGATTACAGAGATAGTAAAAGGATCAGTGGTTTGTAAGGGTTTGTGGGTGGGTGGGTGGGGGAGAAGGGTAGGCTAAAGGGGCGGAGCACAGTGTATTTTTAGGGAAGGGAGACTATTCTGTGATACTTAATGGAGAACGTGTAACATTCTGCACTTGTCAAAACCCCCAGAACTGTAAGACAGCGAGTAAACACTGATGCAAACAGTGGGCTTTAGTTAATAATGGATCAATATTGGTTCCTCAGCTGTAACAGATATACCACACTAAAGCAAGATAATAGGGGAATGATATTAATTAATTATTAGGCTTGTGAAAAGTCTGCTATTAATAATAACAGGGGACACTCATTATGTTGTACATGGGAAACGAACATATCATGTTATATGTCAATTATACCTCAGTTAAAAACAGCAATTAAAAAAATAGAGGGGAGGAAAAGGAATATCTGGCTAGCCTAATTCATGCCCACACCTTTCAAAGTCCTTGCCTCCCCCACCTCATCACCCAGGTAGGGGGGTCATGAGCTCTCACACCAGTTGTGCTCCTACTGCTTCATTTGACGTGCTTGCGTCTGACCGTGGGTCTTCTGAGAATGTCCTCCCAGTTGCCCAAATGGTTGACAGAAGAGTTGAGAGGGACGTTTGCTGTGTGTGGCACATGTGGGCCCGTGAGCGTGCATGTTGGTGTGGCCTCCTCACCCAGATGCTTCGGTCCCAGCTACGCAGGTATATGACAAGAATCCCAGGGCACAGGTATGGTCTTTGGAAGCAAACCCACTTGGGATGGAACCCTGATTCAGTGACCTGCTAGCTCTGTCTTCTGGCACAAGTTCTTAAACTTCTCTTGTCTTTAATTCCTCATCTGTGAAGTGAAGATTATGATAGTAGTCAACTCAGGAGTTTGTTATGGGGATTAGATGAAATGAGGCAAATTATAGCTCATTGTAGGTTCTAGTAAATGTTATTTTTTTGGACCCAGGTGTGTGTGCGACAGAGTGGGGGGCATGTCAGTTCCTGAGATATCCATGAAGGCAGAGGGCCATCACCTACTGGCCTGATTTAGTCATTCCACAAATATTCGTCAAATGCATATTATGTTGTATACTCTCTGCTTTAGGCCCCAGAAGAAAACTGAGTAAAAGCAGACATGGTCTCTGTCCCCATGGAGCTCAGAGTCTAGTGGGAGAGATAGACGTTCATCAAGTAATCACAAAAATGTGTGTAACTGTAAACTATGATATGTGTGCCAAGAAAAAAAAAAAAGCATGTGATACTGTGAAGGTATTACATAGGAGCACTTGATCTAGCTTGAAATATGGTTAAGAGTAAATTAAGTGCAGAAGGAGAGACCTGTATGTGTGAAGGTCATGTAGCAGAGGTAACCATGGTTTACTTGAGGAACCATAAGAGCACACGTGTGGCTGGAACCCACAGAAAAGTGGGGGGATAACTGTATGAAATGAGACTGGCAACGTAGGTGGAGAGGTAGAATAATGGCCCTCGGAGATATCCATGTCCTAACCTCTGGAACCTGGAATATGTTACCTTACTTATGGCAAAGGGACTTTGAATAAGTAATGAAGGTTAAAGATCTTGAGAGGGGAGATTATCTTGGATTATCTGGGTGGACCAGATAATGTATGAGAAATGAGAATGGAAATGGGAGAGGGGTAGGGTGAGAGAGAGAAAGAGAAGGGGAGGGGAGGGGAGGGGAGTGGAGGGGAGGGGAGGGGATGGGAGGGGGGGAGAGAGAGAGAGGTGCTATACTGCTAGATTTGAAGATAAAGGAAGGAGGCTACAACTCAAGGAATGCCTGTGACTTCTAGAAGGTGGAAAAGGCAAGGAAACATATTATCTTCTAGAGCTTCTAGAAGGAATGCAGCCCTGCTGACTCCTTGCTTTTGGCCCTGTGAGACCCATTTTAGATTTCTGACCTCCAGAACTATAAGCTAATAAATTTTTGTTGTTTTAGGCCACTAAGTTTGTGACAGTTGGTTCTGCAGAATAGGAAATGAATATGAAGGCTAGTATCAAATCTCATTCTTGTTGGTCCAAAGGGCTCCCACTTAGAGTGCCCTCTGGGGAAATGAGAGGTAAAGGAATAGCTGGGGTGGTTGTGGCCTTGCTGAGAGAAGGGTAGGGGCTGGGCAACAGTGGGAAGAGAAGAGATGAACCCGAAAGGTCGTGGGACGTGGCAGGATCTGGTGACTGACTGGCTGTGAGGGACAAAGAAGCAGCTCCGTCATTTAAGCGTTTTGAGACTGAAAGAGTGAGAGGATAGTGGTTGAATTGAACAAGAGAGGAAGAGGGAAAGGGGAGCTAGAGTGGACGGCAGGCTGCAGGTCAGTGTGGTTGAGGCGGAATTAACAGTGAACCTGATTTTATTGTTGTCGAACTTGGAGCACTGATGGAAGAGCCCTTGAACTTGAGCACTAGGATTTGGGGAAACATGGGATGATAGTAGATGAACAGGTAATAATTAGGTTAATAGAGTGAACAATAGAAGAGAAGTTTGGGTTGAAGATGTGCCTCTGGAAGATGAAGATTGAGATGGGAGCTGAAGCAATGAATAGAAAAAAAATTTCTTTGAGACAGTCTAAAGGTAGCAGGGAAGAGGGAAGTTAAGCTAGCATTCATTGAGCACCTGCTTCGACCAGGCATTAGAGTACATTTTATTTTTTAAATACATGTTAACGAATTTAATCCCAATAACAGCCGTCCATTTTATCCATTATGACATAGTGTTGGAACTGTTTTGATGATAAGTACAGAATCAGAGAAGATAAGTAACTTGCCTATAATCGAACAATCAGTAAATTGTCTTTTACACCATGCACACAGTTAGGAGAAGCCAAGAAGCAGGAGGGATCTACAGGGTCAAATATTACTAGTAAAAGATTGTCCGATCAGAATTCAGAATCCTGAACGATGCTTCACTAGAACCCAGCCTCTGGATCGCTGGGTATTAGGCAGCACTCTTTTGAGGTATGTTTCATTGTCAATGGTCTCTTCAGTTATATCAGGGCTTCTATTGAAGCATCCCTACAATATGCTGTGATGAGGAGGAGGATGATGATGTGTGTGTGACAGAGAGAGAGAGAGACAGAGAAATCATAGATCGCCATTCTCTCAGGCACGATTAAGCTTCCTGACTATAACTAAGGTTATAGAAGATGTTTTTGGTTTTCAAGATGCCAGACCTTCCCAGAAGTACTGGTTATAATTTTATGACAAACACTGTGGGAAGTATTTGACTTTTGGCTTGGAAGTTGCGTGGTCCAGATAAATCAATGATATACGACACATCTTTTAAATTCCCCCCAATCAGGTCTATGAAAGGCACACTTTCATGGCCCACCCACATTCAGGCAGAATCAGATGATGTATTAATTCAGACTTGAATTAAAAACTCTCCCCTCTCTTGTTTTAGCTGTTCACGATGCGGTCTGCCTCTAGTTATTATAATGAACACTTCCAGTGACCATCACCCTGAATCTAATACTCCATATGGCACCGGAGTGAAGGCTCTTGACATGTGCACTTTTGTCTTTGGTCATTTCAGACTGAAAATACAATTAGGCTTGGCTGTCAGACAGAAGAAATCTGTTATATTTCCCCTGTAGGACCTGCACTTGGTCCAGATCAATAAATATAAAACCGCTTGCCCATAAATTGCAAACTAAGCTTGCAGCTTCAATACATGCGGGCTTAAATTCACTTGTATCTGGCATCCACGGCTTCCTGGCCAAACAGCCTGTTTCTGTGATTAGTGCAGTATCATAGCTGGACCAGAAAAACAAGACTGCAAACCATCACTTTAAAGCAGCAGGTGGCTTTGCCACACCTTCCCTGTAAGGGCAGTTGCCCCAGAAAATGGGGTTGTAGCTGCTGCTGTCTAGAATGGAACTTTAAAATTGGGATGAGTTCAAGTCATTTCCTGAGTATAGCTCCACAAATCTGTTATTTTTTTCCTATGCCTCCTCAAGATTTCAAATGGCATTTGTAATAAGCTTTGCCTGGACACGACTTGTCACACGGAAGAGACGTGCTTTATACACAGAGACACAAGATTCTCTGTGTATGCTTGACAGAGGCAGCTTTTACCTGATGATACGTACATGTTGGAGTGGCTTCATGGAGGATATGAGATGTGCTTTCTCTTTCTCCAGAGGACATTAACTGAGATAACATTGATTTGGGGGAAAGGTAAACTCTTAAAACCTATTTTCTTTCCCCATTTAGTTTAACGTAGAGGTCCGGATTCACACAAAGGGAATTTTTTTCTAGTGGAATTAGGCTGTGGAATTTGCTGTGGTGGGATATTAAGGGAGGCAATTAACCTAGACTGTTTAGAGGCAAGAATTAGACATTTGCTGTATCTGAATAAGAAGAACATCTCTATTTTCAGGAGCTACAGTGGAATCAAAACCTTCATATTTCCAAATATGGTGCTTGCTAAGCAAAGTGATTACAAAATCAGGTCAAGAAAAAAAATCCTTTGAAGCAGACAATATAAAAAGACATGTCAAGTGAGCTGGTGGTGTAACTTCCTCGAAGGCCACTGCTCTTGGGGCTAGAACAGATTCTGAGATCACGGACATAGAGAAAAGACTGGTGGCTGCCAACGGGAAGGGGGTTGGGGGAGGGATGGAGTGGGAGGCTGGAGTTAGCAGATGTAAGCTATTATATAGAGAATGGATAAACAACAGAGTCCTACTGTACAGCACAGAGAACTATATTCAGTATTCTATGAGAAAACATAACGGTAAAGGCTATGAAAAAAAGAATGTATATATATATATATATATACATATACACACACACATATATATGCATACATATATATATATATATACACACACACACACGTATAACTGAATCATTTTGCTATACAGCAATACTTAACACAACATTGTAAATCAACTATACTTCGAAAAGAAAAATATTCTGAGGATGGCTAAATCCACCCGGCTGAGTGCTGCTTCCTTGCTTGGTCTGGACATTCCTCTTCTGGGAATTCATGGGGGTCCAGTAACATGGATGCCGGATGTCTGACGCTGCCCACTTTGATGTGCTCATGTTATAACAGAATCTTCTCATGAGTGGTGAATGAGAATAGCCCTTTGAGGGCCATTTAAAATTAATAATTCAAAATAGGTGGAACAAACAATACATATTATTATTATTTTTTTAACATCTTTATCGGAATATAATTGCTTTACAATGGCGTGTTAGTTTCTACTTTATAACAAAGTGAATCAGTTATACATATATATATGTTCCCCTATCTCTTCTCTCTTGCGTCTCCCTCCCTCCCACCCTCCCTATCCCACCCCTCTAGGTGGTCACAAAGCACCGAGCTGATCCCCCTGTGCTATGAGGTTGCTTCCCGCTAGCTACTATTTTATGTTTGGTAGTGTATATATGTCCATGCCACTCTCTCACTTTGTCACAGCTTACCCTTCCCCCTCCGCATACCCTCAAGTCCATGCTCTAGTAGGTCTGTGTCTTTATTCCTGTCTTACCCCTAAGTCCTTCAGGACTTTTTTTTTTCTCTTAGAGTCCATATATATGTGTTAGCATATGGTATTTGTTTTTCTCTTTCTGACTTACTTCACTCTATATGACAGACTCAAGGTCCATCCACCTCACTACAAATAACTCAATTTCATTTCTTTTAATGGCTGAGTAATATTCCATTGTATATATGTGCCACAACTTCTTTATCCATTCATCTGCTGATGGACACTTAGGTTGCTTCCATGTCCTGGCAATTGTAAATAGAGCTGCAATGAACATTTTGGTACATGACTCTTTTTGAATTATGGTTTTCTCAGGGTATATGCCCAGTAGTGGGATTGCTGGGTCGTATGGTAGTTCTATTTGTAGTTTTTTAAGGAACCTCCATACTGTTCTCCATAGTGGCTGTATCAATTTACATTCCCACCAACAGTGCAAGAGGGTTCCTTTTTCTCCACACCCTTTCCAGCATTTATTGTTTCTAGATATTTTGATGATGGCCATTTTGACCAGTGTGAGATAATATCTCATTGTAGTTTTGATTTGCATTTCTCTAATGATTAATGATGTTGAGCATTCTTTCATGTGTTTGTTGGCAATCTGTATGTCTTCTTTGGAGAAATGTCTATTTAGGTCTTCTGCCCATTTTTGTATTTGTTTGTTTGTTTTTTTGATATTGAGCTGCATGAGCTGCTTGTAAATTTTGGAGATTAATCCTTTGTCAGTTGCTTCATTTGCAAATATTTTCTCCCTTTCTGAGGGTTGTCTTTTGGTCTTGTTTATGGTTTCCTTTGCTGTGCAAAAGCTTTGAAGTTTCATTAGGTCCCATTTGTTTATTTTTGTTTTTATTTCCATTTCTCTAGGAGGTGGGTCAAAAAGGATCTTGCTGTGACTTATGTCATAGAGTGTTTTGCCTATGTTTTCCTCTAAGAGTTTGATAGTGTCTGGATTTACATTTAGGTCTTTAATCCATTTTGAGTTTGTTTTTCTGTATGATGTTAGGGAGTGTTCTAATTTCATACTTTTACATGTACCTGTCCAGTTTTCCCAGCACCACTTATTGAAGAGGCTGTCTTTTCTCCACTGTATATTCTTGCCTCCTTTATCAAAGATAAGGTGACCATATGTGCGTGGGTTTATCTCTGGGCTTTCTATCCTGTTCCATTTATCTATATTTCTGTTTTTGTGCCAATAACGTACTGTCTCGATTACTGTAGCTTTGTAGTATAGTCTGAAGTCAGGGAGCCTGATTCCTCCGGCTCCATTTTTCGTTCTCAAGATTGCCTTGGCTATTCGGGGCCTTTTGTGTTTCCAAACAAATTGTGAAATCTTTTGTTCTAGTTCTGTGAAAAATGCCAGTGGTAGTTTGATAGGGATTTCATTGAATCTGTAGATTGCTTTGGGTAGTAGAGTCATTTTCACAATGTTGATTCTTCCAATCCAGGAACATGGTATATCTCTCCATCTATTTGTATCATCTTTAATTTCTTTCATCAGTGTCTTATAGTTTTCTGCATACAGGTCTTTTGTCTCCTTTGGTAGGTTTATTCCTAGATACTTTATTCTTTTTGTTGCAGTGGTAAATGGGAGTGTTTTCTTAATTTCACTTTCAGATTTTTCATCACTAGTGTTTAGGAATGCCAGAGATTTCTGTGCATTAATTTGGTATCCTGCTACTTTACCAAATTCATTGATTAGCTCTAGTAGTTTTCTGGTAGCATCTTTAGGATTCTCTGTGTATAGTTTCATGTCATCTGTAAACAGTGACAGCTTTACTTCTTTTCCGATTTGGATTCCTTTTATTTCTTTTTCTTCTCTGATTGCTGTGGCTAAAACTTCCAAAACTATGTTGAATAAGAGTGGTGAGAGTGGGCAACCTGATCTTGTTCCTGATCTTAGTGGAAAAGCTTTCAGTTTTTCACCATTGAGGACGATGTTGGCTGTGGGTTTGTCATATATGGCCTTTATTATGTTGAGGAAATTTCCCTCTATGCCTACTTTCTGCAGGGTTTTTATCATAAATGGGTGTTGAATTTTGTCGAAAGCTTTCTCTGCATCTATTAAGATGATCATATGGTTTTTCTCCTTCAATTTGTTAATATGGTGTATCACATTGATTGATTTGCGTATATTGAAGAATCCTTGCATTCCTGGAATAAACCCCACTTGATCATGGTGTATGATCCTTTTAATGTGCTGTTGGATTCTGTTTGCTAGTATTTTGTTGAGGATTTTTGCATCTATGCTCATCAGTGATATTGGCCTGTAGTTTTCCTTCTTTGTGACATCCTTGTCTGGTTTTGGTATCAGGGTGATGGTGGCCTCGTAGAATGAGTTTGGGAGTGTTCCTCCCTCTGCTATATTTTGGAAGAGTTTGAGAAGGATAGGTGTTAGCTCTTCTCTAAATGTTTGATAGAATTTGCCTGTGAAGCCATCTGGTCCTGGGCTTTTGTTTGTTGGAAGATTTTTAATCACAGTTTCAATTTCAGTGCTTGTGATTGGTCTGTTTATATTTTCTATTTCTTCCTGGTTCAGTCTTGGCACGTTGTGCATTTCTAAGAATTTGTCCATTTCTTCCAGGTTGTCCATTTTATTGGCATAGAGTTGCTTGTAGTAATCTCTCATGATCCTTTGTATTTCTGTAGTGACAGTTGTTACTTCTACTTTTTCACTTCTAATTCTATTGATTTGAGTCTTCTCCCTTTGTTTCTTGATGAGTCTGGCGAATGGTTTATCAATTTTGTTTATCTTCTCAAAGAACAAGCTTTTAGTTTGATTGATCTTTGCTATTGTTTCCTTCATTTCTTTTTCATTTATTTCTTATCTGATCTTTATGATTTCTTTCCTTCTGCTAACTTTGGGTTTTTATTTTTGTTCTTCTTTCTCTAATTGCTTTAGGTGCAAGGTTAGGTTGTTTATTCGAGATGTTTCCTGTTTCTTAACTTAGGATTGTATTGCTATAAACTTCCCTCTTAGAACTGCTTTTGCTGCATCCCATAGGTTTTGGGTCATCATGTCTCCATTGTCATTTGTTTCTAGGTATTTTTTGATTTCCTCTTTGATTTCTTCAGATCACTTCGTTATTAAGTAGTGTATTGTTTAGCCTCCATGCGTTTGTACTTTTTACAGATCTTTTCCTGTAATTGATACCTAGTCTCATGGCTTTGTGGTCGGAAAAGATACTTGATAAAATTTCAATTTTCTTAAATTTACCAAAGCTAGATTTGTGACCCAAGATATGATCTATCCTGGAGAATGTTCCATGAGCACTTGAGAAAAATGTTTATTCTGTTGTTTTTGGATGGAATGTCCTATAAATATCGACTAAGTCAATCTTGTTTAATGTATCATTTAAAGCCTGTGTTTCCTTATTTATTTTCATCTTGGACGATCTGTCCATTGGTGAAAGTGGGGTGTTAAAGTCCCCTACTATGATTGTGTTACTGTCAATTTCCCCTTTTATGGCTGTTAGTATTTGCCTTATGTATTGAGGTGCTCCTATGTTGGGTGCCTAAATATTTACAATTGTTATATCTTCTTCTTGAATCGATCCCTTGATCATTATGTTCTGTCCTTCTTTGTCTCTTGTAATAGTCTTTATTTTAAAGTCTATTTTGTCTGATATGAGAATTGCTATTCCAGCTTTCTTTTGATTTCCTTTTGCATGGAATATCTTTTTCCATCCCCTCACTTTCAGTCTGTATGTGTCCCTAGGTCTGAAGTGGGTCTCTTAGACAGCATATATATGGGTCTTTTTGTTGTATCCATTCAGCCAGTCTCTGTCTTTTGGTGGGAGCATTTAATCCATTTACATTTAAGGTAATTATCAATATGTATGTTCCTATTCCCATTTTCTTAATTGTTTTGGGATTGTTATTGTAGGTCTTTTCCTTCTCTTGTGTTTCTTGCCTAGAGAAGTTCCTTTAGCATTTGTTGTAAAGCTGGTTTGGTGGTGCTGAACTCTCTCAGCTTTTGCTTGTCTGTAAAGGTTTTCATTTCTCCGTCAAATCTGAATGAGATCCTTGCTGGGTAGAGTAATCTTGGTTGTAGGTTTTTCTCCTTCATCACTTTAAATATGTCCTGCCACTCCCTTCTGGCTTGCAGAGTTTCTGCTGAAAGATCAGCTGTTAACCTTATGGGGATTCCCTTGTGTGTTTTTTGTTGTTTTTCCCTTGCTGCTTTTAATATGCTTTCTTTGTATTTAATTTTTGATAGTTTGATTAATATGTGTCTTGGTATGTTTCTCCTTGGATTTATCCTGTATGGGACTCTCTGCACTTCCTGGACTTGATTAACTATTTCCTTTCCCATATTAGGGAAGTTTTCAACCATAATCTCTTCAAATATTTTCTCAGGTCCCTTTCTTTTTCTCTTCTTCTGGGACCCCTATAATTTGAATGTTGGTGTGTTTAATGTTGTCCCAGAGGTCTCTGGGACTGTCCTCAGTTCTTTTCATTCTTTTTTCCCTATTCTGCTCTGCAGTAGTTATTTCCACTATTTTATCTTCCAGGTCACTTATCCATTCTTCTGCCTCAGTTATTCTGCTATTGATCCCATCTATAGTATTTTAAATTTCATTTATTGTGTTGTTCATCATTGCTTGTTTCCTCTTTAGTTCTTCTAGGTCCTTGTTAAATGTTTCTTGTATTTTCTCCATTCTATTGCCAGGATTTTGGATCATCTTTACTATCATTCTGAATTCTTTTGCAAGTAGACTGCCTATTTCCTCTTCATTTGTTAGGTCTGGTGGGTTTTTACCTTGCTCCTTCATCTGCTGTGTGTTTTTCTGTCTTCTCATTTTGCTTATCTTACTGTGTTTGGGGTCTCCTTTTTGCAGGCTGCAGGTTCATAGTTCCCGTTGTTTTTGGTGTCTGTCCCCAGTGGCTAAGGTTGGTTCAGTGGGTTGTGTAGGCTTCCTGGTGGAGGGGACTAGTGCCTGTGTTCTGGTGGATGAGGCTGGATCTTGTCTTTCTGGTGGGCAGGCCCACGTCTGGTGGTGTGTTTTGGGGTGTCTGTGGACTTATTATGATTTTAGGCAGCCTCTCTGCTAATGGGTGGGGTTGTGTTCCTATCTTGCTAGTTGTTTGGCCTAGGGTGTCCAGCACTGTAGCTTGCTGGTCGTTGAGTGAGGCTGGGTCTTGGTGTTGAGATGGAGATCTCTGGGAGATTTTCCCGGTTTGATATTACGTGGAGCTGGGAGGTCTCTTGTGGACCAGTGTCCTGAAATTGGCTCTCCCACCTCAGAGGCACAGCACTGACTCCTGGCTGCAGCACCAAGAGCCTTTCATCCACACGGCTCAGAATAAAAGGGAGAAAAAGTAGAAAGAAAGAAGGAAAGAAAGAAAGAGGATAAAATAAAATAAAGTAAGGTAAAATAAAATAAAGTTATTAAAATAAAAATATTATTAAGAAAAAAAATTTTTTGTAAAGTAAAAAAATAAAAAAAAGGACGGATAGAACCCTAGGACAAATGGTGAAAGCAAAGCTATACAGACAAAATCTCACACAGAAGCGTACACATACACACTCACAAAAAGAGGAAAAGGGGAAAAAATAATGTTTTGCTCCCAAAGTCCACCTCCTTAATTTGGGATGATCCGTTGTCTATTCAGGTGTTCCACAGCTGCAGGTACATCAAGTTGATCGTGGAGCTTTAATCCGCTGCTCCTGAGGCTGCTGGGAGAGATTCCCCTTTCTCTTCTTTGTTCTTACAGCTCACCGGGGCTCAGCTTTGGATTTGGCCCCACCTCTGTGTGTAGGTCGCCGGAGGGCGTCTGTTCTTCGCTCAGGCAGGACGGGGTTAAAGGAGCCGCCGATTCGGGGGCTCTGGCTCACTCAGGCCGGGGGGAGGGAGGGGTACGGAGGGCGGGGCGGGCCTGCGGCGGCAGAGGGCGGCGTGACGTTGCACCAGCCTGAGGCGCGCCGTGCGTTCTCCCGGGGAAGTTGTCCCTGGATCCCGGGACCCTGGCAGTGGCGGGCTGCACAGGCTCCCCGGAAGAGGGGTGTGGATAGTGACCTGTGCTCGCACACAGGCTTCTTGGTGGCGGCAGCAGCAGCCTTGGCGTCTCATGTCGTCTCTGGGGTCCGACGGCTCCTTTAAGCAGCGCTCTGAATTCCCTCTTCTCGCGCACCAGAAAACAAAGAGGCAAGAAAAAGTCTCTTGCCTCTTCAGCAGGTCCAGACTTTTCCACGGACTCCCTCCCGGCTAGCTGTGGTGCACTAACCCCCTGCAGGCTGTGTTCACACCGCCAACCCCAGTCCTCTCGCTGCGCTCCAACCGAAGCCCGAGCCTCAGCTCCCAGCCCCGCCCGCCCCGGCAGGTGAACAGACAAACCTCTCGGGCTAGTGAGTACTGGTCGGCCCTGATCCTCTGTGCGGGAATCTCCCCGCTTTGCCCTCCGCACCCCTGTTGCTGTGCTCTCCTCCGTGGCTCTGAAGCTCCCCCCTCCGCCACCTGCAGTCTCCGCCCGCGAAGGGGCTCCTAGTGTGTGGAAACCTTTCCTCCTTCACAGCTCCCTCCCACCGGTGCAGGTACCGTCCCTATCCTTTTGTCTCTGTTTATTCTTTTTTCTTTTGCCCTACCCAGGTACGTGGGGGGTTTCTTGCCTTTTGGGAGGTCTGAGGTCTTCTGGCAGCCTTCAGTAGGTGTTCTGTAGGAGTTGTTCCATGTGTAGATGTATTTCTGGTGTATCTGTGGGGAGGAAGGTGATCTCCGCATCCTACTCGTCCGCCATCTTCTCCTCTCACCTCCAACAATACATATTATATCTTCAGGCTGTGTATTTTGGGGGAATCATGATTTGGGTAAATTATCCCGAAGTCACATTAGACTTTATGTGTCTTTTTAATTCTAGTAAGTAAAATCTGATCAAGGTTTGAATTGGTATAGACCAAGGATTACAATCTTTCAGACATTGTAGGAGGGGGAAGGGTACCGAACTGGTCCATGAACAGGCCAGAGAATGAACTTCAACCTTAAAAAAATCAAAGCACAACTGTAAGCCTCATTTTACTAACTAGAGATTAGTTTATATCAACAAACTGGTTTAAAAACATTCCCTCCCCTTTGCCCCTCAAACCCAGCAATACTTAACAGGAAACAAATGAAACACTCAAATTAGGATAACTCAAGGAAAATCTAAGGAGTTTTATTTACTGATACAAAGGGGTGAGTTCACGGAAACGAGAAGGGATAGTTTAGTAAACTGGAGCTGTAACAATTGAGCTGTTACCACCCCTGGGGCTGAGAGGGGGGTGAAGATGGAGAGGTTACTGAACCAGTTACCAAAGCCACAAGAGGAAAGAGTTTCGTAAAATGTGAAAAACATGGTTTGAAAAGACACACGCAGCCCACTGTTCACTGTAGCACTGTTTACAATAGCCAAGACATGGAAGCAACCTAAATGTCCATTGGCAGATGGATGGATAAACAAGATGTGGTACACATATAAAATGGAATATTACTCAGCCATTAAAAAGAATGAAATAATGCCACTTGCAGCAACATGGATGGACCTGGAGATTATCACACTAAGCGAAGTAAGTCAGAGGGAGAAAGACAAATATTATATGTTATCACGTATACGTGGAATCTAAAAGAAAATGATACGAATGCACTTATTTACAAAACAGAAACGGACTCACAGACTAGAGAGTGAACTTATGATTACCAGGGGGAAGGGGTTGGGGGGAGGGATAGGGAGTTTGGGATTGACAGGTATACACTGGTATATTTAAAATAGATAACCAACCAGGACCTACTGTAAAAAAATAAATTTATTGGTTTCTAAATTGGTAATAAAATATGCCAAGATTGTAAAAAAAGTGTCCTCTTGAGAGATGAGTGTGACTTTTAATTAAGGCATCTGTCATCTCCAGTGAAGCTTACAGGGAAGCAGCCAGGGAGATATACGCCCTTCTTCTCCTTTCTTCCTTCCTCGGATTTCCTGTTAGGACTTCCCACTGGCCAGAGGGCCCAGGAGCTCTGCTGATGTGGTCCATGATGGTTAGAGTAAAGGTGGAGAGCGTGTCTCCACCAATCGGAAGACGTACCGCACACCAACCTAGTTTACCAAGTGAGAACGGAGTCAATCAAATATTTTACTTTCTTGATAACATTCAGCTGCGCTGCAAGAATGGTAGTTTTGAGCAAGTGGGCATTTCTAGAAGGACAGGCTTCTGTGTGAGAATTAGATGCAGCCAGAGGACAGGGCAAGGGGTCTGGGAGGACACGGTAGCCAGGGGAAAATCTTTGCCTGCGTGGGTAAAGGATAAGCTTTGAGGTGGGAGAGCAAAAAAGGATGCTGTACATGACATTTTGTAGTTGCCAAAAGCACAGAATCCGCTCCCCTAATTTTGCTATTAGAGGTTGGAGGGCTTATGGGCTAGCTCGGAGGCCCGTGAGAGTCATTGCAGTGTCAGTGTTCAAATCTTAGTCTATTAACTTGCTCTCCACTCAGGTTTTCTCTTTTCAACACTGTCTCCTGAACAGATATCATCAACTTAACATTTTGCCAAGACTCCTATTGACAGTGGCTACTCTATGTTTGAGCTACGTTTTTTCTTCTTTTTTTCAAATTGAAGTATAGTTGATTGACAATATTATATTAGTTTCAGGTGTACAGCATAGTGATCCAATATTCTTATAGATTATACTCCATTCCATTTAAAGTTACTAGAGAAGAATGGCTACATTTCTCTGTGCTCTACAATATATCCGTGTTGCTTATCCTTGTTGCTTATCTATATTTTATACGTAGTAGTCGGTATCTCTTAATCCCCTCCCCCTCTCTTGCCCCTCCCCCTTTTCCTTCTCCCCACTGGTAACCACTAGTTTGTTTTCTATATCTGTGAGTCTGTTTCTCTTTTGTTGTATAAATTCGTTTGCTTTACTTTTTAGATCCCACATATAAGTGATAACACACAGTATTTGTCTTTCTCTGACTTATTTCACTAAGCATAATACTCTCCAGGGCCATCCACATTGTTGCAAATGGCAGAATTTCATTCTATTTTATGGCCAGGTAATATTCAATTATATATTGAATATATAATTCAATGTAATCTTCTCTATCCATTCATCTGTTGATGGATACTCGGGTTGCTTCCATATCTTGGCTGTTGTAAATAATGCTGCTATGAACATTGGGGTGCATGTGTCTTTTCAGATTAGTGTTTTTGTCTTTGTTTTGGGTGTATACCCAGAAGTAGAATTGCTGGATCATATGGTGGTTCTATTTTTATTTTTTTTGAGGGCGCTCCATACTGTTTTCCGTAGTGGCAGGGCTACATTTTGAATGCCATTTCCTGTGTTTCAGGCAGAAAAATATACAAACGTATACTTGGAAACTACTTAATGCTCATTATATATAGTTTATCTACCTATCTCTTGATCTATCGATCTATCATATATCTGGCACTGTGCTAGGTGTTAGGATAGTTATAAGCGAAATAATAGTCATGGTGTCTGCCCTCAAGTGGTTTACCACCTACACTGTCTCACGTATAGCCTTGAACATCACCCTCTGTTTTCTGTGGTGTTTCCTGGGTTCTGTTCCCAGACCTTTTCTCTGTGGGCTCACTGCCTGAGAAGAAGTGATTTTCCAGAACGGAATTGGGCATGAAACCTCCAGTTCTCTGAACTTAACGTTGACGGATCTGGAAGAATCATGAATGCAGAAGAGTGAGACATCTATAAGTGATGTGTGCGCTTCTGAGATGAAAACAGAAAGTACAGTAACATCAGAAAGCAAGGACTATGTTGGGAGTTCCTCTGATAATTACTGGTAGAATGCATTGAGATCTCCCTTTGGAGCTGCAATGCCATTAAAAAAAAATCATAATGGCTACAAAACCTTGGAACTCATGAAAATTTATAAACAGAAAATAGAGATATTGAAGAAATGACGTGAGGTGGAGACAATAGAACCTTAGACAAAATTATAAATGATGCATAAAAGTAAGAAAAATTTGAAGTTCCACCATATCCCACACTGAGCATATACCTGTTAAGCTGAGTAATCAGTGAAGATGTGTTTTTGGCACACAGCTTCTGCCCTAGAGGTACAAAAGTACACCGTGTAAGTTAGTTACTGAATGAATAAGTTAAGACAGAGATGAGGTCATAGTCAGTTTATTTGTGCTACCATTTTTCCTTTTATTCGCATTGGACATTTTTTTTACCTGCTTTCTCCTTCCTGACGTTTCAGAGTACACACAGTGATTTGAATTCCGAGATATCCGATACAGGAAAGTCGGTGGTGAGATTTACCCAAAGAATCAAGCTTTGAGACATTGAAATCTTACAATAAACCTATGTCATCATATAACATAGGCAGATCTTCAATAACATCCCTGGGCGAAACATACAACTATACACACGGGGTGGGAACAGCAAAGCAGACAGTACCCCTGAGGCCAGCCCCTTACGCTTGTCTAGCTGGAACCTCACCTTCTGTCAGCCTTTTGGAGACCACACAGTTTTCCTGGATTTTGCTTCCAAAGAAAGGAGGCTGCCTTTGCCAGGCTATGAGACTTTAAAGAAGATTACTAAGCTTAGCTGCCATTTTAGGATTCAGACATTCATTCCACGCTCTAGTACCTAGAGAGAGGGGGAGAAAAAATGAGACAGGCTTTTCACGCTCATAAAAAACACCGGGCATTCAAGCTAATGGACAGAAGGAGAGATTTGGGCTGTGGGCTTGCCTCGTGCGGGACGGATGTTACACCTTTCTGCTGTGTCTTTGCTGATGGAAAGGCAGGGGCTGGCTGAAGACTCCCATGGGAGTGGGCATGAGTACCACCCCCTGGCCTCCTCTGGGGATCAAGATATAAAAGTGCGTGCTTAGAAAGTCAGCAGGTCTGATTCACATCCTCCAGGCAGTACTTACGGGGCATTTTGGGCCCATCAGATGGCTCGTGATAATGTACAGTGGTACAGTTTGTATTTTTACCGCAGGCCAATTAAGAAGGGGGAGAGAGAGTGGTAAGCAAAATGGTTATGTCCTTGCAAAGTGGAAACAACAGTCAGAGCAGCTGGAGGAGAGGAAAAAAAAAAAAAAAGACGCACAGAAAGGAACTAGCCAGCCACTTAAAGCAGTTAAAAGGGTCAGGCAGCTCGTGCTATGTTGCCCACCCCTGCCAGAAAATCCCTTTTCCTGCTGGTTTGTGGAGCAGTGGAGATTTTCAACAGGGAATAATTGTGTGGTAACATATGTTCATCCAGAGATAGATTGGTGAGCTTAAAATCAAATAGTATTTTTTTTTAAAAAACATCATGGGAAGAGGAAATGATGTTTCTCGACCTTCTTATCAGAGTGCTGTAAGGCTTGCACTCTCCCGTTTTGTGATTTAGCCCTTCCCTCCTATATCTGTTTCTGTTCTGCCTTTAGAAAGCCAGGGAGGGCTTCCCTGGTGGCGCAGTGGTTGAGGGTCCGCCTGCCGATGCAGGGGACGCGGGTTCGTGCCCCGGTCCGGGAGGATCCCACATGCCGCGGAGCGGCTGGGCCCGTGAGCCATGGCCGCTGAGCCTGCACGTCCGGAGCCTGTGATCCGCAACGGGAGGGGCCGCAGCAGTGAGAGGCCCAGCGTGCAAAAAAAAAGAAAGAAAGCCAGGGAAAAAAGCTTTCGAAAAAATTTAATCATTTGATGACTATTTTTTTCCAGCTTCACTGAGGGCAAGTTTTTGAGTGTGGGTTTGTAAAAACGCACCCTTTCTCTGATGTTCAGGGTGTACTACCTACTCCATGAAATTCTCTTGGGGCCTGTCCTCACCAGGCTGCTTCTTAACTTGCTTTTATTTCCTTGAGGTGCCTGGGATCGCTGGAGAATAGGAATAAGAAGAGAGAGCAGGGGGAAGGGAGGGATGGATAAAAGGGGAAATAAATCAGGGATTACTTAACGAAGCAAGGAAGAGAGAGAGGAAGGAGGAAAGGTGGAATCAATGGAAAATGTTAGTAATTTGAACAACCAAGAATAACATCTTGCTACTTAAAACGAACGATGGGAAACAAATTCATCAGTCCTGCTGACTGCCTGTGGGAGGAGGGACAGAGTAGGAGAGTTGGGGTAAATACACCCAGTTTATGAATATCTGAATGTATTTGGTCGCTTAAGACATAATGATTGCTCCTGAGACAGGGGAAAAAAGAAGAAATTTTCCAGGTAATTTAAGCCCTAGATGCTACTATTGAAAAAAACAGGGATGTAACAGAGCTAGGAATAGGGGTGACATATCCACTCCCAGATGGCTGTTTAAGCTGATGGAATTCCCTGGCTGTTTTTGCACATTCTAGTTTTCTTTTTTTTAAAGAAGTTTTAATATTTTACTTTATTTTTAAAAATTCTTTGGCCATGCAGCATATGGGATCTTAGTTCCCCGACCAGGGATCAAACCCGCGCCCCCTGCATCGGAAGCGCAGAGTCTTAACCCCTGGACCGCCAGGGACGTCCTGCACATTCTATTTTGACTTCACTTTTTCAAACACAATTTCAAGCTTTATCTTTCTACCTGATTATAAAAATGCAACCCAAGTATCAGCCCTGTGCTTTCCTGACTCAAGGATCCCAGTGCTGTAGTCTTAGGGGCAGGTGGAGTATGTCTCACGTCCCTTTCTGAGTTGTGCCCCTGGCATCTGCCTGAGTCACACACAACCCTTGGGTTCTTCTGGGTGAAAAAGAGTGGCCATGTGAAAAGTGAGAGGGGCAAGCGTTAGCTGTGTCTCATGATCTGGATCTCAGGTTATCTGTGAAAGTGTATCTCAGAGCTAATTCCAACGAATATGAAGATCTTCTGCAAGTAAACAATCATTAGCAAAAAAGCAGGAGCAAAACCACACAGTCCATCTAACCTATCCTATAAATTCACTGAAGTCCTGTAATTCCTCCTCTTAGGGACTCCAACCATCACTTCAGTGAAAGGGTCCCTTGAAACCCCACTGAATTCTCAAGACAACCTTCTCTCGCCCTTCATTTCATCAATAGGCACCTGGGAGTCTTTAAACTTGTGGCTGGATTCAGGACTATTTAGGAATCTAGACTCACCCCTGAAAATATAGCCCTCAGGCTGCTCTAGTTACCTGTTACCCTGTTGGTGCAAAAGGAGGAGGTGTCTTTAAAACGTTTTAGCCACTTCACAAATTTGAATTCTACAAATTTCACCAGTGATTGCCCATTCCTGATATCCATTATGCTCATTAACAACCCATTAATTTCTCCTATGAAAACCCATTTCTGAAATTCAGTATGCTAATTAGTGGAACCGTTTCTTGTTCATTAGAGATGTGGGTTACAGAAGGGCTTTTAGTAACTGCCTCTGGAGTGTGGCCTTTCTGATAAAATGCTAGCTGACCGCCCCAGGGTGTGGATTCCTGATTAGACCAATTGTCTTCTTCTAGGGTGTAGCCTAAACTAGAAAGAAAAAAACCCGTGCACATCTATATTATACTATATTTGCTAAAGTATTTAGTAAGTTATGGATACGATAGGTCATGTGAATACAATTCTTTTTACTGTAAGTTTAAATGGCTATATAATATTAATTGTGTGTGTGCCACAGTAACGAATTCCCTTTTGTTTGGACATTTATCGGAGCGTCCTTATTTTTACTCACCTGTTTGGTTTCTTCCTTAAAATGAATTCCTAGAAATGGAATTGCTGGGTCAAAGATACGCATGTTTAGGTACACACTACTATACATAGAATAAACAACAAGGTCCTACTGTACAGCACAGGGAACTATATTCAATACCTTGTAATAACCTGTAATGGAAAAGAATCTGAAAAAGGATATATATGTGCGGGTGTGTATACCTGAATCACTTTGCTGTACACCAGAAACTGACACAACATTGTAAATCAACTATACTTCAGTAAAAAAGATACTCATGTTTAAATTATGTGCTACTGCTTTCCAAAAGGGCTTGTCTTGATTTAGATGGAGGGCATATGAGAATGTGCATTTTCTTAGGCACCTGTCGGTATTCGTATTGTCCATATTCTTAATCTTTGCCAGTCTCTTGGTAATCTCACTCAGCCTCATGGCCTTGAATTCCACCTCTGTGCTGATGATTCCCAAATGTCCATCTCCAGTTCAGGGAGGGAAGAGAGCATGGGAACGTACCTTGTAGATCCAGCTGACTCTTTGACATCTCCACTTAGATTCTTAGTATCTAAGACTATTCTTAGTCTAAGAATATTCTAGTATCCTTTCTGTTGCCAAAAACCTTGATGCCACCTTTGACTCATCGCTCAGACATTCAATCCTTTGCTGTCACATGGCCCAAGTCACTGATATCTCTCACCTGGATTAATGCAATAGTCCCCGAACAGGTTGTCTCACTTCCAGGACAGTCTAGTCTTCACGTGGAAGCCAGAATGATTCTGAGAAGTTGTGAGATAACATCACCCCCTAGTCAAGACCCTCCAATGCCATCCCATCTCATTCATAGTAAAAAGCCTGAATCCTTGCAGTGGCCCACAGGGCCTGGGCGATGTTGACCACTCCCACCTATGTCCACTCTTACCCTTGTCTTCTCCCCCTCTGGCCGCATTGGTCTCTTTGCTTGCGGATCAAAGCCTCAGGATTTCACAGTGGCTCAAAGCTCTGCCCGGATCACTAGGCTGGCTTGCTAGGGAGACCTTCCCTGATGATCCTACTTAAAGTGCCACCTGTCCCATCCTTAGTAGCCTTCGTCCCCCTTTCCAGCTTTATTTTATTTCATATTTCATTTTATTTTATTGCTTATCTGGACCCAGTGGAATGTACATGTCACAAGGATAGAACTTTTTTTTTTCTGTTTTCTTTATTCCTGGATCCCCAGCTCTTAGCATAATGCTTGTCACTTAATGGACACTTGACAAACATTTTTTTAAAAAATTTATTATTATTTTATTTATTTATTTTTGGCTGTGTTGGGTCTTTGTTGCTGTGTGTGGGCTTTCTCTAGCTGCGGCGAGCAGGGGCTACTCTTCGTTGCGGTGAGCGGGCTTCTCATTGCAGTGGCTTCTCATTGCAGAGCACAGGCTCTAGGCACCCGGGCTTCAGGAGTTGTGGCTTGCGGGCTCTAGAGCGCAGGCTCAGTAGCTGTGGCTCACGGGCTTAGTTGCTCTGCGGCATGTGGGGATCTTCCCTGACTGGGGCTCGAACCCGTGTCCCCTGCATTAGCAGGTGGATTCTTAACCACTGCGGCACCAGGGAAGCCCGACAAACATTTTTTGAGGAAATAAAGGAATGAATCTGATAGGTAAGAAATTAAACCTCATTTTTATTTGCATTTTTGATTACTAGTGGGTGAAATTTTAATAATTTTACTTGTACAGAAGGCGTTTCTTAGCTTAATAATCAGTTCACAAAGCATGAAGAAAAAAATTGGTGGTTTGATTACAAATTTAAAACATCTGTGTGGAAAAATCCCTACCACAAACGGGACTGACAAACAGGAAAGCTACTCGCAATACCTATTTCAGAAAGAAAGGTCAATAGCACTAATACACAAAGAGTGCTTACAAATCAATAAAAAAGATGAACCCTATAATAGAAAAATGAAGGTGAACTGGCCATTCATAAACAAGAAATGTAAAGAAGGTATCTGGAAAATGTTTATAATCACTTCATTTTTTTCTTACATGTGCCTGCTTTGAGCCATAGAGAATTTTTATTTCCTCTTGCTTCGAATGTCATCTTCCCTGAATTTAATTTCCAAGAAACTTTCATACCTTCTTTGACAACCACAGTGGATTTCCAGCTGTTTTTTCCAGAGCAAATAGAACCCCGTATCCTGTCTCCCTGTTCTATAATCGCCTTCCCCCCTTTCCCCTCCTTAACCTCCAAAATACTCTATTATCATGGGCAAAACTCCCCAGAGCTCTACGTCTGGCTACAATGCTTTCCTTCACCATCAAGAAAGAATTGGAATGTGAGGACTGACACCATGCTTATATACTGAGTAGCAGTGCTATTACAAATATTTTTGAATCACACAAAATGTACAGATTTGCTATTTCAACAACGATAAAGACCTGCTCGACTTGCATAGCATTTAATGAACAAACGTGCCAGGAATGCTGACTGACACTATTTGGCTATCGAGTTTCCCAAGCTTATTTTGCACGCTTTGTAAACTTAGGCTCTGAAATTATTTTTCTTTCATGCAGGCCAAGTGCAGCACCCTTGTCTCACTTTGGAAAAAGCGTTGTGTCTTATCTTCAACTATGTATCTCCAAAGACAAGGAGAGATGAAATAAGAGAGAATCACTAACCAGGAAACGCAGGAGTGGAAACGGGTAGCAAGCAGAATGAGCATACACGACTAAACAAAGATGGTTTGGAGACTTTGATAAGGAGAGAATCCTCTGACAGACACCCACTCTCCACTCTAACTGGACCACCCCAAAATTCCCAGAAGAGTGTGGTAAACAAAGGAGCACTGCCATCCCCTTCTCCCCACCCCATGTCCACGTCTAATCCCCAGAACCAGCGGATATGGTATTTCGCACGGCAAAGGGGACTTTGCAGATGTGATCAAATTAAGCATCTTCAGATGGGAGAGATTATCCTGGATAAGCCTGGTGGATCCAATCCAATCACAAGGGTCTTTTTAAATGAAAGACGAAGGCCAGAGAGTCAGAAGCAGAAAATCAGAGATGGGAGTGATGCAGTTGCTGGCCGGGGCCCGCAGACCAAGGCATGCAGGCGGCCTCTAGAGGGTGGAAACGCAAGGAGACATTCTCCTTTTGAGCCTCTGGAAGGAACACAGCTCTGCACCACCTGTGTGAGCCCTGTAAGACCTCTTTTGGACTTCTGACCTCTTGAACTGTAAGATAATAAATTTGTGTTTTTTCGAGCTACTGAATTCGCTGTAATTTGTTACGGCAGGAAGAGGACATTGATACAAAGAGGATAAATCTTTTGTCATTTCGCTGCTAATGCTCATCTTTAATGTCAACTTGGAATATCTGGAAGGTGTGATGGGAAGTAGGGCCCCTCTCGGGGGCGCCTTCCATTCGAGGTCACATCCTGAGGTCCATGGGTCTTGGGTCTAGCTGCATAGCAGAAGCACCTGTGGACCTTTGAAAAACCATGGATGCCCAGCTCTTCCCCATACCTACTGAATCGCGTTTGCCAGCAATGGGGGTCTAGTCTTGAGTACTTTATTCTTCGGCTCCAGAGGTGACAGTGACACTAGGAAACAGGGCCTCCGGCAGTTAGTTGCGCTGCTGCCCAAACTGTCTCAGCCCACAAGACAGACCTTCCCAAAGGGGCGCCCTCCAGCTGGACAGAAAATCCACTGTCCTCGCCCCATTGCCAGCTCAGAACAGCCCAGGCCAACCTGCCCAAGCACTTCCCACCTAAACTCCTCCCTACAGCCCACGGGGAGGAACTGATGGTGAGGGATGCTGGTCGCTGTTGCCTCAGGGAGATCCAACGATGGTGTTTTCTCCATCTTCGGTGCCTGGCTCTGCATTACATGGTTGGTTTTGTTTTTCTTTTTCTTATTTTCTCTTTCCTTTTTAAGAAAAGAAATGAGAAAGAACAGAAGAGAAGAGAGTGTAGGTACCTAAAAATGTTACTTTGTAGGAGAAATCGGATGGTACTCTTTTTTAAAAAATTTGAAAAAAAATTTATTGAAATATAGTTGATTTACAATGTCGTGTTAGTTTCAGGTATACAGCAAAGTGACTCAGCTATACGTATATATCTATATAAATATATATATTCATTTTTTACATTCTCTTCCACTCTAGGTTATTGCAAGGTATTGAGTATAGTTCCCTGTGCTATACAGTAGGTCCTTGTTGGTTATCTACTTTATATGTAGTAGTGTGTATATGTTAATCCCAAACTCCTAATTTATCCCCCCTGCCCCGTTTGGTAACCATAAATTTGTTTTCTGTGTCTGTGAGTCTATTTCTGTTTTATAAATAAGTTCATTTGTATCCTTGTTTTCGGTTCCACATATAAGCGATATCATTGATATTTGTCTCTCTCTGACTTGCTTCACTTAGTATGATCATCTCTAGGTCCATCCATGTTGCTGCCAATGGCATTATTTCATTCTTTTTTATGGCTGAGTCATATTCCGTAACATATTTATGTACCACATCTTTATCCACTCATCTGTCGATGGACATTTAGGTTGCTTTATAGTTGTCACTCCTTAGGCTGAGTCCAGGACAGACACATGGAAAGAATGGTGAAAGAAGTTAGCTCTGCCCTGGTTGAACATACGGCATATATGTACCTACACCTGACGGCCCCCCAGCCCGACCCCGCCAGTGGGACCCTGGGGTCCGGGGCTGAGGATGGAAAGACAGGCTCCAGGGGCAAAACGAGGCTGTTCAGGCCACCCCTCAGGCCCCCGAAGATGCTGGGCCCGACGAACTGCTATCCAGTTGGCAAGCAGCTGGGGTCTGCCCCCTGAACCCATTCCTGGTACCCCTGGAGCTTCTGGGCTGGGTGGCCACCCCTGCAAGGTGAGGGGCCCGGCAGGCAGAGGACAGACAGACATTGGTGTTCTGTATCCCATGTCCTATAACTGTGAATATTTTTTTGCCAGTCTCCCTGGCAAAAAAAGAAAAAAAAAAAAGTTGGCTTCCCGTGCTCTTCTATGACGTCACACTCATGTATGATGTCATTGTTCTAAAATTAGTTACAGAGAAGGAAGATAGAGAGTTGGGTAGATAATTAAGTCCTAAATAAATCGACCCCTCCCTATTTTGAAGATTCTGAGGTTTGACCTGAAGAGGAGAGTGCTTTTTCTTCTTCGTGAATGCCCAGGGGCGGGGAAGTACGGGGCGATTTTGTGGCTTCCAGGAGCTCTGGGTTCCAGAGGGGAACCCAAGAAGGGAGAGAGGAGATGCCACTCTGGTGCCTGCAGGGAGGGGGCAGGGAGGGGGTTTCTGGATGAGTTAAGGGTCATGGGGTTATTGATAGTGTCTGGCCAGGGGACAACGGGGCTTATTAGGTTTCCAGAATTGATCCAAGCAGTAGATGTGTCTAAGGACGTCTCAGAAACAAGATGCTGGAAATTTAGGGGGAGGAAAAATAATCTTCGGATTTTCTTTGATCCAGGAAAGAGGCCAACTGAAACCTTTCTCCTGGGTTTGTAACTCACGTTTTCATGACACCAAAAGCTTTTCTAGACTATTATTTTTTCCTTGATGCAAAACTTTAATTCTTGGACAAGTCTTTAAAGAAGGAGAGACATGGAAAAGAAAGTGTGAATTTTCTTGGAAGCTCCCAAGATAGGTTCCTTATCAAAATGGATAAATGTGTTATTCTCATTTTCTTCCTTGAGGAAAGCATTATTTATTTGCAGGAGAAAAGGACACATTTGTTGGTTGATGGCTCTGTTACCATGGAAACATATAAATTTTAAAAATAAGAAAAATGTTTTAATATATTAATTCGAGGATCTCAGACACCAGCCTCCTTTTCCCTTGAGCTATGGCACGGCAGAATGAAGACGCAGCCCTGACCAGAGGCAAACACAAACCCTCCCTTTCTCTCCTGCCTCACAGATTGGCCAGAAATGCATTTTAAACACACACGCTTTCAACGTGAGTAGGTTGCCTTGGGTGCATGTAGAAAAATCTTCAGGCTCCACGTGGGCTTTGCAAATCTTTGCACATTGCCTGTGGGACTTGGTTGAATAGATATATAGAGAGAAGTCATTGGAATCGCTGACAGACCACTGTCGAGATTTCCAAGTGGATGCTTTATTCAGTCCTCTAGATGTAATTAGCTCCTCTCTGCCTTCCTTGTGGGTGTGATATGGTGGAAATTGGGATGGTGTTAAGATATTAAAGTAACCCCGGTGTTATTTTGTGCTCATGTCTAAACACCCCACTGCATTCACTTGTTTGGAGAGACTGTATCCTGTAGAAGGGGGAGCTTACCATGGCACTGAGGACGCTTTGGAATCAGGCGTGGCCTGGTTCTCGATTCTTCCTCTCCCTCTAACTAGGTTGATCACCTGGGGCAGGTGACATCTATTTAAGCCTTGATTTCATCGTCTGAAAAATGGGGATAATCTTGCATCGCAGTGATTTTCTATACATGTAAAGAGATAGTACTCTCTGTATAAGGTGCCTAGCATCTTGCTGAGCTGTCAGGGAGTCTTGGTATAGCGTGGCTGTGATTATAACCATCACTGAAATGTACCAAATGTGTCAGGTGCTTCATAACGCTTCACGTGGAAGGGGGGGCCCTTCTGTGGGTTCACAGGGCTTCCCCATTCCTCAGAGAAGACCCCCCAAATCCCTGCTCTTTTGTTTACAGTTCTATTGGAAGCTAAACGCCATCACGTTTCACTTTGCCAGTGTAAATTTGAAACTATTTCACTGAATTCTCCTTAATAAATGCATTTCTCTCTTTTTCATTTATCCAAGCAATATTTCTTGAGGACCCATTCTATGCCAGGCCCTGTGCTAGGTGCTGGGGATAAAAGGATGAATAAGATAGAAATGGCTTCTGCTCTCACGGACATTGCAGGGTAGTGGGGACGGAAAAATACCAGTGAACAGGCAGTTACAAGGCAATGAATGAATCGAGGGCTCTGTCGGGAGAATGGCGCTGCTAGAGCATTTTCCTGGGGCACCTAACTCAGGGTTCGGAGGGCTATCTCTGGAGTGGGATCGTTTTTAGAACCATCTCAGAGCTGGAGGTCTTTTCTGGGGCCCTTCTCACCCTGCTGGTGCAGCCCTGAATTGCTAGAGTTCATTCATTTATGCCTTCAATCATTCATTCATGCATTCATTCATTCACTCAGTGTTCATCAGTGCCTGTTAGTTGCCAGGCTTTGTGCCAAGCGCCGGGAAAACCACGGTGAGTAAAACAGACGCCGTCCCTTCCTTTACCAAGCTGACGGGGTCAGCGGAAAGTGGGATGGTCTAGAAATAAACAGCAGTACCCAGGATGGAGAAGTGAAGGGAGCTGAGATCATCCGGCAGGTGGACTTTATCTCTCCAGGGGAGGGGTTTGGGCTCAGAGCTGACACCTGAGGGGGAACAGAATTCAGCTGGGGTGAGGGGAGAGGCGACGGCCGGGCGTCCCAGGCAGAGGGAGCGGCATGGCGTGTGGGAAGGTTCCGAGGTGAAGGAGAGCCTAGCCCTCGGAGGGATGGGCAGAAGGTGAGACGTGCTGGAGGGTGGATTGGGGGAGCCCTAGACCTGGGAGGGGAGACTAGACCTGGGCGGCCCTGGACCTGGGAGGGGAGACTACACCTGGGCGGCCCTGGACCTGGGAGGGGAGACTAGACCTGGGCGGCCCTGGACCTGGGAGGGGAGACTACACCTGGGCGGCCCTGGACCTGGGAGGGGAGACTACACCTGGGCGGCCCTGGACCTGGGAGGGGAGACTACACCTGGGCGGCCCTGGACCTGGGAGGGGAGACTAGACCTGGGCGGCCCTAGACCTGGGAGGGGAGACTAGACCTGGGAGAGGAGACTAGACCTGGGCGGCCCTGGCCCAAGGAAGGCATTCCTCTCCTTCCAAGCCTTTGGGGCTGGGTGGACTTGATCCCTGGTGAGCCCTTCCCATCCCCACTGCCTCTTCAGTTCTTCTCCGGTTCTCAGTTTGGTAGGGAACGAGTGAGGCTTTCTCCAGGAATTTCGGGTTCTCCTTCGTGGAGGATGCTGTGATGTGTTGCCCATCTGCCCCTCCAGGAGTGAAAGACTTATTTTCCCAACTGCCCAGATGCTGCTGACAGACAGCTCAGCTTTCCGCTTCCTTTGGGGACTGCTTGGGCTCCAGAGATCCACCTTGCCCACTTCCAGGGTGGTCCACAGCCCGTGACTGAGGGCTACAGTGTAAAGGCCTGACCCCCTCATCCCAACTTGGGAGAACTCTGAAGGGTCATCCCAGCTTCCCAGCTCCAGGGCTCCCTGAGGGGGTGGCTGAGGTCCTCATTGGGCCGCACTGCTGCCCAGTGTCTTCCTCTGCCCCCTCGTGCTTCCTCCCTCCCCCCTTGTACGGGTGGTGTTCCCAAGGGTGCCCCTTAACCAGCGTTCTCCCTCAAAGTTGCCTTCCCCGGGAACCTAACTTGGGATACCCTTAAAATTCACCCCGTGAGAACAGAGTACAGATATATGAACATCACTTAATAAAAACAGACCGATTCCTAGGAAAGCGAGGATTCGGTTATAACTTGACAGAATTTCTCAAGGAGGAGGAGGGTTGTTCAGTCACAGGTAGAGAGAGCAAAGGGGCTCACAGAGATCTCCCCACCTCAAAGGCTCGTCCAAGCGAGAGGAAACCTCAGGCAGTCGAGTTCAGGCCTGATTCCCGAGGCCGTGCCTAGTGTGGAACTCGGTCCTGGATAAGCCATCATCATGAGATGCCACGAAAGCTGCATCTCAGGACGTATATTCTGATTCCACGTTCGCCCCCTACTGGTTACGGGTTGAGTTGCCTATGGGTCAGCAGAAAAGGGAGTCTGAGGTGGACAGTCTTCACGTGGCAGGTCAATTTTTGTTGGAAATTAATGCTTTGGGATTCCGGTTTTATACACGATTGCTCTTCCTCGGCCACCTCTGAGATAGACCGGCGTCCACTCTTTGTGTAGTGAAGTGTCTCTTTGGAGACAGTCGGCTGGCCGTTCCCTGGAGGCAACACACTAACTCGCTGCGCTCTGAATAAGCTGGCTTTTTTTTCCTTTAAAAATCCACACCCATATTTCTGGAATCCGTTGGGACCGATCCATCCTTTGCATTATAGGCTCGAAAGTCACCTGGCTGGCTTTTACCAAACTCATGAATGAAAGGTGTCTTAAGTATTGTTTATGTGCAGGGGATGTGGCTGGCATAATCTAATGGATCTTCTCTAATTCTTTGGGGGGTGGTGGTGGTGTAAGAAGACGTTTGGAGCAATCAGCATATCAGAGTGATGGGTGAGGGGTTAAGGGCCAGTGAAGCTGGGCTTGAATTCTAGATCTGCCATTGAGTAGCTGTGTGGCTTGCTAAGATTCCTTTCCCGCTCTGTGCTGCGACCTCCTCATAGGTTGTTGGGAAAAAGAAAGTGCTCAGAGTGCTGCCTGGCACATGAAAGCACTCACTACGTGAAAACTCCTCTTATTATAGAAAAAAGGCACCACGATAACCATTCATATTGCAGCCGTTTCCACGGTGCTCCAGAAGCTTTGTTTCCGGCGGCGTGTATGCTTTTTAAGTGCTATAATAAATAAAACTTGGATGCTCCCACCCCAAATAGATTTTCAAGGTCTCTTAGGATGCAAAGCAGTAGAGGAGATCTCTTAACACGTCCCCAGGTCGGAGAGTCAGGTCTGACGGAAGGGCCGGAGCGGTAGTGTCTATGATTGTCGGTCGCCGTCAGCTGGGAGGACCTCTGCAAATGTGCAAACGTGCTAAATCTGTGGCATGTGGCGTCATTTTCCCTCTCCCTCTCTCCCCAATTGCGTTTTTTAAAGTAATGCACTTAATTTTCATGAGCGTTTTAAGCCCAAATTAGATCTTATGTTGTAAACACTGAAGAAGCTGAGAAAGATCTTGTTAACAAAAGCAAATTACCAAACTCCCAGAAATCGGAATCAGACCCACAGAATTCAAACTTAGACGAAGTCTGTGCCCACCAAATTCATCCCGGTTCATTTCTGCAGGATTAAAGTAGATGCAGGCGCTCTGAGCGGCCAGCAGATCTGTGACCGTGGTCTCTAATTGCAGCCGCCTTTAAACCTTGAGCAGGTCAGTGGAGGCACAGTGACGTCAGGGATCATTTGTCTTTTATGCATTTCTCTGGTGTAATGTATAATCCCTTGCTGAAAAGGGTCCTGGTCAGTGTCAGCTTCTTCCCAAATGCAATGGGACGAGGACCTGGTGATTCTTTACGTCTCTCTCTTTCGTCCTGCATAATGTGGGCCAAACGGACGAGCCCACCTCTGTTAAGGCGACGATGGGGGCGTTCGACCCAGAAACGATTCTGGGCTTGTTTTATGCTGCGATAGGGCTCAGCTGCGTGTGCAGATGCTCCTGAAATCTCGCCACACTATAATGGCGTGTGGAAGAGCCAGAGAGCTGTTTCCCACTTGGCATTTTAAGTCCTGCTTTCTCTGCTCACTCTTGAGAGAGCTAAGCACCTCCGCCGGGGTGGAGTAAAGAGATCTGAAGGAGTAATGGTGCTGTCTTGAGATGCAGGAGCCAGGGAGCGTGAAGAACTAGTTGCTCTGTGTCTGAACGTATCAGAAGTCCTCTGCTAAAGTGCAGAGGGTCAGGCGGTCAGCAGGGGTTGATAGGAAAACACACACGCAGAGCAGGTGTCGAGCACAGCCCTGTTCTCAACGTTGCAGGTGTGCAGAAAGCACAGGGTTTCTACCCGCTTGACTTTATAGTCTGTTGCCTTTGCCTCCCCCGCTTTTTCCCTCCCTCCCCACCCCAGGCTGTTTGTAGACTTGAAGCGCCGAGGGAGGGGGATGCTTCCAATAGAAAGGATGTGGGGAACCTGAGTCAGGCGGTGCCAGGAATTCCTCCCCTCTCTCTGCCCACTATCCAGGGTCGCCTCGCTGTACATCCGTCCGTGGGAACTCCGTTTGGGGATACGGCAGAACCAGGCAGAATGAACCCATGTGTGAACGTGAGTCTGTATATCCCAGCTCCTTCCTCCCAGGGGGGAGGAGGGGCTCTCTGGACTCGGCTGCCCCCTCTCCTCAGCATCCTTTATCTCTCTCAAGGCTGCGTTCGTTGCACAAGTACCTCCTCCTGTTCTGAAATCCATTTACCTCCATTTTCTCTTCCTGAGTCCCTCCCTCCCTCCAGTTTCCTTTCTTTTGTAATCATTATATAACTCAGGTAGGCAAATAGCCCACATGCAAGCTATTATGTGCGTAAAGATGAGAGTCTACTGAAAAGGCCAGCGATTGTGGAGAAGTTAATGGGCAAAGCTTCAAGGAGGAGGTGGGCCTTGGGCTTCTTTTATGTTTTTAAGTTTGTTTATTTTGAAGGTGACCTTCATTTTATTTTTGTTTAATTTTAAGTTTTTAAAATGAAGTATAGTTGATTTACAATGTTGTGTTAGGTGTACAGCAAAGTGACTCAGTTATGCACACACACACACACACACACACACACACATATATATTCTGGGAGGGATGGGGTATATATATATATATACACACACACGTACACATACGTACTCTGGGAGGGATGGGCTGTATATATATATACACACATACATACATACTCTGGGAGGGATGGGGTGTATACACATATATATACACATACATACATACTCTGGGAGGGATGGGGTGTATACACATATATATACACATACATATATATTCTGGGAGGGATGGGGTGTATATATCTATTACATACATACTCTGGGAGGGATGGGGTGTATACACATATATATACACATACATATATATTCTGGGAGGGACGGGGTGTATATATATATACACACACACATGTACACATACGTACTCTGGGAGGGATGGGCTGTATATATATATATACACATACATACATACTCTGGGAGGGATGGGGTGTATATATATATATACACATACATACATACTCTGGGAAGGATGGGCTGTATATATATATATACACATACATACATACTCTGGGAGGGATGGGCTGTATATATATATATACACATACATACATACTCTGGGAGGGATGGGCTGTATATATATATATACACATACATACATACTCTGGGAGGGATGGGCTGTATATATATATATACACATACATACATACTCTGGGAGGGATGGGGTGTATACACATATATATACACATACATATATATTCTGGGAGGGATGGGGTGTATATATCTATTACATACATACTCTGGGAGGGATGGGGTGTATATATCTATTACATACATACTCTGGGAGGGATGGGGTTGGCTGATGGAAGGAGGAAGAATATCCTGTGTTGACAAAGATGGTCCAGGGTTATAGTCCCAGAGGTCTGGGGTTGTATCTTGGCCTCCACGTTCGTTTAGCTCTGTGGCGTTGGCAAAATTACTCCAGCTCTCTGAGACTCAGGCTTCTCTCCTGTAAGATGGGTATAATCATACCTGGCTTCCATTGTTGCGGGATAAGTGAACAAACACATAATTAAAACTCTATTACGAGCCAAGAAGGATGCAAACAGAATAATGGTGTCAGTGGTTTCCACAGAGTGGTCAGAGGAGGTTCCTAGGATGTGGGAATGTCATCACAGCTCCTGGCAGGGAGTAAAATGAGCTCTTGGTAGATGATTGTCTCTAAGGGACACTTGCATGAGGACGGGAGAATTAGGGAAGGGCTGTGGGAGAAGAGCACATCTGGTAGCAAGGGGGACTGTTGTAGCAGTGGACTCTCCTTTCCCATCACGCCCTTTTTCTTCTAGAAGAGGTTCTAGAACCTTCTTCTAGGTTCACGTATAGCTTCAGGTGGAGGAAGAGGTGGAATTTGTTGGTTCACCACGTGTCCTTGGCCGGAACACCCTCTCTACTCCATCAGCGTGCCGCCCACCATTGTGACGAGGTGCACAGAGTGCCCGTCAAGCATCTCGACCTTGGAAAGAACGCAGCCAGTGCAGTGGCAATATTAATAACATGGTTACTGGGCTTTGCATTCACGGAGTGTTTTCTCTCAAGTGCTCAGAGGAGAGGCGGTCCCAGGGTTTGTCATTATTGCCTCTTGGGAGAGAAAGAGGAACACCACGGCACTGAAGGCATTTGCTAGAAATTTCATGGCTGGAATCAGCCAGGCCTTTCACGTGGGTTCTTGTCGCCAGTTCAGGACGTGAACCACTGGGCTGTTTGCTTTAGGTGCCTAATGCCACCTCCTTCTCCTCTGGCTACTTCGTCCTCATCCTCTCCAGGCTCAGCCAACCCACAGCCCGGAGGTCCTGTCTGGGCTTGTCAGCTCCCCACCAGGGTTAGACAGGGCTGCACTCTCTTCTTAGGATAGTCAGACGACTGGGAAGCGAGATGGAGAGATTTTCTTTTTTTGTTTTTTTTTGCGCTACGCGGGCCTCTCTCCGCTGCAGCCTCTCCCGTTGCGGAGCACAGGCTCCGGACGCGCAGGCTCAGCGGCCATGGCTCACGGGACCAGCCGCTCCACGGCATGTGGGATCTTCCCGGACTGGGGCACGAACCCGTGCCCCCTGCATCGGCAGGAGGACTCTCAACCACTGCGCCACCAGGGAAGCCCGAGAGATTTTCTTGACATGGTTAAGAAAGCCGCAGCGTCTTAACCATGAAATTAACACGAGGAGGTCAGAGGTCAGACACTTTAAGAGGCCCATCTCTGGTTTAGCCCAGGCTAAAACCAAAGACAACTTATGGTTCAAAAGGTAGGGAAGATGTAGTTTTCGGAAGGTTCAGGGGAACCAGAGTGGGAAGGGGTGAGCATCCAGGATTTCCCACTGGATTTCCTTTCTTTAAAACCATGTTTAGAAATTGAAGTATAGTAAATTTACAATGTTGTGTCAGTTTCTGGTGTACAGCAAGGTGATTCAGTTATGCGCACACACACACACACATGTATTCTTTTTCAGATTCTTTTCCATTATAGGCTATTACAAGATATCGAATATAGTTCCCTGTGCTATTCAGTCGGTCCTTGTTGTTTATCTGTTTTAGGTATGGTAGTGTGCATCTGTTAATCCCAAACTCCTAATGTCTCCCTCCCCCCTACTTTCCCCTTTGGGAACCACAAGTTTGTTTTCCATGTGAGTCTCTTTCTGTTTTTCCACTGGATTTCCTGAGAGACCTTGTAGGAGGTGGATGAGTTCCCTGGTCAGAAGCAGATGCGGCAAATGTCAAAAGACCAGTGCGGGGCACCTGGGGCCTCGGGAGCCTCAGGTGAAAGGTGGAAGGGCAGATCCAAGGGTCGCTCAGCGGGTGATTATTATTTTTGCATTCGGTTAAAAATCGACAGACTAATTGCTGAGCCCATTGTTGGAAAACCGGCAACCCATTAGAGATGATTGTAAGCAATTTCTCTCTATTATTCCTAATGAGATGGACACGGCCTCCTCTTCTGTACTTACTGCTTCGAGAGAAAGGAGGGTTTTCTCTCTCTCCCTCAGAGCTGGAGAGCGTCTGCTGCACCAGACCTCCTCTGGGCTGAGCGCAGGATGCAGCTCTCTCCCTCCTTCCCCACCTGAGCCCCAAGACAGATGAGTTGTTTGCTGGTTGCTCGAGTGAGTCTCTCACTGCCTCTTCATTTTCCACCTTCTCTCCCTTCCAAAAACACCCTTCTTACTCCTGGCCAGCTCTCAAGACACCATTAATCTAAAAACCCAGAAAACAAAACTGGCTAGAAAAACAAAAGTCAAACTGTCTGGGAAGTGAAACTTTACTGAAAACCAAAGGTTGTAAGAGTTTAATGTTTCAGTGGGGTAGTCTTTAAAAAACACTGAAGAGTATTTCCCACTTTCAAATATCAGAGTAAGTACTCGTGCCTCAGCGGAGTGTCCAGGATCTTGATTATAAAAGAGAAAGGTGGGACTTCCCTGGCGGTCCAGTGGTTAAGACTTCGCCTTCCAATGCAGGCGGTGCGGGTTCAATCCCTGGTCGGGGAGCTAAGATCCCACCTGCCGCGTGGCCAAAAACTGAAACCTAAAACAGAGGCAATATTGTAATAAATTCAATACAGACTTTAAAAATGGTCCACATCTGGTGGTGGTGTGATGACGTGGGACATTGGGATTGACATAGATACACTAATATGTATAAAATGGATAGCTAATAAGAACCTGCTCTATAAAAGAATAAAATAAAATTCAAAAATTAAAAAAAATGGTCCACATCAAAAAAAAAAAATCTTTAGTAAAAAAAAAAAAAAAGAGAGAGAGGTATCTGATAGCCCTTTACTCTGGGTTATTACCTCCCAGCCACTTCTCCCTGAGCTAGCCTAGAAAGAGTCCATATTTACGAGTCCAGTTCAAAGACAGGGTTCCTCACGTCAAGTCAGACCCTGGTGTCCCCTCTTGGTGGGGGCGTGGCCGTCATCCTCCTCCTGTGGCAGGGAGGTACGTGCTCTGTGATGTCTCCCCCGCGTGCTCATCCCTTCCATGGTCTTCTATGACTGGGATGCATGTACCTCTTCCGTTTTTAGCAACAAAATGAGTTCTTGTTCATCTGCTAGATACAGGTCGGGAAGTCCATTTTAGTGGAGCTCTCTCCCTCATTTGGAAAAAAAAAAAAAACCTGTTTCTACAGATTCACAGGCAAAGAAAACAAACTTGTGGTTCCCAAAGGGAAAGGAGGGAGAGGGATAAATTAAGGGTTTGGGATTAACAGGTACATGCTACTATATATAAAATAGATAATCAACAAGGACCTACTGTATGGCAAACGTTGACACAGCAGGATAAAGCAACTATACTCAAAAAAAAAAAATGCACACCAAAAAACAAGGACCTACTGTATAGAACAGGGAACCATATTCAACATCTTATAATAACTTGTAACGGAAAAGAATATAAAAAAGAATGTGTGTGTGTGTAACGGAATCACTTTGCTCTACACCTGAAACTAACACAACATTGTAAATCAACTATGCTTCAATAAAACAAACCCACACACACACAAAGACCTATTTCTGGGTCGGTTGCCCACTCTTTGTTAATCATGAAGATCAGAAGAAATGATAAAATCACCGGAACAACTGCCGAGTCAGTTTCCATGAGCGGATTTCATCATTCCAGTGCTGTCTCTGATGAACCCTTAATAATTTTTACTTTAAAAAGTCAAATGTTCAGTGGTAATTTGTTTTTTCGCTGGTAGTCAGCACCTATAGCTATAAAGTATGGGTCAGATTCTAATTATGCCCAGGAATATGACCGACTTTGAATGTCTGGCCACTGCTGTGGTGTATTGTCAATTTTTGATACATAGAGAATGGTTGTCATCATTCCTTTCAGAAAGGGCTTGGAGACTCTGTTCTTATTGCCACTGAAACAAATGACCACAAACTTAGCAGCTTAAAAAAATCACAAATTTAGGGCTTCCCTGGTGGCGCAGTGGTTGAGAGTCCGCCTGCCGATGCAGGGGACAAGGGTTCGTGCCCCGGTCTGGGAGGATCCCACATGCCGCGGAGCGGCTGGGCCCGTGAGCCGTGGCCGCTGAGCCTGCGCATCCGGAACCTGTGCTCCGCAACGGGAGAGGCCACAACAGTGAGAGGCCCGCGTACCGCAAAAAAAAAAAAATCACAAATTTAGTATTCTGTAGCTCTGGAGGTCTGAAGTCCAAAATGGGTCTCACGGGACAAAAATCAAGTGTCAGCAGGGCTGTGTTCCTGGAAGCACCCAGATTCCTTGGGTGGGGGCCCCCTTCCATCTTCAAAGCCAACAAGTACATCACTCCTCCCTCTGCTTCCGCCACGGCAGCTCCTTCTTTGAACATCCCCTGCCTCCCTCTTAGAAGGACCCTTGTAATTACATCGAATCCACCAGATAATCCAGGATAATCTTCCCAACTCAAGGTCCTGGACTTAATCATATCTGCAGAGTCCCTTTGCCGTGTAAGATAACAGATTCACAGATTCCAGGGTTTAGGATGTAGATAGTCTTGGCGGGCGGGGGAGGGGAGGCATTCTTTTGCCTATCGAAGGAGCAAAACGCAAAAGCAGACCAGAAAGTCTGTTTTTACAAATAAGCAATATTAATACAATGTTGGATTCCTTTTTTATTTTTTAATCTTTGCTTGAAACAGTTGTGTTCAGTCTCATACAGGCTTGAAAAGGGCAAAAACATCAATCGAATTTCTGTTCGACTGTGCTCTTCGTGATTTATTTCATGTGTATGGAAGCACAGTAGTTTTGCAGGATGAAAAATTTACTTTCTAATCTTCTTTTAAAGGTCAGGTGGCAAAGGGAACTAGTTTTAAATGCAAGTTACCCACGTGGAGCAATTAAGGAGAGATATAAAGTGGTATGGATTTTAAGATGCGACATAGGCCGGATACACGTGGAGAATTGACAAAGACGTTAGCTGATGTAGGAAAATTCAAATCCTACCTCTGGGAAAATACTTGGATTCATATATATTTGTTGTAATTCATTTAAAAAAAGCCCTCTCTCTTCTAAACTGTTTTATCATTAAATTTGCAATTTGCTTCTCTTTGTAGCCAGACATACCCCCTAACAGCCAACCTCTGAGGTACATTCTTGTCCTAGGCCTCTCGTTGCTGTCACTGGGTAGCTGTGACTTAGAAACCACTTCAGCAGATGTATTGAAATTCTATATTAAGTTAAAGGGTGCTCTGTAGTATTTGATCTCTGTCCCAGAACAAACAGACCTGACATGGCCCCAGTATCCCTCCTCAGAATAAACCAGAAGTTTCTCTTCTTTTTTTCTTTTTTATCGAATGAAAGATTCTTTAAATTTTATAGTGCTTTACAGTTTTCAAAAGTTTCACACACGTGATTTTATATAGTCCCATAATAACCCTTCTTTCCCCCATCCCTATATCGCCCCTGCCCACTGGTAACCACTAGTTTGTTCTCTGTATCTGAGTCTGCTTCCCTTTTGTTTTATTCACTAGTTTGTTGTAGTTTTTAGACTCCACATCTAAGTGATATCATACAGTATTTGTCTTTCTCTGTCTGACTTATTTCACTTGGCACAATGTCCTCCAAGTCCATCCATGTTGCTGCAAATTTCATTCCTTTTTATGGATGAGTAGTATTCCATCGTCTTTATCTATTCCTCTGTTGATGGACACTTAGGTTGCTTCCATACCTTGGCAGTTGTAAATAGTACTGCTATGAACATTGGGGTGCATGTATCTTTTCGAATTAGAGTTTTCCTCTTTTCTGGATATATACCCAGGGGTGGAATTGCTGGATCATATGGTAACTCTATTTGTAGTTTTTTGTGAAACCTCCCTACCGTCTTCCACAGGGCTGCACCAATTTACATCCCTACCCACAGTGTATGATGGTTCCCTTTTCTCCACATCCTCCAAAAGGCTCTTTTTAAAAAATTTTTTATTTAATTTATTTGTTTTGGCTGCATTGGGTCTTTGTTGCTGCACCTGGGCTTTCTCTAGTTGCGGCGAGTGGGGGGCTACTCTTCATTGCGGTGCGCAGTTTTCTCATTGCGGTGGCTTCTCTTGTTGCGGATCACGGGCTCCAGGCACGCGGGCTTTAGTAGTTGTGGCATGTGGGCTCAGTAGCTGTGGCTTGTGGACTCTAGAGCGCAGGCTCAGTAGTTGTGGCGCACGGGCTTAGTTGCTCCGCGGCATGTGGGATCTTCCCGGACCAGGGCTGGAACCCGCGTCCCCTGCATCGGCAGGCAGATTCTTAACCACTGCGCCACCAGGGAAGCCCAAGGCTCTTTTCTTAATGTCATTCATGCTTTTAGAACTTCCCCTGCAGCTGTTGCTCTTGGACATCAGCTTGACCGCTGTGGGTCTTTCTAGATTTCCCCATCAGGCTGCCCTCCCTGTGGTGTGAGTGTGAGGGAGATTCCTTTTCATGGTTGGCTTGTTTGGCCACCCCGGCCTGGTGGAGCTGAGGCGCTGCCCTCCCCACACACGGGCTGTGAAACTTGGGGGACCTGGCTCTTTCTGCTGGTGGCTGACAGCCGGCCGAGGGGGATGCCCCACAGAGCTGGTAGACCGTCTTTAAGCCTCACACAGGTTCCCTGAGGCGAAGACACAGCTCTTTTCCACCTCTCGCTGCCCCCTTCTGTGGTTCAGCAGGCAGCCGAGGGGAACATGAAATACAACCCATTGGTACTGGCACCCGTCCAAGCACTACAGCCTGCAAGGAGATAGTCTGACTGGGCTGGCATCCCAGCCCAGGCTCGGCAGGACCAGAGCACACTCCATTTTCACCAAGCCCTGGAACCGGACCCAGTGACAAGCGGCCACAAAATGTGGACGGAGAGAGGCCGAGAACTGTGGCTCAGGGGGAAGGGAGGGAAGCAGGAGGTGGCACCAGGGCCAGCCATGCAGTTCAGAAGGGGTGAGAAATAGGGAGTGCTAGCTGCTTGGATATATATATATTTTTTATTTCCTTTTCTTTTTTGTTTGGTTCTGTTAGCTGTTTCTCTATGAGGGCAGAGAGCTGTGTGGTACTCAAGGCTGTCTTATCTTCTGCAGTAGTGAATGTTTCTGCCTAATGAATCATTTCATGTGACTTCCTGATGGGGCTTTTAGAAAGAATGGCTTTAGGGTAAGAAGTACAGTTAGAAATGATCACCAGCAATGACCAAATGGTATTTGTGATTTGGGTTGGCTGTTGTCATTGTCTACTGGTTGGAGAGTGCCTTGCACGGCCAAGTGATACCCTTTAATTGTGTAGAAAATCAAGGAAATGTGTTCATTGATAGGTATCATTTTATTTACTTTTTTGGTTATTCTGGAGCTTTATAATGTTTGAGAATTCCTGAATAGGAAAATTTTCTTAATGGAAATTTAAAAAATTTTATTAAAATTTTACTCATTGGTTCTCAAAGTTTAGTATGCACATTTTACCAAGAAGCTTCTAGATCCTCTACCCAGAGTTGCAGACTTAATAGAGCTTGAATGGGCCCCCAAGTTTGCATTTTTATCAGTCTCCCAGATTATTTTGATGCAGGTGGTTGGAGTCATGGTTTGAGGAAAAAGGAGATCATATAATACTTGACCTTGGATAATCGTGGAGGGAGGAGTTCTCCACTCAACCCCTCCTCACATGTTTTCACATGACATAATTTTCTCTAAGATAGCAGTTGTATTTTCATGCAGCACAGGAAGGCGGCTTCTCATAGTGTCGTGTTGTCACCTGCATTGTTGTTTTCAGAGTTTTCGGTCTCAGGTTTACTCCCGCTGCAAAGATTGAAGGATGATCTGAAATCAGGTACATTTGTCTGGGAGCTGAATGTCTATCAGACTCAGGCATTGATTTCCTTGAGCTTGGGTTCTCAGTAAATGTCTTACCAGTGAGAATTCCAATCAGGATTCTAAAGGTTATATGAAATAGGCCTGATTTCTGAGCTTTCTCTGGGGAGATCACTTAATTTATAAGCAAAAAGGGAGAGAAATTCTCTCCTCACCACTGCTTGTTTTGTAATCACCACACATTGCGTGTTTTAGAATAAAACGCTATGTTGATTACCGGTGTGAAGCAGGCTGAGCCAGAAAAAATCTCTGTGCAGAGGATCTTTAAGGATGAACTATTTGCACTTTGGAGGATGAAAAGATAGCAAAATGAAAACTAGGGAGGTTTGCCTCGGAGATTCTCCATGTCTACAGGTGCTCTTGCGTTGTTCTCTCACCAGGGGGCAGCATTGCACTTCGGTTGGAAAATGGTCTCTGTGGCCAGCAGCCCTTAAAAGGAAAATACATCCAAGTGAGCAAAGCTAAAAGCCAGAACATTAGAGAGAACCAGAAAACCAGCAACACAGAACCCAAACTCTCTTTGTTGTAATGCGCCATCTTTGCTCTTCTTGGCGTACAGAGTTTGATATTGTAGTATTAAGGCTCTCCAGGGCATACCTTATCGGTTCATTAATACATACTTAGGGGCGGTGGAAAATGCAGTAAGATTATTTTTCCTTTTCTCACTTTTTGTTTGGCTCTCCCGTCTTTTCTCACTGTCCTTGTCTCGTGGAAAGCAGCTACCCGCCTACGTACTTCCCGCCAGGAAGAGACAGACCTGGCAGCTGGCTGTGCCTTGGCATTGCTGGTCTTTTTGTGGAGCTGGTAGATGTGTATAGAGCTGACTGGGAAGCTCCGTCCTCTCTCCTTCTTGGTGTAAAGTCAGGCTCACAATCTGCATGATTCTGGCAAGTTCCTGGGGGTCACAGTTACTTTCATGCACCCACACACAAGCACACCTTTATAGGAGTCAAGCCATCACTTTATAGGGAGTGATACAAAATAAATAGATGCTCAAATGTTGCATCTTTTAAATTGACTCATATTATTACTGGATAAAGCGTGGGTGGATTCAAAACAAATTTAACCATCGGCTTTTGGAATGTAAGTTCCACCAGTACGGAGATTGTGTCCCAAGTTCTTAGAATATGCCTGGCGTGGAAGGCACTCAATGAATTTGTTGAGTGAATGAATGAATTTAAACACATGTGCCACGACGGCCCCTCCCCTCCTTCTGGCTTTGCTCTTGAGCAGTGATTCTCTCGGGTACTGAGGCCAACCTCGGCACCTGCCTTGTCTTCCTTCCTTGTTCCAGCCTTTGTTTTGTTTCTGGACTCATGGAATTCCAAGGGCTGAGGGTTTCTTGAAGGAAAGTTCTGAAATTCATCCTCCAAGGATAACTATAAACCCCGAACATCTTTGTTGCTCTGAAATTTGCTTATAACGTTACATCCACTTACAGTGTGAATTCCACCGTGTTTGGAGGGGGATTGATAAAGACTAGGTTGGAAGGTGATTTTCTGTTTATGTCCTTCTCTAAGGAAGTCTATTTCACTTCTTCCTCCCTTTTCTTCTTTGCAAGAAACAGGCAGGTTGGGAAACTTGACTTTGAACAAGAGCAGAAGTGTGCACAGGACAGGGAATAGCAGGCACTGTGAAGATTAGTTACCCTCGTTGGAATCTAGCTTGACCGGGAAGGGTGAGACAGTTCAGTTATTTAATCACATCGGCGCTCTTGGCTTCCGAGGCCTTCAGTGCTGGGATAGCCCTCCCTTCCCACTTCATTTATATGAGGAACGAATCCTCACCTCTCTGCTCCCAGTTGGACCCTCGGGCAGAAGAGAAGGAGCGATCCATTTTGGGAGGAGGTGTTCCCATCTCTGCATCCTCCCAGGGTGTGTCCCCGCAACTTCTCATTGCTTTCGTTGGAGCCTTTCAGGCTGTGCTCCGTGTAGTGGATGCTTCTTCCCTCTCGCACGTAGCTTTCTTTTGGCTTGAGAATGGTTACCCAGTGAGGTACAGGTCAGAGCACGCCACTGGATCAGAATACACCAGGGCAGCACCGTCCCATAGGACCTGCTGTGCTGATAAAGATATTCTGTATCTGCTCTGTCCAACATGGCAGGCATTGGCCCAGTGCGGCTGTTTGCATTTGAAATGTGGCTGGTGCAATAAATTTAAAAACCCGAACAAAAAGTTCGTTCGGGTTTTTCCATACTGTCTTACAGAAAAACCCGAACAAAATTTGTGGCCAACCCAGTAGTTCCCTGGGGCCAGTGAAAGATGGCGCCCGCAATGCCCGGGGGAGATATTTCCTTTCCATGAATGATTTTAGTTTTTATGATGGAGCGTGACTGTTTTGCGCTATGATACGGAAGGGATGGCGTGCACCCCAGTTCCTGTGTTACTGCTGTAGTTTTTTCACCACATCTCGCCGGGCCCTCTTGTTACATCTTGGCCCTGTCTCTCCTCATCTGCGGCCAAGGAGGGACAGGAGAATGGAGTTTTACATATTCTGCCATAGTTCCTTGTTTCCCCATGGGGTGAAAAACCTTCATCACCATGGAAACCGTGCTCTCTCAAAACAGAATGAGTTAGGCTGGCGTGTCTTCTCTAGACACTGGAGTCTTGCATCGCCATGGATTTCTGCCATGGTGACGCCTCCTACTTAGCGACCCAACCTGGAAGTCAAATGCTCTGTTTAGTGTAGGGTTTCAAAGTTGTTCAGAGATTTAACGCATATCTAAGGCCCGTCGACAGCCTGTGTGTCAAGATGAGCCCTTTAAAAAGAGTGCCTTAGGATCCAAATGTCCATGGTCCCCACTAGACCCAACGAGAAAGGGATAGGACATAAAACATCACGTAGGTAAGAATGGAAGAAAATGGCTGAGTCATCCAGATTGAGGTCTGAAGTCACAATCAATGACGTCCGTCTTCCCCATCCTCCAGCATCCTACCCGACCCGTCAACTCGTTCTTTTCCTGCTGCCTCCACCATGCTGACCCTCAGACCTGTGCACCTCACGCCCTACTCGCTACAATAATACAAACAGAGAAGAGAAAAAAAAAGTCTGAAGAAAGTCTCCTGGTTCCCGTGGTTTACACTTGCTAGTTAATTGGAGCCCTAACGTGGGTCTCTCAGGCGACAGAAGCAGCTACCAGTCTGCCGTAGTACAAGCAAGCGCGTGCAGCCTAGTTGCTAACACCCCTGAAAAATGTCCCCAGGAATGCAGCTCACGGAGAGTGTTCTTTAAGCTCGATTTGTAAAAAGCCCATTTACTGCCTGACTTAGAGCTAAATCCTGTGGCAGAATGGAATTCGAGGCTCGCTGCCAGTGAACAGAAAACAGCTTGGGTACCAAACCGTGAGCCGGTGAGCGGCGGGGAAAGGAGGGATGTTAGAACAGAAGGCGCCCTGAAGTCAGAAAGGAAAGAAAAAAAATCAAAACAGAGGGAACTGTCTGGAGGCCAAGTACGGAGAGGTTGTCCAGGAAAGTTGGGACGCAGAGAATGAAGGGTGAGAGAGGGAGAAGGAATGAGAAAGGAGACTTCACAGGAGAGAAAAGGAGGTAGAGGAAGGAAAAGAGACATCATCTGCGTTGTTTTCTTGCTTTATATCCTTAAAGAGATGAGGCTGAATTATCAAGTCATTTCAGCAGACAACCAGACAGTAGCCAGTCCTCAGGCAAAACTGCTTCCCTGCCTAGGTCACGGGTACAGATAAACAAGGAAGCAAGCAAATCCCATCCTCATGTCCTTGTAATCTGTTCTTTCTGGACTGCATTTGCTTCTTTTTTAAATTGAAGTATAGTTAATTTACAATGTTGTTTCGCGTGTATAGCAAAGGGATTCAGTTATATGTATCCCTTTATATATATATATATATTCTTTATATATATATGTATATATATATTCTTTTTCAGATTCTTATCCATTATAGGTTATTACAAGATATTGAGTACAGTTCCCTGTGCTATACAGTAGGTCCTCATTGTTTATCTCTTTTATACATAGTAGTGTGTATATGTTAATTCCAACCTCCTAGTTTATCTCCCCCACCCCCCAAAATCCCCTACTTGGCAACCACAAGTCTGTTCTCTATGTCTGTGAGTCTGTTTCTGTTTCGTAAATATGTTCATTTGTGTCATATTCTAGATTCCACATACAAGTGATAGCATATGGTATTTGTCTTTCTCTTTCTGACTTACTTCACTTAGAATGATAATCTCCAGGTCCATCCATGTTGCTGCAAATGGCATTATTTCATTCTTTTTCATGGCTGAGTAATATTCCATTGTATAGACGTACCACATCTTCTTTATCCATTCATCGGTTGATGGACTTTTAGGTTGCTTCCATTTGCTTTTAATAGGAGGATATTTTCCAATATAGTTGATTTCAAATCTCTTGGTGAAGAATTTGGACCGTGATGAGAAGGAGGGTTTCCCTTCAGCCAGCCCGCTTCTCTTAGCCTCCTGTTAAAATGCAGTCCTTCTGCATTTTCTCCATTAACGAAGACACCATGACTGACTGATATCCTAGTTTGTTGTTGCTATTGTTGCTGATTGTTCCACGAAGACGTGAGAAACCAGCAGGTGCTCTACCTATAAGGCGAGGTCAGCCTGCTATGTCAGCACCCTCCGTGTTGTGCGTGCCTGAGACTGGAAGGACCCCAAGAGTTCTTTGAGTAGCCTTGTTGTGAAGCGCAATTATTTATTGGCGGGGAGGGATTTATCCCATGATTTCAAGGATTGACGTGTTAAAATTTTCAACGGTGCCTGTCCTTGATCCCTCCCGGGCAAGAGACAAGTTAGAGAGTCTGACACCCTCGTGGGAATTCAAACACATCAGACGCACTGACAGGCAATCATGATTCTAATGAGGGCAGAAGAATTTAACTCCATAAAAGAAACCTAGTAGAATTGACAGTACAAATGTAAACAGGTCCCCGATGAATTGTTTTGCTGGGCCTTCTTCCTCTGCTGCCGTATTTGCTGACAAGAGACCATCACCAAACGTGGAAGGCAGATGCCCAGGTTTATTCCAGCGGGACGGGATGGAGGCGCACCTTTCACTTTAACCGGAGATGCGGTGTGACACGCCATATGCGTGGAAACCATGGACATGGTCCCTGGGAATGGTCCCATGGAAGTGGCATTTTTGTCTCTCTTTTTTTTTTGGAGGAGAGGGTTCAGTCCTGTAATGACTGGAAGTGGATACTGTTGGGTATTTGTGTGTGTGTGTGTGTGTGTGTGTGTGTCCTTTTCAAGAGATTCAGGCAGTAAAAGGAAGTCTTTAGTCAGAGGTTTGGTTTTCCCTTGAGACTCTTAACCAGTCATGCTGAATAATTGTGTGAGTGTCTGGGGTTTTCCTTCTGTTTTAACAGCTGGATTTGAAGGACTTTCCACTGGGCCAGTTTATGAGTTGTTGCCTCTTAGGGCAAATTTAAATTTCATCCAACAATACAGAACTTCATTTTTAGCAGTTATAATTGATAAGAATTAATCAGCATTCTTTCCAAGACACTCTGAGATCAGGTATGTTATTGTGACCACAAGTTCTTGTGAAAACAGTGGTCTTTTCTTCACTGTTGTTTTCTTCTAGTGCTTCAGAAAACAGATACTACAATGTTTGATCTCTTCTTTAAAAAAAAGAGAATAATCTTAAACATCGGTCTTACAAAAAAAACCTCTTTGGTTCATTAATGATATCAGGGATAAAAATACTCTCAGTATTTGAATGTTCTCATTTTCCTATTTAAAAAAATTTTTAATTTTATATTGGAGTATAGATGATTTACAATGTTGTGTTAGTTTCAGGTGTACAGCAAAGTGATTCAGTTAGACATATACATATTTCCATTCTTTTTCAGATTCTTTTCCCATATAGGTTATTACAGAATATTGAGTAGAGTTCCCTGTGCTATACAATAGGTCCTTGTTGATTATCTATTTTATATACAGTAGTGTGTATATGTTAATCCCAAACTCCTAATTTATCCCTCCTGTCCTTCCCCTTTGGTGACCGTGAATTTGTTTTTGAAGTCTATGAGTCTGTTTTGTAAATAAGTTCATTTGTATCATTTTTTTAGATTTCACATATAAGCGATATCATGTGACATTTGTCTTTCTCTGTCTGACTTCACTCAGTATGATCATCTCTAGGTCTATCCTCATTTTCCTATTTTTTTTTTCATTTTCCTATTTTTAAACCTCTGCTCCAAAACTGCCCAAATTCTTACTCATCCTCAGCTTTTTTTGGATGGAGATTCATATAAAAGAAGCCAGAGGCCAGTGCCCCGGCGGGTGGCCCTTCATCTGTGGGCTCTGCATCTCCAGTTGGAAGAAGTTTGTCTACAACATGACTACGATGGGTCCAGAAAGCCGTATTCACACCAAGCGTCTTCTGTTGGTGGGATAAATAATATTTTACACACAAATGTCAAGATTAGTTTTCAACTTATGTGTACACCCTGGGGTTAAATAAAATGGAGATTCACATTTGTTTTTCAAGATTATAGATTTTCTTAATGAATAGCTAGTAAAAGCCCAGCTCCTACCATGGGGGGAGTTGGCATGGCAAGGGACCTTTCATAGTTTTCAGTATTGGGAACCCCTGTCCTGAACTAAAGTTGGATGACCAGAAAAGTGTTTTGAGTCTACGTTGAGGAACGTGTTGGTTGAGGAACGTGTTGGTTATTAGGATGTCTCTGCTTCCGTTTCTACACTTGGAAGGGAGATGGCTCGTTGGTCAGCTGCTTCCAAGCAGAGGTGGATGCTGAGAAGGGGGTACCTCCTGTCACAATTCAGGGGGGCTGCAAGGGCCTCCTTAGGAAGCTCTCCATGCATCCGTGGGCATTTTGCTCCGTCCGCTGGGAGAGAACAGCACGAAATACTCATTCCATTTTGTTTTTGTTTTTTTTTTACGCGGGCCTCTCACTGTTGTGGCCTCTCCCGTTGCGGAGCACAAGCTCCGGACGTGCAGGCTCAGCGGCCATGGCTCACGGGCCCAGCCTCTCCGCGGCATGTGGGATCTTCCCGGACTGGGGCACGAACCCGCGTCCCCTGCATCGGCTGGCGGACTCTTAACCACTGCGCCACCAGGGAAGCTCTCATTCCATTTTTGTAGTGACCGAGAACAATGTTCCATTTCTGAGGGCTGCTTGCCTCATTTTTACTCGTTAGTTCACTTCTGTTTGTTGGCTCATGATGGCTCAGCCTCCACAAACTGAAGTTCAGGACCTTATGAAAAGAACCCAGCGTTGCTTACCAAAGCCACTGAGAAGGAAGAAAGGAGGGGACTCATATTTCCCGAGCGCCTGCTACATGCTAGGTGTCAACCTTCCCTTCTTAGATGTCATTATCACGGGGAAGGATGTGGGGCTTGGAGAGGGTCAGTGACATGCTGCTGGTGGCTGCAAAGGAGATGGCGAGTTCAGGAATCAATCCCGGGTCTAGAGATTTCTAAAACTTCTATGCTTTCCTTCCCTCCCTCCCTCCCTTCTCCCTCCCTTTCTTCCCTCCTATCTCTGTAATACTTCAGTACATATGAACCATTATGGATTTGGGGATGAATTTATATTTGTCATGGATACATGAGCTTTATTTTCTACTCAAGACTTCACTCATATTCTCAAACAGGTGCCAATCTCTCATCTTGGAATTTTTTTTTTGTAGCTAGGAAAGTCCAAACATAGGATTTATATTTCCGGTTTGTAACATGGAAATCTACTGAGAAACAGTTCTGAATACATTAGAAAGTGAAGTTCTTTGTGTTCTTGGAAAAAGAGAGCTCACAGGAACAATAGGAAAAATTCCAAATATGAATTCTTTTAACCAACAACTAACCTTTTGCTGACAACATTCACCTGTGTTTCAATGTTATTGTCCCGAGAGATTAAAGTATTGGGATGCGGTTACCCTAAGGGTCTTTCCTGTGTCCCAGGATCTGTCATTCTGCCCCCGTCTGTGTTGAGAGGTGGTGAGTATAATATCTAAACATACTATCAAACCTTACTTGTCTGTCATGTCCCCTGTGTTCTGTCTCCTGTTTCATCGCTAATTCTGTCATTTTCCTATTTCTTGTCAAGACTTTGAGCCGTGGGCAGTAACGGACAGCTCACAGCTCTGACCTTTTCTGCTTCTCACATTCTTTGGCAGAGGTACTTACAACAGTCAACAGCCGAGTGGAGGATTGCCCTTGGAGGGACAGCTCGGATGCCGGCCTCCTTTGCCAGGCCTGAGTTCGATTCCCAGGCAGCTCGGGTGTGTGGACGTGAGCGAGCCCCTGGCCGAGCCCTGGCCCGGACAACTCAGCCGGGTCCCAGCCGTCCTTCTGAGCACGCAGGGTGCCTGGGCCTCCTGTGTGGGCTGTTATTTCCTGCATTTTGGTCTTCTCAGCCGTTTCGGAGAGGGCAAAACTTCTGGGCTTCCCAGGACAAAAGGCAATGACTTCCAAAGGGTTGCTCCCCAGCACTGAATTACTGACCCCAGGCTCTTGAAAGCTCTGGCCTGGAAGCTCTCCAGCCCAGCTCTCCTTCTCCAGAGCCTCCCCAAACATACAGCGTTTCCCTCTCCTCAGGGCTGCTTTCTGTGTCTTTGTCCCCATGGCTTGCAGAGATTAGACCTTCAGCCTCTCGGCATCATTCTGGTGGCCCAGGAAAGTGCGAACCAGGAACAAACTGGTTGCTGCCTCCGAAAGGATGACCCGCTTTGTCCGCTCCAGCTGCGGAGGTGAGGCTGGCTGGTGGCTCGGGCGAGAGCGAGAGCCTGTTGGGATCCAGATGAGCTCTTAGATGTCTTGTACCAATTAGCTGATCACTTCCCCCATTTTTACCAAGGTTATTACCCTGGACTTGTCACTGCGGGGTCCTGTGCTCTGTGTTTTCGGCCTCTTCTCCAGCTCCTTGGGGCCTTTAAGAGCAAAGTGACGAGAAGAAAGAGAAACATGGTGGGGCTGTCAGGAAGAGCAAATGCTTGAGACTATTGAAGCAAAGCTTCCATTCCTTTATCGTCCATGCCTCCGTGCGTCCATCCATCCACCCTGTAGTCAAATATGTTTTTAAGCATGTTCAAAGTGCCCAGAATCATGTGAAATGCTCAAAGTAGGAATGGAACTCAACTGTATAAAAGGTTTTCAGGCTTCCAGGGTCACTCTTCACTTTGTGAGCCAAAGTGACCCGAGCCTTTACTCTGTGAACTGCAGGAACCCAGTCACCCTTCCTAAGGACCGTGTGAGGATGCCCCTACGCCTGCTGCTGGCACCTGGCTCACCTCTTTCTCTGGGCTCTGCTCTGTCTTGGGCTCCCCTCATCACCTCCTCTCCTTTCCCTTCTACCCCTGAAACCCCAGTTGTCTGTGGTCTGGTTTGTCCCAAAGCATAAACACATTTTCTTCCTTCACTGCCCCCCAAGACTGCTATGGGGGGGTAGGGGTGAGTAGGTCACAGTGGTATCTTAGAAGTCATCGTGAGAGAATTATAACATAGAAAAGGAACACCTTAGTGAGATGTTGGCTATCACTGCTCCAACAGCAACCGATGTTCCTAGCGGGTCAGTTCCCACCCATCCGGGCTTTCCCTTTCCTTAGCCTCAGGTTCCTCGTGAGGAAAGAGCAGGGAAAACTATCTTAGCAGCCAGGTAAAGTCTCCAGGGGCGCCCCAGGCCCCCCAAAGCCTTGATTTTTAACGCTGTTTGGTTTCTTATTGTCTTCATCTGTCTTTTCATATCTGACGCTGGGCATTTTCTTTGCAAATTAAAAAGCACGCTACAGTGTTTTCCCCAATTAAAAAAACCAAGTTTTCCCGAAAGATAAATCGGTCACACCACCTGGAATGCAGAGACAGCTATAGGCAGCTTTCACAGTTGCATTTTGCTTCATAATTAAGATGACAGGGTCCCTGCTCACAGCCTGAGCATAGTAGGAAAGACAAAGAATGAACCAACTTCTCAGCAAACTGTGAGTGACGGGACAGAGGTGTGCGTGGGCTGCTGTAGGACCACACAGGAAGGAACGTTTAAGTTCCACCCACTGGTCCCTGGAAGGTTTTGTAGACTGACTTGAGTTAGGAATTTTCCAGGAAGATAATGGAGAAACAGCAGCTAGAACAGTGTGTGAAAATCACAGAGGCGTGCAAAAGCCCGGCAGCTTGATGGAAGCATGGCGTGGAAGGATGGGCAAGGACCTCCTAGCGTGCTCAGGAATTGACAATTCTCCCTGGTGCAGCTGTGCCACCATGAGCTCTGTGCTTTCAAGGCTGTGCTGTGGCAGTGCAGAGGATGGACTGGGGAGATGCCAGGTGGGGACACAGTTGTAGATGCTTCTAGTCATGGAGGCCTGAACTCCAGCAGGACATGGAGAAGTGGGCGTGGAGATCAGATACAGGACGAGCCAAGTGATTTCTCTCCAGCGTGCGACAGCTGGGGCTGCCCCGCTAGGGCGCTGTGCTCACCAGTATGCCTGAAGCTGGGCCTGATTCATCACAGAGACGTCAGCCAATAAATACGGGTTGAAAGAATGAATGGGGGAGTTGGACATCACGTCCAAAGATGTCCGCAGTGACTCATTTCATGTCATACATCTAAATGTGGCTGACAAGTCTTCACTGCACTGACATGTACGATAAGAGTTTTCTAATAAATGGGGCACTTATTTTCTACCATCTGTGAAGGGTAACTTGAGGATGGTTTGATAAAGAGATCAGCTACAAAGATGTGGGTAGGGTACAGGGAGTCTGCACGTAATGGTAAAGTGCCCAGGGACAGTTCTTATCCCTAGAGACCCCAAAGGTGAGGGGAGACGGTTCTCCTGCAGTCTGGAGGGGGAAAGTTCTGTAGGCTGGGCTGCCTCGACAGGCCCTGTAACCTCCAGTGGAGGTTTGCAGTCAGCTGGAAGAACCCAACGGAATGGATACCTTGCCATGGCTTTCCTCTCTCCCTCCATCTCTAGCAGGCCTCCCCGTTGGCTAAATTCCACCAGAAGCTGAAGGTCAGGGGAGGCTGTGGCGCCTCCCAGGCAGAGGACAAGGGTATGCCTGCCACTTTCTGTGTCTCTGCCTTGTTACTCAAGGTTGGAAGGCATGTGGAGGCAAATGGAAGTCCCCCTCCCTGGACTGTAGTCTGCCCTAATCTTCCGCTTCTGCTGCTGCCTCAAGGCTATCCAGGCTTCAAATTAGACTTGGGCAATTCTGTGTCCTGCTCTCCAGAGCTGCAGCCCTACTCTGATCTCTGCAGAACCGACTGACAAGCCTGGCTCTGTAGCCAAGGGTGAATTCAGTTGCGTGCTTTATTCATACAGTAGCAGAGCAGAAGGACCTCCTTAGAACTTATTTACAGAACAGAAACAGACTCACAGACTTAGAGAATGAATTTATGGTTACCAAGGTGGAGAGGGGAAGGGATAGATTGGGAGTTTGGGATTAACATGTACACACTGCTATATTTTAAATAGATAACCAACAAGGAAATACTGTGTATGAAAAAAAATGATGTGAAATTTGATCAGAAAACGTAAAGTCTCAGACAGAAGTAAGGGCTTTATTTAAAAATTTATGCCATGATTGAATAGAAGCCCACACTTTGGTCACCTTGAACGGGAAGGTTGCATGCCCATCGTGTTCAGGTTCTAGGTCGGGTGTTTTATAAGACTGAAGCGCTCAGGTAATTGAACTTGGGGGTCCACGTTAGTCATCACCTGTCAGTCATAGCTCTGTTAAAAAACAACCTTGATAAAACTTTCCATCTCTGGGTAGTAGCATACTTCTGTAAGACTAAAGAATTTTGCAAAGCTTTGAAAACTTAAACTAATGTAAACCCTCTTGTGGGCATTGTTGCCACAGCTGGCTAGAATGTGTCAATGATTAAATAACTCTTCATGAGGCAGCCAGACATAAAGCATCGTGCCCCATTGATGCCGCAGAGAAATCTAAATAGACGGAATGCAGAAGCTTAGTAGGAATTTGACGAGGCTAATAGTATTTCATGGGTCTATAAACCTGTAACGTAGCCTCAGGATTTCCGCCCTTTGTTTCCCTTCTCAACTTGGTTTTCTCATGGACTTTGTGACGAGGAAAATAAGGTTGTCATGAGCCTTCCACCTTGGATGGTGGATTCATTGCAAGTAGCACCGGTTTTTACTACCAGCTACAAATAAGAGACAGTGGGGCACAATGATACCATTGGATTTTATGCAGTTGGACTGGGTGGCCACTGGATTTGTTGGAGGTCTTTGGGGCTCATGTGGCCCCTCTTCCGGGAGTTTTGTTTTTCCAAATGAAGCCAACCAAAGAGGTTTTCAACTTCGATCACTTTTCTTCAATGAAATCTTAACAACAGGGTTGGCTGGCAAACGTATCTCTTTGCCAGACTCCCCTAACACCCAATTCCATGGCCCAAATGAAGATGACAGCCTACAGTGTTCAAAGAGATGGGAAGGATGCATCTCTGTAACAAGGTGTTATTGGAGGAAATGTACTGCCCAGATGCTAACATTAAATCATAACCTTTCTGACTTAGCTACAGACAAATTGAAATTGCATTGCCATCAGTCAGGAGCTCCTCTTTTGAAAATCTCAGTTTTCTAGAAATCCTTTCTTTAACTGTGACTTTGGTAGCCCTGGTTATCTAGCCAGGCACACAAAAAAGTCATTTTTTGGAGACAATTTGCATTTTGTTAACTCTTGCTCTTACCTGCTGTGACATGTACACTAGCTCCTTGCCAAATCACCCCACCTCCCCCCCCCCAAATTTCTGGAAGTTTCTATGATGTGACTTATGTGTGCTCATGAACCAGAGTGGCGAGGTGTCTGGTAGGTACCGCACTACCTGCTCCCGTTTTGCTGGGTATTACTGCAGCCAGCAGGTGCTACTGCTGGGGAATGGCTTGTCAGCAAAGCTTTACGGTGCTCTCTGAGGCATCAGTGTACCCAGCTATGCTATTTTAAGCACGGAAATAATAATGTTTATTAGCCAGGTAGCAAGGCAGCACTGCTTATGCTTCAAAAACTAAAAACTATTTAAAATATAAATTAAATACAAAACATAACATAAAAATAGCTCCTTCAGTTTTAATTTGAAGTCTATTCTCACCACCCCCCCGCCCCACCGTATGAATTTATGGGAGTTGAAAGAAGTATCCAGGTGACAGCCACCATGCTCTTTCCCACTGGCCACCTGTTTGCCAGTCCTCTTTTGGGTCAGTTTACTCCAGGAAATTACCCAGCCTGCCAGGTGAAAATAGGCTCTTGGCAATCCTGCCTCACCATAGGATCAGACACACTCATGTCTGAGGCCTAGCTGTGGACACCATTTACATTTAAGCTGGGATTTCCCCATCACGGGAGTGAGGTCGAGTTGAAAATCAGTGCTTTTAGACTCGCTCAAGCTAAGCCTAAGTAGACAGTGGGATGAAGCAAACCAGAGGGGTGGCATCTATTACAGGATGCTGTGTGCAACCCCTCATTCCTGTGCTGAGGTCCTAATCTCCAGTATCTTAGAATGTCACTGTATTTGAGATGAGGTCTTTTTTTTTTTCCTATTTATTTATTTTTGGCTGCATTGGGTCTTCATTGCTGCACGCGGGCTTTCTCTCGTAGCGGCGAGCGGGGGCTGCTCTTCGTTGCGGTGCGCGGGCTTCTCATTGCCGTGGCTTCTCTTGTTGCTGAGCACGGGCTCTAGGCACACGGGCTTCAGTAGTTGTGGCTCGTGGGCTCAGTAGTTGTGGCTCGCGGACTCTAGAGCGCAGGCTTAGTAGTTGTGGTGCATGGGCTTAGTTGCCCCATGGCATGTGGGATCTTCCTGGACCAGGGCTCAGACCTGTGTTCCCTGCATCGGCAGGCGGACTCTCAACCACTGCGCCACCAGCGAAGCCCCCATTTGCTGTTCTTTAACAAGCCATCCGAATACTTCCACCGCTTGAAATCACAACACTCATTTAATTTGCTCCTGAATTGCAATTTGGGTGGGGACAGCTCTGCTCCAGTGGCCTCAGGCTGGGTCAGCTCAACAGGGGCTGGAACATTCACTTCCAGGATGGTTTACTCAGATGCCTGGCAAGTTGGTGCGCTGTCAGCTGGGGCCGCAGCTGGGGCCATTGGATTGGAAACTTGATTCATCTTCACAGAGGCCTCTCCTTGGGAGGCGGGAGGTCCCACAGCATGGCAACCGGGTTCCAAGAATGAGTGTTCCAGACAGGCAGTGAAAGCTGCGAGAGTCTCCCAAGAGCTTGGCTGGGAAAGTTGCACAGTGTCAGTTTCACTTCATTTCATTGGTCAAAGCAGAGCCTGCCCACATTCAGAGGGCGGGGACATAGACCACACCTCTTTGTGGGAGGAGCGTCGAAGAATTTATGGTCATCTTTAAACCATCACGGTGGCCATTCCTCTCTTTTTCCCTTTCTCTTTATTCTATCGCCGTCCTCTTCCTCCCTCAACAGTGACAAACATGTATGGAATTATTACTGTGCACCAGGCACTCTGCTTAGTGTCCTAGCAGCTCATAAGGGAGAAGAGACGATCACACATTCACAAGATAAGATTTATTTCCTCCACAAACTATCGTTAAAGAGAAAGAGTCAGTGTTTATGATCGCTTGCATTCAACAAAATATTTAGACATTGCCGACTACATGTGCCGAATGCTAGAGGGAAAACCAGGATCATTAAGACCCAGCACTTACCCTCAGGGAGTTTATAGTCAACAGCTATTTTATAAGACGAAATTTGACCGGTTTTATTGTAGACCTATAAGCAGCATCTTAGGAGAGCACAGAACTGGGGAGACTGATTTGGCCGAGGGGTGGGGAAGGATTCGCAGGGGAGGCGGCAGTTGAAGGAGCCTCAGATGAATGCTGAGAATGAGGAACCTTCCAAGACAGGAGTCTGTTGAGCAGACGCTCAGCGGTTGGAAAGTGCTGGTTTGTTCAGTGAAGGATGCTTCAGGTGTTTTGGCGGGAGTTTGGTGCGCGTGCAGGGGAGCTAAGGAAGATGATGTTGGAAAGATGGCTTGGGGCCTTGTTAGGAAGGTCCTGGAATCGTTTTTTTTTTTTTTTAAGATTTTATTTATTTATTTATTTTGGCTGTGCCGGGTCTTAGTAGTGGCACACAGGATCTTCATTGCAATATGTGGACTTCTTAGTTGTGGCATGTGGACTTCTTAGTTGTGGCATGCATGCGGGTTGTAGTTCCCCGACCAGGGATCAAACCCGGGCCCCCTGCATTGGGAGCGTGGAGTCTTACTCACGGGACCACCAGGGAAGTCCCCCGGAACTGTATTTTTAAGGCTTTGGAATACTTAAAAGTTCTCATGTTTTATTTGAGGCTAAAGATTTGTCCTGAGCTCATAGGGATGGGAAGTTTTGAAATGCCATCCACAGCTGCCGTGAAAGGAGATATCGCCTTCCAGTGGGGAGCAGCTAGAGACCTGGGGCGTTGCTTCTTGTTGTTCTTGTTTAGAGCCGGTGTGGCTGTCTGCTCTTGGAGAGATTCCATTTCCTGCTGAAAACTTTGAGGATTATCGCCTTTTCCTAGGCTTTCCTTTTGGAGTCTCAAAAGCCTGCCCGCTGGTGTGGAAAAGCTTTCCAGAACAGCTGTTGCTCGCTTTGGGTAAGATGCCTACGGTCAGCTGGGGAAGGGCGAGCAGGATATGGGGCTGAGGACCTGGAAACGTGGCTGCCGTTCCCAGCTCTGCTGCCAGTTGACCGCAGGATCTTGGAGAAGAACAAAGAAGCAGATATAATCTATGCTGGGGACAACAGAGAAAAGTATTTTTCAAATTAGAGGTCAGGATAGCTGGGGGGTCCTTTGTGGTTTTAGGGCTGAGGGTAGAGGGAGAGTGTCAGTGATTATTTCAAGTTAGAAGATAATGCCATAACCAGAGGAACTGTGATAAAGAGTAGAAAATCACTTCAAAGGGAAATAAGAGGGTCAAAATTAGATCGTTTGTGGGTGATAGCAAGGCCTGCAAACGTTTTAAAGGAAAAGATAAAATGCTTTGAGAGCTATGAAGACATAGAAAACTAAGCAAAAGGGAGATAACCCTTCAACATTTTATTTTGATATCCCTAAAGTCTGATAGAAAAATTGGGGAAGATCTCTAGGAATAGGGATGGAATCGTGAAAGCAAGAGAAAGAATGCTTTTTTTTTTTTTTTTTTTTTGCGGTACACGGGCCTCTCACTGTTGCAGCCTCTCCCGTTGCGGAGCACAGGCTGCGGACGTGCAGCCTCAGCGGCCATGGCTCACGGGCGCAGCCGCTCCGCGGCATGTGGGATCTTCCCGGACCGGGGCACGAACCCGTGTCCCCTGCATCGGCAGGCGGACTCTCAACCACTGCGCCACCAGGGAAACCCAGAATGCATTTTTTTTAGTCCTTATTGCTTTCTTGGCCCATATGCTTGTGGGTGAACACAAATATAATGAAGAGACTATGCTACACCCTACTTCTGGGCGTTTTGCTTACAGAGAGAGAGGTCACTTCATTTACCAGCTTCCCACCCCCCCTGCCGACTCCCAGTGGTTGATGGGGTCACAGCAGGACATTCCTCTGCCCATCAAAAAGGAACCCCCGTAAAGTCACTTTCTGAGGAGTGGAAGGGTCACTGCAGGGTGACCACGGAATTTGTTACGTGTGCTGCTGTCGCCTCTTCCCCAAAGTGGTGACGGACTTGCGGCTTGTGTCTGCCTTTAGGGCTTATCACAGCGTGTAGTCATCTGGTTTATTTTTATTTCCTTTTTGACCCTCTATTTCTCTCCTGTCCTCGCCTCAAATTAGGATGTAAGTTGCACCAGAGCGGGGACCTTGCCTGTTGTCCATTGCTGTATCTTTAGTGCAGTGAACAGGACTGCCGTCACTCAGAGCTGTCTTTCCATAACTTTTGGAGGAAACATTTTTCCCCTTGCCAGTCACGTGACAAGACTTTCCAGAAACTGTGTCTCAATTTAGAAAAGTACCCAAGGCCAGAGAATGAAGAGAAAGGGAAGTGTGTGGCAATAGCGCCTCAAACATCCAGGAGGAAGTGGTAGTTGGACGGCAGGGTCTCATCTTTGTAAAGATGACCGGTCTGAGTGGACCAAGGGATGGAAACACCACACATTTGCTTGATGCTGCACACCCCTCAGAGCCCTCAGGAGGAAAGCAGGAGGATGGGGTGGGCATCAGCCCCATTTGGCATGGGAGGGCGGGTTGCCCAGGGTCAGGAGAGGCTACTGGTGGAGCCGGGGTCAGGGTTCCACCCACCAGTCGTGGGGCTGCCAGGGGCCGACATTCTTTCCCGGCATAGGACGGCCTTGTGTCTGCAAGATGAGCAGTGAGAATTTGAAAGGATGGCTTCATGGACGATGGGAGGATGTTCCCACTCTCTGCGTGATGGGACAGTTAGTGGTCACCAAAGTAGAGGGCCAGAGACGTGAACAGCGAGAGTTTCAAGGCACCTCGTAGCTTTCAGACTGTATGAGCTCAATTCAGACAGGTGGGTAGATGCCCTAGAAGTATACACCAGTTTCTTTTCTTTCTTTAACTTTTAAAAATGTGTCCGAAAAGCCAAGCACCTGGGAGGCAGGGGGCCATTTGGTTTGCTGTCATGTGAGGCCAATTCCTTTACAAACATGAAATACCCAGGCAAGTGATGTGTCCGTCGTGTTTCTCTTCTGAAAGCCATCAGAATTTGTCTGGGACTGAGGCCCCTGGGCATCAGTTGTACAGGGTAGAAGAGTCGTCTCTCCTGGTTCTGCAGTGTGACCATGCCTGGTACGAGAAGCAGTGGGAAACTCTGTGTCTTCGCTGGCTGTGCAAAGCCCACACCACTGGCAAGAGCTGCCTTGCAGAAGGCATTGTAAATATAGATAGATACACAGTGATGCCACGGTCATTCTGTAAACTCAAGGTCGCGATGCCTGGGAAGGTGGGAGAAGTGTTTCTCTTGCTTCAACCAAATACACACCCAGAAAATGGGTGTGAAGATTGTTTCTCTTCCCTTCTAGTCACTAGCAGCCTAGAAGAATCCTTAGCCGGAACATAGGGACATCTAACTTATGAGAGGAAATTTAGTACAGTGGTAGCCTTCTAGCAAGTGGGACTTTTATTCTGAAAAGTTTTGTTGAAAAGTTTTGTTCAAAAGTTTTGAACAAAAATGATTTCAGTTAAGATGAGGTCTTTGAATTACTGTTGATTTGCATGGTCCCTTTTTGCCACGTCGCCATGTGAATTACGGTAGAGCATTCTCTGCCCCACATTTTAATTAATCTTTCAACCCTTTTTATCTGTTAGAGCAGAGATTCTCAATTGCTTTAAGTAGAAGGCTACATTAAAACCCAGAGTAGCTCAGCAAAGTCCAGACTAAGTGACTGTTTCACTTTGAATGAGCTTGTTTAGGATTTTAAAGTCCTCTAATGTCTCATCTTCAAATGTCTTCTGAAGATGAAGTGTGGGCACGCCAGGGTAACAGGGTCAGTCCGCAACTATCCGTGGGCAATTGAAGTCCACAGATAATAGCACCATCTCCTCTGCATCCAACAGTCGTAATCCCCCCATCTACCTGCCCCCCTCACCTAATACTTGTGGGAACTCTAAACAGGAAGCAAAATGACCTTGTTTGAGTTTCCTGATGAGGTTTTCTTAGCCTGTTCAGGTTGCTGAAACAGAACACCATAGACTGGGTGACTTGTAAGCAACAGAAATTTATTTCTCGTAGGAGGCTAGAAAGCTACAGATCAAGGTGTGAGCAGATTCGATATTTGGTGAGAGCCTGCTTCCTGGTTCACAGATGGCAGACTTTTTCTCACTATGTCCTCACGTGGAGGAATGGCGTGAGGGAGCTCTTCGGAGTCTCTCTTAGAAGGGTGCTAATTCCGTTCACGTGGGCTCCACCGTCACCACCTAATTACCTCCCTGAAAACCCCACCTCCTAATACCTTCACATTGGAGGTTAGGTTTCAACACATGATTCAGTCCATAGCAAGAATTGTTCTCTTATGTGCAGTGAAATGGAAGAAAGGGTGAATGATAGGAGGGAGGACAGGATAGAGGGACGATGAGACATAACATAGGTGGTTGTGTTGAGGAACTCCAGTCTAACAGGAGAGTTAGGGCTCTAGTCTAACCCTCGGAAATGAACTGTCCAAGGAGACACACGTGCTGACAAAGCAGGAGGCTTTATTGGGAAGGGGCGTCCGGGTGGAGAGCCGGAGGGTGAGGGAACCCAGGAGGACTGCTCTGCCACGTGGCTCGCAGTCTCGGGCTTCATGGTGATGGGGTGAGTTTCCGGGTTGTCTCTGGCCAATCGCTCTGACTCAGGGTCCTTCCTGGGGGTGCGCGCATCACTCAGCCCAGAGGGATTCCAGCGAGGGGGATTCTGGGAGGTTGGTAGGACAGAGCGTCTCTCCCCTCCTCCTTTTGGCCCCTCCCAAATTCTCCTGGTTAGTTTCAGCTGCAGCAGCAGCGCGTTCTTTACGGGGAACCTCCTATTGCGAGACAGCTCAGGCCAGCGTTACCGTCCTGCCTGGCCAAGGTGGGCGGATCTGGTCAGCGGTTCCCTAACAGTTGAACTGCCTGCACTGCCCCAATCACTACAGTGTTCAATCCTGATTGCAGCTCCCCAGGCCCTGGGGCTTTTCCTGCTTGGCCCACAGATCTCCGCAGCGGAGAGGGGCTTCTGCTCTTTCTAGCAGGAGGAACCCACGAGTGGCTGCCCAGCTGTCATGTCAGATGCACTCACACATGGACGTGGCTTGCTCTTTGGTATTCTGGAGACGCTCAGCTCGAGGCCTTCGAGACTTGGACCTTTTGAGGAATCTGATGATCGATCTACCTTCTCCTTGGTGTCTGCTGAGCCAGCCCCCTCCACCGCTCCTTTCTCTGGTAGGAAAGATAAACGAAAATTCCATTATTCAGCCCACGGTATTGTGATAGCACTTTCCTTTGAGCTTCTCGGCAGAACCCTGCTTGCTTTAGAGCTGTACATCATATTGGATCCATTGAGAGCCATTATTTAACTGACAGGATATTTATAAAAGCCAGCATTAGCTGTAGCCCCACGTCAATGTTTCTTTCTCGCTGACACACATCACACCAACAGGCTTGAAATGTTTAAATACAATAGTCCCTTCAAGAAATCGTTAATTTTTCTATCACTGTTAGAAGTGATCATTGGATGGAAATGGATTTCGTTGGAATAGCTGAGCCGACTGGAGTGGAGACTTTCAAGGGTCTGGACTTCTGAGAAGCCTTCGCAGGACCCGGTGAAGGTCCAGCGAGGACCGAAACCCAGAGCCCCAGGCTCACTCCCAGTGTCGTCCCGCCCACTTTAGCCAGGAAGAGAGAGCCCTGGGGAGAAATGGTTAAATATCAAGGAGAGGAAATGAAGTAGGCTGAACTCCCTCATTACTGCCGTGTCTCCCTCTGTCCCAGGCTACCTCCCTCCTCCTCCACTCCCTTGCTCTCCTTTGCCCTCATTTCTCTTTTATCCGCCTCTCTCTCTGCCTCTGCCTCTTCCCCTGGCTTTATCTCTTGCTGTTTGATCTTCCTCTGCTTATTCACATTCCCCGCTCTACGCGGCTGTGCTGAAATTGAGGACGGTCTTAAGTGCTTCCCGGAGTCACTGCTCTGGAGGGGGTTGTAGGGGCCCGAGGAACAGCATGTGTGTATTTGGCTGTTGTCGCAATCTTTCCCCAGGATCCCTCATACATAATTAATGCAGAAAGTTTCCCTGACCCTTCACAATACAGGTCAGGGAGTCAAACTGCGAGACTTTTTGGATGGATGAAAGACTTGGACCTTTTCTGAATGTACGGTACTTTGTGTTCCTGGGTCTGTTTCTTGACCAGAGGAAAGAGGTCTGTGCAAACGTGCGGTTGCCAAGTTAGCGTTATGTCCTTTACAAAAGCAGCTTCGTAGCCTTTCTGTCCCAGAAATGGCTCATCTGCCTTGAAGGTGAGGCAAACAGTAAGGTAGGAGATAACATGTTCCTGGCTAGTTCTTGATGATAAATCTTGATGAAGTCAGGAAAAAGAAAAGGGCCAAACATTTCAGGGTAGCATTAGGTTGTCACGTTGGGGCAGCCTTGGCATTTCCTCTCAGCCAAATCTGCAGGGAAAAAGAAAATCAGAAGCTCAGAGGAGCCCTAGGCAGGATGGTGGGGAGGGTCCCCTGTTGCCTCCTGTAATTCTGTCCGCTGTGGTGGCAATGCTACTGGGCCCAGCCAGTCCTGATGTTCTCCCCTCTGTGATTAACTTTTAGCTCTAGGACATTCAAAAAAAAAAAAAAAAAAAAAAAGGAACAACTTAAACTCTGAATTCAAAGACCTTACAGCATATTTGAGATTTAGCTGGAGAGAGAGAAAAAAGTTAACAACTACAAGCAATGTATGATTAAACGTGTAAACAGTGAGTGAAGAGGGAGGTTCACTCTAAATTGCAGTGGAAGGAGGTCCCAGTAGGAGGTGAGCATCTGAGTGGAACCCTAGAGGGTCTACTGGAGGATGATAAGGGGAGAGGAGAGCGCACGGGATTGTGGGAGTGATGTGGCGAAGCAGCAGAGCGCTAATGAGGGCTTGGCAATAGGACGTAGCTAATGTTTTGTGAAAGTGTCACCCCTCCCCAGGGTATTTGTTAATAACAAGGAAGAACTGGAAGTGGAATAATCAAAGTTTTTATGGTATGGATTTCAGGCTCCAGGACAGGTGGGTGGAAACTGTTTGCATGGGAAGCCTGTCCTCGTTTCCGTGGTAGATTCTCCACCAACGCCTGCAGTGAATCCTGTGGAGAAGCCTGACTGGTCAGCCACTTCCCATGGCGCCCTATGAACGAAGTCTTATAAAATGGAAGCGTTCCTCCCTCGCGTTGCCTTAGAAACGTGTCCTTGTGAAACTCCACAGAGTTTGCTCAGAGCCAGTTGTGAGATGCGTCTCCCGTTATTTCTGCTAAGAAAGCTGTTTACTCTCTGGATTCAACTTCAGAGTCCATGAAGAAAGAAGTGATTTAAGGTTTAAGAGCGTCGACGGTGGCATTCAGGCGTCAGACCATCTTTCTGGGTTGACTTACCGCAGTTCACTCAGAGACAGCGAACATCTGAGCTGGCAAAGACCTTAGAGACCCTCTAACTCACAGTTTCTCAAGCTGGTCCCACAATCTTGGGGATTTGTGAGTTATCCACTAGAACGTTTTAAACTTTGAGTTGTTACTTAGATGATAGCCTAAAACAAGACCCAGGCCATATTCTGAAGGACCACCTTATTACCAAATCCAGCTCTTTCAGTGTCTGATGGTACTGATGGCCAAGTTGACAGTAAACATTATGACTTTAATTATGCTGGCTGGTGGATAAAGAAGAGAGGTGGCCTTCATGTGGAAAAGATGCCCTTGGATCAACGGAAGTCCGGATGGTATTACAAAGCCATATGCGAACAAAGATTTAATGAAGTCTCAATATAAATGCCTCTCCCCCCTCCACTATCCTCAGGTAAACTTTGCAGATACCTGTTTGGTATTACACCCTGCCTTCCATTATGTAGATTGAGCTGATCAGCTGGGTGAAGTGAAGAAAGGTTCCAGAGTGGTGGATTTGCATTGGAGAGAGCTCAGATTGGTCCAGTTGGGAAAAAAAAGGGGGAGAGGAGAGTAGCAGGGAGAAAATAAAGGAGTCTTTGGAGCCTCTGGAAGAGATTACGTAGGAAATTACGGATGAGGACGAGAGACAGAGAAGATTTAAACCAGTTTTGGTATGAAAAATCTAAAAAATAAAAGGAGTGGCGTCAATGGGACTTTTTACACAGAGTTGCTCACAGTGATAAGTGGGATCTTCTTGTGTATTCCGGGACCCCAGAAGAATTGAAACTCTCAGCTAGAAGCTCATTTCCACCAGGAGTTCAGTAGTGGTGTGTCGGTTAACATCTTTCCCTCATACTACGCTTATGAAATTTTCATGAAGCCCGAGTGTTTACAGCTTCTAAATGGCTTACCTGCTTTCTTCCGTGGCGGAAGCACGGGGGTTGGGGTGGGATGAGGAAGCGTGTGGCAGGGCACGACTCGCGAACGTTTATCCAAGAAAAAGATTAAAATGTAACTCGCATAGAAAGAAAAGACTGATGGGCTTGGGGGGATTTTGAACATGGCTTGGGGCTCATTAGGAAGATGACTCTTAGATGGAAACATCTACCATTTCATGTTCATTTTGAGACCTGGTACTTGGCGTGGTCCCACTGATAGTGGCTAGTTCTTCATATAATGGCATTTTTCAATTTTAGGGGCTTTAAACAGAAGAGCAGAGTGTTCAAAAGCACTGAAACTGCTCCAGGAGGCTGTAGAGCTTTCAAAGTACGGCTTTCTCCGGAGGGAGGAAATGAAAGGAAGCCCTTCCTTTCCTAGATTTTAAAAACTGGAGCTACTATGCTTTGTACTTTTGGAGACTCTGTCGCTGGCCATGGTTATATGATCGTTTGGTAATCCAGGCAGGTTGACACGGCTAGTTTGATTCCACGAGCTATCTTGGTCAGAGGAATAAAATGCTTGGCACTGATGCCTGGACCAGTTCTGTTTACCACGGAAGGTAAAATGCTCTGAGACCGGGCAAGGTCTCGGTAACAACACAGTGCCACCCTTCTTGGACAGCAAGGTGGAAGCTCATCAGATTTCTCAGCCGGTTTTGAAGTGACTTTGAAGTTGGGGATTTTTTTTCTCTTTACCTATGGTTGATAGTCCTTTTCTCCAAGAAGCCACCATGGGACTCTATTAAAAAGCTACAGAAGAAAGTTGTGTTTTGCTAGACACAATAATGTGCATATGCCCGTTTTTTCTTTTCTTTCTCTTCTTTACAGCTTCTGGGTTTTTATGCTTTTGGAACAGTAACGTACACAGTTGTTAATGAAATGCCTGAATTAGAGGACGGTGCTGCTCTAAATGCATGGCTCTTTTGACTCCCTAGATTTGAAACACCGGAAACGATAAAGGAACTGTTCCAAATACCTCTTTGTCATTGCCTGGAAATGTGCATTTTCAAGAGATTCACCAAAGGCAGTCTTGTCTAATGATGTTGCAGATTATTTTATCTACTTTTTCTAACAGTATAGCATGCCATAATGTCACCTGATCTATATCTTGTCCAAGTACGTCACTTCCATGTTGTTCGCTTCTGTTTTTTTTTTTACTTTTCTCATTCGGTCATGACAATTAATGATACTTGGCAACAGTTCCACCGTAAATATAGATTTAAACATGGGCAACGAAATCACACTGCAGGTCTGGCTCCAATAACCATAAGGTGGTCATCTAGCTCAATATTCAAATTATATTAATGTTATGATCAGTATGAAGACCTAAAAATTGAAATGTAAAAGTTTTTGTAGAAAACGTGCAAACCACCAAGAATGTATTTGTAAAACCCAGTGCTACTTGCCTACCCAATATCCATTCTATCCTTCTTCCTTGAGGACCTTGATTTTTTAAAATTCTCCCTCCCGTATTACTTTACATTAAGGGGTATACCTGTTGGCATAGTTTTGACTAATGAGATGCAAGCAGAAACCTGTTAGACATTTCAGAGAAAGTTTTGCAATTCTTTCAGCCTTCACTCCTTCTTTTCTTCTTGTGTGAGACTTGAATGTGATGCCTGGAGGTACAGTAGCCATTCTGCAACCATGAGGCAACAAGTATGAGAACAAAGGCCCACATGCTAGGATGGTAGAGGGGAAAGATGGATGAGTTTGGTTCCTAATGACATCATTGAGCCACTTTATCAGCCCTGGATTATCTACTTCTGGACTCTGGTCGTGGAGACCTCTATCTGTTTAAGTTAATATAGCAGGGTTTTCTGTTATTTTCAGAAGAATATAATCCTAAGTGAAACTCTCAGATTGTTTGACTCTGTTTGCAGTTATTCTTTCTTTAGTAAACCAAGAAAATAATTAATGGGCAGCTTCTGTATTTGACCTTTCCATAAGATTATATTATCCTTATTAGCTACTGTTGGCGCATTTCTCTGAGTTAACTGATCCCAGTATCCCTCTGGTTTCCTGTTCTTCAATTCAGCACCATTGGAGTGTTCAGATTACATGGAACAAGTCAGGGTTCAGGGTGGAGGCTCTCTAAAGCTAAGCATAATAGATGGCTGTAATTTTAACATGCTAACAGTCTAATTAGACACCTGGAGTCATTGCCATTTCATTAAAAGAAGCGTTTTGTGGCTGACTGTACGTAGTCAGCTGAATTATTTCATGGCATAGCCGTATGTCACGCTCCATTTGATTTGTATATAACAGTTTTTCCCCCTCAGTATAGTCATTATTTATACATTTAATATTTTATTAATATGTCCTCAAGATAACCTGAATGGGCATAAATACTGATAGGTGTTAAATGAGATTTAATCCTAGTGCTTTAAGACTGTAGTTGTTCCATTTCGAATAAATGATTATTGTGTTCCTTTGGTCATATTTATTGTCAGAAGTATTAAGCACCCTTGTAGCTACTGCATGATATTCCTTTTCTCGTTCATGTTTTGATATTTTTAAAAGTTGGAGGTAACCCTATTGCATGCTTTGAAACTACAGCAGACGCACTTCATTTTAATACAAAATTTTTGCTATTGGGTTAACCTGCAAAATTTAGAAGTCAAATCTAACAGCTGTCATTTCCTCTTTTTGAGAGGGGGACATGTTAGTGACCGTTGGGGTGTCAAGAGAGTTCCAGCAAATGCTCGTTTTGTAAACAGAATGCGTTAATGAAGAGAGCTCAGGACGGAAGCAGGGACTGGAGATAGTGGATTTGCTGTCCAAGGTAACACGAGGATAATTATTTTTCTGTTGCTGGGGAGGAAGAAGAGAGGGGAAGGGAGGACTGAGCAAATTAGTGTGTGTCTGGAGGCTCCTTGCGGAAACATCTGAGAACTTCTTTAATATAATGGCTTTATGGAGATACAATTCACATACCATAAAATTCCCTTTTTTTAGAGCATGCAAGTCAGTGTTTTTAGTGTGTTTATAGTGTTAGGCAACTATCACCACTGTGTAATTTTAGAGCATCTTCATTACCCTCAAAGGGAGCCCTGAACCCATTACCAGTGACTCCCCTCTCTTCCTTCCTCCTGCCTCTGGAAACTGCTCATTTAGTTTTTGTTTCTACGGATTGGCCCTTCCTGCCCGTTTCATAGAAATGGGATCATACAGTATGTGATCTTTTGTGATTGGCTTCTGTCACTTAGCATCATGTTTCAAGGTTCACCCACGTTGTAGCACATATTGGTACTTCATTTTTTCTTTCTTTCTTTTTTTTTTTTTGGTGGAATAGTATTCCATTGTGTGAAGAAACCACATTTTATTCATCCGCTCATCTGTTGATGGACACTTGGGTTGTTTCTGCTTTTTGGTTATTATGAATACTGCTCCTGAGAGCATTAATGTAAGAGTTTTTGTGTGGACAAAACCCTCTCCTTGACCATGCTTTAGTCAGGCTCCTCTGATCCCTCTTCTTGACTAGGCTTTGACCTTGGCCCTGTCCTGGCCAGGCCGGCATAGCCCAGTTGTAGCAGGTATCTTGCTAAGTCTGTTTAGCAAGCATCCCCCAACCCTTGATATCTGCTCAGATTCCTCAACCTCACTTTTTTTTTTTTTTTTTTTTTGGCGGTACGCGGGCCTCTCACCGTTGTGGCCTCTCCCGTTGCGGAGCACAGGCTCCGGACGCGCAGGCTCAGCGGCCATGGCTCACGGGCCCAGGCGCTCCGCGGCATGTGGGATCTTCCCGGACCGGGGCACGAACCCGCGTCCCCTGCATCGGCAGGCGGACTCTCAACCACTGCGCCACCAGGGAAGCCCCTTCGTTTTTGAGTTTAGTTGCTGTTCCGTGATATGATTACCACTGATCTGTCCAACATTCAGTAAAGTTTTCAATATCATACATGGTGAGCGGGGAGTTCCCTGATGGTCCAGTGGTTAGGACTCTGCGCTTTCACTGCCGAGGGCCTGGGCTCCATCTCTGGTTGGGGAATTAAGATCCCACAAGCCACGTGGCACAGCCAAAAAAAAAAAAAAAAAAAAAGGTGTGGGCTTAGGGAAAGGGGTGGGTACCAGACCCCGCTTCTGCTGAGGCCTGGTCCCGGGAGAGGAAAGTGGGGCGCCACAAGTGGGACTGTGCAAGGCTCACGTCAGCAGGTCCTGTGAGAACAGAATCCCAGGGGAAGAGTGCTCAGAAAGCCTCCGATGGAGAATTGGGCCCGGCAGTTTAGATCGGTGTCTGGGTGATACCTTGAAGATACGAGTCATACACTTAGAAGGATAACTGGTGTGTCCCAGCTACCCAGTAACTGTTGATTTCTTCCCCTTGACTTTCTTTTTTAGAAAACACATAAAGAATAACCACATTTGCAGTTATCCTCAAAACGAAGACCCTCTTCCTGGCAAAGGTAACTGATACACACGTATTTGAAATAAAATGACTTACTAATTTTGCTTTGATAAATGTTTGCATATTTCGTTATGTGGTTGGCATGATTGAATTTATTCCAGGAGATCACAAAACCAATTAAGATTAAGAACGACTGTTTTGTACAGTAATATTCAGGCCCAATACGCCCGCAATCCTGTTCACCTCATACTGTCTGGTTGACTGTTCTGTTCTCAAAGGACAAGGAAGGAAATAAGAGAGAAGGACAAAGCCCAGAAGAATAAGAGTTAGTGTCTTCCCTTCCAAACACCTTAATGCTTTACCGGATGGTCTTGTATTTGTGTGCATGTGTTTGCGGACGCTGAAGCGTCTTCTGTAAGCATCGTGAGTACGAGACTATGAAAACCCTTCATAAGCCCCTCTGTGGTCTCTGCCACGGTGGGGTTGGACACACAAGAAACACGGTTGATTGATTCTCCCAGCTTCTGCCCGCTCGGTTGTTAAAAGCCTCGACAACCAACCAGCTTTCTTTCTGTAATATGTATTTTTTCAGAAGTCAGAGTTGGAACATTTATTTTCTTTTGACATAGGCTCTTTTACAGACAAAATGTTGTAGATCAATTACTTCATTTAAAAAGATTTGTCTTTGCCAGAAGTGGAACAACACCAGCAAAAGAACCTATAATCTCATCAATGAAAAATTTTAACTGAATTTGGGACTTCCCTGGGGGCGCAGTGGTTAAGAATCTGCCTGCCAACGCAGGGGACACGGGTTCGAGCCCTGGTCCAGGAAGATCCCACATGCCGCGAAGCAACTAAGCCCGTGAGCCACGACTACTGGGCCTGCGCTCTAGAGCCCACGAGCCACAACTGCTGAGCCCACGTGCCACAACTACTGAAGCCCGTGTGCCTAGAGCCCGTGCTCTGCAACAAGAGAAGCCCGAGCACCGCAAGGAAGAGTAGCCCCCGCTCGCAGCAACTAGAGAAAGCCCACATGCAGCAATGAAGACCCAACGCAGCCAAAAATAAATAAATTAAATAAATAAATTTAAAAAAATTTTAACTGAAGTGAATTTTTTTTTTTTTTTTTTTCGGTACGTGGGCCTCTCACTGTTGTGGCCTCTCCCATTGCAGAGCACAGGCTCCGGACGCGCAGGCTCAGCGGCCATGGCTCACGGGCCCAGGCGCTCCGCGGCATGTGGGATCTTCCCGGACCGGGGCACGAACCCGCGTCCCCTGCAACGGCAGGCGGGCTCTCAACCACTGCGCAACCAGGGAAGCCCTGAAGTGAATTTTTTTATAGCGCTGAAACGCAGTGTCTTTGAAGCAGGAAGTAGATGGTTTTCCATGAAGTCACAAACCTTTTAATTCATAACAATTGATATGTATAATTCTGGTCACTGGAGGACTGCTACAGTTTTCCATTGATACAATAGAAATATATTGAGGCCAATGAAAAAGTAATTAACAACTAAGTATGAGGGTCAGACAGTTAAATTATTCCCTAGTTTGTATTAAGCTCTACATGCATACAGAATTATTTTCTGAAAGTAAGACAATACAGAATGTCATGTTTTTCTTCTCTAAATTGTGAGTCTGATGTTTTTCTTGGATACAGATGACTTTGCTTGCAAGAGGGATAATTAAACGCTGAACAGATCAAGCTTGAGAGTGGAAAAGAATTTAGGGATAATGATAGAGGTATAATAATAGATAAAAGAAAAACTCTGCTCTGAAATGTGGAAAGTATTATTTAAACTCAGAAATCTGGAGCGATTTAGTGTTTGAAATAATCACATGGAAATCTCTGTTCTGATCCTCTGTCACTGACTTAACTGGTGAAGATCGATAAGCTATTTATGTGTTTCTGGGCCAGCCAATAAATACTCGTTCCATTCAATTTAGTTCAGATCTGCATAGCTACAGAGTGCCTTGTTTTGCTAAGGTTTCTGATGGTACCGAAAGACTCAGTCCCTTTCCTCAGGAAGCTTAAGAAGAAAACTGCATATGTGACGGTGGAAAGCTATGGTTTAAGGTGCCAGAAGTACTCAGCACTTTTTTTCCTCCTTGTTCTTCCTTATTTTAATACGCTTTTCAGAGTAGTTTTTTGGATAACAAAAAGGCTGAGAGATAAAATATAACGTGGCACGTGGCAATGCCCGTTTGAGAATGTGTTCTCCTTTTTGATGCAGTCCTAACTTTTCTGTCCCTACAGTTTGCTAGTTACATAATGAAGAATAAAGCGAAGAGGCATGATCGTCTTGGGCACTAGATGCCACACCAGAGGCTGGCGGGATTCCAATGTGCTTAGGGTCAAACTGTAGCTTTTGAAGCATTATATCTAAGAGAACTTACAAGGGTGGGAACTTGTGTTTTGCGATGTAAGTCTTGAATGATCCTAATCTTTCTCTCCAAGAGATGACATTCCATGTTTTACTGAACTCCGTGTCCACTGCCTAGGAGAGAGGTCATGGAGGCTTTGAGGGGGAAGGGGCAGAGCAGACGTGGTACTGAAAGAATCCTGTCTATTTTCATCCTGAAAACTCTGTGTGCTTGTTGGGGGATGAGGTGGACAGCAAGGGGATGGCGGTGAAATGAAGTAGAAGGGGCAGAAAGCACCTGAAAGTCCGACACTTCTCACCTCCATCCCCATCAACTGTATGTTCTGTTATTATGTCATTGTAGGTATCCAGCTTCTCTAAACCTGCCATTTATTCTGGGTGAGCTAAGGCTGGTTATTCCTCTAATCATATCAGCAAGACAAAGGGACAGGAGACACAAAGAACATGAGTTTAGGAAATAAAAAGTAGGTAAATGAGATGATCCAGGGGTGGAAAGTGAATGGTGAGCTTTGGACCTGGAGGGGAGGAGAGGGTGTTGGGTTGAATGCCTTGGGGTCAGAGAGCAGGCGCTAGAGTCTAAAGTGTATCCTCCCAAATTCATATATTGACATCCTCACCTCTAGGACCTCAGAATATGACTGTATTTTGAGATAGGGCCTTTAAAGAGGTAATGAAGGTAAAATGGAGTGGGCCCTAATTTAACATAACTGATGTCCTTCAAGAAGAGGAAATTAGGCCAACACACACACACACACACACACACACACACATACACACACACAGGGAGAAGCCACCATCTGAGAGCCAAGGAGAGAAGCCTCAGAAGAAACAACCCTGCTGACACCTTGATCTCGGATTTCTAGACTCCAGAATTGTGAGAAAATGAATTTCTATCGTTTAAGCCACGCTGTCCGGGGTATTCTATTGGGTTGGCCAGAATGTTCGTTCGGGTTTTTCCATAAGATGTAACGGAAAAACCTGAACGAATTTTTTGGCCAACCCAATATTATGGCAGCCCTAGCAAACTGATACACTAGGACCTGGGGAGACAGGAGGCTGATAAAGTTGGTCTTCTCTGCAGTCTGTCCAAGGCCCTTGCGGCAGGTGGCATGCGGCTGCACACGGGCGGATGGCTGAGGTCTGAACTCGAAGGCTGTCACACTGATTTGGAAGGCTGCACAAACTCAGCTCTGACTCCGCAGGCTGGGCTACTCCGGCCCTGCTCTCTCCGGGAGAGCTTTGATCCTCCCTGTCGTACACCTGCCCCCCTGCCTCTTAGAAGGAAGTGGGGAGAGGTTATAATGCAGTGGAGGGAGGAGGAAGGAGATGTTTCCTGTAGTCTTCCCGGGGGGGAGGCCGTAAAGGGATGTATTGCCTACAGAGAGTTGAAAACCAATAATAAAACGCACTGTGAGTTGGCGTGTTTCTCACCGTCCCCACGCTCCAGGAGTGTTAAGCAACGCCAGTGGTGAGATACTCCTGCCTCCCGCCCACTCCCCAGCCCCCAGGCAAAGCACACATTTTGTTGGCCTCAGTAACCACAATTGCTGTGGTTACCATTGAGTTTTCTGAATATATATCTAAGCTTCCCATTGCACGTGTTTTTATTACCTCTCCTTTAATAAAAATTGCATTCTGCACGGAAGTGAATTTGGAGAAGTCCTGGTTATATAGTCAGCCCTGTACACAGACCGAATCAGCTACACACGTTGGTCTGGAGGGTGAGCTCACTAGGGTTCGGAATTGTTCCAACCCGCTTGGAGCACAGGTTCTGTCTCCCAGCCCAGTGGTACTTCATACTCCTGCTTTTAAACAGTAGGTTAAATGTGAATCACACAGACATAGAGAACAAACTTATGGCTCTCAAAGAGGAAAGGGGGAAGGGGAAAGATAAATTAGGAGTTTGAGATGAACAGATACACACTGCTCTATATAAAATAGATAAACATCAAGGTCCTACTGTATAGCACAGGGAACTGTATTCAATATCTTGTAGTAACCTATAATGGAAAAGAATCTGAAAAAGAATATATGTGTGTGTGTGTGTGTGTGTGTGTGTGTGTGTATGTGTGTGTATATATATATATATATATATATAAAGCCGTGCAGTACATTGTAAATGAGCTCTACTTCAATAGAAAACCAAAAACCCAGTAGGTTAGAAATTAACCACGACAGCATGTGACTATAAAGAGGAAAAAAGGGAACTTGAGTTACTTCCATTCTGTCATGCTCTGTGATCGCTTGGAGTTTTTGTCTGTAGTTAATATTTTAAAGGGAAAACTGAGTATGGACTGCAAGGTGTCATATTTTTGTTTGGTAAGTGAACCTTCTAGTTCCTCCATAAACTCTTTTACTGAATTTGAATTCTATCATGAAAATTAAAAGGAAGATTTATTCTTCATTTTAAATTGGTAATTTTCTAGAACCGTAGAGCACTTCAAGAAAATAATGCTTATGACAGAAAACAATTTTGTTGTTTGGGGGAGAGGGATATTAAAAAATGACCTGTTCTAAGAGCTAAACATACCAGCTTCACCGCTGGGTTGTATTTGTCCCTGTTATCTCTCAGGGGAGAAGAACATTCATATGGTCCCAGTGTTTGAGGTGATATTTAGACTTCACGCCCTGGGAGCTCAGATGTTAGCCAAGTAAGGGAATGTAAATCATAGTTTCTCACATGAGCATTATATAGACATCCAAACGTAAGGTAGGCCGAGGCCCGAATCAATGTGAGATTAGTTCACTCCTTACTGGTACGTTCAGCAAACTCTCCTTGAGGGCTAACTGTGTGCCTGGCACTTTGCTTGGTACTGAGGATACAAAGATGATTAAATCCGCTCCCTGCTCTTGGGAACTCCTAGTCTAGGAGGGGAGACAGATATTGAAGCAAAGAATTGCAACACAGAGTATAAAGGTAGGGAGTATAGAATAATGTGCAAGTAATTTGCCCTGTTGGGTTGAAACTGGATGATGATTTTTTTTTTTTTTTTTTTTTGCCGTACGCGGGCCTCTCACTGTTGTGGCCTCTCCCGTTGCGGAGCACAGACTCCGGACGCGCAGGCTCAGCGGCCATGGCTCGGGCGCAGCTGCTCCGCGGCATGTGGGACCTTCCCGGACCGGGACACGAACCCGCGGCCCCTGCATTGGCAGGCGGACTCTGGACCACTGCGCCACCAGGGAAGCCCTGGATGATGATTTTTAAACTGGCATTTTAAAGGAGTGAGTCTTTGCCAGGAAGGACAGAAGAGAACATTGCAGGGAGGGGAAAGAGCTTCCATGAAATAGGGAGGCATGAAAGCACGTGGAAAGTTTAGGGGACGGTAAGTAGTTTCTGACCGGTATGCCCAGTGGGTGGGGAGACTCAGGAGACAGGCTGGATGGGTGAGGCCATCAAAGGATTTATAGAAGAAGGGTGACTCGATCAGACCCACATTTTGGAAATAGCTTGGGTAGCAATGAATCAGAAGGATGTGAGGCCAGAGGAAGGGAGTTAATTAGTGGGCAAGTTCTCTGCAGACAAGGCAGGTCAGGAAGCTGGCCCCAGGGCCATCCGGGGGGGACGGGCCCCAGAATACCCATGGTCCTGTCTCTAAGACACTCTTTCCACAGGTGATAAACTATCAAGCAAATGCTATCAAGCACACGTGATTCTGCCCTGACTGGGCTGACTCAGCCTAAAAGGTTGCGAACTTGCGTGTGTCATTTTGTGTAAATTTTAATATAGTCCCCATCTGTTAGGTTTAATCTTGTTTGGCTAATAAGATCAAAAGTGGGAAATATGTTCACTCCTCTTAGTAGTCTATACTCTGGTTTCTTTGAAAGGTAAATCTTTAAAAAATTATTTTTTACAATTTCCAAGTAATACACATAAGTGATTTATTAGTATTTCAAGAATTTTACGGTCAGTATGGGAGCTCCCAGCCCTGTCGGGCAACCACTTTTCATGTTTTTGGCTGTTTCTCTGGCATTTACTGCCATATTTCTAAACCACTGGTACGTGCATAGGTAGGACGTGTTTTATGCTTGTCTTCGTGGGATGTATCAGGTGGTCAGGAATTTTTGGAGTGGAGCAGAATTACCTTCAGTACTTAGACCTGCACTTAACTCTGTTGATCTCTGTCTAGCATCTCCTTCTCTATACTGTGCCTGTTACCATGAAACAGGATCTTCTCTATACACAGTAGAAGTGACTACAGGAGGTCTAATTACTCCTGATTCTCAGACTTTTTTTCAAAATTTTTAATTGAAGTCTAGCTGACTTACAATGTTGTATTAGTTTCAGGTGTACAGCAAATTGATTCAGTTACACACACACACACATATATACATATCTACATATACACACATACATATATACATACACGTACATATATTCATTTTCAGATTGTTTTCCCTTATAGGTTATTACAAGATATTGAATATAGTTCCCTGTGCTATACAGTAGGTCTTTGCTGTTTACCTATTTTATATATAGCAGTGTGTATCTGTCAATCTCAAGTTCCTAATTTATCCCTCCCCCCATTTTCCCCTTTGGTAACCATAAGTTTGTTTTCTGTGTCTGTGGGTCTATTTCTGTTTTGTAAATAAGTTCATTTGTATCATTTTTTTAGATTCCACGTATGTGATTTCATATTCAACTCCCTTAGTGGAGCCCCTGCCTCACTCTCCCCTCCGGAGATGACCAATGCCTCTAGCTCTTGAGCCTTTCCTACTTTGGGGGTATGAATTGATTGTATCTCTAGCCACTTCGCACTCAGCTTTCTTCTCACTCTGGTTCTTTGGTTAGCTTTACCTCTTCCAAACATTTGTTGATATTTCTCATCTCCTGCTGTTTCTTTGTCTTTGTGGATTTGTATCTGTTAAACAGTATTATTTGTAGTTTGGCGTTATTTTAGGGAGTAAAGGGAAATGCATGGAAATCACCCAAAAGCAAACGGCATAATGATAACAACCACCGTGTCAATCAATTATTGTTTTAAGCTAGTGAATGGACTTTTACATAATTCATTTCATTTGATGCTTAGAAATGCCTGTGAGGTGGTAGGAAGGGGTTAAATGGGTAAAATAACTGGTCCAGTTTCACAGGATGATCGGTGGAAGAATCAGGATTAGAACTTGATTTTCTGACACCCAGCCAAGACTCCTTCCATTAGCCTGTGAGGTTTTCTGGAGGTTAATATGTGGAAAAAAACACTTTTATCTCTTTTAGACATGAAACTGCTGATAATTTTAACAAGAAATAAGTCCTTTTCCTCCATGACTATTATAATTTTACATCATTGCATATTCCTAAAGATAAGCATCTTCTTTTTTTTTTTTGCATTTGTAATGTACTACTTACTGAATAGATCCTAAAAGCACAAGTTCTCCCTGGGGGCTCCTGATCTAATGGGACATATAAGACCATAAAGGCAGAAAATGAATAAGGAGAAGTTGGGTAATTCCACTCCAGTAGACGTATTTGGCACCTGGCTTCGTGTTCAGAGGCATTTTTCTCTGTTGAATCTTCCGATTTCCTCCCACCCCCGACCCCACCCCACTTAGTTATGGGAGAGACATTTAAGGGGAAGGAGGGAAGGACTTCTGAGGAGAAATTTAAAGAAGGGGAAAAAGGGGAATCGCTTTAGATTTGGATAAAGAGCAGAAGCTTAGGCTTAGGCTGTGTGAAATAAAACAGCCCTTTCTTGGTTTACATGTGACAAAATAGCCCACCTAGAAATGAAAGTTCAATGAACACAGAGCAAGTGATCTCAAACGTTTTATAAATGTTTGCTCCGGAACATTTCTTCTCTCTCTGTTTGTTATCTCAAGAGTGTTAGTCTGAAGACATCTCCTGTCTAGTGCAGGAACATTTTCAGACAAGGACGGAAAAACATCACAAACCTGGTTGCCATGTTGAGAGACGCGTGAAATAATCACACTACTTTTACATTAAAGTTTTAATGTAAATTAAAAATTTTAATTTACATTAAATTAATTAAAATTAAATTTAATTAATTAATTTTAATTTTTAAAATTAAAATTTAATTTACATTAAATTTTAATGTAAATTTCCTAGTCCCTCCTTTGATCTGCAGTTTAGTATAAGGATAAAAATGACCAAAATGTATATAGGCTCCCATGCCATTTTCTGGGCAGTTTTTGAGGTTTTTCTCAAGGTAAGCGATGGGGAGGGGTTGGGGCTTAAACCAGGGAACACTGGATAGGAAGGGGCAGATTTCATCACACTAAGTATTCCAAACCACGAATTTGCAAATGACAAGGGTTTTCTTGTATTACCAGACACCCAGTTACGTAATGGCTGTCCCCAAACTTTCCCCCTGTCTTTACTCCATGCTTCGCTAATCAATACGAAAGATTTTTCTTGGGACATTCTGGGGCACAGCCTGTGATGCCAGCCCACTCCAGTCTATTCTCTTTTGTGGAGTCCCTGTCCAGCCATCATAATTCTCCCTCCAGAGCAGTCGATGAGGACATGGTGGGTCAGAGTCGAGAGAGCATGGGTTCTAGGATCAGGCTAATTTGGCTTTGGTGCCTGGCAGTCCCACAGAGCCCTGTGATCTGGGACTGATTACTTCCCTGAGACTCAGTTTCTTTATATGTCAAATGGGTATAAAATTGTATTTGCTGTACTTCACGTGTTTCTTTAGCAGATGCAGTGATATAATGAACGCATAACGCTAAATCAGTGCCTGGCATATAATAGATACTCAATAAAAGGCAACTGTTATTGTTCATGTTAAACGTAGTTTCAAAGAGTCAAATTTATGAGCAAAATGTTCATCACTTCTCCTCCTTTTCTCTCAAGTTAAAAACAAAGCTCAAAAGCATACTTAAGCTTTTAATTGTAGTACTTTTGTGTAAAGCTTGAAAATTAAAGCCGTCAAAATAGAAAATAAAGTCAAGAGCAGATAACTGACTCCAAAGCTGATATGAGCGATTCTATCAAACTCATCAGAATGAACATTGATTCAACAGCTAATACATGCCACATGTAGGAAGAATATGCACACATGAGTAAAATTAGTCTCTGGCTTCAAAAAACTCACCATCTTGAGGGAGGTAAGGCTTTATACCTAACTATGCTACACAGTATGATAAGTCCAGTGTTGGAGACAGGATACCATTGGAGTACAAAGAAGGAGTGGCTGATTCTAATGAGTGGGTGGCATGAGTGTAGCTTCACAAGGTGGTGGGTGTGGTTTGGATGAGTAGGGTTTGGATGTAGTCAGACACGGAGAGGACGGGAATTCCAGATTAGGGAGAAGCTCTAGCAAAGGATGAAATAGTGGAAGCTCATGTTCAAAGGAGAGATCTGGTCTGGCCACAATGAATTTTTACAAAGGGAGATGAATGGAGATGAAAAGATGTTGGGGTCATCTTCTCAAGGCTTTACGTACCTTGTAAGAAGTTTCTATTTTAGTTAGGAGGTAATGGGAAGCCAGTGAAGGTCCTTGAGGCTGACAAGGACATGGTCCAGTTAGAATTTTAGAAGAGAGAGCTTTGTGGAAGGTGAATTGCCGAGGACAGAAGCAGAGTAGGAAAGCTCAATCAATCACCGAGCTCCTGGGCTGAGCTGTTAATATCTGAGACATGCTGAGCATTGGCGGGGGTGAGGACAACGTGAGGGGATGGTTAGATTTGAACATCATCTCAAAAGTAGAGTCCATAGCATTGGATGGCTGATTGGATACAGGTGAAGGGTTGTTGGCACTCAAAAAAATCCTTATTGTTTTTTTAAAAAAGGTAATGAAATCCTGGACGTAAAAATTCAAATACTGTCAAATATAAAATGAGAGAAGTTAAAGTCCCTCAGAGACAACCTCTGTGTCCTTGGTAATATTTTGGGGGAGAAACCCCGGAAAAGGTATCTGGATTGCGGGTTTGCATATTGTGCAAGGATTGCTCTAAGATACGTTTGCAGGAATGAAACTGTTGGGCCAAAGGGTCACTTCCATTTTGTAAAGAAGCAGGGTGAGAACAAGGGAAAGAAGAGGCTGCCCCAGAGACAGGGTGTGGAAAAGAAAAAATGGATGGACTGATGGCAGTTATCTTGGGTGAGCCATGAAATGCTGGGACGGCGATGCGGAGTACGGGGTTAACTCGGAAAGGAGATGGCCACTGTCTCCTCTAAAGCCAACAAGAAGGAGGAAATGATGGGCGAAGGAATGGGAGGAGGGGCTGGAAGGAGAGTGATTCTGATATTCTCAATTATTTCAGAGAATTAATCGTCAAAATACTTGGCTAAGAATCAGTAGGGTTAGAAATGTGGGGGAGGGCTTCCCTGGTGGTGCAGTGGTGAAGAATCCATCTGCCAGTGCAGGGGACACGGGTTCGAGCCCTGGTCCGGGAAGACGCCACATGCCGCGGAGCAACTAAGCCCCTGCGCCACAACCACTGAGCCTGCGCTCTAGAGCCCGCGAGCCACAACTACTGAGCCCACGTGCCACAACTACTGAAGCCCACGTGCCTAGAGCCCGTGCTCCACAACAAGAGAAGCCATGGCAACGAGAAGCCTGTGCACTGCAACGAAGAGTAGCCCCCGCTCGCCGCAACTAGAGAAAGCCCGCGTGCAGCAACGAAGACCCAACGCAGCCAAAAATAAATAAATAAATAAATACATTAAAAAAAAATGTCAGGGAATAAAGGGAAAAGGCTTGAAAACCACATTTTGGAAGATAGAAAAGAGAATCCGTTGGGAGCAAAGTGAAATATTTTCAAGCAACAGCTAGCTGGGACCCAACTGAGACTGTGATGCACGAATTTGTAGAACATCCAACATGCATGTAAGATAGCAACAGAACGGGCTATCGTTCGCCATCATATTCTGTAAAACCTTGAAAAGTAATGCAAGCTTATCCTGAAGGTCTCTTGAGAAGACAGAGTGGTAGCAATTACATCACACGATATACGGTAAAAGTTCTTAAAAATAAATTTTAGTGTTTTTCCTCCTTGAGGTCACTTGTTACGGCTGCGGTCTCTCTTTTCTCTCTTCTAAAACTCCACCCAGCCTGGCTTTGTCCTTATTCTGCTGTCCCTTCTTTCCCACTGCCTCCTCGACCTCTTAGATTTTTCACTTCACTTCTGAGGATGGTTCTGTGGCCTATTTTATATAAATCAGTTTTCTCTTTCTGGCCTGTCTCCAATTCCCTTCTCTACTCATAACCTTCATCATTTCAGCAAATGCCCAGGACTTGAGTGTCACCAGCAGAGAATTCTCTTGAGAAGGCAGGACAGAGGGAAAGAGAGCAGACGCTGGGTGTGTAATTTTTCTGCCTGTCAGACAGCCGTTCTCAGCAATGGTGGAGAAGCGGCAGAGAAAACTGGTGTTTGAGTTGGCCCAATGATCAATCAACCCAAGCATTAAATGTGTGATTATCAAAGATAGATTTGAAGTTTGCAGTCATGTGTGAGCAACGTATTTGTTGGTACGCTAGTTGTTAGAGTTGACGTATGTAGGGATCACTTTGATGTGACTTTATTTTCAAGCATTTCTTTCACTGCGCTTTTATTTTATATCACCTTCCTTGGCAGTTTTCGAGGCTTAAACACAGGGATTTCGGATTCCTGAACTTTTACTTTATTTTCCAAACAGGTTTGCTTTGACTGCTGCCTCTTGTTCCTTTTGAGCTATGGGATGCTGTCCCTGACTGTCCCTTTCCCTGAAGCGCTCTTTCTCCGGATCTTTGCGTAACTGGACCATTCTCATGCTTTAGATTGAAATTCAAATATCACTTTTTCAGAGGGCCTTCTCTGACCAGCTTATCTAAAAGAACACTATCCTTATTGCCAATCTGTTTAGCTTGATGGTTTATTTACTTATTCTTACATGTCTTTTCACTAGAATATAAATTCCATTAGGAAAGGGATTTTTTTCGGTCTCATTTACCACTGTCATCCCTACACGGTCTAGCTCTGTGTGCAGGACTCATAGATTACAATTTCGCGTTGAATGTGATTACAATTCGATGGATTCTTTCGGGATTTGGCAATTAGGATTTTCCTAAGGTGATACTTTCTACATTAATATGTACGGATACTTCTCCTTTTATTCTCCTTTTTTTTGTTTTTAAAAGAGAGGCATCTTATTTATTTATTTATTTATTCATTTATTTGTGGCTGTGTTGGGTCTTCGTTTCTGTGCGAGGGCTTTTTCTAGTTGCGGCAAGTGGGGGCCACTCTTCATCGCGGTGCGTGGGCCTCTCACCGTCGCAGCCTCTCTTGTTGCGGAGCACAGGCTCCAGACACGCAGGCTCAGTAGTTGCGGCTCACGGGCCTAGTTGCTCCGCGGCATGTGGGATCTTCCCGGACCGGGGCTCGAACCCGCGTCCCCTGCATCGGCAGGCAGACTCTCAACCACTGCGCCCCCAGGGAAGCCCCTATTCTCCTTCTTAATTAAAAGCCAGTGGATTTATAGTTACTGATAACTTACGCTAATACTTGAAATTACTTTTATATTACCGCTATCAAAATTTTTTTTCCCTGAATTCTATGACCCTATGATAGTGTTCTCTAATAAGCCAAAAAGCCCAGACATGATATCAACCAGGTAATTGCTTTACAAGAGAAAGGTGACTCTGAAAGGGAAGACAGTTCAAGAAGGATGGGGGGGGGGCGTATCTTGGGATGAAATTTGGAATCCTCAGTTATGGAAAGTGTGGGTGCACACGCAGTGTTGTGAGTGCGGATTTTAAAGGAGCAGATATAGGTGGGAGAGAAAAATATGACAGACAAGCACAAACGCAGGAAAAAGAAACCCCACAAGGTTTATGAAAAATGTGAAAGACGGCAAAAGGATGCTTTTAGAGTTCTAATAATAAAAGAGATAATCAAGAACTCTCTGCTGGTTGTAGATAGTGTGATACGAACAGGTGGAAGGGAGAAGGCAGAGACTATTCCTGTTCGATTTGGATTTTGTTTCCTCAGGGGGAATGGTGCTCAGACTGGGGAAACTAGAGCACAGATATTTGATACGTGGTTGAAACCTGAGGTAAATAAAAACTCATTTGACAGTCTCTGACTATTAAAAAATAAAACCTCAAGTTTTTGATGGGTGACATGATCCCAGGCCACGAAAAGACCTAGCACATGTAATAGAGAATTTTTGTTTTGGGCAATTATTTGAAAATCATGGAGACACGAAGAAGATCCAACAGGTCAAACCTAAGAAAATGGTGTCTGTATTATCAAGATCGGAAAACCTGTCAGACACCTGGAAGTTCAACACAGCGCTAGAAATATACCATGAACATAAGGAGGGAGATTCATGGCTAGTTCATCTCCTTTCCCAAAGAATTTTGTCTAATGAGGGATTTTTCCAGCTGGAAAGCAGTATTTAGAAACTTTTTAAACAGACATTTAAATCTAGTTAAATTTGTTTAAAATGTCTCATACCTTTTTTTTAACCCATGACTTGTATAAAGACATAAAAGTTTTGCTTATCAATTTTGTGGTTCTCTCCCAGAACCTGGGAGAGACAGATTCTATGATGGAGGAGAATCATTGTTCAAAATGACTTCGTCAGATTGGAAAGATAGGTGGAACTCAACAAGAGCATACTTCAGGTGGATAAAAGCGACATCCTGGATTTAGGGTTTAAAAAACAAGTTTTGTGAGTGTTGTTAGGCAAACACAAATGATGAAGACACCTGGGACATTCAGTTGATTCCAATAAAAAGCAATGAAAGTTTGCATTTTATGCAAGTATGTAACCTAGATCAAAGTTGGCAGTAATAACTATGCTATTCTGACTGTATCTGGGACATTGTATTCGTTGTAAGTAGGGCACTGACAAAACTCAGTGAAAAGACAAAGGCGATAAAGGTCCTGTGAATTCTATCCCACGTGAAATAATTGGGAAAACTCTGGACGTTTAACAAAGAGAAGAGAAGACTTAGGTGAACTTGAAGGCTCTTTCTCAATGTGTGAAAGACTGTTACATGAAAGCTAGAGGACTAGGTCTGATTCTTTACAGTAACAGCTTGTGACCATTATAATATTTCAGTTTCCCAGGAGAGACACATTATAATTGCACATGACTTTTCATCCCATCTTTTCTTCTTACATATTTTTAGTATATCATCATCATAGTACTACCTTACGTTGCATAGGGTTTTAGAGGTGTGGTTCACATTACATTGATTGGACCCTTATCACAAATGTGGACGATAGCAAGGGGGTTATTATCATTTCCATTTTGTAGAGGAGGAACTTAAGTCTAAAGAAGTTGGTGATGAATTCTGCCCCAGGTGAGATGGCTTTTGAGTGATGGTACTCTGGACAGAATTTTGGATTTCTAGGGCCAGTGCTATTTCCACTAACATATGCTTCTTCTAAAGGTAAAACCTCTCCAGTTAATTAAGACTCAAAACAGTGTTGGTTTTTTTGACAAGAAAAATGATGAGTTCATGCTCTTTCCAACAAGTCCTTCAGTTCATCACCTTGGGCGTGTGTCATGGCACACACCCTAAATAGCGACTATTAACTGAAGTGACACAGGGCCTTGGGTGACATGTACAAGAAAACCAATGAGATAGCACAGATTTTAAGGGAATGGGAAAGATTTCCTCTTTCAATATTTGCGTCAGTTTTGAGAGCAGAAAGAGCTGGAGGATGATTAGTTAGCATGTCTTTCCTATTATACATAATTTTTTCCTTTTCTTGGTTTCAGCACCTTTTCCCTTCTTTCAGCAAATTGTTTTTAAGAGCACGTAAAGACTCTTAGATCATGTAAACACTCTAGCAAAGATGGAGATAAATGTTTAAATTGTTGCCAGTTGCCTATGTTTATAAGTTAAAACAGGCTATTGTACAGTTTCCAAAATGTTCACGTTCGCTAATATTACAGTGGTTAAGAGGGCGGTCTCTAGCATTTTGTTGTACGATTCCGCCATTTTTGACCTGGGTGACCCTAAGCAAGCTATTCAACTCCTCCAAGACACGGTGTCCTCATCTGTAAAACGGGTATGATTAATATCAACAGAATGGAGGTGTTGTGACAATTCAATGAGATAATCCTTATAAAATGCCTGGAACAGAGGAATGGTCTATACATATTAGCTATTTTTATTGTTCACTACGTAGCACTTAAGATTGGGGTGAGAGTAAGGAACAAGAATGATTAAAGAATTTGCGCCTTCTTTTTTTGTGTATGGGGATGGAGATAATTAGCGATACTAGAAATGCATTCTGGATCTGTCAGCTGGTGTTTGTTTTTCTCTGGCGTAGGCGGGATATGTGGAAAGTTCGCTTTTTGCGTACGGGGATTTGCGCACTTTTTGGTAGGAGCCAGATCACCAAGACAAGTGCGTGTTCCTAACCGTTTTGAAGCACAGTGGGATGGATTCTTCCATTCTGGGATTCCACGGCAACTTCTCTTTCCAGAATGCACCGATATTACGTGTGGTTCTTCATCAAACATGGGCTGCTTCAATGCCTCAGATTTATATTAAGGGAAAGAGCTGAAGATGGACCTCTGTTAGCTGACTTGCTAAAGATTACCTAGAAAATCGAATTCTAGAGCTTTTTCCAGGAACTTTTTCAACAAAGTTCAGCATTCTAATCATAAAGAGGGACTATGAAAAACAGAGCTACCCCGAGTGCGATTAGTAAAAACGGGGCAAGAGCCATCCTGAAATGTCAGGCATTAGTGATGAACTTAAATAGGTTTTTCGTAATAGAGTTATACTTTCGATGTGACATTTGCAAATGAGCTCCCAGCCCAGGATGATTGCTTAAATCTTTTTCTCTGAACTATGATTTTTCTAATAGCAGACCCTGATATTCTGGGTATCCTTGTTGCCTGGCTTCTGACACAGTGACATATTTCATATGTTTTAGTGCTGGAATAAATCTTCTTTTTCCATTTGCTTGGACCCACTGCCCATGCTCCTTAGCTGTCTGTGACCCATGGGCTCATAGTGTATGGAACATGGACACATTTTCCTCCAGAAAGCCCCACAATTTAAAAGATTTTTAACATTTCAATTATACAATACTGTATTATTAACTTATTCGGTTTTCTACTTCGTTTTGAGATTTTTTTTTTGTATAATTCCCATTTTCCTAGAAAATTACTCATATCAGGCAATCTTTCAAATATGCTATTATAACATGTTATATATATTCTAACATTTACTCTCTTTTCTATTGGTATTTATGACCCCACCTCTTTTCTAATGCCATTTCAGTTGTCTTTTTATTCTTACTAAGGTTTTCCAAAAGGTTATAGTAATGTCATTCATGTTTCCAAATAAATAACATTTTCTATGATTAAAAAAATAGATCTTAACAAATTCTGATACAGTTTCTATAAAAAGTGGTTGCATACTTCCTTGCTTTCCTAAATAGAATATGTGGAACAGAACTTGAACATTTGCTTAGAATCACTGGAAACCCAGTCACTGTGTGATATGTGTGAATGGGATGGTCTTAGGGTTTATTGAGTGGTGCAGGCTGCGTGCCTATGACATATGTGGCCACTTTGCAAACATTTGCTTTTGATTGTTTTTCTTTTCCTTCTGAAGCTGCCACACTAACATGCTATTTATTTCTGCTATTGGTGTGACTATTGTTAGCAGTTTCTCTCTTCCAACTTTCTCTCTTTAATCATCTGTGGGCCAGGATGAAAGATAAGTGAACATTTTAGAATGGTACATAAAATATGGGAAAATGGGCACCGAGTTAAGGTGTATGAGGCCTTCCTATATATAAAATACTTGAGTTTCAGTGTTCAGAATTTGTTGTATGTCTTTTGACCGTGAGATGTTTTCTTCTTTTTCTGTTTCTCCTTCTCGCTCTTGTCTGTAGCTGGCTTTGGCATGTTCTTGTATCGCTGTCATTTAGAGAACTTTCTTTTCACTATCACTATTGTTTGTAGCTCTGTTATAGAACTCAAGTTTCTGTCTTGCATTAGAGTTGTCTGTTGTAAGCTACATGTTCAGCAAATATTTGTGGAATGAATGAATGTTTCTCCTATTTTATGCCATATTAAATTGTAAACTTCTTGAGGTGGAGAGATTATTTTCTTTGTCCTTGTGTCCCCTCAGCACCAGGTATACATTCGAAGTTTGCCAAATGACTGACTGAATAAAATTGTTAGACGACACAGAATTGTTGGTAATAAATAACTCCCAAAGAACTTGATTACTGGGGATAGAAAGACATAGGAAATAGGAATCCATGGGATCATAAATGAGAGAGAGTTTACAGTAAAAAACATGTTAAATGCTTATTAAGTACTGTTGTATATTCTAGAAAAGTGTTTCACTTTTTATTGGGTCAGAGAATGATTGGGAATGTGAGAATGATTGAGACCTGGAGGTATTGGGGAACAGAGGCTGAATAGGAAAGTGAAGAGGAAGTGGGTTTGCCAGGTGGAACTGTCCTACGACGCGGTAGACTCCAGATCCTGCAAAAGTTGCTACTGATGTCATTCTAACTCATTCTGTCTTAACTGTTAGGGAGTCAGAGAGCTTTCACAAATCTTTATTTTTTTTTTTTTTTGTCTGTGTGATTAATTACCCTTTTCAGGAGTAACATCACTGTATTAGTTTCCTAAGGCTGCTGTAACAACCACAAGTGGCTTAAAACCATGTAAGTTCCTTATCTCACAGTCCTGCAGGTTAGATGAATAACAGGTTTCGCTGGGCTACTATCAAGGTGTTGGCAGGGCTACATTCCTTTCTGTAGGCTCTAGGGGCAAATCTATGTCCTTGTCCTTTCTAGTTTCTAGAGGCTGCCTGCATTCCTTGTCTTGTGGCCTCCTTCTGTTTTCTAAGCCTGCAATGGCTGGTCAATTCTTTCTCACATTGTATCGTCCAGACGCTAAGTCTTCTGCCTTTCACTTCCACATTGAAAGGACTCTTGCGATTTCGTTGGTTCCTGCTAGCAAATCCAGGATAATACCCTTCTTTTAAGGTCAGCTGATTAACCACCCTAATTCCATTTACCATGTAACCTAACATATAGGTTCTGGGAATTATGTGGATATCTTTGGGGAGCCATTATTCTACCTACCACAATCATCAAACAAAATATAAGAGCTGAGATTAAGGACAATATCAATAATTGTAGATTTTAATGGTGGAGAAAGCTAGAGAACAGGGAGGTTGGAGCAGAGGGGCTTTGAACAGGGCTCAGAGACAATACAGCCTGGTTCTTTGAAAGCAAGAGAGCCAGTGACCAACATAGCAGGCACCTGTTCCTTGCCTCTCAGGTCCTATAAAACTACCTGTAGGCCAGCCAAACTTTTTTGAAGATTTGGGTGGTCAGAGTTCCAAGTGAGACGTAGCAGGATCTTCATGGAAGACGTGGCGTGTTTTTGAACAGGAATTTGAAGTGAAAGGGCCAAGAGTGTCTTATCCATAGGCGGAGGTACTTACTTTTTTAATATTAAGGAGAAACTGAGAGTTTGAGAAATGAAAGAACCGAAGAAAATTAGTGATGAATTGAGATACAGGATCCAGGAATCCTGTTTTCCTGAAACCATCCAGGGCTCTTCCATGATAAGTGGAACAGGATGAGTCACTTATCCAACAGACTTGATTCAAATAGAAGGATGAATCGTGGTACAGATAACAGCTAATGTGATGCCAGACCTCTCTCAGGAACTGTGGAGATTTCAGACGGATACGTAGTCAAAGGTGATGACTTTCTGAAAACTTGATCGATAAGTATACATCACCAAGATCAGAATGTATTTGAAATTATGAACAGCCTGGAAGACAGCCAATGCCTGAGTAATAACTCCAGGCAGTCCAAATTCATGCCAGCTTCCTCCGTTTAGATAAATTGCTGGAATCTCTCACGCTTGACCCCTCTGGTGTATCAGCTATATGTCAGTTTAGATATAGGTAAATTTCCTATGGGCATTTATTAGCTTTATTAAAAAAAGAGGCAACTGTCCAAAGGCCTCTAGGCATATGCACCCAAAACATAAAATAAAAGAATGAAATTTAGTACTCAGGCTGGCAAACACCTCATAAAAAAGCCAGGCCAGTTCAGCCTACTGAGGCATGCCAGATTGGCAGGCTCGGGCTTGTGTTTTCCCCCAGAAAGTTCACACACCCCTTCTACTGTCTGGTTGGATGGAGAAATAAATTGCAAAGGCAGCCTTGTTTTGGGGACTGAGATCTGGAATCCTTTATTCGAAGTAGGATGGCTGATCTCAATATATTTGAATGAGCCAGTGGTTGGGAGAAACCCTCCCAGGGACTCTATCTCTTTATTACAATGTATCTTCCCCACATTCTCTGACTTGCTGTACCACTCTGATTGATGGCTTTCACCCCTGGAATTCTTCACATTGTCGCTTCCACAGAGCCCACCATTATTCCCTATCTGCCTTCTGACTAAAAGAATTGCTCAGAGACTGCATTGCTCTAAATCAGTGATTTTCCACCCAGAGCAATCCTGCCTCCCAGGGGACATTTGGAAATATCTGGAGACATTTTTTGGTGTCACAACAATGGAAGGAGGGAAGCTTTGGCATCCAGTGGGTAGAGGCCAATGGGCATTGTAGCGTTTCTACCATTTTCACGACTTTTGCGAAATCCACATACAACCTGCATTGTGTTTCGCTTAGTGTTTTCCCCAAATGGAACTCACTCCGAAAAAATTATTTATTTTAAGTTGAGACTTTATATTACTATCATAAACTGAACAATTGTAGCTTTCATAAAAGGAAAGTCATTGTAAAAAGTACATCCAAGGAAGACAAAACAATATTATTAAATTACAAGTTGATACCTGACGGCTGCTATCGTTTCTATGAAATGAGAAATTAGAAAGTTTTAGAGAAGTGCTAAAGAGAAGCACCAAACTTAAATAAAGTTAAATAAAATGGGTTGACGGATTGACAAGAGGATAGTTTTCCCATCCTGTGATTCATTGGTATTTAAGTCCATGTCTTACATTCATTTGATACTGCAAACCATCTTCCACATTGGTTAACGTTATTGTGAACATGTCTCACATTTTGGGAAACACTGAATTATTTTATTCCTCATGTATACACTCTTCTGCCTGGATTCTTGCTTTTTCTGATAGTTTGCCACAGATTTGAACCACAGCTTCAGGCCCATTTTTAGGGTGTGGGTTTCAAATGCTGCATCCAGATAATGGCCACCTATAGCCAGGGCTGTTCCTCTGAATCCGAGAAAATCAGAAGGATCGTAAATTGCAAAAAAAAAAAAAAAAAAAAAAACCTAGAGCCTGTTATTGCCAACCAGTGGCAAATGCCCTCATGGAGTTTTATCGCCCACTCCCAGATCATTAAAAAGCACATCTAGCTGTGATTTCTGTCATAGAGTGTTCTGCCTATGTTTTCCTCTAAGACTTTGATAGTTTCTGGCCTTATATTTCTGGCCTTACATTTAGGTCTTTAATCCATTTTGAGCTTATTTTTGTGTATGGTGTTAGCGAGTGATCTAATCTCATACTTTTACATGTAGCTGTCCAGTTTTCCCAACACCACTTATTGAAGAGGCTGTCCTTTCTCCATTGTATATTCCTGCCTCCTTTATCAAAGATAAGGTGACCATATGTGCGTGGGTTTATCTCTGGGCTTTCTATCCTGTTCCATTGATCTATCTTTCTGTTTTTGTGCCAGTACCATGCTGTCTTGATTACTGTAGCTTTGTAGTATAGTCTGAAGTCAGGGAGCCTGATTCGTCCAGCTCCGTTTTTCGTTCTCAATGTTGCTTTGGCTATTCGGGGTCTTTTGTGTTTCCATACAAATTGTGAAATTTTTTGTTCTAGTTCTGTGAAAAATGCAAGCAGCTCATGCAGCTCAATAACAAGAAAACAAACAACCCAATCCAAAAATGGGCAGAAGACCTAAATAGACATTTCTCCAAAGAAGATATACAGACTGCCAACAAACACATGAAAGAATGCTCAACATCCTTAATCATTAGAGAAATGCAGATCAGAACTACGATGAGATATCATCTGACACCAGTCAGAATGGCCATCATCAAAAAATCTACAAACAATAAATGCTGGAGAGGGTGTGGAGAAGAGGGAACACTCTTGCACTGCTGGTGGGAATGTGAATTGGTACAGCCACTATGGAGAACAGTATGGAGGTTCCTTAAAAAACTGAAAATAGAACTACCATATGACACAGCAATCCCATTACTGGGCATATACCCTGAGAAAACCATAATTCAAAAAGAGTCACGTACCAAAATGTTCATTGCAGCTCTATTTACAATAGCCCAGAAATGAAAACAACCTAAGTGTCCATCATCAGATGAATGGATAAAGAAGATGTGGCACATATAGCCATAAAACAAAATGAAATTGAGTTATTTGTAGTGAGGTGGATGGACCTAGAGTCTGTCATACAGAGTGAAGTAAGTCAGAAAGAGAAAGATAAATACCGTATGCTAACATATATATATGGAATATAAGAAAAAAAATGTCATGAAGAACCTAGGGGTAAGACAGGAATAAAGACACAGACCTACTAGAGAATGGACTTGAGGATATGGGGAGGGGGAAGGGTAAGCTGTGACAAAGCGAGAGAGAGGCATGGACATATATACACTACCAAACGTAAGGTAGATAGCTAGTGGGAAGCAGCCGCATAGCACAGGGAGATCAGCTCGGTGATTTGTGACCACGGAGAGGGGTGGGATAGGGAGGGTGGGAGGGAGGGAGAGGCAAGAGGGAAGAGATATGGGAACATATGTATATGTATAACTGATTCACTTTGTTATAAAGCAGAAACTAACACACCATTGTAAAGCAATTATACTCCAATAAAGATGTAAAAAAAAAAAGCCCATCTTAAATGTACTTGTAATCCTTTTTTGTAGAATTGAAGTGACTCTGTTTCAGAATGTTTATTAGAGTAATTATTCTGGGTCATAATATTCTAAAGAGAAGGACTACAGTCTCTGATATTAACTGATTGCCCATTAAATGTTCCAGTGCATGAGGATGAGTCAGTATCATTATTCATAATATCCACTTTTGGTTCTATATTTTTATCCTGTGAATCAGTTTACAGGTAACGTCATCTTTGTAAACTGCAGGATATACTGAAGGGGTCTGATATCTTTACTGTCTATCTGCTCGCTGGAGAACCTGCAGCAAAATAAGTGATGCTGCATCCTGGCTGCCTTGGCAAAAGGATGGAGAATTGCAACAGGCACTTCCTTACAGCTTTTGAGTTCCCACTTGCCTCCTGGTGCCCTATGCTGGAGTCTCTGGTCCAGGAGACCGACATTGCAAGAATTTCTCCCCCTCGGGGAAAACCAATTAATGTTTCACATTAAAAGGGAGCTATGCTGCATTATGAAAACAGTCTGGGCTTGGCTGAATTCTTTTCTCTCTCTGGAATTGGTTTCTATAATTATCTTCAGACACCACCATAAAAGCCCTCCAATCTTCTTTACCTCATGTTGTTTTTCCTTTGGGGCACCGCTTCTGAACCCATCCAACTTTTCTACGAAGCCGTAATTAGTAGAATAATGTCTAATAATTCCCCCTCATTCTGAAGGGAGCAGAGGCGGCATGGAGTGAGCACAGCAGCAGGTGATGAGGGCTACAGAGGTTCTCCCTGAACTGTATTCAATATCGTCACCATCCCGCAAGCAGTACGCTGCCGCTGTCACCCAGCATCAGCCTCAATGGCCCAGCAGCCTCTGCCTCGGTGACAGCTCAAAACAAGGGAGAGACACGTGCTACCCGTGGTTTTTCTCCGCCCTTTGACTAAAAAAAGCCATCTCCTTTAAAGAACACACATAGGACTGCTCTGTTCTGTCGCTGCAAGATTTTTCTAGGTGTGGAACAAGGTACTTCCAAATTTCCTTAGCGTAGGATGAGGCGTTGCATTATTCATCTCGCCGGCGGGATTCAGGCCCAATAAAATGAGGTTTTAGAGTGAGACGAATGAAACAAGACCTCACTCACTTGAGAGTTTATTATTTCACTCTTAACGTGAGCCATCACGTGTGTTACTCTGAATGCTTGTTAGAATCTCTTTTTGTAGGAAATCAACAGTATGAAATAATTTCCCCAACAGTAAAAATTATATATTAAAGGGCACACGTACTTCATGTCTTTGTTTTTACAGCAGGCGAAGACTTATCTTCCAGCTACTTGTTTTGTTTCTGTTTGTTCTAAAAGGATCCTAAATAAAATGGTTTTGCTTTTAGATTTAAGAGGATGTCCCGCCTGACATGAGCTCAGATAAAAGAAAAGCGTTTATGTGTCATCTCTGGCAGACAGTGAAACTGGTTCCTATATAGACTCATAAATTTTACTGCTGGGAAGGACCTTAAGGAACATTTAGTTGAACCCCTTGTGGGTCATCAAATGGAAGTAATAGCGTGCTGCCTTCAAGATTGAAGTGAAAGTTACTTTCTGAGAAGAAACTTAGGGAAAACAAAACCAACAACCAAAACGTGTAATGAAGGTGATCCGCCTTTTGTAGGAGCAGTCGATCAAAAGACATAAACCTGTAGAAGACCAGTCCCCAAACCCAATTCTGGAGACCTGGTGTTATATGAGGTATGCATGGCTTGGAATGGTCAACCTAACCAATTGTATTGTGCTTGTGCTCCAGACGGGGGTAACACACGGAACGTGGACAGCCTGCAACAGAGATAAAGAAGAGGTGAAGAGAGCACCCATTACTGCTAGAGCCAAAGTCAATTGGCCTGTGTAGTGAGGAGATGTGATACTCATCTAGCAGGGCATCCAGAGGCAGGGCAGGCTTCAGACACAGGCCTTTGGGCTCCAGACCCCCTTCCTTCTCTTCTCTCCCAGTCTTTTCTCTAGGTGGCTTCATCCTGAGGCTACCAGCACAAAGGCTGCAGCTGCCTCACAAAATATCTTACGGAAAAATTTTTTGTTGTCACTGAAAATCAAGAAGAGTTAACCAGAGTACGGATTGGTGAAGTCATCTCTAAACTGAATGCTGTGGAAGTAAAAACTTGAAGCCAGGGGTTGTGAGGACACGTTCATCCCCTGAGACTTCGCAGTGATCATGGCATTGGAGTTTCCTCTGGAGAAGTAACGTAGGCTTGAGCCCAGTTTATCCTATTTTATTCTTGTCTGCAGGACTGGGTGGCCCCAAATGGCATCTGGGATACAAAGGAAAGTCCATACATTAGCTTTTTTGGGAGGAATAATAAAACTCCTCTTGCTCTACTGTGAACACTTAGTCTTACACTTTTTTGTCTCAAGATCAGATGTACATAATATTCTGTAGCAGTTAAGATACAGAGAGCTTATAGGATAGGGAGCACAGCTCAGGGTTAAGGAGGGGCTCCAAGTTTAAATGAAAAATAATGACCTAGAACAAATTGTTCAGAACACGATTTTTTTTTTTTTTTCCAGATTCCCAGTTCAGGGAACTGCCCCAACAGGGTGAGAAATTCTGCACAGCTTCTATACATAAGGACAGATTTTCAGCCTGTGCCAGTAGTTACAGGAAGTGAAGTTTGTAGCACTTGGGAAAATACGGGGAGGAAGATGCCCAATTCATGTTTGATAAATGACCAGTTCAGGCTTAACAGGAAATGTGAATAAAACATGTTGGACTCATAGAAATAGAGGCTAATGGAACTGGGAAGGAGATAGGATGGATCCTTCCTTTAAAAGGACAGGACAAAAGAGGGAAGGAGGGTGTATGAACCAACCACTGAAAGAAAAGAGCGCTAAGAAGCTGCCCATGTAGTGTTAGGGAAACTGAGCTTCAGGAAGACATAGAACAATTCTAAGCAAAGTTTATAGAACAGGCCCAAATGAGGAAGTTGCCGCAGTGTAGCCTGAATCAGAATGTTTGGTTCATCCAGGCACCCTCGCTAATGGACCTTTCGGCTTTGCCTGGAGCGAGGACAGGGTGGTGGGGCAGCCAGAATGCCTGGGCATCGTTGCCCAGGGTGGATCGGATGACCAGGGGGAATGCACAACTGTATAATTCTGCATTTTCTCCTCTCCTTTCCATGAAGGTGATTGATGTTTTTTTGCGGTACGCGGGCCTCTCACTGCTGTGGCCTCTCCCGTTGCGGAGCACAGGCTCCGGACGTGCAGGCTCAGCGGCCGTGGCTCACGGGCCCAGGCGCTCCGCCGCATGTGGAATCTTCCCGGACCGGGGCACGAACCCGTGTCCCCTGCATCGGCAGGCGGACTCTCAACCACTGCGCCACCAGGGAAGCCCGAAGGTGATTGATTTTAAAACCAGAAGGGCAGGAAAATTTTGGAAAGAGGTAACTGAAGAAATAGTGAGAGAATCGCTGTTTGTGTTAAATGAGTTTAAGTCTTTGGCCTGGAGGAACCACATCCCATGATGCTGAGGGTTCTTGGAGAAGTGATGGTGAAATACACTACAGTAAGTCCCCTACATACGAACAAGTTCCATTCCAAGAGCATGTTCATAAGTCCAATTTGTTCGTAAGTCCAACAAAATTAGCCTAGGTACCCAGCTAACACAATCGGCTATACAGTACTGTACTGTAATGGGTTTATAATACTTTTCACACAAATAATACATAAAAAACCCTCACAAAAATAAAGAAAACATTTTTAATCTTACAGTACAGTACTTGAAAAGTACAGTAGTACAGTACAGTAGCTGGCATCCAGGGGCTGGCATCGAGTGAACAGGCCAGGAGAGTTCCTGACTGGAGGAGGGAGAGGAGGTGGGAGATGGTAGAGCTGAATCAGGATCGTCCACAATAGGAGACGGAGGGCGAGCTGCAATTCCACTCACGCCTGACATTGATGGAACGCATGTTTGCATCTTTGAAAGTTTGCAACTTGAAGATTCATATGTAGGGGACTTACTGTATTGATAACCCTGGCGAGGGGGGGCGGCACCAGAAGATGGAAAACATGCTAATTTGGAGAAAGTAGAAAGATGTGGGTCCTCAAGGCATCTATGGGTAGCTTGAGGTTAACTGCCAAACAATTTTAGAGATGAACCTGAAAGGGTGTATGAGTTCACTCAAAACAAGTCATGTTAAACTAACCTCGAATACCATTTGATAGAATTAACAGACTTAGATCGGTTACATGCCACAGCATCGTTTTATAGGGCTTTTTCAGGATACTTCCTGAAGAGGTATTTTCAGGATATCTCATGAGTGTGGGCTGAAACCGAAAGATTAAAGAAATTTACACCAAGAATGAAGATTAGTTGATTAGTGTTAATCTGAGACAGTTGTTTAGCGGCATCCTTCAAGATTCTGTTCCTGATATGTTTTTCTAACAACTTGGATTAATACATAAAATAAGTGCTTACCTAATATGCAGATGTCTTCAACTGAGAGTAGTGACAACATACTGAATGCGAGATTCAGAATCCAAGATATGGGTCTAAATTAGTAAGGTGTACTAATGGAATGGAATGAACGTATCAAACTTATAAAGGAAAAAAAGGCAATGAACAAGAGAGTGAGAAAAAAATGACCTTCATAAATTTATTACCCAAAGCACAAGGCAAACCAAAGAAAACCTGCCGTTTTATTTGATGGTAAGTTAGATGCGCGCCTTGCATTGCGGCTCCCAAATATTGACCCACAATGGCTTGGCTAATACTGCTGGCTGAACTGCTCTATAATATTACATTTAGTTCTAAGCACCCCATGTTCATACGGAGATTACACAACATTCAGTGGCCTACAAGCGAAGGAAGGCGAGAGTCTGGAAACCAGGCTGATGAAAAATGGCGTGTTTGTTCAGTCATTTCAGCAAGCATTTATTGAGTGCCTTATATGTGCCAGTTACTGTGCTAGGCACAAATTGATAATGCAGATTGTCTGCTGGTTAAGGAAAGAGTCTAGTCAGGGCAACTGACATGTAGGCCAACAGCAAAGTACACGGGGCCCACTGGGAGGAGAGAGCACAGAGAAGAGGTTAACCCTTAGGTACATTCTTTTTCTTTTCTTTTTTTTTTTGCGGTACGCAGGCCTCTCGCTGTTGTGGCCTCTCCCGTTGCGGAGCACAGACTCCGGACGCGCAGGCTCAGCGGCCATGGCTCACGGGCCCAGCCGCTCTGTGGCATGTGGGATCTTCCCGGACCGGGGCACGAACCCGTGTTCCCTGCATTGGCAGGCGGACTCCCAACCACTGCGCCACCAGGGAAGCCCCCTTAGGTACATTCTTGATGGATAAAAGTAGTGAACCAGATAGAGACAGAGGGAGAGGTTTCCACGGAGAGGGCAAAGCACGTGGGAAAACATAGTGGCGTAGAAGATCTGAGGGCACTTGGGAGTGTGTCTGGAATGTGGGTGTGTCTGGCATGAGATGATGGCAGAAGTAGGCGGGGGCCGCTCTTGGCCAAAGTAAGGGGTTTAACTTCATCCTTGAAGCACTGAGAACCAGTAAAGGGCTTTAGCAGGTGACATGATTAATAATGTAATTTAGAATGATCACTCTGGCTTTAGCTTGGAAGATGGATTGGAAATGACCGATGCAGTTGTCCAGGTGAAAAGTTATGAGGGCCTGAACTGAGGCAGTAAAGAGAGGAAGATGGGGTCAGATTCTAGAGTTACTAAGGAATTAACATCAACAGAACTTTGATTGGGATGCAGGGAGGAGGTGGGAGGAGTCCAGTTTGATTTCCAGAATGGTTACCGGTGTGACTGGGTACATCGTAATGTGATGGGAGAGGAAATGGAGGAAGAGGAACAGGTTTGAGGAACGGGTCCAGCTTGAGTCTCCTTGGGAAGATCTCTATTGATGGCCAACTGGCAGTTGGGTATATGGGTCTAGAGCCCCAGGAGGGGCCTGTGATACAGCTCCAGGTAGGGAGGCAGGACTGTGGAAGTCGTCCTGGATAGTGTGTGCAAGTGAGGGAAGAAGAGGGTCAGATATGGACACTGGAAACAACAGCATTGACACGACATGCACAGAGTAGCAACACAAGTCTCTGCAAAAGAGATTAAGGGGTAGCCAAAGAGACACAAAGCAAAATTTCAAGCAAGTGTCCATTAGAAATACAAGGTCAGGGACTTGTCACAGTATTTGGCAACCTGAGGGTCACAGGGGCACACGGAGAACAGACTGATTGTATGGTAGGAGTGGCGTTCTGGTCTCCTCGAGGGCTGAGAAGTGGAGGAGAGCCGAGGAAGTGGTGGCCTGGAGGCGGGTGGCTCTGCTGAACCCAGGGCATGGGTGGCAGCTTCCTTCAGGCTTTGCTCCTGCGGTTTCTTTCACAGGGACCTCCTGTCCTTCCCAGCCATTTCTGCCTGCTCAACTCCTGCTAAATCTTCAGAACGCAGATGACAGAGAAAAGGAAACTCAGGCTAGTGTGGTGTCCCTTTCAAGGTGTCTTTGAATGTTGCATTTTCTTCTCCTTCTCACATTCCAAGAGGGTCAGAGACAAACTCAGTGCGGAAAGTCCTGAACTTGACTCTGCCCTGCTTACAGCCCATCTCGTTGCATCATCAGAGTTTCTTCTCCTGTCTTTCTGCCCCAGGCTACTGTGAACGTCTTAACAGTAAGAATCACGCTTTTTCCCTCATCATCACCATTAACACGTTTACTGTACTGCTGGGGTCAGTATTTCGCAAATGCATTAATGTGTCTGTCGGTCATGTTACGTGCTGTTGAAAGAACCGGGGATGTTGATTCTGGAAAATCCATTCATGGGGTTTCGCACCACGAACACGTTCTCCTGACGTAGTGCGTTTTCAGATCATGAGATAAGATACGAGGTAAGATGTGCACAGATCGTCTGAAGATGGTACCTTTTCACTGACCTGCTGGATCCTGACTTGGCTCATGGCCTTGGCCTTACAATGCTTGGTGCTGTTATCTGAGCACTGTTCACACATCCTGTAGAGAAAGCTTATTGAAGACAGGGGCCCCGTTTCACAGATTTGCTAATGTTTTTGTAGTCTTCATAGTGCTTAGCAAATTGCCCACAGCAGATAGTAGATAGTTGACAAATATTTGTCAGGTTGAATGTGAATGGGCTGCAGGGAATCTAGCTTCATTAAAATTAGCAGTAAAACCACACTATATACTGAAAAAAAAATACTGCATAAATCTGAAAATTTGTCCTTGTTCTCAACGGATTACATTTTATTTTTGGCATTTCTTTTATTGGAGGCCTCAGGTGGTCTCTTAGTCATGTCCCAGCAAGAGTACATTGGCAACGGAGGGGAAACCTCTACTGAGAAGGGCGGCTCAGGTGGTCCAGGTCCTGGCTCCACCTTTGACACGTTGTCTGACTTTGCAGAAATGTAGAAATTAGAATGATTTCTCCTCCTCCTCCCCCTCCCTCCCCTTCCCCTTCCTCCTCCTCCCCTTTCTCCTCCTCCCCTTTCTCCTCCTCCTCCTCCCCTTCTTCCTCCTCCCCTTCCTCCTCCTCCTCCCCTTCTTCCTCCTCCCCTTCCTCCTCCTCCCCTTCTTCCTCCTCCTCCCCTTTCTCCTCCTCCTCCTCCCCTTCTTCCTCCTCCCCTTCCTCCTCCTCCTCCCCTTCATCCACCTCCTCCCCTTCCTCCTCCCCTCCTCCCCTTCTTCCTCCTCCTCCCCTTCCTCCTCCTCTTCCTCCCCTTCTTCCTCCTCCTCCCCTTCTTCCTCCTCCTCCCCTTCTTCCTCCTCCTCCCCTTCTTCCTCCTCCTCCCCTCCCTCCTCCTCCTCCTTCCTCCTCCCCTCCTCCCTTCTTCCTCCTCCTCCTCCTCCTCCCCTTCTTCCTCCTCCTCCCCTCCCTCCTCCTCCCCTTCTTCCTCCTCCTCCCCTCCTTCCTCCTCCTCCTCCCCTTCCTCCTCCTCCTCCCCCTCCTTCCTCCTCCCCTCCTCCCTTCTTCCTCCTCCTGTCCTTCCTCCTCCCCCCTCCTTCCTCCTCCTCCCTTCCAGCCTCCTGCTTTGATTGGGTACAGAGCTGGAGTACTGCTAACAATTTACCCAGGAGCCTCAGTTTCTTTATCTGTAGATGGTCTGAGCTCTACACCTAGCTCCAGCTATGAGGATTAACTCAGATGATACATTTACTGTGCTTATCACAGAGATGGTATATAGTAAACACTTCATATGCTTATTTTTGTTATGCTGAGGGGATGTCAACGGATCTGCCTCAGTTTGTAGATTTATATTAGGCTGACAGGAGAATCTGACATAGCTCAGGAACAGGCCCTGGGAGCCAGCTCTGTAAAGACAACTTGTGACTAATGAGTTTCCCAGTTGTGTGGCCTCTATTCCTGCACACCTCGCATTCCATCTGCCTTTGCCTTTTCATGCATGCTCTCCTGGCTGCATCTAGGCCCTTATAACCCTTGTTCTTGGAAAGATTTTGTAACTGCGCTTCCCTTAATTCACTGCTTGCTGTCAGAGGACTCTTCCACGAAGACAGATTTGATGTTAACACTCCTTGGTTTAAAACCTCCAGTGGCTTTCCATTATCTATTTAATCTGTGTAAATGGTCATTTGAGGCCTTCAGAAGGAGACCTCCTCCTTCTGTGACTTACTGAAATGAACTTGGGCTTTGGCGCTCCAGCATCTCTTGTTTAAACATGGCTCTTGGCAAAAGTATTTGACCTTGGTGCTTATTTGAATTACCTGAGCCTCTGTTTTCTCATTGGTAAAATGGAGATTATGTTATTTGCCTTGCGGGTTGATATAAGGCTTAGAGACGATGGAAGTATAGTTGGTGGCTCAAAAAAATGACAGAGATTATCCTGCTACACCGCTTTTGCCCTTTCCTGTTCTTTCTTACCCCGGTGTCTTTTCTCAAATCCAAAACATAGATCATTCCACTTTACCTCGATTTTAAGAATTGAACATCATTATCCTTGAAGATTTCTACCCAGATTGTTATCAAATGTAAACATGACATGTTAATAAAGTCATATTCTTGGGTTTTAATGAAACCAACAACTTTTTCATTTTAAAACTTGATTTTAATGGGCGTACTTCCCTATGTCAGAGACCCATAATTGCTATGAAAATGGGGAGTAAAATACTAAGTTTAGGAAAAGCAAACATGGACAGGATTTCTACTTGTAGTGATTGCCAAGGAGACAACAGAAGATCAATTTTCCTATGTCTTGGCTTGACTTTTCAGCCTACTAGGTGTTCCTTCAACTTAGTAAATATTCATATTTACTGATTCCACTGCACATTTGATCTCCCTCAGAATCATGTCCAGAATACACCTTAAGTGAATACATTTTTTAGCAAGAATGATGCATTACAGAACATCTGAGCTGTAACAAATATATCTTAAAAGTTTCAAGTGGTTTGTTTTGATAAGTAGAGAAGGCATGAATTCAGTTTGGAATTGAATGTTTGAACTTTCTCTTACTTTCTTTTCAATTCTTGTGGGACTGAGTAGTGTTTATTAAAGAAAGTAGAGGAGTGTGTAGGTTTAAGCTGTTTCTTTCCAAGAGGTCCTGGCAGGATAAAGTTATTGATAATTGGATAGACAATATTTCCATCTATTTATGAAAAGGGAACAATAATTATAGTCGTTCCAAAATATAGTAAAGAATTAGAATTAAATACAATTAAAAGCCATTTAAGAAACCCAGAGAGCAGGTAATTAGCTTCATTTGACGATTGGACAGGTGATAGTTTTCTCCCCTTACTTACCTGTGCTCATCCACAGGCAATGCTTGAGCCTGGATCTTTCGATAATTCTTAACTTAAAACTTTTAGCTCTACTGCGGGGTCAAGACCTGTCACACAGCGGATCGTGTGGCATCGAAGATCAACATGAAGAAATGAGATGGGTTCTGCTGTCAGATGATAAATTTGCCTCAGGTGTTCCCAGGCGCAGATGATAAATTTGCCTCTTATCACTTACGTTTCCTCTCTATTTTCAACACGGGAGTAAGAAGAATACAGCAGTTATCTTGTTTAGTGAAATTTCAAACAGTCAAAAATTTCGATTCATCATGCACCTTCTTTCCCAACTCACACATAGAATCATAGCGCTGGGGTGCGGCAAAATGTTCATCTTGAACCTTGAGATGGCTTGGTTACGTCTTACTACCCATAGAGGGCCATGTCGTTCACTGTAGTCTAATTACTTTGAAAATCGACAAGTTGCCTTTGTTATATGTGGTCAGACTCACTACTCTTGACAAATACGAGGGAGCTGTACCTGCTATTGTTGCTAATGCATCTTGTTGTCTTCAAAGGAGATTAAGTGTATTTAGAATTTTAAAAGAACATTCCCCTGAATATGCCCTTGGCATTGGTGTCCTTTCTCTTAGTCAGCGGGTCTGGATACTCACAAAGGAGAGATACCTATGCAGTGTTCTTCTCAGCTTAGGAATCAAGATGGGTATTTTCTGGGTCAAAACCAACCAGTTCTAGAAAGGAACTAAAGCTCTTTAGCCTACACTGGGTGCTAGCAAGATTAAGCTTGTAGAGTTTATTGGATTGATTTGAGAGCTTTTAAAGACAAGCTGCAGCTCGCGGGTCTAAGCTTCTATCCAAATTTATTTACGTCTTGCATTTTGCCTCCAAATCCTCCACTGAAATCGTCTGGTTGCGCTAGCCAGAACTGACAGCAATAGGAATTCACTTAATGGACAAATCAGTTTCCCTTTACCATTTCTTATTGCTTGCATCTAAAGTCAAGACCCTAGACTTCTTCCCCTTGTCCAGTCTCCATCTCTCTTCAACCAAATTCAGACACGCAGGCATCTCATGCCTCACCTTCTCTTTTGCCTCTAACCTAGACCACATCCAGCTGCTGCTACCATTTTATATCCTACCTTTGCCTTCGCTCCCCATTTACCCCACTTTATAAACCTTGGATCACAAAACAAGAAGAGATAAACTGTGTCTTTATGAACCATAGGCACTGCTTTTGAATATTTATGCATTTAGTTTTTCTTATGGTACTTCACCCATGCACAGAACTTAATTTCCTCAAAAGATAACTTGACAAAAATCTTTGAATAAGCTAAGTGATGTTCAATCATCTAGCATGATAAAGCAGTGTATGGTGGTACCTCCTAGTAGTTGTGATTTACATTTCTCTGATAATTAGCACTGATGAGCATCTTTTCATGTGTCTATTGGCCATCTATATGCCTTCTTTGGAGAAATGTCTCTTTAGGTCTTCTGCTCATATTTTGATTGTTGTTGTTGTTGTTATTGAGTTGTATGAGCTGTTTGTGTTTTTTGTAAATTAAGCTCAACAAGGGTTTCTTTAATGAAGTTTCAGTTAGGCTGGTAATAATATTTGACAAACATTAACACAGCATACCTTTTCCCATTCTTTTGACCTATTTGTGTCCTTATTTTTAAAGTGGGTTTCTTATAGTTGGGTTTTGCTTTTTTTTTTATTTGGGTGCAATCTCAACAATTCTGCTTTTTAATTGGGTTGTTTAAACCATTTACATTTAATGTGATTATTGATATAGTTGGCTTAAAATCTACATATTTTGTGATTTGTTTTCAATTTGTCCCATTTCTTTGTTCTTTTCTGTCTTCTTCTGGATTGCTTTTAATTATACCATTTGATCTCTTTTGTTGTCTCGTGTACTAGCTCTAACTCTTTGTTTTGCATTGTGAGTGGTTGTTTCATGGTTTATAATATACATCTTTAACTTGTCTTAGTCTACCTTCAGAGATATTATACCACTTAATATGTTTATAAGACCTTACAATATAATTCCATTTCCCACATACTGGACACTGTATTATTATTGTTATACGTTTTACTTCTATATACATTATAAACCTCACACAACAGTATTATTTCTGTTTTAACAAGTCAGTCTTTTAAAGGTAATAAAAACTAAGAACAAAAACTATATTTACCCATTTCTGGCACTCTTCATTTCTTTGTGTATATCTAGATTTTCATATGGTTTTCTTTCTGCCTAAATGACTTTCTTAAATATTTCGTGTAGAGCAGGTCAGCTGACGATGAATTCTTTCAAGTCTTATGTGTCTGAAAAGTTTGTATTTTGACCTTATTTTTGGGTATAGAATTCAAGGTTGACTTTTTGTTCCCCTTTCAGTACTTTTAATATGATGCTATGGTTTACATTGTTTCCAAAGACAAGTTCACTCTCATTCTTATTTTGTTCTTCTGTCCACGATGTTCCTTCTTACTCTGTCTGCTTCTAAGACATTTTTCTTTTTCTTTCTTTCTTTTTTTTTTTTTTTTGCGGTACGTGGGCCTCTCACTGTTGTAGCCTCTCCCGTTGCGGAGCACAGGCTCCAGACACACAGGCTCAGCAGCCATGGCTCACGGGCCCAGCCACTCTGCGGCATGTGGGATCTTCCCAGACCGGGGCACGAACCCATGTCCCCTGCATCGGCAGGCGGACTCTCAACCACTGTACCACCAGGGAAGCCCTAAGACATTTTTCTTTATCATTGGTTTTAAGCAATTCAATTATGTTGTGTCTTAGTTGACTTTTCTCCATGTTTCTAGGTTTGAGGTTCCTGGTGCTTCTTGGAGTTCTAGATTTATAATTTTCATCAAATGTGGAAAAAAGCCAGCCATTACTTTTTCAGATGTTTTTCCCATACTCCTTTTCCTCTCCCTTGAGTGTAGTTTTTTCACAGGTCATTGTTGCTTCATTCATTTTCTAAAAGTCTCTTTTTACTCTTTGTTTCATTCCTGAGAGTCTTTATGGCTACGGGACAAGTTCACTCATGTTTTATTTCTATAATGTCTAATCGACTAGTAATTCCATCTAACATCCAAGGTATTTTTTTTTATCTCGGTCATTTTTTTTTGTCTCAGTCATATTGTTTTTAATCTCTAGAAGTTTGGTTTGATCTTTTAAACTATTCTTTTATGTCATAACATGTTCAATTTTTCATCTAGCTTTTTGAAAATATGGAATAAAGTTATAATAATCATTCTAACATCTTTGTCTATTAATTCTACCAATTGCCTCATTTCTGGGTCAGTTTTGCTTGATTTATTTTTATCCTCATTATAGGTCATATTTTCCTACCTCTGCATGCCTGGTAATTTTTTTAAAAATATTTTTATTTATTTTGTTGTGCTGGGTCTTAGTTGCAGCAGGCGGGCTCCTCAGTTGCGGCTCACCTGCTCCTTAGTTGCAGCACATGTGCTCTTTAGTTGCCACCGGTGGGCTCCTTAGTGGCAGCTCACGGACTCCTTAGTTGTGGCACGTGAACTCTTAGTTGCAGTATGCATGTGGGAATCTAGTTCCCTGACCAGGGATTGAACCTGGGCCACCTGCATTGGGAGCGCCGAGTCTTAACCACTGTGCCACCAGGGAAGTCCCGTGCCTGGTAATTTTTGATTAGATGCCAGACATTGGGATTTTACCTTGTTGAGTGCTGGATAGTTTTCAAATCTTTATAAATATCCTTGAGCTTTGTTTTGGGATACAGTTAAATAACTTGAATAGTCTGATTTTTTTCTAGGCTTGCTTTTAAGCCTGATTAGGCAGCACCAGAGAAGCATATAGCTTGCATCTAATATTGCCCCCGTACTGAGGCAATACCTTCTGGACACTCTATTTGATATCTCATGAATTAAATGACTTCCCACTGGGACTGGTGGGAGCAGACACTGTTTCTGATCTATGTGAACTCCAAAGATTTTTTCCTCTGCTTCTTTTGTGTTCCATTTCTTTCTTTAGTCTCAGGTAGTTTCCTCATACACGTGTGCTGACCAGTATTACCCTGAAATTTCAACTGAGCTCTTCTGCAGTTTCTGTAGTTGTTTCCTCTCTTTACTCTGCCCCACAAACTCTAGCAGTCTTGTCCTCCCTGCTCTCTCAGCTTTATTTCTTCAACTCAGAGATACCACTGTCTCTCCTAGATTCCTCCTCTATGCGTTGCATCCTGGAAACTCTCTTCAGTTAGTTAGCTGAGGTATTATAGGACTTATCTCATTTGTTTTTCCCTCTCTTAGTAATCACTGTCCTGTGTTGCCTGATGTTCAATTTCCTAAAACTTTTTTTTCCCCATATATTTTATCTGTTTATAGTTGCTTTAGGTGAGAGGATAAATCAGTTCTCTAATCTCCATTGTGATTGATAGCAGAAATCTCTGTTAATCATACTGAAAGCTTGTCAACCTATCAAAGTACATTTCCAGAACTGGAAAAGTTTTACCTGCCTTTGCAGGAAATATATTGAATCTGATCAAGTCTTTCCATTATTTGGGTTCCCGTCTGTTAATTTGTCATCTGCTCAGAAAAATATAGCAAAAGGTCTTCTGTCATCAATTTATTAGTCAGTTATTTTATATGCAAAATTGGTACAATACTGTCAGCCTTCAACTTTCATAGAGGTATATATATATACCTTTTTCATTAAGGTACACAGAAATATTCAACTTCAGGCAATGACTGAAAAAACTTTGGAAATGGAACTTCATGAATGCAAACCATAGCAGTGTATATTTCATGGCTAAAACCTGAAGTAACAGTAGATCCTTCCATTTCTAAAATTCTCTCATTTTGTTTTTATGATAGCCTCCAAGAGGGACAAATTGTTTTTTTAATATTTGCTAAGTAGAACTCTTCAAAAATGAGTCAACCATGTTCAGCATAAATGGAATATCAAAGGCTTTTGTTAAAATGAAATAAGAGACTTAGGGATATAAATATTTCTTGAACAACTAGCATTGGGAATAAAAGACCAAGAGAAATAACAACAAATTAATTCCTTAACTGTGCTCTTTTTCAAGATGCTATTGGTTTTTGTGAGTTCTTTCTCTGTCTACAAGCATGTTTACATGTATGTAAAGCTATGTTTGTGTATGCATGTGTGTGTATGATATTATTACAATTGGAAGAACTGTGTGGATCATGTATTACCACTCTGATCACTTAGAGGAGCCTCTACCTAATATAATGTCATGCCTCAAGTTACTGGCACAGGAGGACAGAGTACACATCTCCTAACTCCAAGTCCAATAAAATTCCCTCTCTGCTTGTTTCTGTATTTCTCCTTCATTCTTACAGTGGAGGAAACATATCTGGAAAGATTTTACATTATTCTACATCACAACTCATTTTTTCCCATGGAAATGATTTTTTTCTACCCATTAAAATAATTTACGTGAACCACAGGTTATTTGATAGTCGGGCATGGTTCTCTAGGCCATGGGTTCATCATATCATGTGTTCAGTGTTGAATTACGAAACCATTTTATCTTAGGTGCTAGTATCTGTATCATATTTTTTAATCCATCAATTTACAATAGTCATTAAAGATAGAGGGGACAGTTTCTTATAGTTTTTGGTACTTCTTGCCAAAATAATTAACGCACTGGACATGTCATTTATCAAGCATTCCATCTGTCCTTCTGCACCTTCCATCCCTAAAATACAATAGCTCAAGAAACAGTTACAAACTGTATTTATTTGCTGATCACTCCTCAGCACTCAGGTCAGTAGTCTTAATGAAGTGACGTCTCTTCTCTACAAGAGAAAGTCTTGTGTTGCATGAAGTACAATTTTACAGAATAGGATCTTTGGTAGATAGAAGTGGCCACAAATACTTGACAATTTCTCCTACCAAGAGGTGGAGTAATGTCCCTACTGCTTGTGTCTGGGTTATCTTAAGACTCGCTTTGATCAGTATATTATGTATAATATACTTACATAATGTGTAAGTGACATTATGTGAGACCTGAGCTGAGACCTTCTAAGGCTTTTAAGTTTGTTTTAGTTCTCCTAGGACCCTGTCTCCTGGAGGGTGAGAGAGACCCAGATACCTCAGTTATCTCAGTCATTCCAGTCGTCCCAGCTGAGACCCCAGACATGTGAGTGAGCCCAGTTGACACCACATGGAGCAGAGATGAAATTGTTCCAGCTGAATGCATTCCAAATTGCTGACCTACAGAATCACAAGCAAATTTTTATTTTAAGCCACTAAGTTTTGTGGTAGTTTCTTACACAGCAAAGGCACGTGGATACTGTACAGATGAAATGCCCTCCACCTCTGCCTTCCTTTTTCCTTCCTTTTAATCAGCCTTTTTAATGACTTCAGTTTCTCTTCTCTGGCCCTTTAAAAATCTGTCATTTGTTGTATCATACTCTATGCAATCCATTTGCTATTAACTACTTATATAATGTTTTATAGGAGCGCAGTCTTTTTTTTTTTATTATTTTTTTTGGAGCGCAGTCTTAAAAAAATCTGTTTATTTAATTCTCCTAGAACTCTTATGAAATAAATAGATGGCAGTGGTATTCCATTTTAAGACGATGAAGCAATGCTTTGCGTTAATATAATACCTTTTTTTAGAGAAGCTGACTTTGCTTTGTAGACATGATCTCACCATTCCTTTAACTGTGCAATGAGATAGATAAAATGGGATCAACAAACTTAATGACTTCATGGAATTTCTGGCGCGGTTAGTGTTCCTTTCTTTTGCTGAATTTTTATATATGATATAATAGGTAGTCCATGTAGGAAATAATCACAAAGGCATAACAGAATGTTTTACTTTGTTTATACAGAACCAAAGGATAGGCACAGTTACAGATTTTTGAGTTTATTTGAGGAAGATAAAAACGATTTACCCTCCGGTTTTCCATTCCTAACATTTTCCCTCTTAAGGTTTTGTCCTTTAGGACATCTGCTTTTGCTTTTAGGGGTTGTGTGAATTGGTTAGCTGCTAAAATTTGTTTCATCTTAGAAAGTTTGGAAGGGGCGTGTTTGTTAACAAGTGTCCTTTGTTTTTTGGAATTGGAAGACCTGCCTCCTGTTTCAAAAACACATTTAGTTGTAGCCACCACCTCATCACAGGACGTATTGTCTTCACATTCCTAAGCTCAAGTAAAGATTTGCCCTTAAATTTGTGACCTAGGAACATGTTCGTTTATGAGGAAAATCTATCCTCAGGTCTGTAAACCTACCAAAAAGGTATAAAATTTGTGTGGATATGCCCTTTTTTTCCTGGAAAAGCATAGCTTTCATCAGTTTTCCAGCAAACTTGTTGTTCCCCAGTGTTTGAACCTGTATCCCAGGAGCTCAGATTTTATGACATTTCTCTATTCCTGCTTCAGTTTCACCAAGAATTATGCTCCCATAGCATCAGTCACATAATCTAAATATATAATTCCTTCAAAAGAGTAGTCCATTCAAGGGCACATAAAGAGCAAATGTCAGTATTAGGAAATTAACAGTGAAATCATGGCACGGAGGAAGTTGTTGTATACGTCATTGTCTTAGTTTGAGCTGCTGTAACAGAACACTATAGACTGGGTCACTTAAACAACAAGCATTTATTTCTCTGGAGTCTTCTGGAATTCTGGAGTCTGGAAGTCTAAGGTTAAGGTGCGAGCACCGTCGGGTTCTTGGTGAAGGCCCTCTTCTTGGTTTGTATCTTCACATGGAAGAGAGCTCACTCTCTTACAAGGGCACTGTGCCCATCATGGGGGATAAATTCTCATGACCTAATTACCTCCCAAAGCCCCGACCTCCAAATGCCAACACATTCAGGCTTCAACATATGAATTTTGGGGGGACACAAACACTGTCTAAAGCAGATACTAACCCACATTATATTTCATTAGAATTATAGTGTAGTGTTTCTCAGACTGTGGTAGAGGAAAATCAGAATTACCTGGACCTTTTCACCAGACGAATGAACAGGAACTTTGAGGAACAAGGGCTTTGGAATCTGTATTTAGACAAATTTCTTTGATGATTTTAACATACATTGAAATTTGAGAACCACCAATAGACAGTATATTGGAAAACTACGATCTGTTTTTCTTTTTTAATGAAAAATGAATTCAAATACACAAAGAATATAGATCTATTTCAAAACACAGCAGGAGTTGTAATCAGTGAGTCATGTGTTCAACCAAATGTAATTAATTTCATGCTGGATTTGGTTATGGTCTTTTTTTTTTTTTTAAAGTGAAGGGAAAACTGACATCCCCTTTGTTGAGACAGTTTATGAAATGCTATCTTTTGAGAGAACACTTAGATGGCACTGTGTCTGTCTGATGGGAAAAGGTTTTAAGCTCTTGTCTGTTCATCTTGAGGTTCTGTTGCACTAGGGAATGAAACACTCAGTGTGTTATATCCACAGAAGCAGAAAGTACTTTCTTCCCCCAGCCCCTTCTTCCTAAGATGTCATATCTTGAAGAGAAACAAAACAGAAAAGGAACAAATTTATTCTCAGGGAGCTTGGAGGAGCATGAATTATTTATTCTCAGAAATTCTCTACTATCTTTGCATGAAAGAGAGCCTTATTATTAAAAGTGAATGTTTCGTTTTCTGCATGTCCATAACTGGGCGATCAGCACGGACTGGCTGTTAGATAGCTCCCTCCTTGGAGACCAAGCTCCCCAAGGCAGCCTCTGCAGAAGCCAAGTTATTTTTAAGACAATAAAATCGTTGGAACTGATATATTAACCCCCAAAATTGATGTGACAGAGGTCTGCCACTGAGGCAGTCTAAAAGGAAGAAAAGGCCATTAAAATGATCCCAATTACCTTTTAATTATGAATTAACACATTTGCGTAAATCACAGCCCAGAGAATTTCTGGGTGCTTGTGCATGTGTGTGTGTAAATTGCCTATGTTTATGAGCCTTCCTATTTTCTCTCAGCTAGGTTGGGCGGTAAATTCTTCACTACCTTCGTCCTGGAGCACAGGAAGTCAATTCTGGCCTGGGGAAAAATTTACATTTTCCCTTGGTAATCTCATTCCCTCCCCATGCCACACAGTTGTGCAAATGTGAACAATTGTTTTGTCTTTTCCAGTTCACACTGGGTTTCTCTAGAGCTGAAAGAGCATGGTGCTTCTTTGATACAATAAATTTTGGTTAGGAAGAGGCAGCTGGACATTTTAATCCTGGAGGGATAGAAGCTAAAAGGAGAATTACGAATTAGCCTTGTCATTCTCCTGGGCAGTGGCTTTGGGGGTTCTAGCTTCTGGTGGCCCACCTAGCAACCTGGTTCTCTTTGCTCTAGGGAAGGTGGTAAGCTGTTAGCATTTTATTCCTGGAAATATAATACTAGCTGTTTGGAGTCAGCTCTTCTTGTCTTTTTCAGAGTTGAGGGAGACCCCGGCATTGGAATCATTGTTAGATAAACCCCTGTGTGTCCCATGTACGTATACTGTCCTGCTTCACTAGAGAAAAGGCCATGTTTGTTGACTTCCCTTTCTTAAAATAAGTAACCTTTTTTAAAAATAAATTTATTTATTTTATTTATTTATTTTTGGCTGCGTTGGGTCTTCGTTGTTGCATGCGGGCTTCCTCTAGTTGGGGTGACCGGGGGCTACTCTTTGTTGCGGTGCGCGGGCTTTTCATTGCGGTGGCTTCTCTTGTTGCGGAGCACGGGCTCTAGGCACGCGGGCTTCGGTAGTTGTGGCACGTGGGCTCAGTAGTTGCAGCTCACGGGCTCTAGAGCGCAGGCTCAGTAGTTGTGGCGCACGGGCTTAGTTGTTCCGCGGCACATGGGATCTCCCCGGACCAGGGCTCGAACCCATGTCCCCTGCATTAGCAGGCGGATTCTTAGCCACTGTGCCACCAGGGAAGTCCCCAAATAAGTAACCTTTTAAAGAAAAATGTCAAGGCTGGTGGAGGGCAAAATTTAAAGAAAATAGCTGATCTGCAGTGTCACAGCCCGCCTCCCCCATCTTAGACATTCCCACTCCCACAAGTGCTCACGGCCTTTGTGCCACCAACAACCTTCCCCACTCTGATTTCCATGTCTCTTTCCTTTCTGTCTTCCTGTCATTTTCTTCTTATTATTTAAGAGCTTGATATATTTCTATGAATCAAAAGATCAGAAACAACTCAAATGCCCATCAGTAGAGAGGGCTGGTGAAATAAAGTGTGGCACATCCAGTCAATGAAATACAGTGGAGCTGAAATAAAGGACGGACACGCTCCATCTCTCCATAAGAAGAGATCTCCAAGATTCATTGTTAAGTGCAAAATAAAAGGCACAGGGCAGTGTGTGTATTGTATCTTTCATGCCAAAAAAAAATGGTGGGGGAATAAGAATCTGTATCCTTATTTACTTGTATATGCTTTTAAAAAAAAAACCTGTCTGGAATGATACATTAAAAAAAAAAAATGGAAAAAAGACAGCAACCCTGGTAACAGTGGCGAATGTGAGGTGGGGAGAGGTTAGCTGGGCAGAGATATTTCGCCAGCTCGTGTTTGGTTAACATTTATTTATCTTTACATGAAAAATGGGCTTTTCATTGAAGTATAACAGAATCATCAGAAAACCACAAAGAGCCTTAGTCTACGGCTCAAAGGGCTCGTCTGTACAGTCAGCACCCACACCTGGAAACAGAACGTACCAGCACGTCAGCAGCCTGCTGGATGCCAAGAACTCCTTTGCCTTAGTGGTCCTCCGGAGCTGCTCCTACTGGTTAAACATGAATCTGTAAAAAGAAGGAAAATCGTGACTCCCATACAAATATAAAATGCGTATGGGTCGACAATTTTGACTCATTAATTAATGAGGAAACTGGTCAAGTATAAAACAACAAAATAAAACCCAAAACCATTCCAAGGGAATCCAAAGAACGGACACACGGATAGCCAATTAGGAATGTTGAAATGAATTAGCTAATAGATGCACAATTAGCCAATACGCACGGGGCAGTAGTTAACTACTCTTCACCTGACAAAATTCATTTGTGCGAGTATAGACCAGAATATTTTGTATTACTATCCGTTGTCTACAACATATAGAGCTATAAGGTAGCTCTAAAATGATGAAAGGCACCGGACCCTGTAGATACTCAGTAATTTTTTTTGCCCGTTGCAAGTCCTTCCCTATTTTTTCTGACATATCAGGCAGTAATTTTGTCTGGTTTTAAACATTGTATGAATAGACTCATACATCACAGTTCTGGTTGCTTTCTTCAATGTGGTGTTTATTAGATTGTTTGCTTCATTGTGTACAGTTTTTGTAAAATTCATCTTCATTGTGTGAATGTACCACAATTTATTAACTCTGTTGTTCATGGACACTTAGATTTTGTTTCCTATTTTGAGCTAAGAAACTAACTCAGAGGTTGGTAAACTTTTTCTGTAAAGGAACAGATGAGAAATGTGTTTGGCTTTGCAGGCCTTTTGGTTTTAGTTACAACCATACAATTCTGCTGTTGTTACAGGAAAGCAGTCATAGTCAATACATAAATGAACAGATGTGGCTGTGTTCCAATAAATCTTTATTTACAAAAAGAGGTACAGGGCCGGATTTGGAGAGCAGACTGTAGTTTGCTAACCTCTGACCAAACCTTCTACATAGGTAAAACTTACTGCTTATTTTAATATAACTTCACTATTTCAGGAATCATTTGACCTGGTAGGTATAAATTACAAATAACTTTATTGTTTACAGAACTTACCAAGAATCCCATTTGAACAAAAATCGGACTGTTCGCCTTTTCAAGCAATAGCACCAAAGGATGGTTTACTTTCCAAGACTCTTTGAAAGCCTGAACTCAAAATACTTGCCTTCCTATGTCCATCAATCCTAAATGATTATATATATATATATAATATGTTTTTAAAAACATATATATATATATGTTTTTTAAATTGGGGTATAGTTGCTTTACAATGTCTTGTTAGTTTCTGCTGTACAAAGAAGTGAATCAGCTGTATGTATACATATCTCCCCTCCCTCTTGGACCTCCCTCCCACCCCCCCCCCCCGCCCCATCCCACCCATCTAGATCATCACAGAGCACCGAGCTCTGTGCTGTACAGCAGGTTCCCACTAGCTATCTGTTTTACATGTGGCAGTGCACATACGTCAATCCCAATCTCCCAATTCACCCCACCCTGCCAACCCCATGTCCACATGTCCGTTCTCTACATCCACATCTCTATTCCTGCCCAAATAGGTTCATCTGTACCATTTTTCTAGATTCCATATATATGTGTTAATATACGATATTTGTTTTTCTCTTTCTTACTTCACTCTGTATGATAGACTCTAGGTCCATTCACGTCTCTACAAATGACCCGATTTCATTCCTTTTTATGGCTGAGTAATATTCCATTGAGTATATGTTCCACATCTTCTTTATTCATTCATCTGTTTATGGACATTAAGGTTGCTTCCATGTCCTGGCTATTGTAAATAGTGCTGCAGTGAACATCGGGGTACATGACTCTTTTTGAATTATGGTTTTCTCAGGGTATATACCCAGTAGTGGGATTGCTGGGTCATATGGTAGTTGTATTTGTAGTTTTTTAAGGAACCTCCTTACTCTTCTCTTCAGTGGCTGTAATCAATTTACATTCCCACCAACAGTGCAAGAGGGTTCCCTTTTCTCCACACCCTCTCCAGCATTTATTGTTTGTAGATTTTTTTGGTGATGGCCATTCTGACTGACCTGTATGTATCATCTATTAAAAAATTAAATTACAATGCAAAAAACAAGGATTAAAAAAGCAGAGTCAATATAGTCAAAATGTGTGTTTATCTAGCCATCAATAAAGGAAAAACTGTATTTTATGGACAAAAATATCCTGGTTTTTCAAAAAATGTAGGTTATGCTGAAGCAAATCTAGTTCTTCAAGGTCTGCTGCAGCTATAGGACCACATATACCACAAGAGCCTTTGAATCTTTCTGCTCTAATTCCACGTTCATTAAGCAACACTCTCAGTTATGAATTCCTAATTGAGAATTCAAGATACCTTGCGTGCTAGACACCCCTTATACTTTGCCTCACATCCTTTTGGATCCACTTCCGATTTCAACTATAGCTAGAGGAACTAGTTGTAATCGGTGCAGGTTTTGTTTTATTTTATTATTATTTTTAAAATTAATTAATTTATTTTTGGCTGTGTTGGGTCCTCATTGCTACACGTAGGCTTTCTTTTAGTTGCGGTGAGCGGGGGCTACTCTTCGTTGCGGTGCGCGGGCTTCTCATTGCGGTGGCTTCTCTTGTTGTGGAGCATGGGCTCTAGGTGCGTGGGCGTCAGTAGTTGTGGCTCATGGGCTCTAGAGCGCAGGCTCAGTAGTTGTGGCGCACAGGCTTAGTTGCTCCGTGGCATGTGGGATCTTCCCGGACCAGGGCTCGAACCCGTGTCCCCTGCATTGGCAGGCGGATTCTTAACCACTGCGCTACCAGGGAAGCCCTAGGTGCAGGTTTTGACTCCCATTGTGCTGATGGTATCATGCCTCAAGCAAGCCTTGTGTGACTTTACTTTTGGCCCTAGGGCTCCTTCAGTGACACAGCGTGCATGGGACACAGAAGGGAGCCCTGAAGGGGGAATGTTGGAAGTTAGCGTTTGCTGGGGCAGTGCTCAACCAATGATGGGTAAATGCTTCTCCCAAGTAAGGGATCAGTTCCTGAGTCAATCCTAGCCACTGAACCAGTTCCAGGAGGCTTTATCTTAATACTGACCTGGGGATTTTTGCAGAAACTGATGCCTGTGGCCTGTGATTTTTATTTTGGCCAAAAAATTAATTCTGTTACTTTACTAACACTATGTGGTTATTACATTCAGGAGTTGTACCTGATGGACCTGTAAAGTCTTTTAATTTTCGTGAAGTGTTGTTTCAATCCACTCCAGCACCGTGAGTTTTATTTTCACTTTCCCCATCAGAATCAATCACTAAGGTTTTCTTTTTTTTTGTCTTTTTCTTAATCTAATATTCACATCGTCTGAATCAGAACTATATTCTGAAGAACTCTCATCTTCTGAGACACTAGGACATATGTCGCTCGGACAGTCAGAGAAAGTATCTGCCTAAAATACACTGAAAAATTCTTCTTCACTCAAAATTTCGCGATGCGTCATTTTTGAAAATTTTATGGTAAGAAACTTGCATTTACAATATACACAAGGTTGGAACAAAAACCTAAGGGAGCAAAATATGAATGATAATAACAGTCATAAGTTGTATGATGGACCCTTGATCAATTTTAAGCTCCAACAGCTTCTCACGGTGATGTTAATTGTATCACTCCCTAAAAACGTATTGATACATCTCTGGTCAATAACATTTGGGTAACAAAAGACGTGTTACTATGTCTCTGGTCAATACCGTGTTAAGCAGCATAAAAGTTGGGTTCTTTTATCCTTTAACCCCAGCACAAATGTGATGTCTGGGATCCATACTCAGTTGCATACATTTAAATTCTGGAAAAATGTAAATTCTGTGTGAAGTTTGGAGCCTGAAGGCGGGGCCAGAGAGGAGAGCTGATTCCACAGTCCCTCTGAGTCTCTCATCTGTGAATAGTGACTGCACACCCTGTCTAGAATTTGGACGGTCCTATGGGAGATGCGGCAGTTCCAAGCCCACCCATTATCCCTGTACACCAGTTTCTGGCAAGTAGACACGAAGAATGCCCCAACGGCATGCTCGCGTGATAACTCGGATGGTCTGCTTCCTGCTTTCAGGGCAGCCAGGCTGTTGGCTTCCAGTGGGACTCCGTCTTATACGAGCTATTTCACAAACCTTCACACAAAGCGAGCTCCTCATACAATGACAGCCTTAACTTCCACAGTGCCCTTCCTACTGTTTATGAACATTTCCACCACAATATCTGACCTGACCTTAAAGACGCCCTCTGCTGCCCTCTGTGTGAGAGAACAAGGACAGGTGCGGAGCCGCAGCTTGGAAGCGCCCCACTAGAGGAAAGGGATCCACATATCCAGACAGAGGCCTCACTTGGCTCTTCTTATGCCATAGACATGTTCTTTGGGCACAAAGCTAGGAAAGTTCCTGGACGCCTGTCAAATATTTCAGGCCATAAACGGGGAGATAGCTTTTCTCTTCCCTCCTTCAGGTGTATATTGGAAGACCCTGCCTTGTACCCCAGATTCAGCATGACCTGCTCAAGGGCTTCAAAGTGTGCAGGATCTGGTGGAACGGGAGGTCTGTGCACTTGGAGACTGTGCCCCGAAGCCCACGTTTCACCTTCAGTGTATGAATACGGTGTAGGAGACTTTCACTGGGCACATCCAGAGAATCCCTGGCCCTGTCCTGTTAGAAAGCCCAGATTCTATCTGTCATATTCTTTGTTTTGTTTTGTTTTGTTTTTTGTTTGTTTGTTTTTTAAGAATTATTATTTTTTCTGTCATATTCTTTGCACCTCTTCTTCTTCGTAGTTCTGTGAGTTTTTTTCTTTCTTTTTAAAATGTCTCCTTTTCTGTTTCCCTCTCTTCTTTTTCTCCCTTTGTTGGCAATTACTACATTAGGCTTCTATTGAATAGAGTTCCATGTTTCAAATGCTTAATTGAAATATAACGAGGGCAGCTTTGATTCCAGTATAACTTGTGGAATATTGTAAGCAAGTGTGTGCTTCTGGTTAGAAAGCTCTGTGATCTCAGGTGAAGCGATTTTTGTTCTGGATCTGGGAGCAATCCCATTCAATAGTTGGGTTCTGATCCTATCGCTGTTACTCCTATTTTATGCTGCTTTTCTTAGTGTGACAGATGTGAACTGCTCTATGACAGTGAGGTTGTATCAGTCAGGGTCCCAGCAGGAAACAGAAGACGTACTTGAAACACATTAATTCAATAAAAGTTTATTCTCAAAGGCTCTATTTTAAAAGATATGGTATAGGGGAACCACAGGGAATGGTGTAGTAACCTGGCCTAGCAGAGGTGGAGGTGTTACTACCCTCAGGCCTACGGAATTTAAGAGAGAGTGGTGTAGCTTTAGTCTCCTGGAGAATAGCCGTATCCTTTGCAGGAGCGTAGCCAGCTGGAATTTACCTCGCAGGGAGGGAGCCTCTATTCTTCACAGAACCACCTGGGCTGCCCATTCACTGAGCTCAACTGGAAGCCAGAGGACTTCGATGTCATCCACAGGTCAGCTGCCTGGGAGCAGAGATCGAGACGGAGGAGAGAGGAGAGTGGCTTTGGAGAGGCAAATGGGAGCTGTCTGGCACAAGGGTACAGGTTTTTCCAGTCCATATGAATCTAAGTCATGATTAAATATCATTGAACCTCACCACTGTGGGTGAGGAACCCAATATTATTAGTCAGACCTTATTTTGGGTTACATAGGGAGCAACTTCTGTGGTCCTGACAAGATGTCCTCTGGCAATCACTCCTGGCTGCACACATGCCCTGTGGAAGGCTGGTCCTCCTCTTGGAAACCGTGAACCTTCTTCTATTTCCTATTACTCATGGTGGTCCCTTCACCTGCACTCAAAACACACAGTCTCCTTCATTTCCCCCTTTTGACAATCTGGCTAAATCTCTTAGTGGACTTAGATCAGCATCGTAACAGTCACATCCCTACAGGGACCAGACAGGTATCAAGTGAGTGTTGGGGGGTGGGGGGGCGGTAAGTATAGGGTGGAGCTGTGAGTCAGAGAAATGTTTCACATTCCTTTTACTCTATGGTCAGGTAAATCACCCGGCAAACATGATGCTAAATGACAGCTGAAGCTTGAATTCAAGAAATACTGGGGCACTGGCTTCTCCGCTTTAGCTATTTGCTGTCATTTGGGAATATAGGCTATTTTAAGACACACTGGTAATTCAGATTTTCAGGTAAAACCTCTCAATTTTTAAACACTGACAGTGGGGAGCTATGGCAAGGTATGAAGACAAACACTACAGTGTCACATGGAGGAGATGAAGAAATAAACTGTTTTTTGAGGGGGGATTTGCAAAGCTGAAGGTCAAGAAGAATAGGCATGTAGTCCCCTGTCCTTTCATCACCCCACATGGGAGGGTGCTGGGTCAGGCGAAGCTGCTGGACACACAACTTCCTTTAGAGGAACTGTGTACACCTGCTACTTCTAATAATGCAAGTGTGAAAAACCAGCTGGGTGTAGGGAATAGAGTTTTGAGCATAGGCACCAGGCAGCATGGAGTAAATACCAGCTATGAGGGGAATTGTTTGGAAATGCCAGCTGTTACCTGGAAAAGTCATAAGAAGGTGGATTTGCGCTCCTGACAGAAGGAAGCCCTGGTCCCATGGAAAGTTACACTCACCAAGTGCTGGTCAGCTCATTGCTAAGAACTTGAGCTCCGTGGGATAATCCTGTTTGTTTCTCTGCACTGCCGCTAATTTACAAATCTTGAAACACTGAATACATGTCAAACAAACAAAACCTGTCTTTGGGCCACCAGTTTGAGGACTCTTGAGCAGACATTAGAAACAAAAATGCCTACTTGGGGACTTTCTACAAAGGTGAAGACCTTCCTTATATCTCCTTTTCAACCCTCACACCAAAAAGGCATCCTCCTTTCCCCTGAGGTCAGGGAAAACCCAAATATTAGGAGGAAAAATTCAATGACTGACTATTCTCCTGGGGAGGAGAGGGATACCTTTCATTGAGTTCCAATGAGTTGGCCGCAGATAAAAAGCAAAACACAAGTAAATACCCTGTTATAGTTGATTCCTTTTATTTTTTAACCTCTTTATTGGAGTATAATTGCTTTACAATGGTATGTTAGTTTCTGCTTTATAACAAAGTGAATCAGCTAAACATATACATATATTCCCATATCTCTTCCCTCTTGCATCTCCCTCCCACCCTCCCTATCCCACCCCTCTAGGTGGTCACAAAGCAGCGAGCTGATCTCCCTGTGCTATGTGGCTGCTTCCCACTAGCTATCTATTTTACATTTGGTGGTGTATATATGTCCATGCCACTCTCTCACTTCGTCCCAGCTTACCCTTCCCCCTCCCCGTGTCCTCAAGTCCATTCTCTAGTAGGTCTGCACCTTTATTCCTGTCCTGCCCCTAGGTTCTTCATGACCTTTTTTTTTTTTTTAGATTCCATATATATGTATTAGCATATGGTATTTGTTTTTCTCTTTCTGACTTACTTCACTCTGTATGACAGACTCTAGGTCCATCCACCTCACTACAAATAACTCAATTTCATTTCTTTTTATGGCTGAGTAATATTCCATTGTATATATGTGCCACATCTTCTTTACCCATTCATCTGTCGATGGACACTTAGGTTGCTTCCATGTCCTGGCTATTGTAAATAGAGCTGCGGTGAACATTGGGGTGCATGTACCTTTTTGAATTATGGTTTTCTCAGGGCATACGCCCTGTAGTGGGATTGCTGGGTCATATGGTAGTTCTATTTTTAGTTTCTTAAGGAACCTCCATACTGTTCTCCATAGCGACTGTATCAATTTACATTCCCACCAACGGTGCAAGAGGGTTCCCTTTTTTCCACACCCTCTCCATCAAGTAGATTCTTCTTTTTATTTTTTTTTAATTAATTAATTATTTTTTGGCTGCATTGGGTCGTCGTTGCTGCACGCGGACTTTTTCTCTTTGTTGTGGTGCGCGGGCTTCTCATTGCAGTGGCTTCTCTTGTTGTGTCGCCCGGGCTTCGTTGCTCCAGGACATGTCCAATGCGGGGCGGCACGGGTTTGATTCCCTGGTATGGGAAGGTCCCACATGTCCCAGAGGGATCTTCCCATACCAGGGAATCAAACCCGTGTCGCCCCTCATTGGCAGGCAGATTCTTAACCACTGCGCCACCAGTAGTTATTAGAAGTTATTAGAAGTTATTAGAAGTCCCAAGTAGTTATTTATTTATTTTTTTTTTTGCGGTACTTGGGCCTCTCACTGTTGTGGCCTCTCCCGTTGCGGAGCACAGGCTCCGGACGCACAGGCTCAGCGGCCATGGCTCACGGGCCCAGCCGCTCTGCGGCATGTGGGATCCTCCCGGACCGGGGCACGAACCCGCGTCCCCTGCATCGGCAGGCGGACTCAACCACTGCGCCACCAGGGAAGCCCCCAAGTAGATTCTTAATAAAAGACTTTTCTCCACCAGTAGTGTTGAACAATAGTCAGGATTGAGGCCACGAAGAACAAAGAGCTTTATCTGGGGTCTTAAGAATTGCAACTCAAGAGGCTAAGATTTGGATAAAACCCAGAGTGTTCTATGGAAGAGGAAGAGTCAGGGGCTTAAAGAGACAAAAGCCACAAGGTTGTTAAAGTTGCCTGACAGGAAATGTGATGGCCTCCATGCAAGTTGGTAAATATTTGTCCTTAAGGAATCACTAGTTGCTCTAGGGTAAGTGTCTGATAAGCATCTGGAGTAGGACAATGGGTGGTTGAAAGCTCAGATTCCATGCAGGCTGAGTCGTGCAGAAGTCACGTCCCCTCAATGGCCTCCCTGTTCCATTTTAGGGAGCTCCCTTAGCAATACCAGTAGATAAATTAGAATCTTTAAAACTGACCAGAGAAGGAGAATGTCCTTACGGGAGGAAATGACTGGACTAAGGGATCCTCTCCTTTTATTTTTATTTTTTGGAGTACTTTCTCACGACTGCTGTGTTGCCCACGTTCACTGGCTCAGGACTGGGGTGTGGGCAGCAGCTACTACTCCCTGTTAATGCTCTAGACCAGACGTTGGTTCAACCCCTTTTTCTTTGTCTCCATAGCACAGCTAGACAGGGCTGTCCTATTTAAATAAGACTGTAGTGATGCCATAAGAAAATATTCATTCACTCATCACTTAACAAACATTTATTTGTGCTTCCTGGGTGTCAGGCACTGTGCTAGGTTTAGAGATGTATTGGTGAGCAAAAGAGACACAGTCCCTCCTTTCCTGGTACTCCTCCAGGGCTCATCCAAAAAGGGTGGTATAAATTGGATAATCTTAATTACAATACGTGCCTTGCTCAACGTCCTATGTTCTATTATACAGAACTTTCTTAGCCCCTGGCCTTTTTCCAGGTGGTGGAAGCTGCCTTACTTATCCTTGGCTACATGGATATCCAGTCTCCTCAGAATTCAGGTGCAAGAGAAGAAGCAGCAGGCTTGTTCACTGTCCAGACTCCGTAAGTCAGCCTCATCCAGCTTAGTCTCCTTTTCGAAGACACTTGTCCTTCCCTGGGCAGACTTTCCCTACCCACGAGTGTCCTCAGCTACTTCCAAGGGATAAACATATCCGAATGCAACATAACAACCCCAGATACATAACACAGAAATAGAGTTGTGGTGAGATGTCTCTTCACAAGTATGTGCTTCGAATTTCCTCCTTTTAAAGAGACAAGGAAGGATAGGGAGGGTGGGAGGGAGACGCAAGATGGAGGAGATATGGGGATATATGTATATGTAGGTCTGATTCACTTTGTTATAAAGCAGAAACTAACACATCATTGTAAAGCAATTACACTCCAATAAAGATGTTAAAAAAATAAATAAAGGGACAAGAGTTGACATGATATTGCAGAAAAACAATACGGTCGATCAGGTCTGGAACCTATCATCTCTGAATAGTACTTTCAATAGGCATATTCTATTTAGTTTAACATTTGGAAATTAAACTTAACAGCTCTTTGATGTTTGGCATAATTTTCAAGAAATACTGAGCACTGACTTCCATGGGGTAGAAGAGTATTTGTAACTGATCTAAAAATTAACTTGCCACTCATTTTGAATTCGACCAATATCGAGCCCATATTTTGTATCAGATACTGTGCTAGGGATGGAGGGTGTAGCAAAAGGCTCAGGAACATATATATTAGAACTATATTATATATAAGGAATTTAATAAATAATTATAAAATATATAGCATGAGTATATATGTGTTTGTATGTAACACGTGTAACTGGATCCGTCAGAATTCATTTGGAAAAGCGGAGTCACTCTTTGTGTTGTGGCATAAAGAATGAATTATAGGAATAAGTCCTTATGCAACTGTGAGAAGAGCGTGGGAGGTGAAGGTCCGGAAATGGGAGTCGGATCAGGGAAGAGTCCTCGGTCTGCCCCGGAGCCCTGCATGTGTGGCCATGCTGGAGCTTCCACATCAGGCTCTGGCATTGGAGGAGCACGTGGTGGGGCCTTTGGGAAACTGTTGCCCCTGGGGGCCCACAGCTCTGTGTCTGATCGTCACCCTGGGGCCATTGCTGGGCATGGAAGCCAGCAGTCCGGAAGAAGAATTAAATGCAGAGCAGAGGGGCCAGAGAGCAGACGTTGCCTCTGACCATGACCATATCTGACTGTGTTTACACTTTTACTCCTGCATTCCAAATTTTTGTACAGGTTCCTTTATTTTGTCCACCGTACCTGGAACAATACAGAGAAGGCTATTTTGGGGAAGCATAGTTTGCATCTTTAATCAACTTGACACTGCCCAGCACAGCAAAATAATTCTATAAGTAAAGGGTTCGACACTGCACAATTCAGCAAAATAATTACACAAATAAAGGGTACTCAAATCTTTGGCATAAGGATTATTTTGAGCTGAAGACACTTGAAAAATAGCAGATGCAGGCAGAGGTTTCCTCTGCCTGAGGACAGATACTCCCAAAGGGACTAAATGGTCATCATTCCCCTCCCCGGGAGTTTCATCAACTTGGGAAGATTGACTTTTATCACAGGAGAGACTAGGAGTCTCACCACTTTAACTTCTTTACCACAAACCGACAAACTTTGTCACAAATGATCGTACCTCCCATCTATTCTTCTAAGGGCCCCTTCCTGTTTACCTAGAAATCATTTACTCTCCCTGGAGCGGTTTACATCTCCAGTCCCTTTCCCCTATTAAGTCAGAACATAAGCTCTCTCCAACCTCAGCACTTTTTTAGGGGTATTCACTTTTTTTCATGTGATGCTCCCATGCGTGTAATATTAAAAATGAATGAATTTGTATACCTTTTCTCCTGTTAATCTGCCTATTGTCAGTGCACTTCATAGACCCAGTTATTAAATATTGGAGCGTAGAGGGATGTCTTTCCTTCCCTACGTGAGGACTGTCACACACACCATGTTGGCCTCTTGTGATCTATTACAAAACTTTCCTGCAACGGCCCCGTGGATACATTTACATGGACACTATGATCTCTAAGAGGACGTGGTTACCGAGTCCAAGCTTGCTCTGCTCGCCGCACGACAGGTCCATACATCGGGAGATGAGGTCCTGAGGCAAGGAATACGACTTTATGCGGAAAGCCGGCAGACCGCGAAGGTCCCACCAAAAAACCATCTTATCTGGGTCCGGATGACAGTTTCTTTTATAGAATCGGGGAGGGAAGTAAAGTAAAAAGGCAGAGAGGGAGAGGTGGGGAGGAAGTAAAGTAAAAAGGGCAGACATCTCCGGGAATGGCCAACCTCGGGGAGGGGATGTGTTCATTTCTCCTGTCTTGCAGCCATTCACAGGTGGGTAGGGTTCCCTGCAGCAGGCCGTGATGTATGATTATAAGAACAAAAGCAAGGAAAAGCAAAGGCTAAAGTCAAAGAAACGGATCCAACGTGGAGTCAGAGTTGTCTCTTCCCTGTTACAATGTTACTCTTTTCAGTAATAACTTATCTTACAGTGATGCTGAGTAGGAATTTTGAAAGCAACCAGAGAGTCTAATAGATTTTTGTCTCTCTTAGGTGCAGATCATATTCGGCAGAAAATCTTCCTGATCACGAGTGCTTAAAATAGCGCGTGTAACCCCGCGACATACTGTACAATTTCCTCCACTTCAGAGCCTCTGTGGATGTCAGCCGACTTCCCATCAGTTAGAAACACCCATAAATCACAAGTTCTTGTTGTCTTGTTGGGTGTTCAGCTCTTGTTGGGCGAAATCCATTTAGAGAACGTGCACACCTTTGTTTAACTCTTACGCCCTCCAGAGAACAGGAAACAAATATCCTTGTTCTCAAACGACAATAGGGTTTACTTGGCAAGTGCTACAGAATCTGAGGCAAAAGGAGTCATCAGGGATTTTCCTTAATGACTGCTGTCAACTCATGACTACAGAATCCTCGAGGTTCTTGGGTCAATACTGCTACAACAAACGCATAATTACAACAAAAGGAATTTCAGACTTTCTTTCATTCACAATTTCTTTCTTGAATTGAAAAGGGAAGGTCATCTCTTATATTCTGAAAAGCTTGCTCCAAGGCTCCTTTCACTTTATTTGATGACAAAAGTCTCCAGGTGATGCAGGGGCAGAAACCGAGGGGAAGGAAAGAACTGGGTTTCCATCCACAGTGTTTACCGTCTGCGGCTTTGGGCTGTTAACCATTATGGGATTGTTCCCTCTTTTTTTGCCAAATGGGGACCTTAAAGGATTTTTGTGAGGACTAAATGAGATAAGTAATTCAAGTACTTAGTTAATTGTAAGTACTCCACAAATGTTAATTTCTTTACTAGCTACTCAATACAAAGTTATTTTATCATGGGAATAATGTATCCTTCTCTCCTAAAGCTATCTATCACGAAGAGGCTTTTGGGGCATTGATTATCCTCATAAATAAAGACTGATGCTTCCTGTATGGGTAATAATAGATTTGCCTAAGTTTCCTCACTGCTTTTTGCATTGAAGAGGGACCATGGCTACTACAGGTTGTCAGAATAACAGGGGTTGAAGTAAATTTTTAGGCTCCATCTTCCGCTCCTGCCTGGAATGCCATGTGAGCAAACAGAACTTTCACGTTTCTGTAAGTGCTCTGTTTGACCAGAAATCCAGTATTTCCAGTCAGCCAATCTCTAAAAGCCAAGCCAACTCCGGACTTTATGCATATTTCCTGGATCTTTCTAAATAAGGTCAGATACGCAACCCTAGCCAATCATGCCCCGTTTCCACCCTGCTGTTTCTAACACTCTGTAAAACTCACTCTTGTCCAAAATCCCTCAGGAGGAGGGCTCCACTGCCTGGGAGACAACGTACCGCCTAATCCGTGGATTGTTATTTTCCTTGAATAAAGGACATCAGCCTCATGACTAAATTTTAGTTTTGCCATTTGACAGAGGCTACTGGAAAGATGGGGAAAAAAATCTTACTAGGCATGTTCTGGAAGATGATTGATATTTTTTATAGAAGGATAGGAATATTGTATTGCTTAACAGCAGGAAGAAGGTCTAACGTTAATCTGTTCAAATCTCAGACAGTCAGCCATTGGGTTGATTCCGTCACGTATAAGTGGAGACAGTTGTTTACTGTTACGGAACACAACCAACCACTGATTGACTAGACTTCTAAACGGGCATGCTTGTGCTTTCTCCACTCCAGATCCAGGTCAAAAAACATCTTGATGTTTACCTCTTATTCTCGACACCCATAGAAATATTTCTTTTCTTTTTTTTAAGACACATGCACCCCAATGTTCATTGCAGCACTGTTTACAATAGCCAGGTCACGGAAGCAACCTAAATGCCCGTCAACAGATGAATGGATAAAGAAGATGTGGTACATATATACAAAGGAATATTACTCAGCCATAAAAAGGAATGAAATTGGGTCCTTTGTAGAGACGTGGATGGATCTAGAGACTGTCGTACAGAGTGAAGTAAGTCAGAAAGCGAAAAACAAATATCGTATATTAACGCATATATGTGGAACCTAGAAAAATGGTACAGACGAACCGGTTTGCAGGGCAGAAATAGAGACACAGATGTAGAGAACAAACGTATGGACACCAAGGGGGAAAGTGGCGGGGGGTGGTGGTGGTGGTATGAACTGGGAGATTGGGATTGACATGTATACACTGATATGCATAAAATGGATAACTAATAAGAACCTTCTGTATAAAAGAATAAATACAATAAAATTCAAAAATTCAAAAAAAATAAATAAAATTGCCAATTCGAATAAAAAGAAATATTTCTTTTTAAAATTTTTTAAATTTTTTGAATTTTATTGTATTTATTTTTTATACAGCAGGTTCTTATTATCTATTTTATACATATTACTGTATACATGTCAATCGCAATCTCCCAGTTCATCCCACCACCACCACCCACCCTGCCACTAGAAAAATTTCTTGACTGAAAAATCTCATATTCCTGTTAAAAACAAAGGAGCCTAGGGAAAAAAAAATCAAACAAACCCACATGAGTCCTGTAGTACTGCAAATAAAATATTTTCCTTATGTTTATGCAGATGATTATAAGTTTCTAGCTAGGATATTTCATTGCCAGATTATTCTTCACAATCCTGGGGGAACTCAGATGTGAGCCAAACTCCAGACTTACGTTAGGTCTCCTTGGAAATTACTTAAATAAGACATAACATAATGTACCACTGAGGCTATAGTTTACTTTCATGTTATGTTCTTATTGTAAAAGAGTTAAATAGCTTCTTTTTTTAAATTTTTTAATTTCATTTTATTTATTTTTTTATACAGCAGGTTCTTATTAGTCATCAGTTTTATACACATCAGAGTATACATGTCAATCCCAATTTCCCAATGCAGCACACCACCATCCCCATTAAATAGCTTCTGAGTCTAGCTTATGAGTTAGGAGAACTTGTCTCTATAGATTTAATCATTAAATTTTATATAAATTTACATACAAAATTATATTGTAATCCCAAATCATGCACATTAACATATCAGATATTTTAACTTTTACCGGGGCCAGAATGAGACAGAAGTTCCTTAATCGAGATGGAAGTCCGTATTAAAAGGATTTGAACTGCGGTTTGGCTAAAGACCTTTGGACAAGGAGTCAGAGGACCTGGACACGCCATGTCCCCTTTCTGGGTCACGGTAGCCTTGTCTATAAAATGAACAGGCTCTTCTGATGGCCTCGGGTGTTATGGTTATAGGAAATCACCTTCAGCACAAGCACTGGAAGATATCCTTGCTGATGAGGTTTTCTCAAATAAGAAATGCAATCCCCCTATCCCCACTTCATACTATTTTAATTGATTTTATGATATAAAATCCATTCCAAGTCTTTTGTCTAGCCTCTTAATAATGGTTCACTTCTTAGCCCTTGTGATAGGTACTAGGGCAAAAATAAAAAATCACAGAATAAATGGAGTTGGAAGGGATCGTGACAGATCGTCTGGCCTGGCCATCTGCAATTGCAGCATGCTTTAGTGTCCACTCGCTCTATAAATAACCAAAGGACCCGGCCAACTCCGCATCACTTTGACATGGCCCAGAGTGCCGGTCAAACTTAGGAACTTTCCTTTATTTACTCTTGGAACTCTTTCGCTTGACTTGGCCGCAGCTTCTGGAAAACCATCTGATTCCAGAATGGAATCTGAAACAAATAAGTGTAGAAAATTGGGTTCTCTAGGCAAGGAGGAAATCAGGGAATCTGGCATCAACTGTCTCCATTTCTACCTCTGTGTTTATCTTGAGGGCAGTCCCATCTCTGCCTCCAAACTCTTGTTTCGTCCCCATTTCTTTGGGGCTTAAAGAGAGAATGCACAGAGCTTAGCACAGTGCTAGGCCTGGAGTAACAGCTGCAGAATGTCTTTGCACAACTTCTGCAATGTCAGTCCCTTGTGTCTTGTTTCCTGCTGTTTTCTGCACACCTAGAATAGTGCCTGGTGCATCGGGGGTGCTTGGTAAATACTTTGTGAACTTACTAACTTGCTTATGTGTTCTCTCCTCCCTCTATTTTTCTCTGTCCCTCCACTCTCTTTTTGAGTATCTGTTTCTCTCTCTTTTTTTCTCACTTGAAGGGTCATTAAAGGAAAAAGGAGATTGGTAGGGGCACCCTTCTTCGGTCACTGGTCATGGACTAGAAAAATGGAAAATTTTGGTGAGTGTGTGCACTGGACAGGACGAAGGAGCTTCTGGGAGAGCTATTTCTCTAGCTTACTTGTGAGCCAGGATTCCCAGAGGAAAAGGCTCATATAAGCTCGTTTATCCCAACCGCAAATTCCACCTTGAGGTGTTTCGGAGACGAATGGCTGAGGGGCTCAGATAGGAAGCAGCTGGAGGTTAGCAGTTTACTCGTGTTTTCAAGTTCCCCCCCAGAGGACTCAGTTACCTGGTGGGCACATGCTTCCCTGCAGAAGAGCCTTGTTTGGCTATCTGGTGCACGGCAACCCTAGGCCTTGCAATGGTTCCCTTTCTCCTTCAAGTTCCTTAAGGTCTATTTTTTCCCGTCTTTCCTGCCCCAGAGCAGTTTCTAATGCTCGGGGATGCACAGGGATCTTCTCAGGGGTGTTTAGGTGCGCTTATGAAGGGCTCCTTTAAATTGCAAGAGGACAAGCCATAAAGCCCTTATATTGCAGACATTTCTTAGTCCTGCCAGCTTGCTTCTTCCCCTCCACCTTGCAAACAACACCTGAGCCATATTAAACTCCTCGTTCTCCCCAAAGCCCTTCGTGCTCTCTCACAATTTCTGAGTCTTTGCAAGTGCCTCCTCTTCGGCCTGGAATGCCCTTCCCTGAGGCCTTGTGTGGCAGGTTGAAAGTGGACCCTCCAAAGATATCCGTTCCTGATCCTGGAACCTGTGAACGTTACCTTCTATGGACCAAAAAAATATAAAGGATCTTTGGGCATGTGATGAAGTTAAACATCTTAACAGGGGAAGACTGTCTCAGATTACCTGGGTGGGCCCTAAATGCAGTCAGCTGTATCCTTTTTCGAGGGAGGTTGAGGGAGAATTGACCCTCACAGAGGAGAAGGCGTGGCAAAGACAGGTGGAGATTTCAGTGAGGTGGGAAGAAGCCCAGGAATTCCGGCAGCCCCCAGCAGCTAAAAGACGCAAGGAATAGCCCTCCTGAGAGCCTCCTGGGGAAGCGTGGCTCTGCCAATGTCCGCCCAGGGATACTGATTTCAGACTTCAAGCCTTCAGAACCGTGAGTGAATACATTTCGTTTCTCTCAGCCACTAAGCTTGTGGTAATTTGTTGCAGCAAACGTAAGACACGAATGCACCTTCTTTTATCCTAGGCTAGCACCTACATAATTTCAATAGCTTAGGTGTTACCACCTCCAGAAAGTTTCGCCGTATCCCCCTTGGGTCCAAGTTATGTGAACGCCTTGTATGTTTCCACAGCATCTCGTGCTCTCTTTTATTAGAGAACCCATCGCATTTTCCTGTAAATGTCTCTTTAACTTGTTTATTTCACCCCTGAGTCTTGGCAACCTGAGGGCAAGGACTGTGGTTTTCAACTCTCCCTCTCCTGTGCAGGCTGAAGGGGCCACACACAGTAGGTTTGTTGTAAATCTTGGTTGAATACACAGTTATATGTGGCTTCTATCCTTCTATTAGCCGTGGACTATTCCAGTTGGAATGCAGTATTACCATATTATACTTTCTTTTCAACTTCTGATTGAGGCGATTAATCATACACCGTTGTCAGGATTCCCCGGCAAGTTTACCCTGCGCCCCACCCAGGGGGTGTAGAGCGCTGCAGCCTGCAATTTTCAGCCCAGGCAGCTGTGATGTCGTGGCTTGCCCCACACAGCTCTCCTCTGTACCTCCACACCCCTCACTGAGAAGGGCTCTTGTCTAGCTTCCCTCCTCGCTGGTGTCACTGGGTCACGACGTGTTCAGTCTAGTCCTAGTCTCTCCTCTCATGTGAGGGACTCAGCCCAGGTTTTTGCGTAATTCCTTCCTGTGCTTTAAAGGCTATGTTTTTCTGCTTGTCGTCCCTGGCGTCATTATTGCTGATCCAGGATGTGACATTTTGTGCTGTTATAGGTGATTGGTATGGGTGAAACAGCCCTATGATGAAATCAATGTTTTGTAGAGATGCGCCTCATGGTGTCGTTCAGGTCATGTGATGGAGAGAGTGACTGAGTTTCTGAATATTAGTCAGAAGGTTGTTGCAGGAATCTGGATATCGAGCCGTGAGGACCCGGACCAGGGCGATGATGGTGCTGAGAATTAAGTGGGAAGGGATTAAATCAAAACACATGCTGTTGTTACTTGCGTTTCCAGCCCATGCTCAAAGCACACAACCCAGAATGGGAATTGAACCCACTGTCTTTTAATTGAAATCACACACCTGGTCTCAGGACTTAATGAAGCTCAGGTGCTTGATGTCCTGTGGCAGAAAGAATTCAGGGAGAGACAAAGTGATCGGTAGGACGTGGATTTATTTAGAGAGATACACATTCCATAGACAGAATGCAGTCCGTCTCAAAAGGCGAGAGCGGCCTTGGGGGAAACACACTCCACAGAGTGTGGGTCACCTCAGAAGGCAAGAGGCCCCCAAATAGGGCGTGGTTAGTTTTTATGGGCTGCGTAATTTCATAGGCTAGTGAGTGGGAGGATTATTCCAAGTATTTCAGAGGAGGGGGCGGGGATTTCCGGGACTTGGGCCACCACCCACTTTTTGGCCTTTTATGGTTAACCTCAGAACTGTCATGGTGCCTGTAGGTATGTCCTTTGGTATATGCTAATGTATTACAATGAGCGTATAATAAGGCTCAAGGTCCACTAGAAGTCAAATCTTCCGCCGTCTTGGACCTAGTTGGTTGTAACCAGTTTTTGTCATGTCCTATAACTATGTCACTCTTTTAAAGGTTGTGTCCTGTCCCCTTCCCTCCTGTTTCAATGTCAGTCTGAATTTTCTACTTAAGCATAAATGGTCATTGATAGTGAGTCTGCAACTGCTGTGATTTTTAGGGTATCAGGCCCTCTCATAGCCTTTCTTATTTTTTCTTCCGGGGGTCGTGTCTTACATCTGCTTGGTGGGACGTCTCCTCTGCTCCAGGCTCCTGTCAAACAGCCCCACCAGGGCCTCTATCACCTCCTGAAGTTCCAATCCACTCCTACAGCCTGGGGCAAAGGCTTCACTCTACTGGCCCTGCTTTTTCTTTCATTCCATGATTCCTAATTAGGTTAGGACCTTTACTGAATTCCCTACACAGAGTTGACACCAGATTCTGCATTTAGTAAGATTTTACCGACAGATCAGGGGTAATAGTGGAAAACACCATGGGAATAAATTTACAAACAGCTATGAGACTTGTATGCTCTTTCACACCTCACAGTCCTAATTTGGTCTCTGGCTGGACCTCCCTCCCCCCATACCCCCCTTTCCCCCTTTCAGGGCTCTGAGCAGCTGCTTTGGAGCCTAAACCCAATTACCATGCAGCTCAGAGAGGGAGAGGAACACCTGAAACCACTTTCTGGTTCTAGATGATTGGCTATGGGAATGTCCTTTCCCTTCAAGGGAAACCACGCAAGGTCTCGTAGGACACCGCCCAGCAGGCCAATAGCTGTGCATTTTGGCTTTGCTGCCTTTTGAAAACCCACAGTGTGAGAGCTAACCACTGCCCAGCCCAGCTCCTTTTCACAGCCTCTCCTCCAATGTGAATTGAAGACGAAGTCTGTAAGTTTTTCTGGCCATCTTTTCTGTTTTCTGTTTTTTGGTATTTTGGCCGCAAGGCATTTGGGATCTTAGCTCCCCAACCAGGGATCGAACTCGCACCCCCTGCATTGGAAGGCGAAGTCTTAACCGCTGGACTGCCAGGGAAGTCCGCTAGACCATCTTTTCAATGTCAGATCTCTATTTACTACAAAAGGCAGTGAAACATCAACAATAACAACGACAACACAGTACAAACAAAAAATCCTCCACAGTGACAAGGAATGATTTGAAATACAGCGCACTGCAGCAATGATACAGAACCCGAACTAATATCCTCTCTGGCTCTACGCCTGGCTCTCTTTTCTTCTACCCAAACAAAGGCAGCTCCTAAGCAGAGTCCTATTTGCATCTCAAAACAGCACACTCAACTTGTCTAAAACAGCTTTTCTGAAACCTGAAACAGGTTGATGGTGGCTTCAAGGTTTCCTGCAGAATCAATGAAGGAATCGATTCTTTACAATGTGTAATTAAAGGACCCGTTCTGATGACTTTCCCCAATGAAAGTATGTTCCACAGCTGGGTGCATTTCTGCTTCCACCACTCACGAGGCTTCTGCTCGTTAAAGCTTCAAAAACCCTGGTACCCAGGCCTCAGTAATAAAACTAATCCTTTCCCAGATGTAAGTACTGGCAGAACAGGTGGTTCCCTGATACAATGGTTCAGTGGAGAAAGATTAAGGTTTTCAAACTGGGTAAGTGTGCTATTGAGACACTTGGGGTGCTAAGAACGGAGAGTGGTTTTGGATGATAAGATAAAACTTGGGGTTCAGGTAAAATAACTTTTTTGGGGTCAACTCCAATTCCCAGGTGGGGGATTTGGGTGAACATCTAGCTTTGTTTCCAAACGTAGCAGCAGCCGTGAAGAGTCATGCCGTCTTTTCCTGTCATTAGAATATAACAGAACAGCCTTTTCATTTTAGGCTATGGAGTTAAGAAATTCGTTGTTTTTGCAGTTCATGGTTCCCCTAAACATAGGAGTTATTCTGTAAGACTGTTCTTGAGGGTAGAATTCTCATCTGAATTGGGATTTTTCAGAATTTACAGTTTTCAGAGTAGTCGAGTTTAGATAAGTTAGCAGATGGTTTTAGTGCAATCTTAAAAACTGTACTTATGTTCTCCTTAATACAAGGTGAAGACACCTGTTAAAAATCATTATCTTTATTGCCCAGCGTTTCTCTAGAATTTGAGAATACGAAGCAAGGTCTCAACAATAACACTCAAGTCCATTTTCATCATTAGGTGTAATTATATTACTACTTTATCTGCATATATACAGAATCGAATCCATTAATTATAATTACAAAGTGTTTTATTTTTGAAACTACCCTAGAGGGTCATTTCACGTTCTCAGATAGTAAACGAATAGCCATTTCTCACCCTTATTAAAATGACTGACTTTTTCTTATCAGTTAAAAAAAATTAGGAATAGTGATAATTGTTCTTGATACTTAGTTAACATATTGCATGTTTGGTTTTCTGTTTGTTAATAAAACACTTTTCTTTTTCCTGTTTTTTTTTTTCTTCTAGACCTCTGTCTTATTTAGATGCAAACCCATACTTAGCTCATTAACAGTACCCTTTAATCTTTCTGCAATGTATTCCTTGATATCTGTCTTAATCTTTAAATAAGCTTCTCTTTCAATTTCAGTACACTGGAAATAAGTCTCTTTAGCTTACTAATGACTTATTTATTGATACCTATTTTCTTGTTGGATTAAAAAATAATTATATTGGCATATGCTTGCAAACTTCTTAGTAAATCACTTCAGTGTTCTTATCCTTCTGTCTTCAATTTAAGGTAATGAAAATTAATCGATCTGCTGTAGGTACACTAGAATGTAATTTTTCCCTACTGGGTCTCAATAACCTTCATGCCTCTGCTACCTCGAATGCAATAATAATTTCTTCTTGTTTCAGAAAAAGTTGGGAAATGACTATATTGATTGTCTTCTAAAGAATCCCCAATTTCTCAACATCTTCATTCAATCTCTTTTGAATTAGTGAGAACTTTAGCTTTTCTTTGAAATACTTGTTTAGAAATTCATAAGAGTACTGGGAGAAAATATTTGCAAACCATCTATCTGGCAAAGAACTTGTATCTAGAATATATAAAGAACGTGCAAAACTCAACGGTAAAGAAACAAACAACCCAGTAGGAAAATGGGCAAAAGACATGGACTGACATTTCACCAAAGAGAAGCTATGGAAGGAAAATAAGCACACATGAAAAGTCGTTCGGCATCATTAGGGAAATGCAAACTAAAACCACAGTGAGATCTCACCACACATATTTTTTTTAAAAAATATTTATTTAGTTACCTGGCTGCCCCAGGGCTTAGTTGTGGCATGTGAGATCTTTAGTTGCGGCACATGGGATCTAGTTCCCTGACCAGGGATCGAACCCGGGCTCCCTGCACTGGGAGAGCAGAGTCTTCACCACTGGACCACCAGGGAAGTCCTCACCACACACATATTAGAACAGCTAAAATTCAGAATAGTGACATCAAATACTGGCAAGGATGTGGAGAAACCGGATCAGTCATACGTTACTGGTGGGAATATAAATTGATACAGGCACTCTGGAAGATAGTCTGACTTCTTATGAAACTAAATATGGGGCTTCCCTGGTGGCGCAGTGGTTGAGAGTCCGCCTGCCGATGCAGGGGACACGGGTTCGTGCCCCAGTCCGGGAGGATCCCACATGCCGCGGAGCGGCTGGGCCCGTGAGCCATGGCCGCTGAGCCTGCGCTTCCAGAGCCTGTGCTCTGCAACGGGAGAGGCCACAACAGTGAGAGGCCCGCATACTGAAAAAACAAAAAACAAAACAAAAAAACCCCAAAACTAAATATGCACTTAGCATAAGCCCCAGGAATTACACTCTTGGCATTTATTCCAGAGAAATAAAAACCTACGTTCACACAAAACCTGTACATGTACAGCGGCATGATTTGAAATAGCCCCAAAGTAGAAACAACCCAGAAGTCCCTCAGTGGGTGAATGGTTAAACACCCATTGGTACAGCCATACAGTGGAATACTAAGCAGTGAAAAGAAACAAGCTATTGATACAACAGCTTGGATGGATCTGAAGGGCATCATGCTCAGTGGGGGAATAACCAATCTCAAAAGGTTACAGTCTGTATGATTGCATTTATATAACATTCTTGAAATGATAAAACTATAGAGACAGAGAACAGTGGTGGCTGGAGGACAGGAACAGCATTGAGCAGGAGTGGGTACAAATATAAAGGGATATATGAGGGTGTCCTTCTGTGGTGATGGAGCAGGTCTGTGTCCTGATGGCGGTGTGGGTACACAAATTTTACATGAGATCAGATTGTATAGAAACACATACACATGCACACACACACACAGAGGAAAGCATGTACACGCTCATGAAACCTCACTAAGTTCTATTGTCTGGTTAGTAGTATCGTCCCAATGTAAATTTCCCGGTTCGATAACGTCAAACAGTTACACAATATGTCAGCCTTAGAGAACCTGGGGAAGGGTTTCCAGGAATTCTGTGTCCTATTTCTATATACTATTTTTGTGACTTCTCATGAATCTGCAATCATTTGAAGGTAAGAAGTTGAAAAAATGAGTACTGGAGAACTTGAAATACTAGCGAGCCGTTTCAGTAGTATGCGGCATACAAAATGCTTTAGAAGAGCAGTTGCTAAAGGAAAGACATGAAATAGAATTATTTGTATTATGCCTGCAAAGCACAACACAGGATTACTTATAAATTTATTATGACTTAATATGATGAAATAAAACTGACAGTCAAAATATATTAGACTCAGATTATATTTGCTTTGTCACATGCGTCAGAACCATATTTTCAGTGTCTGCCCTCTTGGGAGGAAGGGACAAGGGGTACGAGCAGGGTTTAATGTGGAGGGAAGTTGTTGCTCGATAGCTCTGTGAATTAGTAGGAGGTTTATCTAGTTTTCTGGAAAATGGGGAGTCCACTAGTCAGGGTAATTAGGGCTGTCTGCTGCAACAAGAAAACTCAGGAAATCTCGGTGGCTTACCACAGTGACGGTGGCATCCTGTAGGAGGTTTATAAAGCCCAGGCCTAGAGTAGCTTTCCTCACTTTTACCAACATGCCCTGGGCCAGCACCTTGTCAGCTGGCAACCTAACTTCAAGGGAGCCTGCAAGATGTGAAGGAACACGTGAATATTTTGTGAGCGCTAACGGTCTCTGCCATAAGGAGGATGTTCTTTGATAGATTTGTGATAGGAATAGTGAGTTAATCACTGCAATTGTCTTGATTATACTTGAACTAAAATATGTTACTCTCAAAAAGACTTAAAATGTAATGCCATGAATTAAGTATAATGGTCAATATTATTGTCTCAAATTTTCTTTCTGCTGGTAATGAAATGCTTTTTCCCTTATAAATTGAGAGTCTCCCTGAGGGAATAATTTGTGCCAGAGGTTCTTTAAAATATATATATATAACCTTAGAGTATATTCCATAGCCTGTTGTAGTCAGTAGTCACCTGGCTACTGACCTGAGTAAATTAGAAAGGCAGTTTAGTTATAAAGGACTTCAAAGTCACCTAGACCAAACTCCCCAGTTAATATTTAGCAGTTTGCCTAATATTAGGCACCAGAACCTAGTTTTGTTGTTTCTAAATCTAGCACTCTTTCCCTTTCCCACATAGTTTTGCAAACCGCGTAATGGCAGGTGGATGACTACATGCAGATAAGTCTGCACTCCCCTCTGAAAGTCAGGGGACATAAACAGCTAACCTTGGGGAGTTCAGGAGGCTCAGAGGTTTTCCTCCAAGCCACCATCATCCTTGGAGTCTTCTGTGTGTCTCCATTGGTGCTGGAAATTCAGGGGAGCTTCTGGGGGACTAGGAATTGTGGGGCATTGTGTGGGAATCAAGGGAACTAAAAGCCTGCTTGGTGTCCGTATTTTTTTTCTGTTGTCATTCTTCGGATTGCTGCTATCCCAACAGTGAGTGCTGGGTACACAAAGGAAATGAGCAGTGCACCTACGGACGCACACGCAGTGAGAGGACATGCAGTGCTGGCGATAATGCTTCACAAACTGGCCCCTCCCTCTCTTTTCCATTGTAGTAAAAGCAGTGGTAAGCTGGTACATGTTTAGCAATTGCCTTCCTGAAAAAAAAAAAAATATATATATACACACATTTATTATGTATTTTACTGATACCCAATGGATTCTGACAGAATGTTTATTGACATTTAACAAACTCTGTATCCATGGTTGCAAAGGATGAACAATCATAGTTCCAACATGGTTATTATTTTTATTTAATGATGGAGATGAACCTGAAACAACAAAGGTGTGTGCTGGAACTTCACTCATTTATCAGTGACACAGTGTCTTTGCTGAATCACATAAAGGATTTTGAATACTGGAAGAATATTTCCCCAACTTTTTGTGCTTTTACAATGTAGCAGACACAACCACATACTTGTAAGTTTAAACTACAATATTAACATCTTCTCGGGCACTTTAAGTCTAGACAAACAACAAAATAGCACATCAAGCTCTGATTTCTTTTTTTTTTTAATTTTCCAATTCCTGTCATGTCAGTACTCTTACAGTGGCTGATTTCAAGCTACCAGTGTGACATCACTAAATGCACAGTTAGGAAGAGAGACACAGCTCGCCATTGTGTGATATTTACATCGTAGAGATATCACAGCTGTAAGCAACCTCAAGAACCTTATTATGGATGAAATGCAGTAAACAGTGAGTCTTGTACTTTTGTTTTTAATATAAATTATTTGGAAGTTTGTAATTTTTTATTTTATTTTATTTTATTTATTTATTTATTTTTGGCTGCGTTGGGTCTTTGTTGCTGTGCGCGGGCTTTCTCTAGTTGCGGTGAGCGGGGGGCTACTCTCTGTTGCGGTGCACGGGCTTCTCACTGCAGTGGCTTCTCTTGTTGCGGAGCACGGGCTCTAAGCGTGCGGGCTTCAGTAGTTGTGGCACATGGGCTCAGTAGTTGTGGCTCGTGGGCTCTAGAGCGCAGGCTCAGTAGTTGTGGTGCACAGGCTTAGTTGCTCTGCAGCATGTGGGACCTTCCCGGATTAGGGATCGAACCGGTGTCCCCTGCATTGTCAGGCGGATTCTTAACCACGAGGCCACCAGGGAAGCCCCCAAGTTTGTGTAATTTAATTTTGATAATGTCTGTGTTTAAGTACCAGCTCACTGAATCCCTGGGAATTTAACTCTTGCCTCTCCTGGGCCAGTAGAGCCAGCTCCAGCACACCGCTAGATGGGGCAACTCCATCTTTCCCATTGTTGATGCCAAAGAACTTGGAGTCGCCCTTTTCCCTTTTTTTGTATGCGCCACACCCAGTCCATCACAAATTCTATTGACTTAGTGCCTTGCTTTTCTATGCTACAGAGATAATGAAAGAAATTAGAGGGAATCTTGTATAATTCCAACGACTACATTAATTTACATCCGTATCTGTATCTGTGTTCTCTCCTGTCCTTCCTGTTACAACAGAATCACAGGTGAATAATTCATGCTATCCAAAGCCACCTCTACTGTGGAAGAGGTCAAACTCCTCCGCTACTCAAGGGCATTGCTCCAGCAATTCTTCCCATCTCCTAAGTCTACTGACTCATTCCCTTCAACTTGCTAACATGCTGTTATTTTTAACCTCTTAAACATTCATTTTATTTATTTCGCTTCCTTGCCAGCTTCGACCCATTTCTTTCTTCCACTTGGAAGTGATAATTCTTGGAAGAATTGTCTATATTCAGTGTCTTCAACTCTATTTATTTCTCCCATTATCCTGTGACTCTACTTCCCACTTTACCACTTGCTGCCTCTCGTCTCCTTTGCTGGTTCCTTCTCTTCTTCCCAAACTTGTAACGTTGGAGTGCCCCAGGGCTTAGTGGTTGGCCCTTTTCCCTACCCACACTCATTCCCTTGATCATCTCATAGGGTCTCAGCATTTTATTTAATTAATTAATTTAGGCTGTGTCAGGTCTTGGTTGTGGCATGCAGGCTCTTAGTTGTGGCATGTGGGATCTAGTTCCCTGACCAGGGATTGAACCCCGGCCCCCTGCATTGGGAGTGCTGAGTCTTAACCACTGGACCACCAGGGACGTCCCTCTCAGCAGTTTAAATACTATCTGTATTCCAATGACTCTATTATATCTCCAGCACAGAACTCTCATCTGATCTCTTGACAGAGTTCTACCCCATCTCCACTTGGAGGGCTAAGTGACGTTCCAAACTCAAGTCTAAATCTGGACTTACGATCTTCCTCTCCAGACTGGCTCCTTTTTATCCCTCCGGTTTCTTAGCATATCCATTCTTTGTTTCTTGGGACCAAAATTGAAAGTCATTCTGGACTCTTCCATCTCACATCCCGCATCTCACCCCTTAGGAAGTTCTGTTGGCTGCACCTGCAACATACATCTAAAGTCTCACCGCTTTTTATCACCTCTTCTGCTGTCACCTCATCTGAACTACCATCATTTGTCATCTGGATTATTGTAATAGTTTTCCAACTGGTTAGATCGTTCTTGTCTTCCTATAGTTGGTTCTCTAAAGCAGCAGTGAACCCATCAGACACAGTCAGGTGTAACTCCTCTGTTCAAATCCCTTCAACAGTTCCCATTTCACTTAGTAAACGTCAAAGAGTTTTAATGGCCTACAAGACCTTACAGTATCGGCCTCCCAGCGTGGTTCCTCTTCACCTCCTCCTTTCTCCTTTGCTTCTGCTACTCTGGGGACAGCGTGGGCACACTCCCAACATAAGGTCTTTGCTAACTGTTCCTAAGGAGCCTCATTCCCCAGGTATTATCTTCACTAACTCCCTTACCTCCTTTAACTGTCTTGGGACACCTCACCATCTCGACGAGGCTTATCTTGACCACCCCATTTAATCACGTGCTCTGCACTCTCCCCCAAGTCCCTTTACCAGCTTCTACTTTTTTCTCCACAGCACAAATAAACTTCTAACATACTAATTAATTGGCTTATTATTATTGTCCATTATCTGCTTCATCCTCATAAGACCCTGGAGAGTCACATTTTTTTCTGTTTTATTTTCCCCTCATGCAATATCAGATCCTCTAATAATAAATGCTCAATAAATCTTCGCTGCATACAAGACTGGCTACATAATTTGTGGATCCAGTGTAAAGTGAAAATTCGGGTCCCCTCTTTTGAAAATTATTGCGAATTTCATCATGGCCACAGTAGAGCATTAAACCAAGCGTGGACCCCTTCTGAATGTGGGAGCCTGTGCTCCTGTGCGGATTGCGTGGCCATGAAGTTGGCTGTGGTTGAATGAATGAATGAAAAGGTGGCTTTACTTTCAAAACGCAAGCGGAATCTGACCACTGTTCATCACCTCTACTACTCCCAACGTGGTACATACCATCGTCATTTCTTGCGCAAACAATGCAGTAACTCCCTAACTGGCCTCTTTGTGTCTATACTTTTTTATACTACAGGGGTTCTCATTTACATAGACTCTAGTGTAAATATTTCCCCTAGACCTGTGCAAGGTGGTGGCCCTGAGACAGGCTTACGTAATCTGTCTGCTGCTGTTGCTACTTTCCCTGATTGTATCAGTACCTCCTACTCCCCTCCTTTCACTCTGCTCTAACCACCCTGACCTTGAGTTCCCCCTGCCTGGCGTGCTCATCTCCCAAAACTTTCACCTCCTACAGGTCTTCTCTCTATTTGTACTTAGTGAAGATTTCCTTGACTATATAAAACTGTAATCTACCCTTTACCCTGAATTCCTTAGTCCTCTTCCCCACCTTGTTTTCTCTATGTCATTTATCACTCTGACGCACTATGTATTTCATTTATCTATTTCACCTTTCGATGAGGGCAGGGGCCTTCCTCTGTCTTTTCCACCAGTGTATCCCCAGCATCTATAAAAGTGCCTAATGCCTAGTAGGCAGACAACACGTTTGTTAAATCGTTCAGTGGGTGATGAAATGAATGCACAACCAGAACAGAAATCTCCTAGTGAAGCAGAACTGCTGGAGGAAACAATGTCATAAACTAAAAAGTACTGGAGCATGAGGGAGATTCAGTTACTGAATAAAGAGACACATTTGATTTCAGACAAGCAAACAAATCATGACTTCTCAATTTAAAATTCGGTAGATAAAGGGAAAGGGAAATTAGTGAGACCAGAACTGGAGGCCTAGAAGATCAAATGGAAGAAGTCATCTGAATGCCAGAGTAAAAATAAAAGGAATTGGGAAAGATAAAGGGAAGATAAAGGGAAAGGGAAATTAGTGAGACCAGAACTGGAGGCCTAGAAGATCAAATGGAAGAAGTCATCTGAATGCCAGAGTAAAAATAAAAGGAATTGGAAATCTGAGGGAAAATGTAACAGATTTGGTTGACATATTTGTATTTCCCAATAAGCAAATTATAGGATTTCAGAGGGAGAAGGAAAAAAAAAACCAACAAAAAAACACAAACACAACAGATGGAGGGGAGGTAAACAGTAGATTAAAATTCTCCTGATCTGAAAAAACATTGAGTCTGCAGGTTAAAGGAGCTCACAAAGTTCAAGATAAGACTTATATGCCATCTCCTGGAAATATTCCTGAACCCTGAGAATAAAGAGAATATTTTCTAATCTTCTAGGCAGAAAGAACAATTACTACTAAAACAAGAAAGAATCAGACTGGTATCAGACTTTTCGTCTTCAAATTGGAAGCTAGAAAAGATGAGATGCCTGGGGGAAAAGTGCTGAAAATCATCCCTCAGGATAAAAGAGATCTATTTATCTATGTAGACAACGTGCTATCTATCCACTTGCCCCATCTGAGGGACAGCACTTCAGACAACAAATAAATGGAAGAGAAGATGATATAGGGTAAGCTAGAGGCAAGTGCTGATCAGTCAAACTTGTAATATATATATATTGTTAAATGTACAGGCATACCTTGGAGATCGTGCAGGTTTGGTTCCACAGCACTGCAATAAAGCAAATATCCCAGTAACGACACACACACATTTTTTGGCTTCCCTGGACGTATAAAAGTTATGCTTGTACTATAGTCTATTAAATGAGCCATAGAATTATGTATAAAACATGTATATACCTTCATTTACAAATACTTTATTGCTAAAAGTGCTAACCGTCACCTGAGCCTTTGGCAAGTGGTAATCCTTTTGCTGGTGGATGGTCTTGCCTTGATATTGATGGCAACTGACTGATCAGGGTGGTGGTTACTGAAGGTTGGGGTGGCTGTGGGAATTTCTTAAAAATAAGGCAACATGAAGTTTGCCATATGAATTGCCTCTTCCTTTCAGGAACAATTTCTCTGTAGCACGTAGTGCTGTTTGATAGCATTTTACCCAGAGTAGAACGTCTTTCAAAACTGGAGTCAGTCCTGTCAAACCCTGCTACTGCTTTATCAGCTAAGTTTGTAATAGTCTAAATCCTTTGTTGTCATTTCAACAATCTTCACAGCATCTTTAACCAAGAGTAGATTCCATCTCAGGGAACCTCTTTCTTTGCTCTTCCATAAGTGATCCTGAGATTACAGTGATTCAGTCACATCTTCAGGCTCCACAGAATTCTGGTTCTCATGCTACTTCCTCCACTGAACCTTGAACCCTTCAAAGTCATCCATGAGGGTTGGAATCGACTTCTCCCAAACACCTATGTATGTTTTATATTTTGACCTCTTCCCATGAATCACAGATATTCTTAATGGCATCTAGATTGTTGAATCCTTTCCAGAAAGTTTTCAATTTGCTCAGATCCACCAGAGGAAACACTATCTATGGAAGCTATGGCCTTACAAAATGTGTTTCTTCAATAATAAGACTTGAAAGTTGAAATGACTCCTGGACCTGTGGGCCGCAGAATGATGTTATGTTAGCAGGCATGAAAATAACATTAATCTATTGTACATCTACATCAGAGCTCTCGGGTGACCAGGTGCATTGCCAATTGAAAGGAATGATAATTGTCATTAAAAACAGTTTTTTTTAATGAGCAGTAGGTTTCAACAGTGCAATTAAAATATTCAGTATACCATTTTGTAAACAGATGTGATGTGCTGTCATCCAGACTTTGTTGTTCCGTATATACAGTGCAGGCGGAGTAGATTTAGCATAATTCTTGGGGGCCCTAGGATTTCACAATGGCAAAGGAGCACGGGCTTCAACTAGTCACCAGCTGCATTATCCCATAACAATAGAGTCAGCCTGTCCTTGGAAGCTAGGCATTGACTTCTCCTCTCAAGCTATGAAAGTCCTAGATGCCATCTTTTTCCAATAGAAGGCTGTTTTGTCTACGCTGAAAATCTGTTGTGTGTAGCCACTTTCCTTAATTATCTTAGCTTGATCTTGTGGACAATTTGCTGCAGCTTCTATGTCAGTACTTGCTGCTTCATCTTGCACTTTTATGATATGAAGATAGTTTCTTTCCTTAAATGTCATAAACCAACCCCTGCTGTCTTCAAACTTTTCTTCTTCAGTTTCCTCACCTTCTTAGTCTTTATAGAATTGACGAGAGTTAGGGCCTTGCTCTGGATTAGACTTTGGGGAATGTCATAGCTGGTTTGATCATCTACCCAGGACACTATAAAACTTGCTTTATATCAGCAGTAAGGCTGTTTTACTTTCTTGTCATTTTCATGTTCACTGGAGCAGAACTTGAAATTTCTTTCAAGAACTTTTCCTCTGTATTCACAACTAGGCTAACTGGCCCAAGAGGCCTAACTTTTGGTCTAAGCCGGCTTTTAACACACCTTCCTCGCTAAACTTAACCATTTCTAGCTTTTGATTTAAAGCGAGAGATATGTGACCCTTCCTTTCACTTAATCACTTAGAGGCCACTATAGAGTTATTAATTGGCCTAGTTTCAATATTGTTGTGTCTCAGGGAATAGGGAGGCCTGAGGAGAGAGGGAGAGAAATGGGGGAGCAGCCACTTGGGGGAGCAGTTAGAACACACACAACATTTACCAATTAAGTGCTCTGTCTTATATGATTATAAGCATAACATCAAAGATCACCGATCAGAGGTCGTCATAAGAAATATAGTAATAATGAAAAAGTTTGAAATATTGTGAGAATCACCAAAATGTGACAGAGGGACACCAAGTGAGCGAATGCTGTTGGAATGGCACCGACAGACATGTTCAATGTAGGGTTGTTGCAAACCTTCAATTTGTAAAAAGCACAGTATCTGTGAAGCACAGTAAAGCAGAGCACGATAAGATGGGCTATGCCTGTTATATGACAGAATACCTGAAAATAAATTACAAAACAAAAAGTATTGAAATGAAAGAGCCATGTTGCAGTGGAACCAATAGTAGTCTAAAATCACAATAATGAATTAAGCAAAGCTTAGGAATTTGTTGGGTATAGTGAGAGAGGTGGAGTGAAATCAATCTAGATTTCTTTTGGCTTAGAGAGTAGGGAAGGCAAAGTATTCTAAAGGTCTAATCTAACTGGGTTACGGTGGGAAGCAACTGGTACATAAAACATCTCACTGGTGAAAATAATCAGCATATTTTGAGTTTCAGGAATGAAAGTTGCCACTAGTAGAAGTAAAGAGCACAGTAAAATGTCCAAATAAAAAGAAAAAAGATCAACGAATACCAACTTCATTAAACTATCCCAAAATCAGAGAAAGGAAAGAAAGGAAACAACAAAACTAAATGAATACTAAATGTTAGGGAAAAAATAAAGCCTAGTAAATTCAATGTAAATAGGCCATCAGAGATAGTTGTATCAGGGCTTCCCTGTTGGCGCAGTGGTTGAGAGTCCGCCTGCCGATGCGGGGGACACGGGTCTGTGCCCCGGTCCGGGAGGATCCCACATGCCGCGGAGCGGCTGGGCCCGTGAGCCGTGGCCGCTGAGCCTGCGCGTCTGGAGCCTGTGCTCCGCAACGGGAGAGGCCACAACAGTGAGAGGCTCGCCTACCGCAAAAAAAAAAAAAAAAAAAAAGATAGTTGTATCAGATTAAAAAACAAAATCCAAAAATGTATGATTTACAAGAAACAAAGCAGAATGATGGAAAAGATGTTTGAAATATAAGTGGGATTAAGGAAAAAGCAAACAGAAAACACTAGTGGCAATGTTAATATTAGACCATAATTAATCAAACTAAAGTTAAAAGCACTAAACAAGATAAAAAGCATTAACAGTATAAATAGGGATGTTATGTAATTATGGAAGGCAAAATTTACAAGTAAATTATAAACCTGTATGAACATCAAAATAAATAAAGCAAAAACTGTTAGAAATACAAGGAAAACCTGATAAATATACAAGTATAATGGGAAATTTCCCTATACATTATCCAAATGGGCTGAATCTAGCAGCCCCAAAGTAAGCAAGAAAATATAAAATAGAAATAATATAACCCCCAAATTTGACTTTACCTTTTCCCCTATCTCTCTGTATTAGACAGCTAGGGCTGCCATAACAAACACCACTGATTATGTGGATCGATGCTGAGAAGGCATTTGGAAGGTCAACAGCCACTCCTCAACAAGCAATGGAGGGCTATTACTTAAATGTGGTAGATTATATTTGCTGAAACCCCCAAATAAGTGCAATTTAAACTATGGAACCACTAAAACTATTTCAACTAAACTCAAGAGCTGACGGAAATGGCTATCATCATATTGTTCAACAGTGTTTTGGAGACATTTGCAAATGTAGAAAGATAACAGTGTTGAGAAAACGAGTATACATTGGAAAAGAAAAGACTCGGCTTTGGGCAAACGATATATCTAGAGAAATCAAGGTACTCTTGATTAAAGCAAGTAAACCGAAGCGAGAACAAAGCATGACAGTGCGCCAATAACGAAATAATAAAGGCAAAACCAAACCCCAAACTACTAGAATTAATAAGAGAATTTGGTGAAGGGATTGGGGACAAAATGAAAAATCGATACATTTTCTTTGCTAGCACTCCACAACTAGAAATGGCAAAAGTAGCCCATTAACGAAGACCTTACTTTCCATTATTGAGCCTGTCCACACCCGGGCGTTGCTGCGCTTCAAAGGGGGCATTGTGATTTGAGCTCGTCAAAAGGAAACATGAGGGATCATGGGAGGTCAAGGATATGTGACGAAGGTGAGGGGGACAAGCACGGAGTAAGGGTGTTTGTGGCATTCGTTACTTGGCAATACAAAAAAAATCAAATTTTACTTTTCGTAAAGGTCAAGGCAGGAGCAATTTTTTGTCTTTGCTGCTATTGCCAAATACTATGATTATACCTCTTTTTTTCACACGTGGACTCTCTTATAATAGTTGTTTGCTGCCCTGGTGCACCAAGCGAACATCATAAATCGTGTTCCAGGCTTGGCTCAAAGAAGGAAACATTCACCAAGATGCCATGCGTGCTAATCTTTTAATATCTTCTCTGACTTTCTCCTATTTCCTACCTCTTATTATTATAACCTGCCATATGTCAAAATATTCGGGAGGTGCGGAAACACTTTAATATTTATATTGCTGGACCTTCACATTTTTTCTTTTTTTTTTTTTTTTTGTGGTACGCGGGCCTCTCACTGTGGTGGCCTCTCCGGTTGCGGAGCACAGGCTCCGGATGCGCAGGCTCAGCGGCCACGGTTCACGGCCCCAGCCGCTCCGCGGCATGTGGGATCTTCCCAGACCGGGGCGCGAACCCGTGTCCCCTGCACCGGCAGGCGGACCCCCAACCACTGCGCCACCAGGGAAGCCCCACATTTTTTCTGATGATCTTTGTCTATATTACCTTCAACTAATAAATTTCCAGTGATTCCAGATTTCCTGGTAACCCCGTAATATGTTGTCTTTGATTTGTATATGAAAAGTCCTACATTTCATAGATTTCCTACAACAGACAGTGAAAATCTTTATCTAGGGAGCAATAAAAATTGTTGGGGTGGGTGGGTGGTAGAGGGAAAGTATTCTAAAGCACTTGTTTCTGCACTTTGCTGTGTTTTTGAATCACTTGTGGAAGTATGTTTGGAATTAAAATGAAGTTTGGGCGCTGAAAGGATTAAGCGTTTGCAATTTGGACGATTTCCTTGTATAGGATGGTTGATGCCAAGTGCATTTATATACTCAAATAACAATGGTTCTCAAGGCTGGTGTTTTAACAGTGTTGGGTAATGTTCAGTGGGAAATACAGAGGTGATTTTGCAGTTTGTGGGCACACATCATGAACCCTAGACAAAGCTCAGTAGTTCCAAAGGTGAGTGTCATCAAGTGTATCTTCATGGAAGAAAAGATTCAGAAACGTTGCTATATAAGACTTTACCAATACACCTTTGTGCAGAGAATATCAATTGTGCAGAGAAATGAATATATGGCTCTGAGAAAGCATTCTGGCTGTATCCTAGGCTGCTCGATTTTTTAGGACTTTAAATAAAATTGTTTAGAAAAAATTTAGGTTTTTGGCTTCGTTTTACTTGACATGGCTTTAAAAGAACATATACATTTAAAAACATCTTAACATATGTGCAGGCAATGCTACAATGAAAATATAAAAAATGGAAACTGTGTCTGGGCTGATGGGAACGTAGCCTAATACTGTATTCTGGTGATCAATCTGGTAGTAGTTAGATAGGAACATTGCACGCTGCTCGTTGGTACAGATCCTAAAGTGTCCCACGTAGTTCCGTAGGTAGGGTGACCGCACAACCCGGTTTTCCTGAGCATGTCTGGTAATAGTAATCCCCATTCACTCTCAGAAGGGACCTGGCTTGGACAATATGGTCATCTAACCCGTAAGTGTACACGTATGAGAGTGCTCATTGCAGTGGTAGAGAGGCTTCTTCACAGGGAGAGGAAGTAGGGAAACGCGATGGAAATATGCCCAGATTCTAAGTGGCAGTCAGAATCAAAAACTTAGATGTTCTTAACATAGGTTAATCTGAAAAACATGTTGCTTTGTCAAAAAGCAAATAGCCAACTGAAATATATACTACTTTATAAAATATATGCAAAAAAAGAACGATATGCATGTTGCAAGAGCATGGGTAAACAGAAAGATACACGTCAAACACATTACAACTGTTGCCTTAGGGGAGAGAGTGGAATGTGACTGGGCTATAGAATTGAAAGGGAGTGAAATAAAACAAGGCAGTGCCTTGAACAGACCCAGTGCGAATAATGTGCTGTGAACTAAACTGGATGATTAAGACAGCACTCTGTAGCTGATGTCTAAAAAAAGTACCCTGTAGTCTATAATTATACTATACATGATACAGATATAAAAAAATGTATCTTTAAAAATATTTTTTACAAGCCAGAATTAAAACATTATGTGTAAGCAACCCTGGTATGAGAAATTGGACGTAACATGAATATTAATGAATCTTTGCCAAAACAGAGCCTTCTGTTTTAAGAATCTCTAATTTGAGAATTTATAAAGCTGTGGGCGGGGGCTTGGGGGGTGTGGCTGAAGGAATTGGACAGCCTCTGGATCGAAAAACTCATCTTAGTTTTTCATCCACCCTCAACAGCCAGCCCCTGAACAGCAGTAATTTTCCACAACCTGTGTAATTATAAATGTAGCCTTTCATTTTCAGTACTCAGTCATCTCACACCTCAACTCTTTTAAGAAAATAAATACCTTAAGTTTGAATGTCTCCCCTGGAGCCTTAATGATACAGTTGGAGGACTTCACAAAGAAAGAGAAACAGTACTGATCTTCCCTATGGGCTTTCTGGGATTTCCCGGCAGGAGGCCTTGGCTGACAATTCCATCTAGATCTGGGGATGACCAGGGCTTGACAATTGTCACTCACAACGGTGGTTGAAGTTCCATAGGCGGGCATGCCCTCACCGCTTTTCCTGTGTGTCCATCTAATTCTGAATGCTTGGCAGGAGAATGTGGCTTTTCTGACGAAGAACAACCAATCTTCACTACAAAGAACATATGTCCCTGAATCTCCAACTAAACTGGAACAAATTCTCAATTCCAGTTGACTCAAGCATGCCTGTTACTAGAAAAGTGGTCCCTTTTATGCAATTGCTGTTCAGGAGGAATTTTGAGGGCATCATGGGAATGCTTTCAGGAAGGCAGTTCCCTCTGCAACTAGTTTTTTTTTGTTTGTTTTTAACATAAGGAAATAACCTAATTATTTAGTGACCATTTTAATTAAAAATTAAAAAAAATCTTTTGGCTTCATCGGGTCTTCATTGCTGCATGCGGGCTTTCTCTAGTTGCGGCGAGCGGGGGCTACTCTTCGTTGCGGCGCGCAGGTTTCTCATTGTGGTGTCTTCTTGATGTGGAGCACGGGCTCTAGGCGCACGGGCTTCAGTAGTAGAGGCATGCAGGCTCAGTAGTTGTGGCTCAGTGGCTTAGTTGCTCCACGACATGTGGGATCTTCCCGGACCCGGGGTCAAACCCGTGTCCCCTGCATTGGCAGGTGAATTCTTAACCACTGCACCACCGAGGAAGCCCTAGCAACCATTTTAGAATACTACAGTTCCATTATCCTACTGGCCCTACAGAACAGTCATAATAGTAATAATGATAATAACAACACAGTAATATATAGTTCCTGAGTCCTTATAGTAATAGGCACTGTTTTAAGATTTTTATATGCCTACTTCATTTAGTCTTCTCAACAGTTCTGTGAGATAGATAGTGTATGATCTCTAACAAATGAGGAAACATAGGCGTAGTGACATACAGCAACTCTCCTGTGATCACACAGCTACCATGGCTGATGGAGGATGGGAAATTGGGTAGTCTGGTGTCAGGGGCGACTCTCTGGACTAAAGTAACCTAGGGTTCATCCTAGGGTGTGTTGTTCCTCTAATGTCTGGAAGCTCAAGGTAGGATGGAAAGAGCATGTACTTTGGAATCAAACTGACTTGCAATTTTATTAAGATTTTGCTACTTTCCATTTACATAATTCTGGGACAAGTGATTTGACCTCTGAACTTCAACATTCTCATTAATAAAATGTGAGTAATTGTACTGGTTCTAATCCTGCAAATGAGAGTTTTGTGTTTTAAACTAATATTAAATCTTACGTTCTAGTAATTATTGAAATTAAGAAAAAATTCAGACTAAGTAATGCATACAGAAGACATGATTATATTACTGCCATTTTGGGGTGAGGTAAACCATCTGGTTTTAGACTTAACATCAAATAGATAGACGCTGGTATATTGGAGCTTTGATTTAAGGGAGTTTGACAAATTATGCTGTGGATGGCAACATTTACTGAGCACGAACGTTGTTCCGGGCGGTATATGAAGTGATTTATACTGTGTCACCTTGCGCGGTTCTCGTAAGAATTCTCACATTGTGTGATTAAGTATCACAATGTTCATTTTACAAAGGAGGAAACTGAGGCATAGAGAAGTCAGTAATTAGTCTAACATCACGCAGCTAGTAAGCCACTGAGTCAGGCTTTGAACTGATGTGTCTGTCTCCAACTCCTGTTTTCTTAATGCTTTTCTTAATGACTGCCTCTAAACTGAATCCAATAATAAAATGATTCTTAAGGGTGTAAACTGGCCAGAAGAAAAAACGAAAATTAAAAAAGTTTCTTTAAATTAAAAAAGGAAGCTTTTTTGTAAATTAAATAATTTATTAGGTATGTATCACGACATCTAACTTGTAAGTGTAATATTAGTCAACCCATTTAGAGCTGAGTTATACGATTACAAGTAGACTGTTTTTGGAAAAAGATGCCTACGGTCAGAAAGATAATTAGAAATTCATACCACAGAGATCAAATGAACTGTAAGTTAAACCAAATAGCTTATATCTTTCAGTGACAGGAACAATTTGAAATAATGCAATGAATATTTTATTTTTCATTTAAATTTATCTCTGATATCTAAATGAGTGATTCTGAAATAAATTTGTGTCCAAATAAATGGTGAATCACCTCCTTTCTTCCAGGGCTCCCCTAAATTTTGCTTGATTTTTGATCATGACTGTAGTAAAATCAATGACATTCCTAGTATTCTAAAATGTACTACAGGGCTTCGCTGGTGGCATAGTGGTTAAGAATCCACCTGCCAATGCAGGGGACATGGGTTCGAGCTCTGGTCCGGGAAGATCCCACATGCTGCAAAGCAACTGGGCCCATGCACCACAACTACTGAGCCTGTGCTCTAGAGCCCGCGAGCCACAACTCCTGAGCCCACGTGCCACAACTTCTGAAGCCCGCGCGCCTAGAGCCCGTGCTGCACAACAAGAGAAGCCACCGCAATGAGAAGGCCGCACACCGCAACCAAGAGTAGCCCCCACTTGCCGCAGCTAGAGAAAGCCCGTATGCAGCTACGAAGACCCAATGCAGCCAAAAATAAAGTAAATAAATTTTAAAAAGGCCACAAGTCTAATCTTATATTCAAGAAAACAAGATCGCTTTATAGAAATAACAGGAGAAACTTCTTATTTGCTGATTTGTAGAAATGTGCAATCTGATTATCCTGAAATAGGACACAAGATTTTTTTTTTTTTTTTCCGCGGTATGTGGGCCTCTCAATGTTGCGGCCTCTCCCGTTGCGGAGCACAGGCTCTGGACGCGCAGGCTCAGCGGTCATGGCTCACGGGCCCAGCCGCTCCGTGGCATGCGGGATCTTCCCGGACCGGGGCACGAACCCCTGTCCCCTGCATCGGCAGGCGGACTCTCAACCACTACGCCACCAGGGAAGCCCAGGACACAAGATTTGAGGTTAATAACCTTTTTGGAAAAATACCTATGTAAAAGTCATTTTCCATGTTATTGTCAATGAATTTAAATTGTAGATACAATAAAAGGGAACTAGACCGAAAATATATTTCTCTTAAATCCACTATTTAGTTTCAACAAAATAACAATTTGTTGTTTCAATTTGTCATTTGGAATTAATGTAATTTTTATATTATATAAGAACAGAAAGTATATGTTTATAAACCTTATTCATATTTAATTTTTAGTGGTGTCCACATTACATTGACACTGGAATAAAATTTAAGTCCATATTGTGAGTCTGTGAGAAACTTTTCCTTTGAAAGAAACATCTACTAACCAAAAGAATACGCCCAGTCAAATATTTTATTATTTTTCAGATAAATATGTAAGCATTTTTAGCTGAAGAATTTAGCCATGTAATTATATGTCGTTCAAACTCAGTTGTATGAAATATCCTGAGGGACAGTATTTGCAGAAGTATATTTCTAGCCTTTCATGAGACATCTGCATCCTAGATTCATGCATGTATTAATGCTCATTTGCATATGGAGAGATAAGAAATTTGCACGTTTTTGAAAATTTTGTCTAGCAAAAATCTGAAAGCAATCATCGTGTAAAAATCAGTAGTGCCTTTGAGTCTCCACAGCGTTTCAGTTGGATTTTTACCCCAGTTTTATTTTCTCCAACGAGGGCTGCTTCATCATCTGCCGTTTCCTAAAAAGGAGCCCCTGGAACCCACCTCCAGTCATGCTGTGATTTTTTTTTTTTTTTTCCATTTGAAATCTAGGCTACCTTTTGACTTTCTTCTATAAAGGCAGGAGAGGAGAGTGATGGACATAGGGATTCAGTGGTGATGGTACATAATTCTTCGCTTAATCTGCTTTGCAACTTTACTCTGCAGCTCGAGGTATTGTCTAGTCTTCTATAGGTATATATCTAATCTGGGGATAAAAATTGAGAAATAAATGAGGTAAAAATAAAGCATTGTTCAAAGTAGCTTTTTTTTTTTTTTTTTTTTGCTGCCTTAGAGTTTGGGAATGATTGCTCTCTGGGCCGACATTTGAGAGAGAAATTTGGCTATGACGGTTTTTCTTGTTATTTTTATTAAGTGAACAAAAAAGGATGGTAGCAGTTCAGCCACTGGGGTGTTGGAACAGCAAATCGAGGGGCCCCCAAGGACCTCGATACCCATTTTTGAAGTTCAATTCTAGTCACTAAGATTAGAGCAGCCCTTCCAAAATGAGGGTCGCAAATGCATTTGTGATTTAGACTGTTTGTGTGCACATGCTGTCAGGGAAACAATTGACTGTTATTGAACAGAACTGCTGATTTTCTCTTTGTTCCGTGTTTTTCCTTTTGTTTTGGTCGTTTCTGAATGGTAAAGTCTGACAGCAAGTAAAAAAACAATACTAGTTATGTGGAAGAGAGGAACGTGGAGACGGAAAAGGAGCAAATGAGGGAGAAAAAAGAGGCAGCTTTTCAGTTTCATATGGCATTGATTTTAGTCTTGAGTAACGTAGTTTCATTGAAAACATATTTATTGAACATGTACTATGTAATAGGCTTTGTTAACTGATGTGGGGTGCAAGTTAGGCAAGATGAAAATCTGTGTCATCAAGGAGCTCGTTCTCCAGTGTGGGAGGCAGAATAGAAGAATGTAATCACCATTTTTCCTAAAGTTGGCCACATCCGCAGCTTCTCCAAGGGTTAGCCCTCACCATGCCCTTGGTACCCTTCCCTGGTCGTAGCTGGTTGAGGGGAATAGACACAGAGCCCAGAGGAAGCCAGTCCGTTGACTAAGCAGCAACTCAAGATTCATCAGGCTGGATCTTGAATGAGTGAGCCTGTTATCAGAATCTCTCTAATCTATCGGCAATGCTCTCCAGTTTCTCTCAAAAGTATATATGTCAAATCTGCTTCCTTCCCTCCGCTACCATCCTACCTAGTGGTAGGTGTTGCCATGGCCTCCCACTTGGTTTCTCCATTTGCAGCATCTTACCTGTAAAGTCCATTCTCCAGTTAGACTTAGAGTGATGCTTTAAAAACATTATCAGATCGTGTCATTCTTCTACTTAAAGGATCTCAGTGGTTTCCCTTTGTATTGGCTTGGCCAAAAAGTTCGTTCAGGTTTTCCATAAGATGTTACGGAAAAACATAAATGAACTTTTTGGCCAACCCAATACTTGGGAACGACTCCGTAACACGATCCCTCCCATTTTCAGCCCCCGGGGTTCCTTCTTCCTCATCACTCCTCTCATGGGCTCTCTATCCTCCAGCCACTCTGGCCTTGTTTCAGTTCCTCCAGTATGTTAAGGTGATTTCTACATGATGCCCTTACTTGCGCGTTACTCTTCTGTTCACCCTTCACGTGCTGGCTCCTCTGAATATTTTTAAGCTCAGCTTAATTTTTTTTTTTAATGTTTTGTGTATTTTATTTTATCTATTTATTTTTGGCTGCATTGTGTCTTTGTTGCTGCATGCGGGTTTTCTCTAGTTATGGCGAGCGGGGGCTACTCTTCGTTGCTGTGCATGGGCTTCTTATTGCGGTGGCTTCTCTTGTTGCAGACCATGGGCTCTAGGCACGAGGGCTCAGTAGTTGCGGAGCACGAGCTTAGTTGCTTCCCAGACCAGGGATCGAACCTGTGTCCCCCGCATTGGCAGGCGGATTCTTAACCACTGCACCACCAGGGAAGCCCCTAAATTTTATCTTTAGCAGATGCCTTTCCACAACACCCCAGCTAAGGTAAGTTCCACTTCTAACTCTCACTGCACCCTGGGATTTTCTTCTCAACACTTTTTTTGGGTACAATTTCAACTACACACAGACACATACATGCACACACACCCACACACATTCTTACTTAGGTACTCTCTGATGGTCTCACTAGATTGCAAGTAGTATTATTGTCGACTGTAGACCCTGCACCTTACACAGTGCTTATACACAGTGCTTATATCTGTATGAGAAGGACAATAAATAAACTCAGTAAGTAAGGAAATTTATATTAAGACACACAGAAATTGTCTCTCAGTGGGGAATCTGGGAGTTAGCAGATAATAATGCCCTCCGTTGAGGTGGCCATTTTCAGTCCTCAGTAAGCTTAGCGGTGTCACATAGAGGCTGACCATGAAAGTTTGTTCTGGAGTCAAAGACATCTGGGTTCATACTCTAGCTCCACCACTTACTAGCAGTGTTACCCCAGGCAAATCAATCTCTATGAATTCCCTTTCCTAATATCTAAATGGAGGTAATAATGTCTTCTCTACAAGATTGTTGTAAGGGTACATACTCACGTGTGCAAGGTAATTGTCATTAATAATAATGAATACCATTTATTGAATACTTCTTCACGCCAGGCCCTAGGCTGAGAACTTTACAGAGCTGTCTCACTGGCTCTCTATCAATCCTGAGAGATGCAAACCACTGTCCTCATTTTACACATGAGGAGCTTGAAAAAGAGGACACATTTAGGGTCATATAGCCAGGAAGTTGCAGAATCAGGATGAACTCAGGACTTTTAATTAGAAAATCTGACCTTACAAGCTCTAAGCTTATACTGGCTTCCATATGGTACATGGAGGAATACTTCCAAATGGAAGTAAGGAGTTATTATTTATGATGTAAGTGTAGTACTTAGTTTGAGGTAACATGTGACTCCTAAAAGAGAGGCCGTTGCCTTTTATTGCTTTCTACATCTAGTCCCATGAGGCCCAGTTGAACTCTGTACCCTCTCCTTCCAGTTACCAGATTGTTCTACTGTCTGTAGTTTTTGGTGAAATACTCTCTTGTTTGGTTGCATCTTCTCTTGGTCATGGTGGATTGCTTTTTCTTGAGGTTTGTAATTTTTTCTTGTAAAATCATCTTCTGTGGGTGTTGTTTCATTCTGGGAACTTTCCACGGGCATCGAACTGTGGAAGTGTCCTCGCCAAATAGATGTCCATTTGCTTTTGCCTGGAGTCTACGGATCTAACAAGGTAGACCAATTTTTATTTTGCGGTTTCTTTATAACAGAGGTGATGCAAATTTAGACTCAAACCCATCCTGGCATAGGCCTCAGATTTTGACTTGTGACTGAAACAACCTCAGTAACATGGCAGTTTTCCTTGTAGCTTTCTTTGGACTAACGGTCAAAATTCTTGTTGTCTCATTTTCATAGATGGGCCAGATCTTTGAGGCTGTTGGATTTTTTTTTTCAGATTTGAGATGGGTTTCCCTTTTTTTTTCTTTTACAGGCCGAAGGCTACTTATGTTCTCCAGATATAGATGTTAGAACCACAGCCTCTGCCCGCTGAAGCCCTTACCTGGGGCCGAAACCCTTATGGGCACCATCCTCTGCTTATTATATTATTGGCTTTCCCATCACGCATTGTTTCTATAACCTAGATCCTCTTCATCTTTCTTTTGTGGTAGCTATGTATTTGATTTTTTTTATGTGTGTTTTATTTTATTCAGAATTTCCATGTATTATTGTGAGAGGGGAGCTAATTTACATCATCTCAGTCCATCGTGCTACCAGAAGTCCCAAAGCGTAGAAGCATGAAGTGAATGATTCCCTGTGTGTGGATGAAACATGTTGTGTCAAGGCGTAGAGGAGCTCGTGTGGCTAGAAAGGTAGGGTGGAGCTAGAGAAGCCACGCAAAGGGATGAGCTTTATTCTGTAAACCTAGGAGAGTCACAGAAGACTTCTGAATAAGTGTATACTCTTACAAAGTCTATCTTTTGAAGAAATGAACTTGATGGTACCATAAAGAATGAATGGAGAACCGAGAGATCAGTGACATGGAAACAGAATGCCGTTGAAAATGTCTAAGACAAAGATAGTTGAGAGTCTGGCCCAGACGCTGGAAACAGAAGGGAGAGGATAAACCCAGGAGAAAAGGAAGAGATACACTCTGCAGCACTTGGAGACTTATTGCATAGGACAGAAGAGGGAGAGGGAATCAGAGATAACGCTTGGGCTTCTGACCTGGAGGATTAGAAGTCTAGATGGTTGGATTTAGAATACTTTTTTGGAAATATAGGTTATCACTGAAAATAGGCATGGCATTGCCCCATTCCCATGCTGTAAATATCCCAATTTATGGTGGCATCTAGGAGAACCCAAGACTGTGGCATGGCTGGGTAGGTAGGCAGTGTAATGGGCTGGTGGCTTGACTTCTAGCTCGAAGGTAATGTTTAGCCATCCTGTTTAGCAGATTATGTTAAGTGCAGCTAAGCTAGGTAGAAATCTTCTAATGTTGTGAATTCCATACTTATTCTTAAACTGTCAGGAAGTGGGGTTTGATGCCTTTAGCTCCATTCATGTTAACCGCATCCTCTGGTCTCCCTATTTTTTAATGTGTGGGTTTCTAAGGTGAGTAGTTTTTTCTCTTCTCTGTCTGGGGATGAAAGATTTCGTCTATAGGTGGAGAGAAGTGAAATTCAATGAAACCATACAAAATGACTGCAAAAAAAAGAACCCCACCGTATGTTAGCAGTTTATAAACATTTTGTGCTGACAGAGCTCAGCAAGCCTGGACAGAAATACCAGCATAAATCTGATTATAAGGCTTCCTTCACTGCAGCGGGAACTGGCTCAGCAAAGGGAATCAAAAGAATAACCTTTTATAACGTATCCTTTCCCTTTTTCTTTTCAGGAGAGGTGTTTGGTAGGAAATACACAGAGAGTTTGCCATATTGTACCAGTGCAAACCCATAGGATTTCTTTGTTTTATAGAACTGTTTCCGCAATGGCATTTATAAGTTGAGAAAGCTTTGAACATCAAGGTCTTTTTTAAAAAACAATCCTACGGAGAGTCAACCGTTTATCAATTGTGCCCAAAGAACACTGAACTGGGAGTCAGGAGCCGCTACCCACTGGGACCTCAGTTTCTTCATTTGTAATATGAGGGCCACAGAACAGAATTGTGGGTCCCAAATGCTGGACAGTGATGAGACCACATTCAAACCCCTGAAAACTCTGAAATCTTTCCAGGTGGAACTCTGAGGTTTTGATTTGTAAGACTAGGGTGTATGTCAGGGATGTTCAGTTTATAAACTTCCCCTGGGGATTCAGATATGCAGCTAAGGTTGGGAACCATGGTCCAGGTGATTCCTATTGTTTTATTTTTAAAGTTCTTTTGAAGAAAACCCTCAAACTTAAAAAAAATTCCAGGAGGGTACAAGGAATTCCCTTATATTCTTCATCTAGACTTACCACCAATTGCTAACATTGTCAAACATGTGCTCTGTGTGTGCATATATATGCATTTTTATTAATAGTTTTTCTAAACCATTTGAGAGCAAACTATAGACGGCATGATACTTCACCTCAAAATACTTCAGCATGCATCTTCTTAGAACAAGGACATTCTCTTTTATAATCATGGTATAAAGATCAGATTTAGGAAATTCAACATTGATTCAATATTATTATCTAGTATACAATCGATTTTTAAAATTTGCTGATTTTTCCCTATATTCTTTATATCTAGTCGATTTTTAAAATATTTTTTAAAGTATAGTTGATTTACAATGTGTTAATTTCTGTACAGCAAGTGATTCAGTTATACATATATATTCTTTTTCATATTCTTTTCCATTATGGTTTATCACAGGATATTGAATATACTTCCCTGTGCTATACAGTAGGACCTTTGTTGTTTATCCTTCCTATATATCTAATGGATTTTAAAATACATTTAAAAAATGTTGAAAAAAAATGTTGAGATCACCACGTAACTTATAGAGAAGTTGAAAGAATTTTATTCCTGAACCATTTGAAAGTAAGTTGCCAGTCTGATGTTCTATTGCCACTCTAGTGTATATTTCCAACAAAGACTTTCTTGTATATAACAACAGAACAGTCACCAAATGGAGGAAGTTAATCTTGATACATTATTATGTATTATTATTATGTATCAATCAATATTGGTACATTATTATTATCTAGTCCAGTTATCTCAATATTATCTTTGAAAAATGTCCAGTTCAGAATCACGTGTTACATTGAGTTGCCATATCTCTTTAGTCTTTCCCACTCTGCAATAGTGTCTCAGATTTCCTTGATATTTTTGAAGATGGCAGCCCATTTATTTTGCAGAATGCCCTTCAGTATGGGTTTGTTTGATGTTACTTCGTGATTCAGACTATGCCTGTTTGTCAGGGATGTTGCAGATGTGATCCTGTGTTCTTTCCATTGCATCTTCTTAGGTGGCACACAGGTTTGACATATTACTGCCAATCTTCACGTAGATCGCTTGATGAAGGTGGCACCTTCCAGGCTTCTCCACCGCAGAATTACTCATTCTCCCTTTGTAATTAATGAGTATTTTGAGGGGAGCTCCTTTGAAACTATGTAAATGTCTCATTCATCATTAGACATTTAATTTATTCGTTCATGGATTGATGGTTTCCTATTATATTCAGTGGGTGATAATCTATCACCGTCATTATTTTGATACCCAGATTTTCCTGATTTGGCAGTGGAAGCTGCTTCAGGCTTTGACATGTGTCCCTATCATTCTTGGAGTATTGCCTTGCTCTCTGCTATAAAAAGATGTTCCAGAATCATCTTACACTTTCTCTCCCCAGACCTGGATTCAGGTTGCTCTTTTAGCAGCCCTGGTTCTTTTTACTGGAGAATGGTATTCGGGAGCCCAGATATGGGCCGTAAGTATGCTTATGCTATTGGCATGTTGCTGCTACTAGTTCTAGGGAGAATGTGTCTCTGTGTGTGTGTGTGTATAGATACTCACATGTGTATATATACATATATATAAACACATATATCTACACATATATGTTTGTACTTGATATGTATACAAAATACCAGTTCATCATCCCACACACATATTCAAATATTCAAATACCTATTTACATCTCTATCATTTGTCTGTCTGTCTGTCTATCTATCTGTCTACAGCTATTGAAAAACACAAGTTCACACCATGCCTCCAATTCTTACTCAATGCAGTATCACAGGGCCATTCTACTTTTCTTACTTTCTGTATTTGTAACCCACATTTCCAATAGTGAGGAACCTATACCCACTCTCCTCATTTGTTTATTCTTTGATCTGTATTAGTCAATTTTCTATCTCTGCTGCCATTTCCTCACCCACATCGAGACCCTCCTCCACTGCTTGGGCTCAAACACCTCTCCCCCCACCCCACCCCAGGGAGGCCCTTGTTACTCTCCTCGCGGTCTGATATCCACCCCAGGCTGTCCCCCCTGTGGATCCCTCCTCTCCTTGCTGGGGCTCAGTTGCTCCGTGTGGGTGTGGACACTGTCTACACTTCTCAGGCTCTCCCTCACCAACCACCTGATCCTCAAGTGAGGCTCACCTCCCACTGCTTGAGCTCTGACACTCCATACAGGCTGCTCCATCTTGGGTTACCTTCCTGGCTCTGGTCTGGTTCTGACACCCCTCTCTGGGCCCTGGGGGCTGCTCCTACCCTGATACAGGTGCCTATTTATTCTGCCCAAAAGGAAAAGTTGCCCCCTTTCTGCTCCTTGCAATTTAACAATGAAGAAGGTTAACTAGGTAGTACAGACTTTATTCACCCAGAATCCAGGACTGTGGAGCAGGGGAGAACATTAAGTAAAGGCTGTTTAAAAAAATGAATCATAGAATATCAAATGACCTGGAGAAATAATAGTCATTACTTAAAATTCTGTATAAGTTGAATTGTCAATGCTTGATGGACAAAATTTCATTTGAGCAGTATTTCTAACTTTATTGTAACTCTGAAAGGCTGAATCTGATTTAGGATTATAGAGAAAAGATCACCATACAGAGGTCTTGGAAACTTATTTGGAGCAGGAGGTATTTCATACCAGATTTCTTGAAGGAAGACTTACAGTTCAGAAGTGTGAACTACTCATGCTAACAAAAAGAACTCTCCTTACCTCCCTTAGGGATTCGCCATCAGAAAATGCCTTTAGTGGTAAAAGGATGGATTTTGTTAAGGACAGGAAGAAATTGTGACCTTAAGAAATGTGACTTATTGGAATGGGTAACCACAGAACGTGAAGATCTTGTATGGAGATATTTGAAGAGATAGGACTCCAGGGATAAAGCTGGAGGCTTAAGGCACCCTTTGGTATTTTGTACCACTTAAGCCGACACCAGTTTGGTGCTTGTAAACAAAAAAGATTTAAAAAAAAAATTTTTAATTGAAGTATAGTTAATTTACAATGTTGTGTTAGTTTCTGGTATGCAGCAAAGTGATTCAGTTATACATATATATATTCTTTTTCATATTTTTTCTATTATAGTTTATTATAAGATATTGAATGTAGTTTTCTGTGCTATACAGTAGGACCTTGTTATTTATCCATTTTTTAGATAGTAATAGTTTGTATCTGCTAATCCCAAACTCCTAATTCATCCCTCCCCACCCCACCCCCATTCCCCTTTGGTGACCATAAATTTGTTTTCTGTGCTCATTAGTCTGTTTCTCTTTTGTAAATAAGTTCATTTGTATCATATTTTAGATTGCACATATACATGATAATCATGATATTTGTCTCTCTCTGACTTACTTCACTTAGTATGATAATCTCTAGGTTCATCCATGTTGCTGCAAAGGGCATTATTTTATTCTTTTTTATGGCTGAGTAGTATTCCATATATATATATATATATATATATATATATATCTCACGTCTTCTTTATCCATTCATATGTCTATGGACATTTAGGTTGCTTCCATGTCTTGGCTATTGTAAATAGTGCTGCAGTGAACACTGGGGTGCATGTATCTTTTCAAATTAGAGTTTTCTCCAGATATATGCCCAGAAGTGGGATTGCTGGATCAAGGTTTATTTTAAACACTGGAAGCCTCATATATGTTATCCGTTAGATTATTTTCTGTATAAATAAGTGATAGATTTTGATGAAGTCAATAATTATAAAACCATAGTTACCGTAGTTGTAAGTATCTGTTCTTGAAGGCGTGCTCTTTTGTTAGTTGTGGCATTATCAAATGAATAAAAATGATGATTATAAAGAATTCATGAGACCTTTGCCTTGATTCCAATTACTGGGACCGGAGCTGCCGTCTGTGGCCTCATGGATTGTGTCCTGGAATTTCCAGGGGGCACTGTTCACACAGACTGTGATGTGAAAAGCGCCCCAGAGGTGTGCAATGAAGCATCTCTGAAAGGGCTACGTGCCATCACTTGTCTGCTTCCCTCATACTTAAGCTGCAGAGAAAAAGGGCTTGGACCCAAGAAAGGCAGAGAGATTATTGACACTGACTGTAGACTGAGCCTGTCAACAGGCTTCTTCTCTGGTCTAAAGCCCAGGTCCAGAGCCCTTGGAGGAGATGTCAACACTGCCACTGAATGTGTGTGTGTGGATACCCTGGCATTTAAACAGTTTAAACTGCAAGAACTTTGCGTGTCAGTGACAGGAGTTAGAAAGGAAACAGCTCTTTGCAGTGTTTTACTGAATTAGCAAAGCAGCATGACCTTTGAGCTAGTCTTTGGGACGCCAGCCTGCCAGCCCTGCTGATGCAACATCTGTAGAATTCCAGGGAGTCCATTTTGAGCTCGTTAAGGAGGAACTCTGCGAGATTAAATCCCTTTTTCCATTAACAGAAGAGGGAACACTTGCTGTAAAGCCAGTCTTAACCAGCAGAGGGATTTGAAACATTCGGCAAGATCATTTCTGAAATATAGGCTGAGTTCTTGAGTCTTGCTGCATTGAGGCCGTAGCCAGCCATAGGCCATGGACCCCGAGCCATGCAAGAGGGTAAGGCTTGAGTTGGGCTGTTTCAAATGGCTTTCTGTCTTCACTTGGACGCATTTTTGACATCGATTAAGAGAATTAAGTAATTAACATGTTGATCAGTTAGTGACAATTGGTATTGATACTATGACAATTGCTATATGATAGAAATGATAGCAGTTGATGAATACTGATGATTATGGACCACGCACTGCTTTGGGCTCATTCCGTGCATTATCTCATGTATTCCTCACGTCTGCTCTGTGAGGTAGTTCGTCACATCTCAGGTGTCTTCAATTGTGAAGTCACAAGGTAGGAGACCTTCATGTAAATCTGGGACCTCCACCTTCTGGATGAGGGTAAATGAAAGAAATTCCTCACCCAGAAGAGTAAAGAAGGAAGACTTTCATGGTTCAGTCTTGGCAGTGGGTGGAGAAAGGGTAGAAAATTCTCCTGTCAGGAGCACGTGAAAATCCTCTCTGGCAGGACTTGACTTCCGTTCAGTCGAACAGCATTTCTAAGATACCTCCTGATTTCAGAAATGTTAAAATGTAAAAGTTTTTGTTTTCCAGTGAGTGAAATAGGGTATTTTTATCAGCTCCACTTTAGAAAAAAATTTATTAATTTATTATTTTTGGCTGTGTTGGGTCTTCGTTACTGCGCGCAGCGAGCGGGGACTACTCTTCGTTGCAGTGCGTGGGCTTCTCATTGCGGTGGCTTCTCTTGTGGAGCACGGGCTCTAGGCACGTGGGCTTCAGTAGTTGTGGCACACGGGCTTCAGTAGTTGTGGCGCACAAGCTTAGTGGCCCTGCGGCATGTGGGATCTTCCCGGACCAGGGCTCAAACCCGTGTCCCCTGCATTGGCATGCAGATTCTTAACTACTGTGCCACCAGGGAAGTCCCTATCAGCTCCACTTTATAGATTAGGAAAATGAGGCAGAGAGGTGAAACTACTTGTCCAAATTTATTAAATGGGACAGCTGGGATATAGAGCCTGTACTCTTGACCTCTGAACTTGACCCCTTCCAGAGGATTATATCAGCCTGATATCTAAATAATGTGTGTGAGGAAAATGGTTATGCATGTTAGTTATGTCAGGGAGGAAATTTCTTATATAAGAATAGAAAATCAGTGGATTTTTTAGGTATGAAAAAAAATAAAGAAACAAGAGTGTTTAGAACTTGGCATCCTATGTTTGACCCCCCTCACCATGCTTTTGCCAGAAACATTTTCAAATATTCTAGAATCATCTTTTTCCTGAAAAGGCGGGCTTTTTCTCTGATTCTCTCGTGGCTGTTTAATTAGAAGTTAAAACATGTAAGGGAGGAACATTGTCCTTCACCTTTTTTTATCCCTGTTTAGCAAAGGACATGCCATGTATTTCTTTGACTGAAAATATTTCCTCTAATGTGCACCATGACCATGTAAAGAAAATGCTTAATTCGTAACACTCATGGCTAGATAACATGGCACAGGTTTTTCTCATAAAAATATTTGAAATTAATATAACTAACAATGGTAGTTTTTTTCTTTTTAAAAAAATTTAACTAATTAATTAATGGCTGCATCGGGTCTTCCTTGCTGTGCGCAGGCTTTCTCTAGTTGTGGCGAGCGGGGGCTACTCTTCGTTGCGGTGTGCGGGCTTCTCATTGCGGTGGCTTCTCTTGTTGTGGAGCATGGGCTCTAGGCGTGCGGGCTTCAGTAGTTGTGGCACATGGGCTCAGTAGTTGTGGCACGCGGGCTTCAGTAGTTGTGGTGCACAAGCTTAGTGGCCCTGCGGCATGTGGGATCTTCCCGGACCAGGGCTTAAACCAGTGTCCCTTGCATTGGCAGACAGATTCTTAACCACTGCGCCAACAGGGAAGTCCCCAAATTGGTAGTTTTGGAAGATAAACTCTTATCTCCTCAAGATGTTTTTCTAGACCCTAATTTTATTTCTTTCCTTATTGATTTGTTTTTACTGCAAAGTTAACTTGAAAGATAATGAAAGTATATCATTTTTGGCTTGCTTTGGGATGTTCTCATATTAGTATTTGAATAGCAAGAACATAATGTGGTTACGGCACCATGTGATGAAATTGGCCCTCGTAAAGACTGAGATGCTTCTCGGTCATTCAGGTTAATGAGATTATTGCTTCTAGTTTAGATAAACAGAATTAATGAACTCCTGCTGAGTAGGAACAATTTCTGTAGTTTTCTTCTTTTTAAACTCCGTACAAGAGAGTGGGCCACTGGTTTCATACATTTGTGTTACTGGGCTTTTCACTACAGTATATATTTTTACATTTACTTTATCAGTGGAGTTTTTTTTTTTTTTCTTTTTCCAAAATATAGAGGCACGTTAGTGGCTCTTACATGTTTCCTAAACTCTCTCTAATTTGGGGCATACAAACTATTGATTGCTCTTCGTTTTCTTATTTCCACAAAGTCAAGTACTTTCTTAGCTGGGCACAGGATATGTAAGGTACCATCCCTGCTCCGAAATATCTTACATTCTGGGGTTGAGACGTATGTACAAACTCACTGTAAATGTGATACGTTGTGAGATAGGGTTTGTATAAAGTTATCGTTGGCAGGACGGAAAATAACCTGTAGTTCAAGTAGGGTTGATGGAGAAGTTATTTGAACAAGGCCATCGCAGATGAGTAGACATTTACCGAGTAGAACGGAGGACCCAAACGTGCAAAGCAACGGTGTGCCTGTGTGGTGATGCCGGTCCGTGGACGATGCGGTGCGTGGGCTGCGGTGGCGCTGCCCTGGATGATGAAGCGACCTGGAGGGTCTGCAAAGCAGCTGGGATCACGTTCGCAGGAGTTTCATATGATACCAAACGTGCTGGTATTGGTCACTTCAGGAAACCTTTCCAGGCTTTTCGGAACCGTTTTCATTTTTACGTGCCTTGTCTGTTTTGTGAGCTTTCACATTTTCACTGGTGCGCCCGCCTTGTGATAGGAAAATCACAGAGAGGGGAATTTTCTACTGAAGGGTTCGTCCTGGCACCAGCTGGGGTGCGCAAAGCTCATTAAGCTCACGGTTTTGAAAGCACACACATGACTTACTAGTTAGGAAATGTGCCCAGGGACCTGAAGGGCTCGAACACTGAGGGATGGTTGTTAAGAGTTTTCTCTCTGTGTTCCCGGGACATTTGCTGTGCTGGGAAATGGTGCAAAAAGTGCTAATGAAGGGTGCCAGGAGAACCCTCCAGTTCGGGCTGTCATCCCGGGGAAGGTCTGGTCTGGAGGGTGTAATGAGGAGAACAATCAAGTTGCTATAGTCTGAAAAGGTTAAAGAAGCTTCAGGGATCCCTATTTGTGCTTTTTGAGTATGGGAGTGTCGTACCAGTAATAAGCAATATGCAATCCACAGACAGAGAAGCGATGAGTCCTCTGCCCAGCTTCACGATGGATGGCAGACGAGCCTGTGAATCTTTTCCTTTGAGGTTGAACTGAATCACAAAGACGCAAGCCAGTGGGGAGTGAATCTTGTCACTCTGTCAGCAACATTTACTGAGTTCTCACCATTCACATGCCACGTGATTAGGCTTAAACAAGCCCTCAAAATTTTAGAACACATACCCTGTGATGTCTGTGAGCAGCTTTGAGTTACTAGCCTAACCAAACTCCACTCTGCTTTTGTTGAGGTTTAGATTTGGAATAGATCATAAATTCCACAGAACAAAGGTTTTGCCTTGGATAGAGCAAGGAAGCCACGAGGGGAGGTAATCTCATGTCATCATACCAAGAAGTCTTATTCAAGCTGTTGAAATGGTTCCATATTTTATCCATGATTTTGGTACTCTTCGGATTCCATTTGTAACGTATTGCATACATTTGTAATGTAATGACATATAATAGGTGTCATTAATAATAATAATGTAATGAATACCTATTATATGTCAGGCACTGCCTTCTACACTGGAGCTATAAGTTTGAGAAATAACTTGTCTAAGAATAGTTTGTTTGTCTAGAATTTTACCGTCTGTGTGGTCTTCCCTAGACAGAGTGCTAAATGACACCCTGGGACTCTTCCTACCAGGGAAAAACACAGAAGAAATATCTCCAGCATGTTTTCCACCCAATCCATCCAGGGCAGTCTCGTAAGACGTGGCGGAATCTGAATCCTGGGAGCGCGTGAGCTAGATGGGCATGGAAAACACCCTCCCTGGTGGTTCTGATTCCCTCCCTGCCCAAACTCCTTGTCTGTGTAAGAACTTCTGCTTCTCAAACTTTGAAGTATAGTCTATTAAAAAATAATTAAAGAAGACAATTGAGGTGATACAAAGAACCTGTATTTAACACTTCATGAAGTGGACGGTCTCCATCCAGAGAGTATAGCAAAATAGGGCAGAAGCAAGGAAGGTTTCTTAGGGTAAAGAATGAAGAATTGGAAGAGAAAAACAGAGAAAATCTGATTGGCTGCGGCCGTATAGTCAACCTCGTTTGGGGTGAGAAGGGGCACGCAAGTAAGCCCAGGGTTGGCTTGGCATTTGGGGGTTGGCTGACAGAATATCCCACATTTCTGGTCAAGCAGAATATTTACAGGGACATGAAAGTTATCTAGGTTTAAGTGCTGACACAGTACCCCAGGCAGGAGCAGCTCCATCTTGGGCTTAGGAAGTTATTCCAACGACATGAATCACCTTGGGATCTTGTTAAAATGGAGATTTCGATTCTGTAAGTCTGGATAGGTGTTGAGATTCTGCACTTCTTCTAGGGGATGCCGACGGTCCTGGACTGCAGAGCACATTCAAAGAGCTGTTGCACGAAAATGTCCTTAGACGAGCGCTTGACTGCTCTGTACCACTTCAAGCCAGTTCTCTTCCAGGGGCTATTGGTTCTTATTGATAAGACATCATGAGGTAAAATAAACAAGGAAAAATATATCATGGCCAGGTAGAAAGACAGAGTTTCAGAAATACTTAGATATGGCGCAAAACTGACCTTTCTGAGAAGATAAATCTTGGGGAGGAAACCACATGAAAGAGGCAAGTGATACTTTGAATCAATACTGAAACGTGACTGCAGTAGCATGTGGCCTGGAGATGAGAGTGGATAAGCGGTAGTTTTCACTCTGGGGATGGGAATCATCATCCGGGCTAGCCAACATCAGTGTTTTCCTGGGTTTCTGGTTAGCATAGCTTACTGAAAGGGAAGCGTAGCACTTGTAAGCTTTTCAATTATGACCCAGCAATCCCACTACTGGGCGTATACCCTGAGAAAACCATAAATCAAAAGGACACATGCTCCCCAATATTCACTGCAGCACTATTTACAATAGCCAGGACATGGAAGCAACCTAAATGTCCATCAACAGAGGAATGGATAAAGAAGATGTGGCACATATACTCAATGGAATATTACTCAGCCATGGAAAGGAACAAAATTGGGTCATTTGTAGAGATGTGGATGGACCTAGAGTCTGTCATACAGAGTAAAGTAAGTCAGAAAGAGAAAAGCAAATATCGGATATTAACGCCTATATGTGGAATGTAGAAAAATGGTACACATAAACCTACCTCCAGGGCAGGAATAGAGATGCAGACATAGAGAACAGACATGCGAACACAGTGTGGGAAGGGTAGGGTGGGACGAATTGGGAGATTAGGAATGACATATATACACTGCCATGTGTAAAATAGCTAGCTAGTGGGAACCTGCTATAAAGCACAGGAAGCTTAGCTCGGTGCTCTGTGATGACCTAGATGGGTGGGATTGGGGGTGGGGGAGGGAGGTCCGAGAGGGAGGGGATATACGTATGCATATAGCTGACTCACTTCATTGTACAGCAGAAACTAACAGAACATTGTAAAGCAATTATACTCCAATTAAAAAAAAAAAGGGAGCAGAAATCATTAGAGTTGCAAAATATTTTCTAACATTTGTGCTACTCAGCAAGTTGATGATTTGATTCACCCATCCCAAGTGGACACCCCTGGGGGGAGGGGAAAGAGTTTTTGCAGAGGTAAGTTTCCTAAAGATTTTAAACAATGGATTTACCTTTGGGAGTGTGAGGCCGTATTGTAAACAGACTCTTGCATTCACACCAGCAGTCCTGGATTAGTGAAGAGCTTCCCTTGTGGGTGCCCAAACCCGTTTTTCACAAACGACTGAAACTATGTCATCAGCAACCTGGAGTCTGACAGAAAGCTGCACAGCAATCAGGACCCATTTCTCTTTGTCTCGAGCCCTGTGCTGACCTAAATGTTCCTGTCTCCTAAGGAAGTGTTTATCGGACCTTGTCAGTGTTTACAGATTGTTACCATGCTTGCACCTGACATTCTAAACATATTTTTCTCCTTTTCTCTTAAATTCTTTCTTTTTTCATTTTTCATTAGAGATCAATACTTCTAGTGATTCTTTTTTTTTTTTTTTCTCTTAGAAGTTATAACAGCTATTTCTCATGAAAATGAGGTGCAGGAAACTTAATACTGTTTGAATGAAATCTGAAACTGGCTAAAAATATGTCCTTGTACAATGATTTCAACTCGGCTGACTGCAACACTAGTGTCTGTTGAGGGTTGGTACTTTTAGAATGGAATATAAACTCAACTCCCCAAAGACATCTAAGAAGTGTCTCAAACCAAGGGCTGCTTTAAAATATAGATCATATCTCTGTATAGTTGTGTTCCTGTACCCTTTAAAAACATTTCTGTTAGGGGTAGACATCAGTGAACACCAGCAAATGTAGTAACAAAGAAGCTAAAATATTCTTCAGACACCTAGGGCAGACACGTTTCAAAGAAAATAAAGAGAACGCTTGTTCACAATAAAGAGAATACTTGTCTAAAAAATATGCTATTCTCCGATTCCTCCACGTTTCAGAAGGGTAAGAGCCTATTGCTGTAAATCAATGAAGTTTATGTCATTATTTCACTCAACAGTGGTCCACTAACGTCAGATATCTGTTAAAAAATGCAGATCCCTGGGCCTAACCTCAGATCTTCTGAATGAGAATCATTGAATTTTATATTTTCACTGGACATCCCTAATTAAATATTATGCAATTGAAGTTTGAAAACTACTAGCAAATTTTTTTAATGAATATTATTTTTTTGTGTGTGAGAATAGAAAGATTTAAAAATTTTTATATTATATTGGAGTATAGTTGATTTACAATGTGTTAGTTTCAGGTGTGCAGCAAAGTGATTTAGTTATACGTGTACATACATCTATTATTTTTCAGATTCTTTTCCCATGTAGGTTATTACAGAGTATTGAGTAGAGTTCCTTGTGCTATACAGTAGGTCCTTGTTGATTATTTTATATAATAATGAAAACTACTAGCAAATTAGGTTGAAGGGAAAAGTCTGCTGGAAGCTTTCCCTGGGATAAGCAAAGAAGCTCTTTCAAGAATGGTAGGTGAGGGCTTCCCTGGTGGCGCAGTGGTTGAGAGTCCACCTGCCGCTGCAGGGGACACAGGTTCGTGCCCCGGTCCGGGAAGATCCCACATGCCGCGGAGCGGCTGGGCCCGTGAGCCATGGCCGCTGAGCCTGCGCGTCCGGAGCCTGTGCTCCGCAACGGGAGAGGCCACAACAGTGAGAGGCCCGCGTACCGCAAAAAAAAAAAAAAAAAAGAATGGTAGGTGAAAATGAGATGAAAGTGTTATGTATCTATCCTTTCCACCCTTAATTCCCAGAAAACTTTTCCCCTTCAGGTATCCCATGAAGTTTTGCTCCTAAATTTAACAATTAGTTAAGAAAGTAAATAAAAGCCCTGAAACTTCTTTTCATGCTTTAGTTATAAGCGACGTAATCAGAGCTCATAAACATCCCAAGGGTCTTAAAATTTTTCAGTATTTGTAAGTACGTAAACAGTGAACAAACGAGCAAACCTTTCTTTCTTTGAAACTATAAAGAAGGATCTAGCTTTAGCAGAAGAATAGATACCATTTGAAATTTAGTGAGTAAAATACCTTCTTTGTGCCTAGGTGTTGTATTTCTTCAAGTACTGCTCTCCCTTGAATCTTATACTATGAAAAAAGTAGTAGAATTTAGTTAAATAATGCTATCCTTTTAATGAAGGTATATATTTTTATAGAATTTATTGAGCTAGCTTTCAAAGTTTTATTTATCTGTTTTTCAGTCGTAAAGATACTTAAAAACAATATTTCACATGGAAACTCAATAGGCAAAATCAATAAGAAGAAAGCTTCCTCGGTTGAAGAGTGTGTGTGTGTGTGCGTGTGTGTGTGTGTGTGTGTGTGTGTGTGTGTGTGTGTGTGTGTTGGGGCAGAGCCTGCTCACTCAGTTCCCGTTTCATTCTCCAAGAGTAAAAGTGTCAGCAACATGTGGTCGTTGGCCAAATCCTACCATTTCCTGTCTTTGCAAATCAAGTTTTATTGAATGTAGTCATGGCCATTCATTTATGTATTGTCTATGACTGCTTTTGTGCTCCAACGTCAGAGTTGAATAGTTGAGACAGAGACCTATTTAGGCAAAATGTAAATAAAATATCAGGTTTACCAAAAAGTTCATTCGGGTTTTTCCGTAACATCGTACAGAAAAACCCGAACGAACTTTTTGGCCAACCCAATATTTACTCTCTGGCCCTTTACAGAAAGTTTCCCAGTCGTTCTTCTAGAAGGGACAGTGCTTGAGATGCACATATCCTTGGCCTTGGGGTGTGTCTCTCAATCCCTGCAGGTCACCTCTGTCCACGATAGGTATTTACTGCAGTATGCTTTGCGATGATGATAACAGTAACAATAGCAACAATAATAATTTTCTGTGAGTTCCATGTCATGAAAAGGCGTGGGAAGAAAGGCCTTCCTTTGAAGCCTGATTCAGCAGCCACTGTAGAGATGGCTTTGCATTTCCTAATATATTGACAGTGAACGATGCAATTCTTCAGGGAATATTTGGGAATGTTTTGTAATTTTTCTTTAGTCCACATTGTTTGGTTTATCTTTTCCTTCTTTTTTTTTTTTTTTTTTTTTTTTTTGCGGTACGTGGGCCTCTCACTGTTGTGGCCTCTCCCGTTGTGGAGCACAGGCTCCGGACGCGCAGGCTCAGCGGCCATGGCTCACGGGCCCAGCTGCTCTGCGGCATGTGGGATCTTCCCGGACCGGGGCACGAACCCGTGTCCCCTGCATCGGCAGGCGGACTCTCAACCACTGCGCCACCAGCGAAGCCCTCTTTTCCTTCTTAAAGTTTATTTTGATGCTACTTTAAACAGTATTGATTCTTTCCTTTTTCTTTTCTTTTTTTTAAAGATATTTATTTATTTATTCTTGGCTGCGTTGGGTCTTCATTGCTGGGCACGGGCTTTCTCTAGTTGTGGCGAGCAGGGGCTACTCTTCGTTGCGGTGTGCAGGCTTCTCTTTGCAGTGGCTTCTGTCGTTGCAGAGCATGGGCTCTAGGCACTCAGGCTTCAGTAGTTGTGGCATGTGGGCTCAGTAGTTGTGGCACACAGGCTTAGTTGCTCCATAGCATGTGGGATCTTCCTGGACCAGGGGTAGAACCTGTGTCCCCTGCATTGGCAGGTGGATTCTTAACCACTGTGCCACCAGGGAAGTCCAATTCTTTCCTTTTTCTCTGGCCTTTAGCTAGTTGGAGGTGGATCCCTGTAATCAGTGACCAGAGCCATCTGAGATTTTGAGAACAGGGTGGTAAAGGACTACTGTCTTTCACATCTGTTTTTATCTGTTAGGAACAGGAAGGCAAAATATGTAAGTTCTCATCAGTAAAGGGTCCCAGTGACAAGAAGTTAAAACCTAGTCAGCTCTATCTTAAAAGGTTGATTTAAACTGAACTGCTGTCCAGCATACGTCTTTAGTACCCATGAAACATATTTGTTTAATCAGTGGTGTTATACGACTAAGCTGTTATTCTCTACTTGGTCTTACGTATAAGGGAGACAACCCACCTTTGAAAAGTTGTCCCCTGGGCTTCCCTGGTGGCGCAGTGGTTGAGAGTCCGCCTGCCGATGCAGGGGACGCGGGTTCGTGCCCCGGTCCGGGAGGATCCCACATGCCGCGGAGCGGCTGGGCCCGTGAGCCATGGCCGCTGAGCCTGCGCATCTGGAGCCTGTGCTCCGCAATGGGAGAGGCCACAACAGTGAGAGGCCCGCGTACCGCAAAAAAAAAAAAAGAAAGAAAGGTTGTCCCCCAAACATGATCATTTTGATCACCCCTGTTGCAGGTGGAGGGCAAAGCATTTTTTGTTTTTCTATAAGTGCGTCATTCCTTTGTAACAAGGTCACACGGAGAAGGGTTATATAGGGGAAATACACTAAACTGTGAAATTTCTTATCTCTGCAAGAAGTTAATTCCATTTCATTCCATTTTATTTAATTTTATTTAACAAGTACTTTTGACTTGCCAAGTAGAAGACACTAAGCTTCCTGGTGTAGGGTTAATAATGTCATGTGTGGCTATTACCGCTGGTCTGAAATTACATCGTAGAATAAGAGAGGTGGTCTCTGGCTGTTAGCGCATGAGGCTTATATCAAAATCTTTGTAGTATGGGCTATACGAGATGTTCTGGAAGTCGAAGTATGGTACCTTTAACAAAACCCACTTGCAGACTGAATTTCAAGTCCTGTACACTACTACTAGCGTCCTAAACGTCACAGTTGTTGCTGTTTGTAATCGCTTTGGATGGAGCTCCAGAAAGCCCAATATTTTCCTCCTTGGGACTTAGCATCACAGTTTAACTCCTAGATCTCATCCTGGACTCATAAGAAGGCCCATCTTAGCAGAGAAATAGCTCATGGTAATGCCATACCTGTCAAACGAGAAAATAGAATTAGTTACTCCTTTTAGTACTTAGACTTTAAAGAAGAGGCCCATAGTTTGGGTGTGTGGTAGACGAAGGTGAAGGTAGAGGCGCCAACCACTTGTCTCCTTAACAGCCACGTGTAGGCCCCGGACCAGTTCACTGTCCAGCTGTCCTTCTCTGGACTGAGCCTCGCAGGCAGTGGGCACCATATCTGTCCTGCCTCTTGGCCTCTGCAGCTTGTCTACTGCTGGGCTCTGATCCAAAAGCCAAGGAGTTGAATTGATTTTCAAGGCATCCTCCAAAAGGAGCCAAGTGTGTAGTCCAGCCAGAGGCCAGTTCTGGTGCTCTTACAATGATTTCCCAGTTGCTCTGGCTCCAGGGAGAGAGCCTGATCTTCGCTAATCCACCTCTCTCAAGGTGGCCACATCAAAAGGGGGCTCACTCCTAACTGGCTTATTCCTTCCACCTGAGAATGTTCTAGAAGCAGAGGCGCTTCCTGTTGGATGCTTTGTCTTTCCTGGCAAATCAAAATATAGTAACTCAAAAAGAGAAAATATCTGTTGCTGTTCATTGACTTCTAATAGATATATAACAAATCTAAATATTTTCAAAATTTTCAAAGTACTTGTTTTTCTTTTTTCTAAGGTGAGATAATCAAAACAGTATACTGAAAGAAAACCCCTTGTCCGCTACTAGCTTATGGTCTGCTAAGGGAGATAGCACTGTGATGACAGAGGCTGGATGAATGGTATTGTCAGGAATCAGCCACATCCTCTTATAGGGGAATCAGGATGCTTCCTCTTCCTCAGAGATGCACTTTGGGGTCCCTCAGTGGGCACAAGATACTAGGCAGGGTTAAAAACATACCAAGATAGTTATTAATTCCCATAGTTCATTAAAATGAAATTTCATTAGGAAATGATAAACAGGATGATCTTACCAGGTTTTTATCAAAATAATAAAAAAAATAAGTTTCTTTTCAATCAGAAGCCTCCTGGCTCTCCTTCTACTTTTCATAACACATCTGAACCCTTCACTGATGAATTTACTTCCCTCAGTCTTTGTATTACTCGTGTAGCAATTTACGAGGAAAGACTTTCATCACTAGAGTCCTTTATTGTGTGTGATAAAAATATCCTACAGCCCTGAAGTAGGAGCATCTTTCCCTTCTCTCCCTTCAAACCTTTCTCCATCCTTGATCGTAATTACCTAATTGCACCCATTCTTTTTATATCCCTCTGTGCCTTCTAAGCCCGTTCCCCAGGTGGTTAGAAATGTTATTTGAAAGACACAGATACAGATGCGTATTACACAATTAATAGGCCTTCACTAAGTGGAACCAATAGACCATTAAAATGAATCCATGCTGTCTAAGCTCTCTCCCTCCATCTTTCACTCTCCAGCAATAACCTGACCCGGTGGCTAAAGTGATATGAAAATCCATCTCTTCAATCCCACTCTGCTTTAAGGGCCAAAGGAGAACAGGGCACAGATAATGACTTCCTGCTCTCAGCAACAAATGTGCAGATGCTTCCGTCCCAAGTACGCCTCCTGTTGAGGCTGCTGGATCAGAAGTTGTACCATTTACAATAGAAAATGGAATAATTTGCCTACTCCAACCCGGAAAGTGGTAGTATCTTGCAATAAATGGCCTGGCTGTGTAAATAATAAAGTAAAAAGGGTCCTGAAGCTGCCGGGATTTTTGTTTGCTGGAAATAGGGTAACTAAGCAATTTATGGCACTGTTTCCCAGCGAGAGTCCAAGAGCTATTTAGTTAGTTACAGCAGTAAAAGAAACGACTTCATGTCAATATGGAGCCACAAGTGCTAGGCAGAAAGAGAGCAACAAGTATTGAAAGATGTCAACTTCCAGCACAAGTTGACTGCAACTGGCGGTGCTGGGAGAATGGAGCATGCTGGGAGCATTAGCAGTGAGAGAGAGCCGGGAAAATCTCGGAGGCCAGTAACAGCTCGCCTCGCCTGCATCCCTGAACTACTTGCTGAGGAAGGGAAGAAAGAATAACTTAGGAGCACCGGAGGCCTGATCCGTTAACACATTATTATCTCTGTCAGTTAGAGTAATTACTGACCTGACAGTATTACGGATATACATTCAGAGTAACAAACATTCCTGGGGTGATTACAGGGAGTACCATCAGGTTTCAGTTTGCCAAAGTGACCAGTCCACTCTTGCACATGACCTGGAGCAGAAAGGAAGGCATGCTGAACTTTCTGGCTGAGATGTTAAAACGCAAGGGAGTTAGGCTTCCCTGGAGGTTTCTCCAAAAATTAGGCAGAAGCAAATCCTCAGACTTCCCCAGTATCAGATTCTGCTCTCAAGGTAGTAGTACTACTAGTTTCCACTTAATGAGCACTTACTACATGCAAGTGTGCCAAAAGACTTACACGCTTCATCTCGTTCAGAGCTCACAGTGACCTTCCAAGGTAGGCAAGGTCATCATCCGCATTTTGTACATGAGTGAAGTGAGGCCCGAGAAACTAAGGAACTGGCGAACAAGGTGGGTAAAAATGGAGTCAGGAGTCAGACCCCGTGTTGCCTGATTCCAGAACTTGAACTTAAACTACTATGCCAAATTGCATATTGTCTCAAGTAATAATAATCATACTAATAAAACCACAAGGAACAGTTACAGCATCCTCAGCTAACATTTATTGGCTACTTACTATGTGCTAAACATTGGGCTAAATGTTGGAATAAATCAGGATAGGATAACTAGTGTAACAAACAACCCCAAATCTTTAGTGTCTTAACACAATAAAAAGAATTATTTTTTTTTTCCCTACAGCATGTCACAAAGCAATGAGGTGAGCAGAGGTAGGTGTGTGGTGGCGCCCAGGGGCTGTGCTCCATGCAGCCATTCAGAAACCCAGGCTTCTCCCCAGTGAATGTTCAGCGTGTGAATTTCAAAGTTATCGTAAAAGGAAAGCGAGATGATGAGAAAGGCATACCTGCTCTTAACTGTCTTAGCCCAGAACTGACACCACCATTGGGCTCACATTCTAGTGTCATAATAAGTTACGTGGCCCGCCTAGATATAAGGTTGCTGCGAAATGTATTTTGACTGTGCCCAGGAGGGGTGAAACATTTCGTGAGCAACTAGCTTTTATATATATAAAAATTAATTACTTAATTTTTGGCTGCATTGGGTCTTTTGTTGCTGTGTGCAACCTTTCTCTAGTTGTGGCTAATGGGGGATACTCTTAGTTGTGATGCGCGGGCTTCTCACTGCGGTGACTTCTCTTGTTGCCGAGCACGGGCTGTAGGCAAACGGGCTCTGTAGTTGTGGCTCATGGGCTCTAGAGCGCAGGCTCAGTAGTTGTGGCACGTGGGCTTAGTTGCTCTGCGGCATGTGAGATCTTCCCGGACCAGGTCTCAGACCCGTGTCCCCTGCATTGACAGGTGGATTCTTAACCACTGCACCACCAGGGAAGTCCTAGTTTATCTTTGACATGGCATTTTACCTGCATTAGCTCATTCTTCACACCAACTTTAGGGAGGTTTTATTTCTGTGATACAGATGCGGAAACAGATACAGGGAGGTTCTACTTTTCCAAGATCATACAGGCAGATGGAGGTGGGATTATAGGGGGAAATGATTGATCCTCTTATGCAACAAAAATCAGGGTTTGTAAAAAGCCTTTATCTTACCTTTGTTGATTGTTTACTGGAACCATCACCAGCACTTTCCTCTGCAGTCTTTCCCTATATCCAATAGCTGTTCTCCAGTTCTACCCGCTTATTGTAGTTCCCTGAATGAGCTTTGCTCTTTCTTTTATCTGGGCCTTTGCATGAGCTGCTATTCCTCTATCTCTTGACTTGGGTTCCTCTGACACATCCTTCACATCTCATCTTAGATATCTCTTCTCCACAAACTCTCCTCTGATTTCAAAATCTGAGTTAGCGATCCTGCAATGAGCTCCCTTTTCATCCCGGATTTACCTTTCGGTAGCATGTGCCACACTGGTTTTTAACTTGCGGCTAATGGATTTGTCTTCCTAGCTGTAGGCTAAATTCCACCCAGGCAGAGGTTTTGTGTAGCTCATTTATCTCTGCTTCTTAGCATCTAAGATGTCTGGTACGTAGAGTTCAAGAACTATTTGTTAAATTAATGAATGAGTAAGTGACTCACCCGGAATTCTGAACCTACACTTACCCCTCCATGGCTTTTGTCTCAATAGGTCAATATTCCTTCTCTTACAGATCTATAATCTATAATCTATAAGTGAGCCTGAGTACTTAAATGTGGTAGGTACTATATTAAGCCTTGAGCAGATTCAAAGAAGAAACATATTCACCTATACCCTCAAGGAGTTCCCAGTCTAGGGGCAGATAGAGATACATAACTCTGAATTACGATGTAATGTGGTAAATGCCATTATAGAGGAATGTGTAAATGAGGTCCTGTGAGAACACAGAGGAGAGAGTGATTGGGAAGGTGGGGAAAAGCTGCACAGAGAAGGAGACCTTCTCAGCTTCCCAGCTGACCTATTAGCCAGACTTTAAAAAAGTGTTCGGATAAATGCAGAAGACCCTGAATAGCCAAAACAATTTTAACAAAGAGCAGAGCTGGAGGAATCATGCTTCCTGAATTCAGGCTGTACTACAAAGCTACAGTCATCCAAACAATATGGTACTGGCACTAAAACAGACACATAGGTCAATGGAACAGAATAGACAGCCCAGAAATAAACCCACACACTTATGGTCAATTAATCTATGACAAAGTAAGCAAGAATATACAATGGAGAAAAGACAGTCTCTTCAGTACCTAGTGCTGGGAAAACTAGACAGCTACATGTAAAAGAATGAAATTAGAATGTTCTTTAACACCATACACAAAAATAAACTCAAAATGGATTAAAGACCTAAATGTATTTAAGACCAGAAACCATAAAACTCCTAGAGGAAAACACAGGCAGGACACTCTTTGACATAAAGCGTAGCAATAATTTTTTGGATCTGTCTCCTAAGCAAAGGAATTATAAGCAAAAATAAACAAACAGGACCTAATTAAACTTAAAAGCTTTTGCACAGCAAAGGAAACCATCAACAAAATGAAAAGACAAGCTACTGAATGGGAGAAAATATTTGCAGATGATATGACTGATAAGAGATTAATATCCAACATATATAAACAGCTCATATAACTCAACATCAAAAAAACCAACCCCACTGCAAATTGGTAGAATACCTGAATAGACATTTTTCCAAAGAGGGAATGCAGATGGCCAACAGGCACATGAAAATATGCTCGACATTGCTAATCACTAGGGAAATGCAAATAATGTTAGAATGGGCAAAAGCAGTCCATAGTGACGGAAAGAAGACCCATGGTTGTCTGGGGCCAGAGGTTGAGAGTGAATGGCCATAAATGGGCGTGAGCGAGAATTTGGGGGGGGGATGGAAATATTCTATTTCTTGATTATGGTAATAGTTTAATGGTTACACAGCTGCATGTATTTGTTGAAATATCAAACTATATTTTGGGTAGCAGAAACAACAGAAGTCCATTACACAGATTGTTCTTGACTCAAGCAAACTGGATCACTTGTTGATTCCAAAACACCATGTGCTTTCCTGCATTAAGGTCTTTCCTAACGCTGTTCCCTCTGCCAGGAATGTCCAGCCTTATCTCTTTGGATGAATTTCTACCAACCTTACACTGCATCTTTTCAATGATGTCTGTCTATCTAATTTGATGATCTTGAGTTGTCCTGCTCTGAACCTTATATTTATCCTTCTTTCCAGCCTTTTTCTTCATCTGCCTTATGTTACAGTTATTTGTGCCCCTGACTTATCTTGTTCTCCAGTGATCTGTACACTGCCTGAGCCAGGACTCTTGTACCTCCAAGAGCCCAAGTATGCATCTGAGAGTGAGTGTTTGTTATTGGCTTGGTGACATAAATTCATTGCTTTTAATTAATTGCTTTATAGTTCTGAGAGATGTGTGTCACTTGTTTTCACATGGAGATACATTTGAAAGAGACCCAGTATTTTTCACTGTTGTCGGTACCAGGTGTTTGCAGTGGAATCAGGAGGATTTGCCCTTGGATTAGATATTAAAATTGAAACTGCTACATGGGAGTTGAGCCCGGAAGGATACATGAAGCTTTGTAGAGACATGTGCAGTTGGGTCATGAAATGAAAGGACTGCCAATGTAAAACTATGATTTGTTCTAGAGAACTTCTAAGACAAAGGAAAAATAATTTTGCTTTTGTAAAACGTGAGAGCTGATAGACAGTCATTATTTTTTGCTGCAATTATGACTCCATAACATAATATAGTATATTAATGACCGTGCTGTTTTAATTGGAGAAACAGGTATATGAAGAATACCTATGAGATTTTAATACTGGTAATGTCTTTGAATCTTTAACTGTATGGAAAATGGTGTGAAACATTATTTTTCAATGCCATGGCTTTTATCCTCCAAGCCAAAGAAATTGAGTAGTGTGTTTATAGCCTTATCAACACAGAGAAACAACTAATTGATAGTGTTTCACACAATCTGTTCCAAGAAATGTTAAACCTGAGATTGGAAAGATGTAAATACTGTAACCTGTGGTTACAGAGGAGAGAAAACTAATCCTATCTCTAACTTCAAGTGCCCCCTGACCATTATTCTCTTGCTTATAAGGTTGCTAAAAGGTGTTTTTGTGTACCAATTAGACGTAGACAGAGATTTACATTTTGGAGCTTCTGATGATAGAACCCCAACTTTTTCTGGGTTTATCAGGACTTTGTGTTGTTCTTAGCATCTGTGCCTGTTTCTCAGCTGTGTTTGGGGACATCGCATTATACCCCTTGGGAGTGGATAAGGATGACTGGAGAGCACAGTCAATGGCAGCTTCCCTACTTTCTTGTTTTCACTTATGCTTAGTCCTTCCCACTGGTATACAGGTGAGGGTCCTGAGATAATCATCATGATGAAAATAGCCAACACTTACTGAGTACCACTTTACATGCAATCCTATACAGTAGATATAGTTATTATCCCCATTTTACAGGTGTGCAAACTGAGACTTGGATTAAGTAAACTTGCCCAAGGTTACATGCTAGTAAATGTTGGGATTTGGACTGTAAATAGTTCCTTATTTTGGGGTCACTTTAAAAAATGTACTCTTTCATTGCGATCTTTAGCCCTAAAATGAGATTAGGAAGAGCTGAATGTACTGTCACAAATTAATCAAACAATACTTATAAACACGCACTCTGTTCTAAATAGTTTTTTGCTCACGATGGGCAAAGTGAATTCCTATACGGCCAGAGTGGAAAGCATTGTTCTTTTTTCTGTCTTCAAATTAAATTTACAGCCTTTTGAGCCTGCCTTTGTATAGAAATATAATCCATACATTTGCCCTTTAGGCTTGGACTTGAAAATCTATCTTTAACAAAATCTTTAACAAAAATCTGTCAGTGCATGGTTAATAGATTCAATGTACATGCACCCCATCCCCAGAAGGTATAATGTTATGATTTTATATATTTGTCATAAATGGCTGAAGAACCCATATATTATTGGAGTGAGCATTTCTAATGGGGATAAATGTACCACACTGTGGACTCTCAAGGTGGCAAGATACACAACTCATGTTCAGCGAAGCAGGGGGAAATATATTATCCCTCTGCCATGCTGTGACATGCGTATATGGCATTTACGCTTCACGAGGGCATTAAATCCAGAGACGTCAAAAGAAAATGCAGAGACGGACTTCCACTGCTGGCTCTTACAGCAGTTTCTGTTGGCTCCATGCTACTTGCACAGGATGCAGAAGGCTCAACTGCTTCAAAAGAGAGATTCTGTTAGAGCATTATATTTTATAAGTTTTTTTCTCCTGCAAGTTATATTTCCCTAAATTGGCTGAAAATCCAAGGAGATTTTTTTTAATTTTTTTAATTTAATTTAATTTATTTTTTTATACAGCAGGTCCTTATTAGTCATCAGTTTTATACGCATCAGTGCATACATGTCAATCCCAATCGCCCACTCCATCATTTCTCCAAAGAAGATGTATAGATTGCTAACAGACACATGAAAGGATGCTCAACATCACTAATCATTAGAGAAACGCAAATCAAAACTACAATGAGGTATCACCTCACACCAGTCAGAATGGGCATCATCAAAAAATCTACGAACAACAAATGCTGGAGAGGGTGTGGAGAAAAAGGAACCCTCTTGCACTGTTGGTGGGAATGTAAATTGATACAGCCACCATGGAGAAAAGTATGGAGGTTCCTTAAAAAACTAAAAATAGAATTACCATATGATCCAGCAATCCCACTACAGGGCATATACCCTGAGAAAACCATAATTCAAAAAGAGTCATGTACCACAATGTTCATTGCAGCTCTGTTTACAACAGCCAGGACATGGAAGCAACCTAAGTGTCCATCGACAGATGAATGGATAAAGAAGATGTGGCACATATATACAATGGAATATTACTCAGCTGTAAAAAGAAACAAAATTGAGTTATTTGTAATGAGGTGGATGGACCTAGAGTCTGTCATACAGAGTGAAGTAAGTCAGAAAGAGAAAAACAAATACCGTATGCTAACACATATTTATGGAATCCAAAAAAAAAAAAAGGTCATGAAGGACCTAGGGGCAAGATGGGAATAAAGATGCAGACCTACTAGAGAATGGACTTGAGGACATGGGGAGGGGGAAGGGTAAGCTGTGACAAAGTGAGAGAGTGGCATGGACATATATACACTACCAAACGTGAAATAAGATAGCCAGTGGGAAGCAGCCGCATAGCACAGGGAGATCAGCTCAGTGCTTTGTGCCCACCTAGAGGGGTGGGATAGGGAGGGTGGGAGGGAGACGCAAGAGGGAGGAGATATGGGGATGTATGTATATGTATAGCTGATTCACTCTGTGATACAGCAGAAACTAACACACCATTGTAAAGCAATTATACTCCAATAAAGATGTTCAAAAAACAAAAAGTTACGTACACATTATCAAAATAACTTCAAAATTTTATTTCCTAAAGACTTAGTATTCACAAAACTTGTTTTGAATAATTGTTTTTGTCTGGCAGATTTTTTTTCCATCCTTTTGGTAGATGCTTTTTACAAATGAAACCACAGGTGCCCCAGGTTAATGAATAAATCCTGTGGTCAGATACTGTTCATTTTATTTAGAATAGCAAAAAAAACCCAATAAAACATGGGGGAGAAACTTTTCACAAGAGGTATTATTTTCAGTTCTTGTTTTCTTCATAGTACAGTAGACTGTTCAGATTAGTCTAGAGAAATGGTTGGGGGCTGGGGTGAGGGAACCAGGGGCTCACAGAAAGTATTCAGCGGGGCTCTTTGCTCCATATCCCAAGCTAAGCCTGTGTTACAACTGTGCTGTTGAACTGGAGCAATCAGTCCGATCGCCCACCTCTGTGGAAGTAGAAGTGTGAAGAGAGGGGTTAAAACTCCGTCTATGAACCCCCTTGGCAGTACTACGCAGATTTCAGAAGGCATTCAGCCACGGGGTTGGAGCCACACGTTTTGGATTCTAGCTAATGTAGATCTTACTACTTTGACCTCTGAAACAGAGAGAGAGCATTGTAAATGAGACTTGCACATTTGCACCGGAGACTTGACAATAGCTTTAGTCTAAAGAAGAGAAAACTGAGACTTAGAGTCTATCAGTCATGATTCAGTTCAGTTGGCATGATAATAGAGTTCTCTCTCACATTGTTTTGAAGGCTGGACGTTTGGACTCCAGGACCCTGGGGGCTCTGTGAAACTGTGAAGGACCTAGGCTCTCTCTAACTCATAGCCTTTCTTAGGGTGGTTCAAGACGATGACTGGAACTCTAGCTAACATGGAAGAAGAGATTTAAAAGCCTGTAAGGCGCACATACATGACATGTTTTTAAAGGAAGTCTCCTAGAACTTACCTCAGTAAATTTTCTTTATATCTCATTGGCCTAAATTTAATTCCATGGCCACACCTAGCTGCAGAGGAGGTTGGGAAAGTTGGTTTTATTTCTGGGAGTCATCTGCCAGCTGAGAACCAAGAGTTCTGTTATTGATCAAGAAGGAAGAAAGGCTATTTCTTAGGACCACACAGTTTTCTAATGACAGAGATTAGAAGTAGGTCTCCTGATAGTACAGTGCTCCTTGAATCAAAGAAAATGAACTTCCTGGCAGCCCTGCTCTGTCACTTCAATAAAAGGCATTCATTTGCAATAAAAAAAAAAAAAAGAAAATGAACTTCTAAGCTTATATGGGGTTACTCTGTGTATAGAAGGAAATGAGAATAAAGACCATTATGATTGTAAAGTTGGGTTGGAGAGTTTGGTTAAAGACTTCTTCCACTTGTGTATTTTTGCCTATCACAACATGATTCCTATTGTATTTAGTTTTATTCTCTCTAGTTTAAAAGAGAAAAAAGTATCCTAGAATGTAAAGATGATCCACCAACACTGATGAAGCCATGGGAGGCAGAGTCACTTAACTTGTGGCCCCACCTCAATGCATGGTCTGGACAGCATCTAGGTTCCCTGGTCAACTCCCTCCACCGCTCTCTGTGACTCTGATTCACACCTTCTCCTGCTCCTCTAGCATTTGATACCCTTTCCCTTCGTTTTAATCTGATGGCCTTGCCTGTTATTTCACGGAGAGAATAAAGACAAACAGGAGAATTCCTTTCCTTTTTTTTCTTCACTAATCTTTTTTTTTTTTTTAACATCTTTGTTGGAGTATAATTGCTTTACAGCATTGTGTTAGGTTCTGCTGTATAACAAAGTGAATCAGCTATCTGTATACATATATCCCCATATCTCTTCCCTCTTGCGTCTCCCTCCCACCCTCCATATCCCACCCCTCTAGGTGGGCACAAAGCACCAAGCTGATCTCCCTGTGCCATGTGGCTGCTTCCCACTAGCTATCTGTTTTACATTTAGTAGTGTATATATGTCAATGCCACTCTCTCACTTCGTCCCAGCTTACCCTTCTCCCTCCCCATGTCCTCAAGTCCATTCTCTACGTCTGCGTCTTTACGTCTTTATTCCTCTCCTGTCTCTAGGTTCCTCAGAACCTTTTTTTTTTTTTTTTTAGATTCCATATATACGTGTTAGCATACGGTATTTGTTTTTCGCTTTCTGACTTACTTCACTCTGTATGGCAGACTCTAGGTCCATCCACCTCACTACAAATAACTCAGTTTTGTTTCTTTTTACGGCTGAGTAATATTCCATTGTATATATGTGCCACATCTTCTTTATCCATTCATCTGTTGATGGACATTTAGGTTGCTTCCATGTCCTGGCTATTGTAAATAGTGCTGCAATGAACATTGTGGTACATGTCTCTTGAACATGGTATTTTCTCAGGGTATACACCCAGTAGTGGGATTGCTGGGTCATATGGTAGTTCTATTTTTAGATTTTTAAGGAACCTCCATACTGTTCTCCGTAGTGGTTGTATCAATTTATATTCCCACCAACAGTGCAGGAGTGTTCCCTTTTCACTACACCCTTTCCAGCATTTATTGTTTCTAGATTTTTTGATAATAGCTATTCTGACTGGCATGAAGTGATACCTCATTGTAGTTTTGATTTGTATTTCTCTAATAATTAGTGAAGTTGAGCATCTTTTTACGTGCCTGTTGGCCATCTCTATGTCTTCCTTGGTGAAATGTCTACTTAGGTCTTCCACCCATTTATTAACTGGATTGTTTGTTTTTTTGATATTGAGCTCCATGAGCTGTTTGTATATTTTGGAGATTAATCCTTTGTTGTTTCATTTGCGAATATTTTTCCCCATTTTGAGGGTTGTCTTTTTGTCTTGTTTATGGTTTCCTTTGCTGTGCAAAAGCTTTTAAGTTCAATTAAGTCCCATTTGTTTATTTTTATTTTCATTACTTTAGGAGGTGAGTCAAAAAAGATCTTGTTCTGGTTTATGTCAGAGTGTTTTTCCTATGTTTTCCTCTAAGAGTTTTATAGTGTCTGGTGTTACATTTAGGTCTTTAATCCATTTGGAGTTTACTTTTGTGTATGGTGTAAGGGAGTGTTCTAATTTCATTCTTTTACATGTATTTGTCCAGTTTTCCCAGCACCCCTTATTGAGGAGGCTGTCTTTTCTCCATTGTATGTTCTTGCCTCCTTTGTCATACATTAGGTGACCATATGTGTGTGGGTTTATCTCTGGGATTTCTCTCCTGTACCATTGATCTATATTTCTGTTTTTGTGCCAGTACCATACTGTCTGGATTACTGTAGCTTTGTGGTATAGTTTCAAGTCAGGGAGCCTGATTCCTCTAACTCTGTTTTTCTTTCTCAAGATTGCTTTGGCTCTTCGGGATATTTTGTGTTTCCATGCGAATTGTAAAATTTTTTGTTCTCATTCTATGAAGAATGCCATTTGTAGTTTGATAAGGATTGCATTGAATCTGTTGATTGCTTTGGGTAGTCTAGTCATTTTCACAATGTTGATTCTTCTAATCCAAGAACATGGTATATTTCTCTATCTGGTTACATCATCTTTGATTTCTTTCATCAGTGTTTTATACTTTTCTGAGTACAAGTCTTTAACCTCCTTAGGCAGGTTTATTCCTAGGTATTTTATTCTTTGTGCTATGATGGTAAATGGGATTGTTTCCTTAATTTCTCTTTCTGATTTTTTGTTGTTGGTGTATAGGAATGCCAGAGATATCTGTGCATTAATTTTGTATCCTGAAACCTTACCACATTCATTGATTAGTTCTAGTTGTTTTCTGGTGGCATCTTTAGGATTTTCTATGTATAGTATCATGTCATCTGCAAACAGTGACAGCTTTACTTCTTCTTTTCTGGTTTGGATTCCTTTTCTTTCCTTTTCTTCTCTGATTGCTGTGGCTAAAACTTCCAAAACTATGTTGAATAAGAGTGGTGAGAGTGGGCAAGCTTGTCTTGTTCCTGATCTTAGTGGAAATGCTTTCAGTTTTTCACCATTGAAGACAATGTTGGCTGTGGGTTTGTCATATATGGCCTTTATTATGTTGATGCCTACTTTCTGCAGGGTTTTTTTAATCATAAATGGGTGTTGAATTTTGTCAAAAGCCTTCTCTGCATCTATTGAGATGATCATATGGTTTTTCTCCTTCAATTTGTTAATATGGTGTATCACGTTGATTGATTTGCGTATATTGAAGAATCCTTGCATTCCTGTAATAAACCCCACTTGATCATGGTGTATGATCCCTTTAATGTGCTGTTGGATTCTGTTTGCTAGGATTTTGTTGAGGATTTTTGCCTCTTGTTCATCAGTGATATTGGCCTGTAGTTTTCTTTCTTTGTGACATCCTTGTCTGGTTTTGGTATCAGGGTGATGGTGGCCCCGTAGAATGAGTTTGGGAGTGTTCCTCCCTCTGCTATATTTTCGAAGAATTTGAGAAGGATCGGTGTTAGCTCTTCTCTAAATGTTTGATAGAATTTGCCTGTGAAGCCATCTGGTCCTGGACTTTTGTTTGTTGGAAGATTTTTAATTATGGTTTCAATTTCATTACTTGTGATAAGTCAGTTTATATTTTCTAATTCTTCCTGGTTCAGTCTTGGAAAATTGTACTTTTCCAAGAATTTGTCTATTTCTTCGTGGTTGACCATTTTATTGGCATACGGTTGTCTGTAGTATTCTCTTATAATCCTTTGCATTTCTGTGGTGTCAGTTGTGATTTCTCCTTTTTCATTTCTAATTTTATTGCTTTGTGTCCTCTCCCTCTTTTTCTTGATGAGTTTGGCTAAGGTTTTATCAATTTTGTTTATCTTCTCAAAGAACCACCTTTTAGTTTTATTGATCTTTGCTATTGTTTTCTCCATTTCTATTTCATTTATTTCTGCTCCGATTTTTATGATTTTTTTTCCTTCTACTGACTTCGGGTTTTCTTTGTTCTTTTTTCTCTAGTTGTTTTGTGTGAGGTTAGATTGTTTATTTCAGATTTTTCTTGTTTCTTGAGGTGAGATTGAAATGCTATAAACTTCCCTCTTAGTACTGCTTTTTCGGCATCCCATAGGTTTTGGGTCATCATGTTTTTATTTGTCACTTGTTTCCATGTATTTTTTTATTTCTTCTTTGATTTCTTCAGTGATCTCTTGCTTATTTAGTAGCACATGGGTTAGCCTCCATGTATTTGTGTTATTTACAGTTTGTTTTCCTGTAATTGGTTTCCAGTCTCATAGCATTGTGGTCAGAAAAGATGCTTGTTACCATTTCAATTTTCTTAAATTTTCTGAGGCCTATTTGTGACCCAAGATGTGATCTATCCTGGAGAATGTTCCATGTACACTTGAGATGAAAGTGTATTCTGCCACTTTTGGGTGGAATGTTCTGTAAATATCAATTAAATCTATCTGGTCTGTTGTGTCATTTAAAGCTTGTGTTTCCTTATTTATTTTCTGTTTGGATGATCTGTCCATTGGTGTAAGTGGAATGTTAAAGTCCCCTACTATTATTGTGGTTGTTAGCTTTTGTCTTATGTATTGAGGTGCTCCTATGTTGGGTGCATAAACATTTATAATTGTTATATCTTCTTCTTGGATTGATCCTTTTGTCATTAGGTAGTGTCTCTCCTTTTCTCTTGTAACATTCTTTATTTTAAAGTCTCTTTTATTGGATATGAGTATTGCTCCTCCAGCTTTCTTTTTATTTCCATTTGCATGGAATATCGTTTTCCATCCATTCACCTTCAGTCTGTATGTGTCTGAGGTGGGTAACCTAGGTCTGAAGTGGGTCCCTTGTAGACAGCATATATATGGGTCTTGTTTTTGTATCCATTCAGCCAGTCTGTGTCTTTTGCTTGAGGCATTTAATCCATTTACATTTAAGGTAGCTATCGACATGTTTGTTCCTAATACTATTTTCTTAATTGTTTTGGGTTTGTTTTTGTGGATCTTTTTCTTCTCTTGTGTTTCCCGCCTAGAGAAGTTTCTTCAGCATTTGTTGTAAAGCTGGTTTGGTGGTGCTGAATTCTCTTAGCTTTTGTTTGTCTGAAAAGCTTTTGGTTTCATCATCAAATGTGAATGAGATCCTTGCTGGGTAGAGTAATGTTGGTTGTAGGTTTTTCTCTTTCATCACTTTATGTATATCCTGCCACTCCCTTCTGCCCTGCAGAGTTTCTGCTGAAAAATCAGCTGATAACCTTATGGGGATTCCTTTCTATGTTATTTTTTGGTTTTCCCTTGCTGCTTTTAATATTTTTTCTTTGAATTTAATTTTTGTTAGTTTGATTAATATGTGTCTTTGTGTGTTTTTCCTAGGGTTTATCCTGTATGGGACTCTCTGTGCTTCCTGAACTTGGGTGACTATTTCCTTTCCCATATTAGGGAAGTTTTCAACTATAATCTCTTCAAATATTTTCTCAGACACTTTCTTTTTCTCTTCTTCTTCTGGGACCCCTGTAATTTGAATGTTGGTGTGTTTAGTGTTGTGCCAGAGGCCTCTGAGATTGTCTTCAATTCTTTTCATTCTCTTTTCTTTATTCTGCTCCTCGGCAGTTATTTCCACCATTCTGTCTTCCAGCTCACTTATTCATTCTTCTGCCTCAGTTATTCTGTTACTGATTCCTTTTAGTGTACTTTTCATTTCAGGTTATTATGTTGTTCATTTGTTTGTTTGTTCTTTAATTCTTCTAGATCTTTGTTAAACATTTCTTGTATTTTCTCAATCTGTGCCTCCATTGTTTTTCCGATATTCTGGATCATCTTTGCTATCATCACTCTGAATTCTTTTTCAGGTAGATTGCCTATTTCCTTTTCATTTATTTGGTCTTGTAGATTTTTACCTTGCTCCTTCACCTGTGATATATTATTTTGCCATTTCATTTCTTTTTTTTTTTTTTAAATGAGTGGGATTTTGTTCCTGTCTTACTGGTTGTTTGGCCTGGTGCTTCCAGCACTGGAGTTTCTAGGATGTTGGGTAGAGCTGTGTCTTGTTGCTGAGATCAGGACCTCTGGAGACCTCACTCCGATAAATATTCCTTGGGGTCTGAGCTTCTCTGTTAGTCCAGTGGTTCTGACACAGAGCTCCCACTGCAGGAGCTTTGGCCTGACCCCTGGCTCCTGAACCAAGATTCTGCAAGCTGCGTGGGGTGGCAAAAAAAAAAAAAAAAAAAAAAAAAGAGAGAACAATAACAATGTAAAAAATAAAATTAGACTAGGAAACTAACAGATACATTAGAAAAAATATAAAAATAAAAATACAGATGAGTCAACAACCAGAAGTTACATCAGTACCACAATAGTAAGAAAGAGCAGGAGGGAAAGGAAAAAAAAAAAAAAGGGCAGGGGAAAGGCCTTGGCTGTGGAGAGCGGGGCCTAAGCAAGGGTGAGGTTTGGGCAGTGGGCGGGGCCAATGCTCAGGACCCACAGGGCTGGAAAAGGCCCTGGGGGCTGTGAGGGGTGGGGCTTAGGCTCAAGGAACAGAAGGGGCCCAGGCGTGCCCCCCGACCCTGGTCTAAGCGGGCAGAGGACCTCACCTGGGAGCCCAGCAGGCTTTCTGGTCTCTAGTGGGTGGGGCAGTCACCTGCCACTCCTCTCTTGCCTCTACACTCCGAGAGGCCCCCTCCTGCCCGCCACTCCTGATCTCCCCAGCCTCCCTCCTATGCCCCCAAGGACCCACACGGCTTGGGGAGGGGGCTTTGGAGGGCAGGGGATCAGCCTGGGAGCTTAGCAGTCTCCCTGATCCAAGTGGGCAGGGCAGTCACCCTCTGTTTCTCTCCTGCTCCCCCCAGAGGGCCCCTCCCACCTGCCTCTCCTGATCTCCCCTCAGGGGCGCTGATCCTGTCTGACCTCCACTTCTCCTCCCACCTCTGTCCCCCCACGACCTGCCAGTTCACTTGGGAGTTCCTCCCATCTTCTTTCATGTCAGGGTTCCCTGCCAGTGGTCGGCAGGCACCCTAGTCGTGAGGAGACGCTAACCTGGCATCTTCCCACACCACCATCTTCTAAAGTCTTTACTGAACTTGTTCCAGTATAGCTTCTGTTCTGTGTTTTATTTATTTTTTTGGCCATGCTGCAGAGCCTGGGGGATCTTAGCTCCCCGACCAGGGATAGAACCCGCACTGCCTGCATTGGAACGCAAGGTCTTTAACCACTGGACTGCCAGGAAAGTCCCTGAAATCCTTCTTGTTGAAGCTGGCAGTGATTTCCATCTTGCCACATCCCATGGGCATTTCTCAGTCATGACCGCTTAGTAGCACTTGACCCAGTTGTTCGCTTTCTCCTTCTGGAAGCACCTTTTTTACTTGTCTTGGGCAGTTCTATTCTTGCCTTATTTTCTTGATATGGAATGGCGGTGCCTTCCCCTTCTTGCTGGCTCCTTCTCTCCTTGACCTAAAAATTTGAGGGGTGCTCTAGGGCTCAATCCTTTGATTGTCTTCTCTATTTTCTATGCTGTCTCCTTAGTGATCTCATTCTCATTGTGGCTTTAAATATCTATATCTAGGTGGTTCTGAATTTATACCCTTTCAATTTCTCTGGGCTCCAGACGTGTATGTCTAACTCCCTGCTCAACATGTCCACTTGGATGTCTCTACAGGATTTTCAAATTTAACAGCTTCAGAATAGAACCCTTGATTCTCTTTTCCCCAACTGTTCTTCCTCTTATTTTCATAAACAACACTACCATTCACTAAGTGGTTCAGATCAAAAACTGGGAGGCATCTTTGATGCCTCTGTAGCCCCCAGACTTCACATGTACTATATCAGAAAATCATCTCCAACCTCAAAATAGATCTAGATTTTAATCAGTTCATCATGTTCACCATTACTGTCCTAGTCCAAGACCCCTATTTAGACTCCTAATTGGTTTCTCTGCTTCTCATGTCGCCCACCCCCAAGTCAAGAGCTCAGGTAATCTGATTAAAATGTAAATCAGGACTTCCCTGGTGGCGCAGCGGTTGAGAGTCCGCCTGCCGATGCAGGGGACATGAGTTTGTGCCCCGGTCCGGGAAGATTCCACATGCTGCGGAGCGGCTGGGCCCGTGAGCCATGGCCGCTGAGCCTGTGCGTCCAGAGCCTGTGCTCCGCAACGGGAGAGGCCGCAACAGCGAGAGGCCTGTGCACAGCAAAAAAAAAAAAAAAAAAAAAAAATTGTAAATCAGGTCATGGAAAGTGACTTTTCTGCTGAAAATCCTCCAATAGATTTATTCAGTCAGAATGAAATTCCATCTTTTTACTCTAGTTTGAAGGCTCCATTTGATCTGCCCTTGTCCTGTCCACACAACCTCATCTCCTGTCGCTCACAGCTCTACCACCCCGGTTCTTGGTATTCCTCAAAAATACGGAGGTTGCCTCCCACCTAAGGGCCTTGACCATGTTCTTATTTCCTCTGCTTGGAGAGAGCTCTGCCCCCAGGTATATGTAAGGACTGCTCCACCATTTTATACAAATCTTCATTCTGATATCACCTTCTCAGATGGGCCTACTGGATATATACTCCACCTTCACCTTGATCCCCTTACCCAGGTTTATTTTATTTTATTTTGATTATTTTTTAATTCACTTTTTACAACATATTTAATGGAGTATAATTGCTTTACAATGGTGTGGTAGTTTCTGCTGTGTAACAAAGTGAATCAGCTATATGTATACATATATCCCCATATCTCCTCCCTCTTGCTTCTCTCTCCCACCCTCCCTATCCCACCCCTCCAGGTGGACACAAAGCACCGAGCTGATGTCACTGTTCTACGCGGCTGCTTCCCACTAGCTATCTATTTTACATTTGGTAGTGTATATATATCCTTGGCACTCTCTCACTTAGTCCCAGCTTACCCTTCCCCCTCCCCGTGTCCTCAAGTCCATTCTCTACGTCTGTGTCTTTACTCCTGTCCTGCCCCTAGGTTCTTCAGAACCTTTTTTTTTTTTTCCCGATTCCATATATATGTGTTAGCATACGGTTTGTTTTTCTTTTTCTGACTTACTTCACTCTGTGTGACAGTCTCTAGGTCCATCTACCTCACTACAAATAACTCAATTTTGTTTCTTTTTATGGCTGAGTAATATTCCATTGTATATATGTGCCACATCTTCTTTATCCATTCATCTGTCTACACTGAGGTTGCTTTCATGTCCTGGCTGTTGTAAATAGAGCTGCAGTGAACACTGTGGTACACGACTCTTTTTGAACTATGGTATTTTCAGGGTATATCCCCAGTAGTACTTCTGGGTCATATGGTATTTCTACTTTTAGTTTTTTCAGGAACTTCCATATTGTTCTCCATAGTGGCTGTATCAATTTACATTCCCACCAGCAGTGCAAAAATGTTCCTTTTCTCCACACCCTCTCCAGCATTTATTGTTTGCAGATTTTTTGATGATGGCCATTCTGACCGTTGTGAGGTGATACCTCATTGTAGTTTTGATTTGCATTTCTCTAATGATTAGTGATGGTGAGCATCCTTTCATGTGTTTGTTGGCAATCTGTATATCTTCTTTGGAGAAATGTCTATTTAGGACTTCTGCCCATTTTTGGATTGGGTTGTTTGTTTTTTTGATATTGAGCTGCATGAGCTGCTTGTAAATTTTGGAGATTAATCCTTTGTCAGTTGCTCCGTTTGCAAATATTTTCTCCTGAGGGTTGTATTTTCGTCTTGTTTATGGTTTTCTTTGCTGTACAAAAGCTTTTAAGTTTCATTAGGTCCCATTTGTTTATTTTTGTTTCTATTTCCATTTCTTTAGGAGGTGGGTCAAAAAGGATCTTGCTGTGATTTATGTCATGAAGTGTTCTGCCTATGTTCTCCTCTAAGAGTTTTATAGTGTCTGGCTTTACATTTAGGTCTTTAATCCATTTTTAGTTTATTTTTGTGTATGGTGTTAGGGAGTGTTTTAACTTCATTATTTTACATGTAGCTGTCCATTTTTCCCAGCACCACTTACTGAAGAGGCTGTCTTTTCTCCATTGTATTTTCTTACCTCCTTTATCAAAGATAAGGTGACCGTATGTACATGGGTTTATCGGTGGGCTTTCTATCTTGTTCCATTGACCTATATTTCTGTTTTTGTGCTAGTACCATACTGTCTTGATTACTGTAGCTTTGTAGTGTAGTCTGAAGTCTGGGAGCCTGATTCCTCCAGCTCCGTTTTTCTTTCTCAAGTTTGCTTTGGCTATTTGGTGTCTTTTGTGTTTCCATATGAATTGTGAAATTTTTTGTTCTAGTTCTGTGAAAAATCTCATTGGTATTTTGATACGGATTGCATTGAATCAGTAGATTGCTTTGGGTAGAATAGTCATTTTCACAATGTTGATTCTTCCAATCCAAGAACATGGTATATCTCTCCTTCTGTTTGTATCATCTTTAATTTCTTTCATCAGTTTCTTATAGTTTTCTGCATACCGGTCTCTGTCTCCTTAGGTAGGTTTATTCCTAGGTATTATATTCTTTTTGTTGCAACAGTAGATGGGAGTATTTCCTTAATTTCTCTTTCAGATTTTTCATCATTAGTATATAGGGATGCCAGAGATTTCTGTGCATTAATTTTGTATCCTGCTATTTTACCAAATTCATTGATTGGTTCTGGTAGTTTTCTGGTAGCATCTTTAGGATTCTCTATGTATAGTATTATGTCATCTGAAAACAGTGACAGTTTTATTTCTTCTTTTCTGATTTGGATTCCTTTTATTTGTTTTTCTTCTCTGATTGCTGTGGCTAAATCTTCCAAAACTATGTTGAATAATAGTGGTGAGAGTGGGCAACCTTGTCTTATTCCTGATCTTAGTGGAAATGGTTTCAGTTTTTCACCATTGATAACAATGTTGTCTGTGGGTTTGTCATATATGACCCTTATAATGTTGAGGTAAGTTGCCTCTGTGCCTACTTTCTTGTTTTTGTCATAAATAGGTGTTGAATTTGTCTAAAGCTTTTTCTGCATCCATTGAAATGATCATATGGTTTTTCTCCTTCAGTTTGTTAATGTGGTGTATCACATTGATTTATTTGAGTATATTGAAGAATCCTTGCATTCCTGGGATAGACCCCACTTGATCATGTTGTTTAATCCTTTTAACGTGCTGTTGCATTCTGCTGGTTAGTATTTTCTTGTTTTTTTGCATCGGTGCTCATCAGTGATATTAGCCTGTAGTTTTCTTTTTTTGTGACATCTTTGTCTGGTTTTGATATCAGGGTGATGGTGGCCTCCTAGAATGAATTTGGGAGTGTTCCTCCCTCTGGTATATTTTGGAAGAGTTTGAGAAGGATAGGTGTTCGCTCTTCTCTGAGTGTTTGATAGAATTCACCTGTGAAGCCATCTGGTCCTGGCCTTTTGTTTGTTGGAAGATTTTTAATTACAGTCTCAATTTCAGTGCTTGTGATTGGTCTGTTTATATTTTCTATTTCTTCCCGGTTCAGTCTCAGAAGGTTGTGCTTTTCTAAGAATTTGTCCATTTCTTCCAGGTTGTCCAATTTATTGGCATATAATTGTTTGTAGTAATCTCTCATGATCCTCTGTATTTTTGCAGTGTCAGTTGTTACTTCTCCTTTTTCATTTCTAATTCTATTGATTTGAGTCTTCTCCCTTTTTTCTTGATGAGTCTGGCTAATGGGTTATCAATTTTGTTTATCTTCTCAAAGAACCAGCTTTTAGTTTTTTTGATCTTTGCTATTGTTTCCTTCATTTCTTTTTCATTTATTTCTGATCTGATCTTTATGATTTCTTTCCTTCTGCTAACTTTGGGGTTTTTTTGTTCTTCTTTCTCTAATTGCTTTAGGTGTAAGGTTAGGTTGTTTATTTGAGATGTTTCTTGTTTCTTGAGGTAGGATTGTATTGCTATAAAGTTCTCTGTTAGAACTGCTTTTTCTGCATCCCATAGGTTTTTGGTCATCGTGTTTTCATTGTCATTTGTTTCTAGGTATTTTTTTATCTCCTCTTTGATTTCTTCAGTAATCTCTTGGTTATTTAGTAGTGTATTGTTTAGCCTCTATGTGTTTGTATTTTTTACAGTTTTTTTCCCCTGTAATTGATATCTACTCTCATAGTGTTGTGGTTGGAAAAGATACGTGATATGATTTCAATTTTCTTAAATTTACTAAGGCTTGACTTGTGGCCCAAGATATGTTCTGTCCTGGAGAATGTTCCATGAGCACTTGAGAAGAAAATGTAATCTGCTGGTTTTGGATGGAATGTCCTATAAATATCAATTAAGTCCATCTTGTTTAATGTATCATTTAAAGCTTCTGTGTCCTTATTTATTTTCATTTTGGATGATCTGTCCATTTTTGAAAGTGTGGTGTTAAAGTCCCCTACTCTTATTGTGTTATTGTCAATTTCCCCTTTTATGGCTGTTAGCCATATGTACATATGTATATATGCCTTATGTAGCCATTTGCCTTATGTATTGAGATGCTCCTATGTTGGTTGCATAAATATTTACAATTGTTATACGTTCTTTTTGGATTGATCTCTTGATCATTATGTAGTGTCCTTCTTTGTCTCCTGTAATAGTGTTTATTTTAAAGTCTATTTTGTCTGATATGAGAATTGCTACTCCAGCTTTCTTTTGATTTCAGTATGCATGGAATATCTTTTTCCAGCCCCTCACTTTCAGTCTGTATGTGTCCCTAGGTCTGAAGTGGGTCTCATATAGACTGCCTATATACAGGTCTTTCTTTTGTATCCATTCAGCCAATCTGTGTCTTTTGGTTGGGGCATTTAATCCATTTACTTTTAAGGTAATTATCGATATGTATGTTCCTGTTACCATTTTCTTAATTGTTTTGGGTTTGTTATTGTCTTTTCCTTCTCTTGTGTATCCTGCCTAGAGAAGTTCCTTTAGCATTTGTTGTAGAGCTGCTTTGGTGGTGCTGAATTCTCTTAGCTTTTGCTTGTCTCTAAAGGTTTTAAGTTTCCGTTGAATCTGAATGAGATCCTTGCTGGGTAGAATAATCTTGGTTGTAGGTTCTTCTGTTTCATCATTTTAAATATGTCCTGCCACTCCTTTCTGGCTTGCAGAGTTTCTGCTTAAAGATCAGCCATTAACCTTATGGGGATTCCCTTGTTGCTTTTCCCTTGCTGTTTTTAATATTTTTTCTTTGTATTTAATTTTCGTTAGTTTGATTAATATGTGTCTTGGTGTGTTTCTCCTTGGATTTATCCTGTATGGAACTCTCTGCACTTCCTGGACTAGACTGACTATTTCCTTACCCATATTAGGGAAGTTTTCAAGTATAGCTTTCTTCAAATATTTTCTCAGTCCCTTTTTTTTCTCTTCTTCTTCTCAGACCCCTATAATTCAGATGTTGTTGAATTTAATGTTGTCCCAGAGGTCTCTGAGATTGTACTCAATTCTTTTCCTTTTTCTTTTTTCTGTTTATTCTGCTCTGCAGTAGTTATTTCCACTCTTTTATCTTCCAAGTCACTTATCCTTTCTTCCACCTCAGTTATTCTGCTATTGATTCTTTCTAGAGAATTTTAAATTTCATTTAATGTGTTGTTCATCATTGTTTGTTTGCTCTTTAGTTCTTCTAGGTCCTTGTTAAATATTTCTTGTATTTTCTCCATTCTATTTCCATGATTTTGGATCATCTTTACTATCATTACTCTGAATTCTTTTCTCAGGTAGACTGCCTATTTCCTCTTCATTTGTTTGGTCTGGTGGGTTTTTACCTTGCTCTTTCATCTCCTGTGTATTTCTCTGTCTTCTCATTTTGCTTAACTTACTGTATTTGGGGTCTCCTTTTCGCAGGCTGCAGGTTCGTAGTTCCTGTTGTTTTTGGTATCTTCCCCCAGTGGCTAAGGTTGGTTCAGTGGGTTGTGTAGGCTTCCAGGTGGAGGGGACTGGTGCCTGTGTTCTGGTGGATGAGGTTGGTTCTTGTCTTTCTGGTGGACAGGACCACATCCGGTGTTGTGTTTTGGGGTGTCTGTGACCCTGTTATTATTTTAGGCAGCCTCTCTGCTAATGGGTGGGCTGTGTTCCCGTCTTGCTAGTTGTTTGGCATAGGGTGTCCAGCCCTGTAGCTTTCTGGTTGTTGGGTGGAGCTGGGTCAGAGCATTGAGGTGGAGATCTCTGGGAAAGCTTTCACCGTTTGACAGTACATGGAGCCGGGAGGTCTCTGGTGAACCAAGGTACTGAACTCGCCTCTCCCACCTCAGAGGCTCAGGTTTGACACCCGTCCAGAGCACCACGACCCTGTCAGCCACACGGCTCAGAAGAAAAGGGAGAGAAAGGAAGGAAGGAAGGAAGAAAGGAAGGAAGGAAGGAAGGAAGGAAGGAAGGAAGGAAGGAAGACAATAAAGTTATTAAAATGGAAAAAATTATTAAAAATAAAAAAATTAAAAAGTGATAAAAAAGAAAGAGTGATAGAAAGAAGAGAGCAAGGAAGCCAAATATCAAATCCACCAAAGACAACAAGCACTAAAAACTACGCTGAAAAGAAACAAAAACGGACAGCCAGAGCCCTAGGAGAAATGGCGAAAGCAAAACGATACAGACAAAATCACAGAAAGAAGCACACACACACACACTCACTAAAAGAGAAAAAGGAAAAAAATAATAAAAAGCAAAGAAGGAAGAGAGCGACCAAATCAATAAACGAATCTACCGATGATAGTAAGCGCTAAACGCTAAACTAAGGTAAAGATAAAACCAGAAACACATTAGGTGTAGAAAGCAAACCCCAAGCCTACAGTTGCTACCAAAGTCCACCGCCTCAATTTTAGGATGATTCGTTGTCTATTCAGGTGTTCCACAGATGCAGGGACATCAAGTTGATTGTGCAGATTTAATCCGCTGCTCCTGAGGCTCCTGGGAGAGATTCCCTTTCTCTTCTCTGTTCCCACAGCTCCTGGGGGTCAGCTTTGGATTTGGACCCGCCTCTGCGTGTAGGTCGCCGGAGGGCGTCTGTTCTTCGCTCAGACAGGACGGGGTTAAAGGAGCCACTGCTTTGGGGGCTCTGGCTCACTCAGGCCAGGGGGAGGGAGGGGTATGGAGTGCGGGGCGAGCCTGCAGCGGCAGAGGCCAGCGTGACCTTGCACCAGCTTGAGGTGTGCCGTGTGTTCTCCCGGGGAAGTTGTCCCTGGATCCCAGGACCCTGGCAGTGGCGGGCTGCACAGGCTCCTGGGAGGGGAGGTGTGGAGAGTGACCTGTGCTTGCACACAGGCTTCTTGGTGGTGGCAGCAGCAGCCTTAGCATCTCATGCCTGTCTCTGTGGTCCGCGCTGATAGCCGTGGCTCGCGCCCACCTCTGGAGCTCGTTTAGGTGGTGCTGTGAATTCCCTCTCCTCATGCACCTCGAAACAGTGGTCTCTTGCCTCTTCGGCAGGTCCAGACTTTTCCTGGACTCCCTCCCGGCCAGCTGTGGCGCACTAGCCCCCTTCAGGCTGTGTTCACGCAGCCAACCCCAGTCTTCTCCCTGGGATCCGACCTCTGAAGCCTGAGCCTGAGCTCCCAGCCCCCACCCACCCTGGCAGGTGAGCAGACAAGTGTCTCAGGCTGGTGAGTGCTGGTCGGCACTGATCCTCTGTGTGGGAATCTCTCCGCTTTGCCCTCCGCACCCCTGTAGCTGCGGTCTCCTCCGTGGCTCCAAAGCTTCCCCCACGCCCACCCACCGTCTCCACCAGTGAAGGGGCTCCTAGTGTGTGGAAACCTTTCCTCCTTCACAGCCCCCTCCCAGAGGTGCAGGTTCTGTCCCTGTTCTTTTGTCTCTGTCTTTTCTTTTTTCTTTTGCCCTACCCAGGTACGTGGGGAGTTTCTTGCTTTTTGGGAAGTCTGAGGTCTTCTGGCAGCGTTCAGTAGGTGTTCTGTAGGTGTTGTTCCACATGTAGTTGTATTTCCGATGTATTTGTGGGGAGGAAAGGGATCTCCACGTCTTACTCCTCCGCCATCTTGAAGGTGCCCCCTCACCTGCTCCCCCAGGTTTATTTAACCTCACAGTGATTATTCTTTGCTACCCAGCATTGCGTGACATGTATGCAGGACTTTTTGGATTCTGTATCGTCTGTCTCCCCTACACTGTAAGTTCCATGGAGGCAGGGGCATTGTCTTGCTGACTCTTTATCCCCTGTGTTCCCTGGTGGCGCAGTGGTTAAGAATCCGCCTGCCAACGCAGGGGACACGGGTTTGAGCCCTGGTCTGGGAAGATCCCACATGCCGCAGAGCAACTAAGCCCGTGTGCCACAGCTACTGAGCCTGTGCTCTAGAGCCCACGAGCCACAACTACTGAAGCCCACATACCTAGAGCCCATGCTCTGCAACAAGAGAAGCCACCACAATGAGAAGCCCGTGCACTGCAATGAAGAGTAGTCCCCGCTTGCCACAACTGGAGAGAGCCCGCACACAGCAAAAGAGACCCAACATGGTCAAATATATAAATAAAATAAATACATTTTTTTAAAAAGTGAAAATATTTCAGCAAAAGAAAAAAAACAAGAAAAGAAAAATCCAAATGTATTTCTCTTTTCGTTTAATCTGTGCTGTGCTTCCTAATCCTAATACTTCTCTTTCCGGAAGAACAAATCAGTTTGCTGCGAGATCAAGAGCTGCTGGGAAGCGAAGGTTGATCTGATGTCTTCTCTACAAGGTTAGCATCCCAATGATGGCATTGTGGCCAGAAAGAGATCCATTAGCTGCTGGAGCACACGTTACACTTCCAACAGTGAAAAACAGGGGGAATTAGCTTCTGAATGAAGCGATTCACTGGCGAGTCCTGCCTGCAAAGGAATATGTGCAGATTTCATCTTTTCTCTCAGACTCATCTCTCTGTTTCAGAGAGGCATCCATTCCACACTTTTCGAAATGTATTTTGTTTGAAAATCATTCTCAGCATACTCAGAGTTGCATCGCGGACACCGAAGGGGGAACGGTGTGGTTAAGCAGAAAAAGAGACTCCAAGGACCAGGAGAATTTGTCTTTGGCATCCGCTGAAAGTCTTTTTTATTTTTATTTATTTATATTTATTTATTTATTTTTAAAATAAATTTTATTTATTTATTTTTGGCTGTGTTGGATCTTTGTTGCTGCATGTGGGCTTTCTCTAGTTGCGGTGAGCGGGGGCTACTCTTTGTTGCGGTGCGCAGGCTTCTCACTGCAGTGGGTTCTCTTGTTGTGAAGCATGGGCTCTAGGCGCACGGGCTTCAGTAGTTGTGGCACGTGGGCTCAGTAGTTGTGGCTCATGGGCTCTAGAGCGCAGGCTCAGTAGTTGTGGCACACGGGCTTAGTTGCTCTGCAGCATGTGGGATCTTCCCGGATCAGGGGTCGAACCCGTGTCCCCTGCATTAGCAGGCGGATTCTTAACCACTGTGCCACCAGGGAAGCTCAAGTCTTTTTTATTTGATAGCATTACCTGTCCCACCCATTCCCTCACACCTTTACTCTCCATGGATATAAAAAGCAACTTGCATACTTTTCATCCTCAAGCAACTCCTGACAGGTTTTGACTAGATAACTTGAACTTGGGTAAGTCACAGCCTTTTTTAAGGGGGAGGCGGAAACATCCGTTTAATACCAAAAAGGCTTTCCTGCCAGAGGGGCAAAACGTCTCCTAAGTACATATAAGTGATCCTGGGTATTAAGAGATTCGTTTCCTGTCTATTACGAATTCCTCAACTACAGATAAGGTGGACGACATTCAATTAGGGTGTTTTGCCCAAATTTTGTCCAACAATTAATGTCAGTCATTTGTGTTTCTAATTGAAAAGAGTCTCTCTTTGGGGTCTGCGTATGTTTAACTTGAGGTGTGCAGTGCCAGCTTTGACCTATCATTCTGTGATTGCTTTCATTGTTGTAGGCAAAAATGTAAAGAATACTAAGTTTGCCTTGGGCAAAGGCCCAATTCAGAATTCAGGCTCCAGATATCTGAATACCCTTATCCTCACCCCTGGATGGCTTGCTCTCAGTCCTGTTCTGGTTCTGGACCTCACCTTTCCTTTGTTCCTCCTCTTACTCCCATCCTGAAAACAAAATCTCTCGTGGCTAGATCATAAGAAGAGGCTGTAATAATCAAAACAACGCAAATATATCAAAGAATCAAACACAATTGAGTGTGTTATTTTCCATGGATATATTAACAGGACTAGGGAATCTCATTTGGAATTTTAGGCAAAAGATATTTTGGCACTGGGGTAGAGGAAGTGTCCCCAGAACCCTGTCATTTCATATAGGTGGGCACCTCCTCTGCTTACCAATTAGATTATCCTGGCCTTGGGAGTAACAGTATAAATTAGGCCGCGTTCTGTTTAGTCGTTATTCTTCTAATTAGGCTTCATCCCAGACCTCTACCATGTAGATTTCATGCAATCGCCCTTGGCTTTTAAACATTTATGTTTAATTTCGTTGAATTTTTTACTTACAATATTGATATATGTCTTTGGAAGTCAGTGAAAAATGTTTCTTTGTAAATGTGTCCGAAGTCTCTGACTCAACTAGAGAGAACTGTTAGCTTAGAAGTAAATACCTTATTATTTTTTAGATAGCAATTGCTCTTCTACAGAGCGAGTAACTCACCTGGAAGATTTTCCATCGGATCAGTGGAGCATTCTCTAAAGGAACAAACCCATTGAAGCATAAATCTACTATTTTTAGTCTTGGATCTGAAATTCCTCTTTTTCTCACTTTTTGCCCGCGATCTCCGTTAAAACAGCCAGCTCTTCACATCGTAGATCATTAGCTTTCATACTGGACTTTTATCCCAATACTGAAGGCTAGAAAGCAGTGTGTTTTATTTTAAGTTTCTCGGCCTGGCCAATAGCAGGCTGATTTCTAACTGAACTAAATCCCTTTTGTCATTTATTTTTATGATGATAGTAAGATCTGTGAACTTTTTGGAGGATTTGGGGTAAAAGACCATTTTTTAACTTTCACTACACTTGCCATTTGGAAACATGCATTGTTCATTTCGTCTTAGGAAATCATCTAAATAGATTAACTGCTCCGTATGGTTTTGGAGAAGTAGAAAATACTGATGGAAAAGGTGCTGGTGACCACACCGATACACTTGCAATCGCCATTTAGTTTATCCCTTTGTGATCCTCTGTTCCACCTCGCAGAGGCTGGTAAGGGGAGACCAAACCCAGTGCTGTCATCACTCAGCAGAAGGATTGCCGAGCGCACCGCACGACCCCATTGCCTCCCTCAGTCCCTGTTTCATGTGGATGTCATCTTTTCATGGGCAGAGTGCCCCTGGGAGGCTCCCCATGCTTCTCTATTCTCTGAGGCAGGAAATGCAGATGTGGCGTCAATGCCTCTTCTGCCTCTTTTGCTGGAAAGAACTCAGACATTTGCTGTTATGGGGCAGCACAGTCAGTTGCTACTAGCAAGTGGCCCAAGCCCTTGGTACTCAAGGTACCAGAGTGCTCCGAGTGTGGTCCCTGGACCAGCGGAATCATCACCCGTCAGGAGGCTAGTCAGAAATGCAGACTCCCAGGTTCCAACCCTGACCCAGTAAAACAGACCTGCATTTTCATCAGGTCCCTGGTGATTCATAGGCACATAAGGTTTAAGTTTGAGAAGCACATCCTTAGATGGCTTCACTTACTTATCTTCAGCTGCCGGGCTCTCACAGGAAGTACCACGGGCATTGCCTTTCGGACTTGTTCCTTAGCTCTTGCGCTCCCAGAGTGGGCAAGTGCAGCCTTCCTTCCCCACCTTCGGTCCTGGTTTGACAGTGGAAATCTTTTGGTTTCATGTTTAGGTGTCTTTTCGTACTTAATAGTTGATGTTTGGGAAAACAAATCAATATTTGCCCACAAGCCATTCCTTTTTGGGCGTGTTCCAAAAGAAGAACAGGATTCACGCATATTCTAAACGTCTGCCGCAGCCTTTATAAAGCTGCAAATCTGTTAGGTCAGCGGAGAATCTATGATGACTACTAAAGTGTACAAATGCCGTTCGAAAAGGCATTGTAAACGCCCTCACCTAAGGCGTACCTCTTTGTTCCTTCACTGAAGCAGCTCACACAAAGACTACTGGGGCCATTCTTCAAAGGGGGTAATTCTCTGCAGAAAGCACCTCTGCAGGATTTGCAGCAAAGGACTTCTCGAGATCCACAGCGGCTTGCTGAGCCAGGGTGGGTTGGCGGATTGAAAAAATGGTTAAAACAAAATTAAGACACAGTAGCAGCAGTTGGAGGGATCCTGGGGGATGTGTAATGAGGTCCTCTGGAAGGAGAGGAATAAGCCAGCAGTTTTCTGGAGATGGGCATAGGATGCGGTTGAGGTTGATGAACTGAAGTGGTGTTTGTTTCTTGTATTCTTGAAACTAGTTACGATTTCTTCCCCACAGATACCGGCAAACAGGAAGAGTCTACAACGCAACGTAATACATTGCTACAGAGTTTTGAAATAGTTGACTAGCTGTCTTTCTATACTCAAGTAAATACAGTTCCTTAAATTCAACTGTTTTCATGGATTCCCAGTTCAACTAATATAATTTACATACGCAGACCTAGACACCCTTCTAGCCGACAGAATGACAATATAAGAAGTGCTTGTTTAAGACTGCATTTGATAATGCTTATCATGTCAGGGTGATAACATTCTCTGCTATCAATGTGCAAAAGAATTGAAGGTATTAGATTCTTCAAGGCTCTTTGGAAAACCAAAACCAAAGTAGGATTGTCTGTCAGGACACAACATATTGGAATAGGAATGTAGGCGACGACAGTTTTACTGTAGAAGACATCAAGGCCGACACATATGGTCACACACGTTGTACACCACACAACTCCAGAGGGGGACACACACATGGCCTCCACGAATGACATTCCACAGTTATAAAATGCGACAGCTGTGAATATTGTCATGTTCTCAATACACGCCTCGTGAACTTTAGTCTTACTCATTCCGAGGAATGTTAAAATTTTTCTAATTAGCCTACAGCCATGTAAAGTGTATAACGTTGTTCCAAAAATACTCTGTAGGTATCCTGCCATTTTGATGTATGAAGGGAATCTGACGAAGTTAAAAGCTAGCACTGTTTTTTTTGAGGTGAGGGGAATGTGCTGGAACGCTGCTTTGGAACACCTGTCTCAGAATTACGGTTGTAAATTGGCACTTATCTAAATAGACAAGTTCAAAGGTCATTTATAATAAAACGTTTTACCGGTATTACTCACTGTCCTATGTGGGTTGGGAGTGCAGGCTTCAGAGTCCACAGCTGGGACAGATGCCTTCCGCTTTCGCTAAGGACTTCCGTGATCTTCTCAACCTTCCTCATTCGAAGCATGAGGACGATCATCGTATCTACATACTTCGTACGATTGTTACAAAGATTACAGTAAGTCCCCTGCATACAAACAAGTTCCATTCCGAGAACATGTTCATAAGTCCGACAAGGTTAGCCTAGGTACCCAGCTAACACAATCGGCTGTATAGTACTGTCCTGTAAGAGGTTTATAATACTTTTCGTATAAATAATACATAAAAAACAAACACAAAAAATAAAACATTTTTTAATCTTACGGTACAGTACCGTGAAAAGTACAGTACAACAGCTGGCATCCAGGGGCTGGCATCGAGTGAACAGGCCAGGAGAGTTCCTGACTGGAGGAGGGAGAGGAGGTGGGAGACGGTAGAGCTGAATCAGGATTGTCCGCAATAGGAGACGGAGGGAAACCTGCAATTTCACTCACGCCTGACGCTGATGGTCCAGGTTCTGGTTCATTGCTAGATTCAATTCTATCTACCCTCTTGAAAAAACGATCCAGTGATGTCTGGGTGGTAGCTCTTTTTATCTCGTCATAGATGACACGGTAGCACTGGATTGCATTCTGAATGGCTGCTGCAACCTTCCTGTACTGTTCTGTGTTCAGGTCCTGTGCCTCAAAAGCTCACAGTGCCTCCTCAAATAAAGAAAATCCCCTTGCCATGTCCTGTGTTGTGAATCTCTTCAGTTCTTCAGTTACTTCTTCCTCTTGTCTCTTTTTGTCCTTTCTCTGGGCACGTTCGCATCTTTGAAAGTTCGCAACTTGAAGGTTCGTATGTAGGGGACTTACTGTATATGAGATGGTGGATACAAACCACTAAGAATAGCATCTGGCCTAGGGTCTAAATAAACATTAGGGACTTAGCGTTCTCAAGTTAGGTCCTCTAACTTGAGAGGAGCTAACTAACCTCTTCCTAATTTTTCTGGGAAGTTTTGAAGCTAGCCACGTTCACATTTAGCAATATCATGGAAACACAAGAGGAGGAAAGGATCCTTTTCAGCTGCATATTTGCATGTCCAAGTAGGTGATGCTTGAGGGAAAATGTTAGCTCTTATTCTCTTCATCCCTGTACCTGTGGAGTCCAAGTTAGAAAGGAATAGGACAAATGTCGCTGAAAGGAGATTGGGCATTTGTTGGGCCAGTTGTTAAAACTGCCTCTTGCTTCTCTCCTTGATGACAAGGTGAGTAGGGGCTGTGACAGCCATGAGCGATGCTCACCAAATATTTCCAGTTGTCCTTAGCATGTGGAGGAATCACACGTCCCTGCCCACATCATCTTGGGTGGTCCAAGAGCTTGCTTTAGCTAATGAAGTGAGAGAGGGAGTGCTGATGGTGACTTTTAGGAAGAATCCTTACTGCTGAATGCTTGATTAATTAAGCTCTTGATCCCCTCCTGCTTTAGTGATTTTTTAAAAGTTAATTAATTTTTGGCTGCGTTGGGTCTTTGTTGCTGCGCGCGGGCTTTCTCTAGTTGCGGCGAGCGGGGGCTGCTCTCCGTTGTGGTTTGCGGTGGCTTGTCTTGTTGCACAGCATGGGCTCTAAGTGGATGGGCTTCAGTAGTTGTGGCACGCAGGCTCAGTAGTTGTGGCACGCGGGCTTCAGTAGTTGTGGCTCGCGGGCTTCAGTAGTTGTGGCTCGCGGGCTCTAGAGCACAGGCTCAGTAGTTGTGGCGCACGGGCTTAGTTGCTCCACGGCATGTGGGATCTTCCTGGACCGGGGCTCGAACCTGTGTCCCCTGCATTGGTAGGTGGATTCTTAACCACTGTGCCACCGGGGACGTCCCAGCTTTAGTGATTTTTAAGCCTGGGCTCAGATGGAGTAGCCAGCGGCTTGCCTTGGATCCCTGAGAGGCTGAAAAGAACAGAGGCCCCTGCTGACCTGTGACGGGCCAGAGGAAAAGATTTGTGGTCTCAAATCACTGAGGTTTTGGAGGTTGCTTGTTGCTGCAATATAACTTGCTTACACTGATTTTTCTCAAGGAGCCCTGTGAGGGCGTTATACCTTCCTGGCTCTGAGAGACACTCTTACAGGTACAGATTATGTTCTGATGATGGTCAACGTGTGGCTTTCCCTGTAGATATTAACGTTCTGATTCTTTGAACATCAATATAGACATTATGTAGTACATTACCTAGTTTATAAACTTTGAGTATTTAGTAATAACTATTACATATTACTTCTTAAAATGTCAGTCACGCATTGTCTTAAAAATAAGCATATGATCTTTAACAAATTCGTCTTGCCTAGTTAAATCTAACATTATTGAAGAGGAACTGAGGTAGAATATGTTTCTGTATCCTACCCCCAAGTCCATTTATTTTTAAAGAGCCCTGAGTAAATTTATCTGATTGAGGACAAAGATTGCAAAGTTACTGGCTAATTTTATTAAGAGAAAATAGAAGAATATGAGAATCCACACAGATTCTTTCCTACGAAATGGCATTGAACCAACAATCAAACAAAATTATTATTGATTTTTACCTATTATTTATGGTGGTGTGAGAAAGTGACACACATGGAATGCAGAAGTGATTGCTGTATTTTGAACTCTGTTCAGCCCAGTTTAGAGAAAATAGAAAAGCATCTCACAAGGAGCCTTTGAAAACTAAGAGGTGAAACACATGACTACTGTGACTAATGGGATTAGAAAAATATTAATGAGATTAGACAATTAATGAGTTTAAAACAAGGTGTTCAATTATTTCTTGAATAGAAAATTTGTATTTTATATACTTTAAAAATAATATTCTATAGCTGATTGAAAGCTGTAAATGACAGAATCATAAATTCATAACCATTAATTTTCTGCTAAAACAAGTTTGATTAGGAAGATAAACATAAAGAAGGTGAGAAAGTAATATGTTTTCAAAAACCAAACCAAAAATATGAAAAGGAAGATGGCTCATTGACTTATCAGAAATTAAATTTTGTATTCCAGAGGACATTTGAAATTTCTTTACTCAGTGATCAGATCCACTTTGATGTATTTTGTAGGAATTTGTTCTAGGTTGCTAACGTGGGTTTAAAAATTAGTTTTGATTTTTTATTACCTTAGTGATAGGTGATACATGTATCAAGGGTTAGATATCTTTGTACTCTCACCGAGATATACGGTTTTGGTCACCTGTTAAAAAGGATACCGGCATATTTATTCAGTAACCCACATGGAGTGTTTTCTATGTACCTGCATAATAGTACTGTCTTTTAATGAGTTATTTCAATCATCCTTCTTCATTTTAGAGATGAGGAAACTAAGCCTCAGAGAGGTTAAAGGAATCACTGAAGGCCACTGTTGCAGAATGACTTTTTTAAGGGCTGCCTTAAAAAACGTACGGCCTATTTCCGTTCTCACTAGCCTACCTACGTGATTAAGTGTGGATATGAAGAAAAAGCGAGACATGGCGCCAGTCACCTGGTCCCCAGTCTCTCATCCCTGAACTCTGAGTAGAAGACTAACGTATCCGGTTTTCCTTACCCTTTGGATGGAATAGTCTTATAGCAGATGTTACGTTAACGGCTCCTTTGGACCTCACTCAGAGGCTCAGACCCCTGTCTTTCCCACCTTAGAGAGGGCAAGCCCTGGAATGATGTGTCACAGGACAGCCTTGTAATGGAAAGTTCTATTAATTTTATTAATGTCTATTAATTACAGGAGCACAGTGTGTGCGCCCAACTTGGTATAGACACTTTTTAAAATTCAACTTGCATACGAATCACCCTTTTACTCCATTATACTTTCACTCTTCTAAATCACCTTTCAGTCACTAACTTTGCACTTTCTTATAGCAGGAGACGGAAATTCAGGCTGTTGCACAGTGGAGCCGTGGGCCAGACAATTCCCTTTTAGCAGTATTGTCTTTTTTGTATGGGTGTTTGTCTAATTACTTGAATATTTGATTGCAATTTTTTTTTTTTTTTTTTTTTTTTTTTTTTTTGTGGTACACGGGTCTCTCACCGCTGTGGCCTCCCCAGTTGCGGAGCACAGGCTCCGGACGTGCAGGCTCAGCGGCCATGGCTCACGGGCCCAGCCGCTCCGCGGCATGTGGGATCTTCCCGGACTGGGGCACGAACCCGTGTCCCCTGCATCGGCAGGCGTACTCTCAACCACTGCGCCACCAGGGAAGCCCCTCTACTCTTTTTTTAAAATTGAAGTATAATGTGTTAGTTTCAGGTGTACAGCAAAGTGATTCAGATATATATTCTTTTTCAGGTTCTTTTCCACTGTTGGTTATTACATGATATTGAGTATAGTTCCCTGTGCTATACAGTAGGTCCTTGTTGTTTATCTATTGTATATATAATAGGGTGTATCTGTTAATCCCAAACTACTAGTTTATCCCCCACCTCTAGTTTCCCCTTTGGTAGCCATAAGTTTGTTTTCTGTGTCTGTGAGTCTATTTCTGTTTTGTGAATAAGTTCATTTGTATTATTTTTTTTAGATTCCACATATAAGTGATATCAAATGATATTTGTCTTTTCTGTCTGTCTTATTATGATAATCTCTAGACCCACCCATGTTGTTGCAAATGGCATTATTTCATTCTTTTTTATGGCTGAGTAATATTCCATTGTATAGATGTACCACATCTTCTTTATCCATTCACCTGTCAGTGGACATTTGCGTTGCTTCCATGTCTTGGCTATTGTAAATAGTGCTGCTATGAACATTGGGGTGTACGTATCTTTTCAAATTAAAGTTTTCTCTGGATATATGCCCAGGAGTGGAATTGCTAGATCATATGGTAACTCTGTTTTTAGTTTTTAAAGGAACCTCCATACTGTTCTCCATAGTGGCTTCACCAATTTACATTCTCACCAACAGTGTAGGAGGGTTCCTTTTTTTTCCAGCATTTATTATTTGTAGACTTTTTGATGGTGGCCATCCTCACTGGTGTGTAATCATCACACTCCTAAAAAAGCTACATTTTTGGGGTCTATGAAAATATGCCATGATCCAAATAGGCTTTTATATTTTTTCTGGTATAAATGTTCAGTGAAGAGACTGTTCTTGATTATATATAGACATTGACTCTAGCTACATAAATATATTTGTTTATTTTTTATTTTCTCCAATGAGAAAATTAAGTTCTGTAGGGGTAGAAATGCTAGCTTGCTGGAAGTGGTAGCCAGATCGCACAGGACAGACACCAGCCCAGAGCAGGGGCTCAGCAAACCTTTGTGGAACACTTGAGTGAGGAATTACTGTTTTACATAATCACACCTGTTACGTGTGCCTTTGGATACACCCATACTGCCTTACGTTTGTTTAGAAAAATAAGTAAACAGCCTTAAAACGGTTCTTATTTTGCTTATTTTTCTACTCTGTGCTTTCAGGCTCAATTATGGTTATTAGGAATTTATTGAACTTAAAAATGCATTAGGTGTTTGATGGCTGTGGTATACTGTCTTTAAATCCCCCTTTTCCTGTAGTCTTTCATATACTTTTATAAAATTCGTCCTGATGTGTGTGTGTGTGTGTGTGTGTGTGTGTGTGTGTGTGTGTGTGTGTTAAAACTAGTCCCTGAGGTTTAGGTTCTGAATCTTTTTCGGAGTATTGTTATATCCTATGATTTCAACTAAGACCTTCCTGGGTGAGTGCAGAGAGCATCCTGTCAGCTCGCTTTTGATTTTCAATAAAATCCGAGTTCTCACAGCTTGTGTTCTTCCTGTCCAGGGACTGGTGGGCCAGTATCACTTCAATGGCCGTCACTGCCTGGCATCTTCAGCAGCGCAGTGTCACTGAATGACAGAGCAAAGACGAGGTCTTATCACCGTCTCCGAGTTCTTTACCACTCTGGTTTCTCAGGAACATTCCATTTTGTAGAAGAGCAGAAAATTTTAAAAGCACACCAAAATAGGCCTCTCCGTATCTGTGCAGATGGGGAAAGGTTATACAGACCACATTAAAAAAAGAACAGTTCAGCCCAAGCATTGAAATCTTATTGGCTTTCTACTAATCTGCCCTGGAACTGGAGAGCCGCTGAAGAAAAATAGGAAAATAATATTCTTGGATTTGAACCAGGGAGTTTAGATTCTCCAAAGTTGCTTCTTTGGCCCCATGAATCAGTTTTGAGATTCTGTAGCACTGAATTGGCCACCTGAAATTGTTGCAATCAGAGGAGGGATTACTCTATGTCAGAGAATCATAGATTCTGAAGTTCAGCCTGACTTCTTCTTATTTCTTTCTTTTTAACTCCCTTTCTGTAACAGAATTAGTTTTCATACAAAACTACAGGAGTCTTAACTGCACCCTCCCTGGACCATCCATCTGTCTCTTTTCCCTGCGTTTCATTTTATCCCTGTTTCTCGTGTTTTCTTCCCTTTTCCATTCAGAGCAGTACACGTATTGCAGCTGTTCTGCGGGAAGGATCATTGCATAGTCTATCTTGTTTCAACATTCAAATGCTCAACTTGAATTCCTGTCTCTTTAGATCGCGTAACAATGGTAAGCATCGGAGTTTTAAGATACAGTCATATCTTTTCTCCTCTCTCCACTTCTCATCTCCAGCAGCCTTGTGAAATAGCTCACTGCTTTGCATTTCTCAAGCACTCAAGTGTTTATAGAATCTAACGATCCTGATCTCATGCTTCCTTTTTACAAGCAGAAAATGATAGCTGTATATGGCACTGTTCCCAGGAAAGCTGCATGAAAAGTGGTGGACAAGAGGATGCCAGGGTATGAAAAAGAGCCCTAGGTATGTGCTTTTAGAGGAGTTATCCCATCAAGTGCCACATTTACTGGTATAAGGACTGTTCAACTTCATTTTCTAGGAGAAAAGAAACTTGAAAGATGTTTTTGAAGATTTTCCTGATCAGTCTCCTTTTGAAATGCAGCCTAACAGCTCAGAGTGGCTTCATAGCAAAGAAAACTAAGTAAATAAATAAGTAATGCCAAATGAATTAAACAGCTGGGGTCAAATGGGAGGAGAGGGCTACTGTAGCCAGGTGATTGTCCGTGGAGAAGCAAAGCCAAATCGGAATTGGGACTGACATAGATACAGTAACATGTATAAAATAGATAAGTAATAAGAATCTGCTGTATAAAAATAAATAACTAAAAAATTTTTTAAAAAAGCCAAATAGGAATAGCAATTAGTAAGTTACTTTTCTATATACACGAATCTACAAAAACAAGCCCTTAAGCAACAGTGCCGTAGCAAGGAAACCCGGATAAAATCCGCAAGAATCCTTCTAGCGCCAGACTTGGACTCCTCTAAGTTGCAAGCTTACATTAGCTATATCTTCTCTGGGATTCCTGGACGGGAAAATAACAATGACTACAGCTAGATGTAAAAAGAGTCAGTCGAAACTCAGCATGACCAGGGTGCAGTGGCTAGTCAGAACCTTGGGTTGGATTCAGGGGTGGCTGTTACTGGTAGTAATCCAAGTAGACACAGGGAGGGTGGAGTTGGAGTCCTGCTCTTGGGTGGGGAAAATCAGGCAGGAGGCATTACTAGCCTTCATGCAATAATGATAGTAATTACATGCCAGGCCCAGTTCCAAGCAGTTTACACGATTTATCTCATTAATCCTCATACAGCTCTGGGATGTGAATGTTGTCCCCACTTTACAGATGAGGAAACCGAGGCATGGTTTGTGTAACTTGTCTGAGGTCACACAGGAAATCAGTGCCAGGACTAAGGTTTGAGCCTGTGTTTTTAATTCTTCCACTGTCCTTGAATCAGGCTAATAGCTTCAGGGAGACCTAGTCTGGAGTCTCAGAGACTCGTGGTGGAGGTACATGAGCGAGGTCAGGTAGGGAGCATTTGGAGGCAAGAACCGGCTTACAGTGTAAACGCGTTGACTGACTCGGTATCCACAAGCTCACAGTTATTGTGGGCACCAGGTCTGAGTCCTGAGCCATTTTCCTGTGATCCTTTGGCCCTGCCCTCCTCTGAGTGATGACGGGTAGAGACATGGCTGCAGCAATTCTGGATCTCCTATCGGCACAGGACACTGGCCGGAAGAAAAGAAACACCTGTGCTCTGATGCTGTCCCAGAGGAACAAGGAAGAACTTCGTCAGATGCTTAGAGCAAACCTCTGTCTGCATCTTGGGACTGTGAACACAACCACGTGACATTGCTAGTCTGGTCACTGACAAGGGGCATGGGCTTGTATGTGCACTGTTAGCACTAGGGGGCGCTAAGCCTTCCTGAGCCACATGAGGTCTGGAGGGATGACTGGATCCCTAAATAAAATTGCAGGCCTCCGAAGGCAAGGAAGCGAAGTAGGAGTTGGGTGGCCACCCCCAATGGCTACTCCAGAGAGGCTGGATGTTGGTCTTGGAGAGACTGATTAGCACGTAAATCCAGGAGCCCACTTTCTAGAACAGGTAAATCTGGGTAGAGCTTGATTCAAAGCTCAGTTACTTAGTTTGCTATCTAGTTCTAGAATGGAGCTGTCAACAGAGCAAATGAGGTGCTGTACCATTTACCCACCAGCCTAGGATTTCTCACCTCTCTTCTGCCGGGGAAAACTGTTTTGGCCTTAGTGAAGCACAGGCAGAAGGTCAAGGGGACCTTCTTAGGACTGGAAGAGCCAAGTTGATCACGACAAAATGAGGCTGAACATGTAGTAGGTCAGGTTGGCAGGCCTGGTCTACTTTGGGTACCATAGACAATGCTCTTTTCTATTTACTATATTTCTGAAAATGTATTTGTATCATTGGCTCTGTAGGCTTTATTTACAAAGCGGAGTTTTATTGATTGATTTTTTTTTTTTTAAGGGTTTTTCCGAAGACAACTGTGAAGTTAGCGATGTGTTTCTTTGGTCCCCAGTGTTGTGCCTTGGGCAGTAGTGGCAACTGCAGTGTCCCAGCCTGCCACGCCTGCCTCTGACGTCCATGGCAGACATCCGTCATTTATCACGGTCCTCTTTCCAGCTAGGAATTATTCTCCATTCCGAGCTCCAGGCAGCCACTGCAGAGCTGGCACAAGAAGTGGAAATTATTTCACATCCTTGCTTGGGGAGCTCTGTCTCTGACAGGCAGCATGGGAGAGCATAGGAACATTCTAGAACTATAGATGCAGTCAAGTAACCGAGCTTTGAATCAGACATATTCGAGTCAGACAGGCTTCGGTTTGAATCCAGGCTTTGCCATTAGCTGTCTTGGCAAATTAGCTCACTTCTCTGAGCCTATCTCCTCTCTGCCAAGTGAGATTAATGATACAATTTCCTAGGCTGTTGGGAATATTCAGTGAGATGGAATATGTACCGTTCTCATCAGATTGTGTGGCTCTCGTAATGTTAATTCATGTTGCCTTTCTAGCAAAGCCTAGACTGAGAAGACAATATGGTAAACTTACTCTCAGTGATGTGCAAACATAGGAACATTTTAACAGGGAAGCCCCTTTAGTGAAAGGAATTAATTGTTGTAGTGTTGTATATGTTATGCTTAGGGGTCCAAAGTCTTGAGCTGGGATTTAATTTGCTCAAATCACCCAGACCATCAGTACTTCTCCCTAAAGGACACGGCTTGATTTCAGTTTCTGTAATACCAAACTTGGCAAAGACTAGAGTTTTAGGGAATTACAAAGGGAGGAGACTCCATGATCTTTGCCCTTGAGGAAGTCGAACCAGAGGAACACAGCGACAAATAAACATACTGTAGAGTACAAATAACTAAAGCCTGGAAGTGTGTCCATATATGCTAAATTATAGCTCATAAACGTATTCACTTCTGAAATATCTGCATAGGCAGACAGACCAGTGGAACAGAATAGAATCTTAAGTAGGTCCAAATACTTCAGGGAATCTAGTGTATGATAAGGATGGCATTTTAAATCTGTGAAGAAAGAAAGTTTATTTAATAAGTGGTATTGAGACAACTTTTTAGCGATTTTAGGAAAAAAAAATGAGCTCTCTGCTTTAAAGAGAAAATGCAAAACTATACAAATTTTTTTTTTTTTTTTTTGCGGTACGCAGGCCTCTCACTGTTGTGGCCTCTCCCGTTGCAGAGCACAGGCTCCAGACGTGCAGGCTCAGCAGCCATGGCTCACGGGCCCAGCCGCTCCGTGGTATGTGGGATCCTCCCGGACCGGGGCACGAATCCGTGTCCCCTGTATCGGCAGGCGGACTCTCAACCACTCTGCCACCAGGGAAGCCCTAAAGCTATACAAATTTTATAAGGTCTCCTGGAAAAAAGGTTCAGTAATCTTGGAACGAGACCTTCTCAAGTAAGAAGCCACCTAAGTAGACATTTATAAACAAGAATGATAGAGATGTATTTTGCTATAAAATATTAAAACTTCTCTATGGAAAAATATGGTAATTAAAGGCAAAAGGCAAAACTGTAAAAAATATATGTACATGTCCAGTTGTATTCCATAGAAGTCGTACCAAGTTTTACTGCACCTGTACTGTATATGCACCTATATCCTCAAAATATTTATACAGGGTTCTTATCAACAAGAAAAATACAAAGAGATCTCAAAAAATAGGCAAAAGATATGAGAAAGGAGTTTGGAGAGAAAAATATCTTTTTAAGCACATGAAAAATTCTTGTCTCATTCATAATTAAAGAAACACAAATTCAGATCATGAGACAATTTGTCATCTATCAGGTTGGTGATAGTCATCAAATTTGGAAATTCACAGTGGCTGATGGCAAGGGTACGGGTATGTATGTGGTGCAGGAATGGTAGAAATTAGTACAACTTTTTTGGAATGCAACTGGATAACATTATCAAAATTTAAAATGTGCAAATACTGCAATTCCTACTTCTAGGAAATTGTCTTCTGGTTTTGTTTGCACATATATGCAGAGAGGTCTGAACAAAGATTGTTCGTTGCAGTATTATTTAGAATATTAAAAAAGAACTTGTCCATCAACAAGAGACTGACTAAAATATTTTAATGCAGTTATATAAAACATTGTTACATAACCATTAAAAAGAATGTATCTACATGCGCTGATTTGGACAGACTTCAAGCTATATTTTTAAGCTAAACAAAAGGAAGGTCCGTACTTTGTGTCTACAGACATGTATTTGTATGGAAATGTTCTGGAAAGACATACAGGAAACTGTTGACTGTGGTTACCTCTTGGGAGTAACTCTGAAGGACTAGGGTAGGACGGAGAATCACTCTTCTTTGGAAACTTTATTGTACTATTTGCATTTCTGGCCAAAAATGTGTTATTTTCATAATAAATGGATGGATTGATGGACAGATAAAGTGATAAGCAAACCAATTGCATGGGACTGTTTCCCAGCTAATTTCTCCTGTCCATACTTCACTTAGCAAATCCCTCATATCACCAAGTCAAAAAGAAGAACTGGTTCTTATCAGAGAATGAGAAATGGAAGTGTTTCTGGAAAATAGGAAGCAAATGGATGCAAAGAGATACACCACATACACGTGAGGAAGTGACTCCTCTGCAGGCTGGAACCATTTGGCCGTCTTCTCAGCTCACAGTCAACGGAGGGCAAGAGCAAAGGGGCCAGCTTGCCGCCTCTGGCTTGGTTGCCTCTCCCGCAAGACTCGCTTTTTCTAGAATGGCTCAGTAGCATCATGTCCCCACAGCAGATGAAGTCACTGTGTGTGTTGGGTCTGCACAGGCAGAGCAGTATCCTCAGTAGTTCCCAAGACCAAGAGGGTCTGGGATTCATCTTCACGAAAAGGAATCTATCATTATGTCCCATGAAGCCCTATGTCTCACTGTTTCTCCACAATAATCTGGAGCAGGTTGGAGTAGGAAAGGTCATAGAACTGGCATTCTCAAAAGCAAAGGTGCTCAAATAGCAAAGACTCACCAAACATTTGATGACAAGCATCTCTGTCAAAGTGAGACAGTAAATTCAGTGAGCAGAAGAGCTAATATCCAAAAAAAAGAAAAAAGAAAAAGAGTTAATATAGCAAACAGAAGATGTTAAAATAAGCATAATTATATGCAGTGGAATATTAAGAATATTGCAACCATGAATTCATAAAGCATATTAATATATGTGTATTGAAATAAAGTCATGGTAAAATTTCCTTAGTATTATGAGTAGTTGATTTTTCCATTAATTCAGCAAGCATGTTGAATGTACTCAGGGTCAGGTACTGCTAGGTGTTGCTGTGTCTAATAATGGCATACTTTTCAGTGCTATTTGGAAAGTAGTTTTTCAATTGCTCGTCAAAACATCCTTGTAAGGTGAGCAGGACAGGACAGCCTTTATTAAATCTCACTTTACACATCAGGAGATTGTGGCCTGGGATAGAGGTAAATATTTTGCTTACAATGAAACAGTCAGTGACAAAGCTGAGATTCACACCCAGGCTTTTAAATTTCAAATACGTGGCCCTTCTAAATCACATGGTTCTTGTAAGAAATGTAATGCTTATCCTATTTCTTTTTTTTTTTTTTTAATGCGGTACGCGGGGCTCTCACCGCTGTGGCCTCTCCCGTTGCGGAGCACAGGCTCCGGACGCGCAGGCTCAGCGGCCATGGCTCACGGGCCCAGCCGCTCCGCCGCATGTGGGATCTTCCCGGACCGGGGCGCGAACCCGCGTCCCCTGCATCGGCAGGCGGACTCTCAACCACTGCGCCACCAGGGAAGCCCGCTTATCCTATTTCTAAAGTGAAAGGGTCACTATGACTTTTTCTGAAGTCAGGGCACAAAAGAAGATGTGTGTGTGAGAGATGATTGGATTTTTGTTTTCGGCTTGTATTTCTTAGACATCACCAGGTACAAGAGTCCTAGAGGCAGCTTCCATGTATACATAACAGCTTGGATTTACAGTCTCAGGAAATAACACAGTAGAAAACTTAGTGACATGCCTTAAAACAAGTTCTGTAGGTTGTCTCTTTCAGCCTGAAAGAACTAGGTCATGAGCGTGACCATAGATTTATCAAGAAATTGAAAATTTTTTTTTTTTTATTCCAACTGGAACTGCTTATCCCCAGATTTTGACAGTGACGGCATGAACTATGGCTAAGGAAAATCTCCTGATCCGTTCGTGTCTGTGTTTCGGGACTTACTTTAAGACTGAAGCTTGAGGTGGTAAGGACGCTGAGGTAGCTGTCCGACTTGATCACAAATGTTCTTATCCTCAACCACATCTTCCAGGAATAAAATAGTTTCCTCAGATTCTATCTGGATTCCGAGAGCTTGTAAATAGACCCAGCCTCCGCAGGTGATGCGGTACAATGGATGAGTTTGGTACCACTGAGCTGTAAAGTACCATGAAGAGTGTCTGAAAGTTGAAATTAACTTTTTATTAGCATGACACAGCTGTGGGCTGTTTCTTCTTGTCAGCATCAGATTTCTGGTTCTTTCGCTCGCCTTTTCATAGACCTCACGTTGGTTCACCTCCAGCTATGCCTGCTGTCCTAACAGGCACTGCCCTGCTCCTTGTCAGCTTTTTCTAGTCCTACCGCTTCTTTATGTGGCTTTTTGATGTTTCAAAAGAAGCGTGTAATGTGATAGACCTTTCATTTTCAAATGTGCTCTTACTGGCTTTGATGCCCGCATCAGAGCAATAGCCTGGAATGACTGGGTGAAGGAGATCTGGGGGACCAGATCTCCCAAGGGCTGACTGAATAACCTCACTTATGCCCTATTTTCCTATCTATGTCAAGAATGTGGGTTAAGCAGTTAAGTCTTCACTTCCCCCAGAATTTGCTAGCCTCCTTGCAGGTTTGTGGCTTAGACACCTGACAGAACGTAGATCTCCAGTGGTCAGACTTGTGCCAAATCTGAAACGGAATAATCCTTTAGTAGTGTACCGGTCAGTCCTTTTTTATTTCTCTCTTCTGAGTAATTAGGGCTAGGTAGGCAGTTCATGCCTTGTTTTCTACAGACCTCATCTCTCTCCCTTTGGCCACCCAAATAGGCATCTTGCTTTAGACTGTGAGTATTTGAAGCCGTGACCTCCTGAAACAAATAACCTGAAACCGCTGAGGATGTGTGAATATTTTCTCTGTTGTGCAGTTTTGATTTCTGGAACATCATGTTTTGAGTTGCAGTGGAAACAAAAAGCCTCTTTATGGCGCTCAGTACATTTTGTTCTCAAAAATTTGATGAGCTTAGATGCTATACAAGGTCTCTTAAGGATTATGATAGAACAGCCAAAAAATCAAAACTTGACCTAAATTGGACACATTTCCGGTTTTAATATATCCAGTTATTTGAAATTTCTGTGATTTTAGTGGCTTGGGAAACAAAAATATTGGACTCTGCCTTGTAGAGCCATGTCAAGTTCATGACAGTGAAAAAGGTCTTTCCTAAAGGATATAAGGATGTCTGTATTAACACCGTTTGAACTTCTTTATTTGAATAACTGTAATCTCACACAGGAAATCCACAAAAAAGTCAAGTTCACAATTAAAACTAGAAGAAACATCAATGGGCTAAAATTACTGAAAGGATAACGGAGTTTTGATTGTCTCATATTTAGACTTGAACCATCACCTCATTAGGTTTTCGCAAATTCATTGAATATTCTTGTCACCTTGAGAACGGTGATTCACTTGTCTTGCAGGAATCTAAAAGGAATATATACCAGACAAGTTAAATGAAAGCACAGTCTAATCACCTAAGGAAAATAGACTCCATCTATTCAAATTACTCTTCTGTTGTCCAGGCATTCTGAGCAAGAATATGATATCGGGCTTCCCTGGTGGCGCAGTGGTTGAGAGTCCGCCTGCCGATGCAGGGGACGCGGGTTCGTGCCCCGGTCCGGGAAGATCCCACATGCCGCGGAGCGGCTGGGCCCGTGAGCCATGGCCGCTGAGCCTGCGCGTCCGGAGCCTGTGCTCCGCAGCGGGAGAGGGCACAGCAGTGAGAGGCCCGCGTACCACAAACCCCCCCCCCCCAAAAAAAAAACCAGAAAACAAAAACAAGACAAAAACAAAAAAAGAATATGATATAAAATTGAGAAGAGAGTCTTGTGGTTCCTTTACTCCTTGATGAAGCTCTTCTAAAGGTGTTAATTGGGTGAATATGTGATGCAAAAATGATATCGATTTAATAAACATAACCAGGAAATCTGTCCCAGCACCTACTGGGACAGATTAGAGCAGATTTGATTGTGAAGAGTACAGTTCTTCCGAAAATACGAGCAATATACTAGATTTCCCCAGGCAATCTCGCCTCCCCGCCAAGATGGCTTTTCCCTTCCTGATTAAGGCTACCTAATCAAACATCCTCTGAGGCGTTGTGTTCTTGACTATGAGACATAGAGCTGGTTGTACACAGATTTTTGTTGGCTATTTCTTTTTCTTCGTGTTTTTCTTTTTGGCTGCTTTGAGTCTTCGCTGCTGTGCGCAGGCTTCTTCTAGTTGCGGCGAACGGGGGCTACTCTTCGTTGCGGTGCGCAGGCTTCTCATTGCGGTGGCCTCTCGTTGCGGAGCACAGGCTCTAGGCGCAGGGACTTCAGTAGTTGTGGCACACGGGCTCAGTAGTTGTGGCTCGCTGGCTCTAGAGCGTATGCTCAGTGGTTGTGGCACACGGGCTCAATAGTCGTGGCTCACGGGCTTAGTTGCTCTGCGCCATGTGGGATCTTCCCAGACCAGGGCTCGAACCCGTGTCCCCTGCCTTGGCAGGTGAATTCTTAACTACTGTGCCACCAGGGAAGCCCTTCTTGGATATTTCTAAGAGTTATCTTTAAATTCTGTCTGTTTGCAGAACCGAGTTTCTCCTTTACGGCACCCTGCAGATACAATAGACTCTAAAGAGTTAGGCATAGGCATTTTACAACTGGAAGTCTGGCCGTTCACCTTGTGGAGTTATATAGTGTTACAGAATATGAAATAAAATACCATAACTATGGAGAGGAATATCAATTGCAAATGATGTTCTGCTCTAAAAAATAGGGAGACAAGTGTACATTTGGGCTTTGGGTTCAGACTTTTCCATGTTTAAAAAGTGAGCTAGCCTGTTTTCCCTGAGTGCTTCTAGGAATTTTCCTTCAAGAAGAAACCAAAATTCAGAATGTGAGAGAACATAAGGACACTGGGTAAAACCCAGAGGTCAGATATTTAAAACTGAGCATTAGCTAATTTAAAAATGGTTCAATCAATTCTATTTAGAATGCTGCCCTTGACATGTGTCTTATTCTGAACACTTTGAGTATTTCAGGTTATGTGTCGAGAAGTGACATTGACTTTTATCTCTAAAGGTGAATGTACCTTTCAGTCATGCAGTGATTTTGAAGAGTGCACCTAGTATTTCGAGGGCTTCCTATATATATTTTTATGTCTTTTAAAAAGTTATCGCTATTCTCATTGTAGATGAGTCAAACTTCAGTTCAGAGTACACAAAGCAAAATGCCATTTCCCTCTTCTGTCTTCATCCTTCTTTGCTAGAGGTGACTCTTAGAACTAGTGTTGCACATTCTTGCATCCTCTTTTCTATGCTTTACTATGTATTCGTGCACATCATGCTATATGCATACTTACACATGAAAACCTATGCATAGTTTTTAAACACATGGGATTAAGTATACAAGTTGTTCTGTGACTTGCAACTTGCCTTTTTCCACCTTATATTCTGCTATTTTTTTCCTGTATTGGTCCATTTAGGTTCACCTCATTCTTTTTTTCGGTATGCGGGCCTCTCACTGTTGTGGCCTCTCCCGTTGCGGAGCACAGGCTCCGGACGCGCAGGCTCAGCGGCCATGGCTCACGGGCCCAGCCGCTCCGCGGCATGTGGGATCTTCCCGGACCGGGGCACGAACCCGCGTCCCCTGCATCGGCAGGCGGACTCTCAACCACTGCGCCACCGGGGAAGCCCCACCTCATTCTTTTTAATGGCTGTATAGTATTCTATGGGATGAATGCACCATAATTAATTTAACCACTTCATTTTGGGGGCCATTAAGATTGCTTGCCTTTTTTAAAGCTATCTGAAACAGTGATGAAATAAACATCAGTGTACACACATCTTTGTGCACTTAAAAGAGAATTTCTTCGGGATAGGTTCCCAGCAATGGAATTGCTGGATCAAAGGGCATGCACACTTCAAGACTGGGTAAATATGGTTGGGGTTGATATTCAAATGGCATGTATTGGGAAGAGTGTACTGGAAGGATATTGTCACCTGGTTATAGCTGGCATCTGTTTTGATGAGCCAGGGCCTGTGCCACACTGGATAGTAAATTCTTTGAATTTCATCCCTGAAATTGCCTTCCAAAAAGACTTCATTAATTTATACCCTTCCCTTTAAAAGTGCACAGGAATGCCCGTCTTTGGCCTTCCGCACCCGCGCTTAGTATGTCTTTTTAACTGCTGCCAGTCTGAGAGATGAGAAATGAAAAATTGGACTGTTACTGCTCAATGGGTATAAAGTTTCAGTTTTTCAATATGAGTAAGTTCTAGAGACCTGCTGTACAACATTTTGCCTGTAGTATTGTGTACGTAAAATTTGTTAAGGCCCGTGTCCTGTAAAGCGTTCTTACCACAATAAAAAGATGCTATTGTATTTTAGAATTTTGTAGTTCCCCGATTACCAGAGAGGTGGTTTCCTTTCATGAGTTTATTGGTCATGTTTGGTTCTTCTGGGAATTGCCTGTTCATTTACTATGCTGAGTTTTTATGTTATATATGTTAAGTCATTTTTATACATTGTATATATTAAGTCATTTTTGTACATTGTAGATATTAAGCCTTTGTAGAATCTGCTATGGATGTTTTCTCTCTGTCAGTCACTTGCCTCCGACTTTGTTTTGGAAGTCTTTTGTTGTAAAAATGCTCTTTTTAAAAATAACTTTATCGAGATATGATTGACATACAAAAAGCTGTACATATTTAATGTATACAACTGGATGAGTTTGGAGTTAAATATACACCTGTGAAACCATCACCACAATCTATGCCATAAACATATCCTCACCTCCAAAAGTTTTTACATGCCTTCTCTATTGATTAGTATAAATTATTATTAGTGATAAGAGCATAAGATATATCCACATAGCAAATTTTTAAGTATACAATACAGTATTCTTCACTATAGGCACTATGGTACGGTATGGTAGATCTCTAGGATTTATTCATTTTGCAGAACTGAAACTTTGTACCCCTTGACTACTATCTCTCTTTCCCCCTGTTCCAGCCTCTGGAAGTTCATTCAACTCTCTGCTTTTGTGAGTTTGACTATTTTAGTGTCCTCATATAAGTGGTATCATGTAGTAATTGTCATGTGTCTGGCACCCATGTTATTACAAAGAGCAGAATTTCCCTTTTTTTTTTTAAAGCTAAGTAATATACCATTGTATGTGTATACCGCATTTTCTTATCCTTTTGTTCATTGAGGGACATTTAGGTTGCTTCCATACCTTGGCTATTGTGAACAGTGCTTCAGTGAACGTGACATGCACATATACCCTCAAGATCCTAATTTCAATTCCTTTGATTATATAACCAGATGTGGGATGGCTAGGTCATATGTAGTTCTATTTTTAATTTTTTGAGGAACCTCCATACTGTTTTCCATAGTGGCTGCACCAATTTACATTCCCACCAATATTATACTAGGATTCCCTTTCTCTAAATCTATGCAAACACTTGTTATCTTTTGTTTTTCAGTAATACCCACTTTAACAGGTGTAAGGTGATATCTCATTGTGGTTTTGATTGGCATTTCCCTGATGATTAGTGATGTTGAACACGTTTTCATGTACCTGTTGGCCATTTGCATGTCTTCCTTGGAAAAATGTCCATTCAGTCCCTTTGCCCATGTTCTAATTGTTTTCTTGTTTTTAAAATTAATTTATTAATTTATTTTTATTTTTGGCTGTGTTGGGTCTTCGTTTCTGTGCGAGGGCTTTCTCTAGTTGCGGCGAGCCGGGGCCACTCTTCACTGCGGTGCGCAGGCCTCTCACTGTCGTGGCCTCTCTTGTTGTGGAGCACAGGCTCCAGATGCACAGGCTCAGTAGTTGTGGCTCACGGGCTCAGTTGCTCTGCGGCACGTGGGATCTTCCCAGACCAGGGCTTGAACCCATGTCCCCTGCACTGGCAGGCAGATTCTCAATCACTGAGCCACCAGGGAAGCCCTAATTTTTTTTTCTATTGAGTTATAGGCGTTTCCTATATATTTTGGATATTAACCCTTTATCAGATATATGGTTTACAGATATTTTCTCCCATTCCATAGACTGTCTTTTCATTTTATTGATTGCTTCTTCTGCTGTGCAGAAACTTTTTAGTTGCCCTTCTATATACCACCAACAAACTATCCAAAAAGGAAACTAAGAAAACAATCCCATTTACAACAGCAAAAAAATCAAATTACTTGACAATAAACTTAAGGAGGTGACTCATACGTTGAAAACTATAAAACATGGCTGATAGAAATTAAAGCAGACACAAATAAATGGAAAGACATTACATGTTTATGGTTTGAAAGAATTAATAATATTGTTTAGATGTTTATACTACCCAAAGTTATCTACATATTCACTCAATCCTTATCAAATTCTCAATGGCATTTTTTACAGAAAAAAATTCTAGAATTTGTGTCGAACTACAAAAGACTCTGAATAGCCAGCAGTTTTGAACAAGAAGAGCAAAGCTGGAAGCTTCACACTTCCTGATTTCAAAATATAATACTATGGTAATCAAAACAATATGGTACTGGCATAAAAACAGACATATAGACCAATGGAACAGAATAGAAAGCCCAGAGATAAATCCACACATATAATGGTCACCTGGTGTTTGGCCAAGGTGCCAAGAATACACAGTGAGGAAATGATGCTGTTAATAGTGTCTTCAATAAATTGTCCTGAGAAAATTAGATATCCACATGCCAAAGAATGAAGTTTGATCCATGTCTTACCCCACACAAAAAATTAACTCAAAAAGGATTAAAGACTTAAATATAAGACCTAAAAGCATAAAACTCCAAGAGGAAAAGATAGAGAAACTTCTTGACATTAGTTTTGGCAATGATATCTTGAACCTGACACCAAGAGCACAGGCAATAAAAGCAAATAGACGGTGGGGCTGCATGAAACTAAAACTTCTATAGAGCAAAACAAACAATTAACAAAATGAAAAGACTTAAATTTTCATAAGCTCAGAATTGTCAGTTTTCCCTTTAGGACTTTTGAGTGGCTTGCTTAGGGATGTATCTTATATTCTAAAATTATCAAAATATTCCTCTGTACTTTCCTCTAACACATGCACCTACAAGTTTAATTCTTTAATCCATGTTCAGTTGGTAAATGCTGTGTGCAATGTTGCAGCCCTAGTTGTGGGACTGGGATCTGAACTTGTTTTCCTTACAAATCACTGGTTTTCCCTATGCCATCTATTATTTATTTTATTTTATTTTTTTACTGAAGTATAGTTGATTTACAACATTGTGTTGGTTTCTGGCATACAGCAAAGTGATTCAGTTATATATATATATATATATTTATATATATAAATATTCTTTTCCGTATTCTTTTCCATTATGGTTTATTACAGGGTATTGTATATAGTTCCCTGTGCTATACAGTAGGACCTTGTTGTTTATCTATTTTATATATAGTAATTTGTATCTGCTAATCCCAAACTCCTAATCTACCCCTCCCCCATTCCCATTTCCCTTTGGTAACCATAAGTTTGTTTTCTGTGTCTGAGTCTGTTTCTGTTTCGTAAATAAGTTCATTTGTGTTGTATTTTAGATTGCACATATAAGTGATATCATATGGTATTTTTCTTTTTCTGACTGCACTTAGTGTGATAATGTCTAGGTCCATCCATGTTGCTACAAATGACATTATTTCATTCTTTTTTACCGATGCCATTTATCGAATAGTTCATTTACCCCACTAATTTGAAATAACAACTTTATTATAAATCTTACAGCTAAAATTCTCATGTATGTGTGGGTATACTTCCAGACTCTATTGTATTGCCTTGGTTTTGTATTTCTGCATGATACCAGACTGTTTTGCTTTGTAAAGTGTGTTAGTATGTTTTGCTGTCTATTAGGTCTTTCTTAATTCAGTGTCTAGTTTAGTTCCAGGTACATGAGACAGGGGTTCTTAACCCAGAGTTAATGACTCAGAGAATCTGTTAAGTCCTTGAAATTGATAGGCAATATTTTGTGCATTTGAGAGTATGTGTATATGTCAACATGTACGTATCATTTTCCTAGGAAGAGGGTCCATCAGATTTCTTCAGATTCTGAAAGTGGACCATAATAAGGAGGGTAAGTGTCTCTGATGGAGACGCCGAACAAGAATTTGTTGAATTGAATTGACAAAATCCATCTGAATGATTAATTTTTCCTCAGGCTGACACAGTTGATAACTAACGTGTGTGTAAGAGGGGATAAAACGAAAAGAGTTCATTTAGATGAGAGCAAGAGATTTTCACTGGTAGCTTTTATTGCATCTCCTTAGTCTACTTTAAGTGGAGAACTGATGTACGTTTTAGGATAGATCAGGGAGAAATACTAGCACATGTCAAATATCCATTACAGAACACAAGTTTGTTTTGTTTTTAATATAAAGACCCTGATCATTGACTCTTCTTTTCCCCACTTAGTGCGTGGACTAACAGGATTGATTGTTTTGATTGACTTAACTCTCTTCCAGATCAATAGAATATCCCAGCTGGCTTTTCCCACAACTTCATGGACTGAATGAACTGGCTCCTTTGGTGCTGGAGAGAAAGCCTCACTGTCTGTAATCCGTACCTCCCCTGTTGGGGTATAGTCTATTTTGGAGTTTCAGTTCAGGAACATGGAGTTTCGTGTCAGTGAATTTTCTAGTTTTGTTGCCTTGGGACAATCTCACTGTCTGTGCTCCAGTGACTCAGGATCATCTGGTCAATCTTGGCTTTTTCAAAGTGTGCTGGTGCCAGGTGTCCTTCAGCCGTACCTATGTAGAGCATTGGAAAAATTAGTGCTGGGGTAAAAAGTGATAAGAAATGAGAACAAACAAGAAAATAGGTTCTGCAAGGCACTCTCCTGCCCGAACTCTTTATTAATATTACGTATCTAAATGTAGCTTTTCAGTCATTTAAAATGAAAAACTATTGGTTTTACTTTTAAAATATTTGGTAAATACCAACACTTAAGGTCTAGTAAAGAGAGTTTAAAGCATGTAGCAAGTTTAACCATATACCAAACCGAATTGGTCATGTTTATATTCTTTTTTTTATTAAAAACTTTATTTTTTAAAGCAGTTTTAGGTTTACAATAAAATTGAGTTGAAAGTACAGAGATTTCCCATATGCCCCTTGCCTCCACACACACATGGCCTCCCCCATAATTGACATCACTCGCCAGAACGGTACTTTTTTTTCTAACAAGGAAGAACCCACGCTGACCCATCAACCTTAGGGTTCACTCTTAGTGTTGTGTATTTTACGGATTTGGACCAATGTATAAGGGCATATATCCATCACTATAGTATCCTACAGAGTATTTTCACTCTCCTAAAAATCCTCTGTGTTCCACCTCTTCATCCTCCCCTCCTGCTACTGATCTATTTTGTTGTTGCCATCATTTTTCCTTTCCCAGAATGTCGTTGTCATCATACAGGTTGTAGCCCTTTCAGATAGGCTTCTTTCACTTAGTTATACACATTTAAGGTTCATCCATGTCTTTTCATGGCTTGATAGTTCATTTTGTTTTTAAGCTCTGAATAATATTCCATGGTCCGGATATACCACAGTTTAAGCACTCACCTACTGAAGGACATTTTGGTTGCTTCCAAGTTTTGGTAATTATGAATAAAGCTACTCTAATATCCACGTGCAAGTTTTTGTGTGGATATAAGTTTCCACCTCCTTTGGGCAAATACAAAGAAGAATGATTGCTGGATTCTACGGTAAGAGTAAGGTTAGTTTTGTAAGAAACCACCACACTGTCTTCCAAAGTGGCTGTACCATTTTGCATTTCCACCGGCATGGTATGAGAGTTCTCGTCGCTCCATATCCTTGCTATTATTTGGTGTTGCCAATGCTCTGGATTTTGGCCTTTCTATTAGGTGTGTAGTCGCATCTCATTGTTTTAATTTGCACTTCCCTGATGACAAATGATGTGAAGCATCTCTTCCCGTGCTTATTTGCCATCTGCGTCTTCTTTGGTGAGGTGTCTGTTAAGGTCTTTGGCCCATTTTTAGTCAGGTTGTTTGTTTTCTTTTTTTTTTTTTTAATTTATTTTTGGCTGTGTTGGGTCTTTGATGCTGCACACGGGCTTTCTCTAGTTGTGGCGAGCGGGGGCTACTCTTTGTTACAGTGTGCAGGCTTCTCATTGTGGTGGCTTCTCTTGTTGCATAGCATGGGCTGTAGGCACATGGGCTTCAGTAGTTGCGGCATGCGGGCTCAGTAGTTGTGGCTCGCGGGCTCTCTAGAGCGCAGGCTCAGTAGTTGTGGCTCGTGGGCTTTGTTGCTCCACGGCTGTGGGATCTTCCCAGACCAGGGCTTGAACCCGTGTCCCCTGCATTTCCAGGTGGATTCTTAACCACCGCACCACCAGGGAAGCCCGGTTGTTTGTTTTCTTCTTGTTGAGTTTTAAGAGTTCTTAGTATATTTTAGATAACAGTCTTTTATCAGATACATCTTTTGCAAATATTTTCTCCCAGTCTGTGGCTTGTCTTCTAATTCTCTTGACATTGTATTTTGCAGAGCAGACATTTTAGTTTTAATGAAGCCTAGTTCATCAGTTCTTTCTTTCATAGATTGTGTCTTTGGTGTTATAATCTAAATACCATACCACGGTCATTTAGATTTCCTCCTATGTTATCTTTTAGGAGTTTTATAGTCTTGAATTTTACATTTAGGTGTATGATCCACTTGAGTTAATTGTTAGGAAGGGTATAAGTCCGTGTCTATTTATTTATTTTTTGCCATATGGGTGTCCAGTTGTTCCAGAATCATTTGCTGAAAAGACTATCTTTGCTCCATTTTATTTCCTTTGTTTCTTTGTCAAAGATAAGCTGACTATATTTATGGGTATCTGTTTATGTTCTTTTCATATTCTTGTTTCTTTCTATAGTGAGTGCTGAGCCAGACATGTTGTCCTCCTGGAATCCATATGTCAGTCTATTATGTAGGGGAAAGCAAGAAGCAAGTAGGTCGGCAGTAATTCTTTCTACTAGAACTCGGGCACCCAAAAGATATTAGAGGGACTGTCTAGTGTCATCTATCTTATAACATTTCAAACTAAGAAAACACTGTCTTTGGCCTCTTTATCTTCTGTTTTTTCCCTCTGTTGGAATTTCCTTGGTGATGTTGAGTCTGATGTAGATGAGCCTTAAATCTTACCCAAGAGAAGCTGGGGGGGAGGGGAATTGAGTACTGTCTTATAAAAGATCGGTCAAAAATGAGACTCCTTTTTATTCCATTTGAAGATTTTAAAAGTTAGCATAAATATAAATAATCAATTATTAGGTTTGAATATTAAATTCCTTTGTTCTATACTTTGTGTTTCATTATATTAGCTACCGTATAGTAAAAACTAAGTTTTGGCTTGAGGAATTCTGGGAAAGTGACTTTTGTCTTAAAATTTGTTCTAGTGATGCACAGCCTTCAAGTATTAAGATACAAACGAGAGCAGAAGTTTTAACAAATTGTGAAGACCCTTTGGGAGCATCTCTTGATTGAATTCCCACTTGATTTCAAGTTCCTTAAAGTTAGGGACTGTGTCATGTCGCGTATCTCTAACACCTGGTTCAAATCCTGGTATATATTTGATGTTCAGTAAATATTTAAATGACTAGAAGAATAAAAGAAGCAATAAGTGAAAGAACTTCCTCAAACAGCCACAAAATAGATCAGAATCACTCTTAAGTCCTGTGAAGTAGTTACTTTGTGTCAAGAGTTGGAGTTGCCCCCTGTGCTATTTTATTGTATTATGATTTCCTATTATAGATAAAGAAACTGACATTCAGTGGGTTTAAATGATTTGGTGTTACAGGACAGAGCTGAGATTTAAACGCAATGGATTTCTCATGAAATCCATTAATGGAGATTCAGACTTGAAACTTTGGATAGGGAGGGAGGAGGGGGCTAATTATGACTGAGCCATCACTAAAATAGAATAATCTTGGCATATTTGAATGAAGTAAGAAGCTGACAGAAACGTAAGTGTTATCTCTAGTGCAGTAATCTAAGTACCAATGAGACCCTTTGAATGGCGCTCTCTCACCTCTTCCTTCCCGTCTTTCTTCTTCTTGCTTATTACATTTCTGTTAATACACTCAGTGACGAGTTAACTGAATTTTCCACAGTACCTATCTCCCTGTGCCTATCTCCCAGTAGCTATCTCCTTGACTTACTTTACTGCTTATGAGAAAGAGAGAGCACAATTTCTAGTAAACTAATAACTATCAGAATAGACCCAAGGAGCAATAGAATGGAAAGATAATAGGTAATAGTGGGAGGGAGATATAAATGATCTTTGAAAACAAAACTGAATTAGAGTATTCATTAACTCCTGATTACTAAGAAATAAGAAACTGGATATTCATTTCTAATTCTCTACATCCTACACAGAATGAATCTGAAATCCACTATTGTTCTTTAATTTCACAAAACCATTGTTCTTCCATCATCTACATTTCCAGAATTGATTTCTTTTGTTATTTTCCCCGCATAGTGAAAGGATTTTTGCATTCATCCTCAAAGGCTTTTGATTTGGGATTTGTCCCCTGGAGACATTGGAGCAGAAGGGATACCCAAAAGTTAGTTTCTCAAGGCAAAGCGGAGGCAAGAGTTTGTTTCCTGAGTAGAAAAAATGATTATGGAAATTATGTTGATACAAACTCCTATCTTTTTATACAAGAAACCTTTCCCGTGGCTAGAGTTTCACGGTTCAGCATTTTCAGATGTAAATATTTTTTCCTGACCATGGCGTACGTAAGTTTCAAATAGCACAGAAACATATTTGGCTTTAACATAAGTGACCTCTCATTTAAAGGGCTGCCTGTAAGATGCAGTGACACAGAGAATGAGAGTGTGGGCGGTCGTGGTGGTTATTATTTATCGGGCTTCTCTCAGGTCCCCATGGGCGTATATACGATCTTAACTGTCTCTGCAGTGACTACGTGAATCACTTTCTCTTTTAAATTCGGAAGCATCTTGCTGGTATACAGGGTCAAAGACAAAGTGAAACGACGACGAGAAACTCAATCATGGTAAATAAGCTTCTGATAGTAAGTTAGAGGTAGTTCCCTGATGATTTTGGCATCAGCCATTAAAGCAGAGCTTTCAATTTGTATCATTACAAATAACTGTATTATCTCTATTAGTAACAATCTATGCCTGCTAAAGTGATAAGGTATACAGTTCTTGTTCTACTTAGATTTATTCGGAATGTAAATACGCAGAATCTCTGGAGATAACAAATACTGTGTTTATATGAGAGGGATTTTCGTACCAGGAACCCAGAGATACTTGCCTGAAGGTGATCTCTAGTTTTTTTTGCGTGTACCGTCAGCTACCCTCAGGTTTGTCTATGGTACACAGAACTGTGGCCCTTTGAAGACGGATATAGAGTGAGTCTGTACGCATTTCCCTCTTTGCAAACTTTTATTTCTCTTCAGAATAGAAGAAAGAATGCAAACTCAATTTTGTAGAAGTAAATCTAGTATCAGGAAGTCAGAGAAGGGAGTGGTTTCTAGTATTTTTAGCAGTAAGGACTTTTAACATCAGTAGATTTCACCATCCCTTTACTCATGACAGAAAGCTGCTAGGCATTTAGTAACATATTCAAGGCATGTCTGCCTTCGCTCGGGGACATGCCCAGCTCACTCCTGCTCGGGGGTGGGGGGTGGGGGTGGGGTGGGGGGGCCCTTGCCTCTGCTCTTCCACTTCTTGGAATTCTTACCCCCCCCCCCCCGAGATCTTCACAAGATGGGCTTTTTCTTACTATTCTGATTCAGCTCAAATGTCTCCCACACAAAGAACCTTTCCTACAGCCTTTCAGTCCACAGCAGCACTCTCACCACCCGCCACGCCTTCCAATCACTCTCTGTTGCATCACCTGCCCTGTTTTCGCCCGCAGCACTTCCTGCAATCTGGCGTTGGCTGCCATTGGCTGCACTCCTTTGCTACACTATTCTTCATGAGAGCGGAGGCTTTGCCGGACTTGTTTCCGCAATATGCAAGGGTGCTCCTGATAGATACTCACTAAGTGTTTGTTGAGCGAGAAAGAAAATAGGAAACCCGTCATAATCGCCGAGTTCTTCAGCCACAAACTGGGACACAGTGGCTTAGATTCCTCCTTCCACGTGGAGTCGCAGTTGACTAAAGGGTCGGATAACTGGACGTTTAATGAATGTTATCCTGTTGTCTCGGGATTTTTAATGATGCCTCAAAGCTGAGTATAAAATGTTCTACAGAGAGATCTTATATAGATCCCTAAAAAACTTCCTAAAAGGGGGCCAAGCCATCAGCCCTGCTTACCTATCTCCAGCCCACGTGAGTCGAGGGATCCACCTGGGCTGAGGGAACACTGGATGGGCGGTGGGAGGCTTCCCCCGCCAGGCATTTGAGGGAGTGCGCTTAGACCCCTAGTGGGGGACTCCTGCATCTGGCTCCCAGCCTGGAGGCTTACTCAACCACAGGCTGTATTTTCTGAGGGTGCTCCATGGATTGCTACCAAAGCAGAGAGCTGGAGAGCTCTCTGTAGATCCTGATGGGAGCTCGCTGGAGTCTAAGGACACAGAAACTGGTGACTCTGTCAGGGAGAAGTGTGAGTGCTAGAGGTGGCTAGGGTTGCTTTCACTTCTGTGCAAGGTGAACCCCAGTGAATCCCTCTGGGTCAGTGGAACCAAGATAGGTAGCCAAACCAAAGCCATCTTTAAAACGTCTCACCCAGGAGAATTGCCTAGAGACGGAGGGCTCCCCGTAGAAAGATGCTGTGGAGGGTTAACTGCTGGAGGACAGCTAAAAGTACTACCCGCATCAGAGAGCGGTACAGAGTGGGGAGTGGAAGCTGTTAAAAACCACCAAGGCCCACATTTTAAGGAGACCCCCCTGTGGATGCTTGCCATGGCAGAGGGGATTCAGTAGCCAAGCGACAGTGACCTCACAGCAGCTAGAAAAGGACCTTGCCCGTTCCATTCCCACCCACCCTGGCAGAGTAAATGAGGGCGAGGAGAGGGAAGGAACAGACCTCACACCTCACTCTTGGTCTAGGCCAGCGTTTCTCAGCTATACTCATTGCTGCCCCCTCGAGGAGCCATTTCTAATTGTTTCTTTAATTGGAGGATAATTGCTTTACAATGGTGTGTTAGTTTCTGCTGCACGGACAAAGCGAATCAGCTATATGTATGCATATATCCCCTCCCTCTTGGACCTCCGTGCCAGCCACCCCCTCATCCCACCCATCCAGGTCATCTAACTTTTCCCGCCTAATTTCTACATAACCCTGTGAGTGGTTAAGGCCACAGATACACCGTATGCTTATGTACTGTGGCCCTCTGGAGGGCCCATGAACTATTGGAACATCTAACGCTTTTTTTTTCATCGCTCAAGACTATGCCCATTGAGAATGCATGGTCGAGAGCAGTGATTCTTTTTTTTTTTAATTTTCATTTCATTTCATTTATTTAGCTGTGCCGGGTCTTTGTTGCCACGTGTGGGATCTGCATTGAGGCGTGCGGGATCTTTCAGTTGCAGCATGTGGGATCCAGCTCCCCGATCAGGGATCGAACCCGGGCCCCCTGCATTGGGAGCATGGAGTCTTAGCCACTGGAACACCAGGGAAGTCCCTAGAGGAGTGATTCTTAACTAGGGAGAATTTTCCTCCCAAGGCAGTATCTGAAGACATTTTTGCTTATTACAACTGGAGGGTGTGCTACTGGCATGGATTGGGAGGTCAGGGATGCTGCAAAACATCCTACAATGCACAGAACAGCTCCCACAACAAAGAATTATCTCATCCAAAACATCAATGGTGCCGAGGTTGAGAAATCCCGGGGTAGAGTCTAGGATTTCTAGACTGAACGTCCAGGGAAAGGCTTATGCTGAAAGGAGGGGAGAAGCTTTGAATTAGCTCAGAGATAAATACTTTGGAATTGACTGGAGTTTTTAAAAACCTGAAAGTGATTCAACAGTACAGAGTCTGAGCCTAGTGCTATCATGAGGTAGACTATTGATAAGTATATATAAAATAGGTAACTAATGAGAACCTACTGTATAGCTCAGGGAACTCTACTCAGTGCTGTGTGCTACCTAAATGGGAAGGAAATCTAAAAAAGAGGAGACGTATATATACGTATAGTTGATTCACTTTGCTGTGCAGTAGAAACTGACACAACATTGTAAAGCAACTATACTCCACTAAAAAATAGATAAAGAAAATAAAATATAATGGGAAATTGGATGGAATGAGCCAGAAAGCAGTGGGGGAAACTGAAACTGTCCACTGATTGCACCCTCCTGGGCTTGCTTTTACATCAGTTGGTCACAGTTGTAACAAAATGGGTTTGTAAGTTAGCGGTTTGGAGCTCTTAACTAATGCGACATATGGGGATTAGGTCCTCAGACCAGCTCACCGAAGCCCACCCTGTAGTGCATGTGAACGATGGTACTGATGGAATGTGGTGCGTGGCCGCCGTCGGCGGCTGTGTCTGGTGGAATGGGATCATGGCTTTCTACCATTTCAGTTCTAATCGTGGATGGTGTTTCCTGTGACCTACAGCAGGTAGACGGGACAGCAGTTGTGATGGCAAGAGAAGGTGTCACACGCACAGAATAGAAGGAACTAGACCTTCGGATGAAGAGGAGGTTGTTTTCTTTCCATAATGACTCCCTCCTGGGCTTTCTAAGACACTTATTTGTGGCATAATATGTTACGTATCCAAGCAGGAAAAAGAAAGCTTCTAAAGTAGGAATATACTTGATTTTGCACCAGAATCCTGACTTCAGTAGCCAGGGAGGATGTATCAGTTTTCTATCCCCAAATGTAATGACTTGAAATGTAATGACTTGAATTTATTCTCAGTTCCGTAACATGGGCTGGGCTCAGAGGGGTGACTCGTGTAGGTCTCACTGGATGTCACCGATGCGGCTGTCATCGGTTGGTGTGTCGACTGGGGGGCTGACTGGCCCCATGTGGTCTCAGTAACATGTCTGGGCCTCCGTGGTGATGGCTGGGTCTCTCTCTCTCTCTCCCCCTCACAGCCCATCCCCAAGCAGGTGAGCCTGGGCTTCCTTCCATGGCATCCTCAGGGCAGCAAAAGGGCAAGAGAGGAAGCTGCAAGGCCTCTTGAAGTTAAAGCTTTGCAGTCACACAATGTGTGCCCTCAGTTGACTGCAAATCACAGGACAGGGTCAGCCCATATCAAAGGGAGGGAAACTAGTTCCACCTTGAGGAGAAGAGTGGCAAAGTCAGTTTATAGAGACATGCTCCCAGGAATGGGAGGAATTGATTGAAGCCATTTTTGCAAACAATCTACCAGAGAGGATCTACCCTAATCTTATCAATATGTCTACAAAAAAAATACTTAGAATTTATTTGTGCGTTTAAGAGTAGGACCTGCTGAGAATGACTGAACAGTCGATAAGGAAAACAATACTAGCACTACACACATATGCTGGACATATTTTCTGGTATAATAAAATATATAAATATATGCAGCGGCTTCTGTTATGTCTCCCTTTCCTCTTCACTAGGGAATGGAACCAGTGTAGTCTCGTCCAGTTTCTCTTCTTTGTGTCCTATGTTGTTCTGGTTCCACACAGTTAAGCTGCCTGTAGGATTTTACTATTACTTTAATATGATCTTTACTTACATACTTGTTTAAAATGCCATCTTTGAGGACTCAAAGTAATCTCATAATGCCATGGGTCTGTAGGATTAATATCTAACCTGAGAGTTCTGTGTCTATTCTCGGCCAGGATCAGAGTTTCGTGCTCTGACACAGCTGTTTTCATGTCATAAAACAGGAGTCGTTTAAAAAACAGATTGTGTGATGTGAAGAATCTTTTCCTGCTTAGAATCTGAACTGCGAATAAATCCTGCATTTGCCCAGAGCTGTGACCATTCCAGTGTGTAGTTGATATAACGCTTTGGGCTGCAAGTAACAGAGTAACTGACTCGGATTGGCTTAGACAATAAAGAAACGTATCATCTCCTGTAGCCTCATGTTCGAGTCACTTAGCTCAAGAGCAGGCTCAGGTTCTGTCTCTCACAGGGTTAGCTCGAATCTCTTGCTTTTATCTAGCAGTAGAGAGAGGAAAAAATCCCCAACAGTGGACATCTTCCATTCCATCTAATGAAGCCATCCCCTGTCCACTCCTCAGGCGTTAATACCCTCTCTGGGATTCTCTAAGCTGATTGGCGGAGTCTGATCATGAATTGCCCCTGGAGTCAGGGATGTCACCTTACCTAGCATCATAAATGGGAAGGGGATCTCTGAATAAAAATTGGGTTCTGCTAGGAAGGTAGAATGGGGACATGATGCAGAGTAGGCAACCAAGGGTGTCTTATATAGTGAGTAACTCTCATAAACATCGTCTGCAGAGCAGAAGCCCTGGAAAATGCAGGAACTGGTGAAACTCGAACTGAAATGGATAAAAAGTAATAATTAAAGGGAAAATTACCAAGTTTCAAAAGATACTTAAAAAACTAAAAAGCCTGATACTCCCGGATTCTACTTTATTTGCTATGAACACAGTTTTCCAGCACATTTCCCCCCTCCTCCTTTCTGCTCAGTGTCACATGTAGAGACACAAAAAGCACACAGGTGATGTGGTGTGTGCTTAGGTCCCTAAAAGTAAAACGCGTTCCATCAACATTTCCCAGGAAAGCCCCGATCTGTTCTCAAGTGTTTTCCTTCGCTAAGAAGGCTGTCGTTGGCATGTATTGAAGGCCACCCGATGGGTGTTTGCGAATGGAGGCGTAGTGAAAGGGAGGAGTTGGAGGTGGGTTATTCTTTCTTATTCTCACCTCTTCTCCTTTAACCTACACAGGTTGGGAAAGGTAGGCTTCCAGACAGCAGTGTCTTGACGGGTTCCCCGCTGTATCATCAGCACCTAGAAAGGGACCTGGCACAAAACAGACACTCGGTAAATTGTTGTTGAATCAATTGCTGCAAACCCTCCCAGGAGTAGCACCGAGGTGAGGGTAGCCATGGGAACAGGGAGTCTTTCAAGATCTGTGAGCAGGAAGGATAGAGGGCGGGAAGGGAAGTGCTACCTGCTCAGCTGGCTATTTGCAAGATCAGGGCTGCTTGGACAGCCTCCCCTCAGATCGTCGGGTTCTTTTTTATTAAGCAGAAATAAAACGAACCAGCTACTTCTTCAGAGACTCAGCGATCCCTAGTTAATGTCTAATGATGGGGTTTTGAGGAGAAATGTAATTAGCATTCATGGATTTTGTTACATTTCGTGTAGCTTTTAGCTTTTCCTCATGAAAACCTATCAGACATGGAGTGAGTATAAAGCACCCCGTGTGTTTTGTTTGAAGATGTTGATGTGAGTGGCTGTCCTTTGATGCTAGTGCTGTGGAATTTAAATGTAAACATTTTGATAAAAGCTAAATTCCCAGCATCCTCAGAAACCTTTGATGCCTCACCACTAAGGGAATGAGAGCTGGGGGCAGGAATGGTAAATAAGGTGGCTGCTTCCCTTTGCCTGAGATGCTCGGGTCCTTTCTTTCCTTTGGGGAGTCCATTATTCTTGTTGCTTATATTAATTTAATATCCCAACCCAGGCTGCCAGAAAGGAGATGCGGACTCTTGGGATTGTTAACGGTGACCGCGTGGGGGCTCCGTGTGTGTGTCTGCAAGAGTGTTCCAACTATTATCTGCGAGGATGGTAACAGCTCTCCTTTAGTGAGGAAGGGGAATTAGTGCCAGGTCTGTGCTAGGCTCTACAAGTGTCTTTCGGACTCATCTTTACAAAAATGCTGTGAGCTGGGTGTTTATTTTACCTCTGCCTTTGCCCCCCTGCGGTCCGTTTTTAACACAGCAGCCAGAGTGACCCTGTTCAAGTGTAAGTCAGATCCTGTTACTTCTCTGCTCAGAACCTTCCAGCAGCTTCCTGTCTCAGAGTAAAAGCCAAAGTCCTTGCTGTAACCTACAAGTCCTATGATTTGCCTCCACCCCCCACCTCTCTGATTTCATCCTCCCTCCCTTCCTGTTGCTCCTAAATGGCATGGGGCACCCATGCTGTTTTGGGGAAATTCCTGTCTCAGGGTTTTCATACTTTCTGTTCCTTCTGTTTGGAATGGTTGCTTCTAAGATAGGCATGTGGGTAGCAGCCCAGTTCCTTCAGGTCTTTACTGGAAAGTCACCTTCTCACCACCAAGGACTTCCCTAGCAATCCTAACTAAAATTGCACAACACCCAACTTTTCATATCTTCCTTTCCGGCTTTAATTTTTTTTTTTTTTTTTTTTTTTGGTATCAGTTTTACCTACTGGCTTTGTTAATTTGTTAATTAAAACATAAACTCCACAAACGTAGGGATTTTCCTCTGCTTTCTCCCCTCTGCCTCTACCCTCTATACCCTTCTATCCAGCAACTGGAACAGTGCCTGGACCACAGGAGATGCATACTAAATATATATTGAATGCTGAATGATTTCATTCTTTAAGTCATCAAAAATTTATCCTGCATTTACTGAGAGTCAGATGTTTTGCTGGACTCCCGTAAAAACAGAACCGAACCCGAGAGACGGGGTCTCTAACTTCGTAGAATTTAAAATCAAGAGAGGAAAGAAACAATTAAACAAGTGCCTGTTTTATACTTGTGGACTCTACATGTCACAGAAATTAGTGAAATCCCCCAATGTCCACTGCTCTTACGTGGCACAGCTAGGATGAACAGCCAGAAATTTAGAATTACAATGCCAGCTGTCTTTCCTTTGTGCCATGCTGGGGTTAACATAGATACTTTTTAAAAAAAAAAAAAAAAACAACGGACTAACTGTACATGTTTGTGTGTACTCACAATGCCCTTCATCGAGCCAGAATTTTGTTGCTCTTTGCAGCTATTGGGATACTTCTCTAAGGTATTAAGGATTTTCATGAGATGAAGCTCACCAGTCATTATTATTGTGGGTAAGCTTCATTTGATCTGCCTTTCAAGAACATCAAAATAAGAATAACAACTATTTCATCTCCTCGTTCTAAATAAAGAAAAAATCCTTCAGCTTATTATAGGCATAGGACAATGTGAAAATACAATCTGCTAAGTAGATCCCTTATCTTACGGTTCACACTAGGGATTCTTTTGGCAAAGTTTAGATTGCCCATTAAATTTCAGCTTTATAGAGTAATGATACATGTTTAAGTTTGATATTTTTGATCAGAATGGATTCTTAAAACAGGGATGTATTTAGAAGTCGTTTTTCATTGTTAACTCTGGTTTTGTTAGGTTGGGGATTTTCACAGAGAAAATTTTCAAAAACTTGGTGTTTCTTAAGGAAAAAACCCCACTAAACGTCCTAAACAACAACCACAAAATTTTAGACAGACACTGGTCGATGGTCTGTCTTAGGAGATAATACGATATGCCATTTTGCAAATGTAGAAAAAGAATCCCTACATTTGGAAATATATCACTTCACAAGGGAAAGGCTTATCACCTCCACTGCCATTTGATGGTACAAGCTTGAGGCTACGGTCTTGCCCTCTTTCATAAGAAAGAACAAAAGATGCTGTTGGAAAAACTTCTGCCAGGTTCATGCTGTACCTTACAGAATGCAAAAAGTCTTGGCTTTAGTAAGACCCTTGTCCTTTTCATTGTGATTTTGGGGGAAAAGGCATGTGAACAGAACATGGCCTTTCGTTTCTTTAATCCTTTCCACTTTACTCTCAGTGAGGCGAGATCTTTTAGGGTCTAAATGCCATCAGCATTAGCAGGAAATAACCTTGTTTTTAGCTTTTATCAACGTTAGTCTCTGAAGAAGAAAGCTTCACTGTACTCCTCTCTCGCTGAAACTAGGAACAGATCACAGGACTAGCTGCAGGATAAAGCCAGGGCCCTGGAGGAGGGAAAGAGAGTAGGAGCAAAGGAAAGCAAGGGAGAGGGACTTCCAGCTGCCCCTTCCAGATGTTCTGAGCCACGCGTGCAAAATCGTATGGCAAAGACATTACATATGTTATATTAGTAATTACCCTGTCCTTGGGCTCCCAGTAAAGACGTGTTTATCACATGATATGAAAGTTGTGTGCATTTCTCAAAAATCTGAAAGAGAAGTGCTTTGGTATAAACAGGATAATATTAAATTTAAAGTGAAGGTATGAAGAAACGATCATTTGATATGATTTTCCCCAAATCAGGTAGTTTCGTGGAAAGTAACAGAAAAATTATAAAGGTGTACAGATGGGCTGAAGTGTTCACCCCAGACTTCTTCGTTGTCATTAGCTCTAGCACCAAAAATATAAATACCTAAATGAATTCAGTGTTGTGTCAGGTGTGCACAGAATGAAATGTGAAACTCTTGCTTTCATGGCGCTGTACAGGTATGGGGCTGCCAAGGTACCACTTTTCTGGATGGAGGAAAGTAAAATGGCATATTTTAGTCCTCTAAAATTAGTCAGTCCGTGGGTACGTTGCTTTTGGACAGAAAGTCTCCGAAGTCTTCCGAAGAAAACATAATCTCTCGTTACGCAATCTTACAAGTTCAAAGAAAATACAACACCAAATTTTAAAGGTTATATTTTTAAAAGAGATAAGACATTCCAAATGGGGTTCTAAGGCATTGAAAATGATCACTTCTGGCCACAGGGCATGGAAAACCAGGTTTCTTGCAAACGTTTGAAAACACAAATAAATGGGCTCTGGGAAGAAGATTAATTTCGTCACACCTAATTTCAGTTTCCCTGAAATTAGGTCTTTTCTGCTCATTTCCAGTTTTGCTAGATATTCTGGTTCAATGAGACCATAGCATAGCTGAATTCTGTATAGAATTGTTGTTTCTATACTACTTCATGGTAATTAGATTAGTCTATATGGTTTTCTATGACTTTATTGGAAATACATTTAACCTTCTATGTAATAAGATACCTAAAATGGTATTTGCAAAATTCTCAACAGAATTGAGATTATAATCACACGGAGAATCTTGGGACGTCAGTCATGTTAAAGTTATGCCATGTTTCCTGGAGTCAGCTGACTACGCCCAACATGTTCATCACTGTGTACGCATTCAGGTATTTTCAGTAACTTATCAATCTGAAGTCTGCAGTCATCCTGCCGGCAATGCAGCCGTTGATGTCCACAGAACAGTCAACTGCTACCTGGACAGTGGAATCACAAAGCGGTACTTAAACTCCCTCTTATTGGCCTTGATAGATGTTAATAATTTCATTACTTTAATTATAGATTATTCCACACCTGAACAGGATGGGAAAAGGGGAGTCACCTTACGTATTGGAAGCCTCATTGGGCAGTCATCACGGAGACTCTGCTGGCGAGAATGCTTTCAACGTTATTTCAACGTCATAGGCAGATACAGCCAAACTTAGAAACCTTCCAACTCTCTGATGAGTAAGGTCGTTAAACAGATGATAAAGAAGAAAACATCTGGAAATGATATCATCCCTGCCAAATGTTCACAGTAGAGAAAAAGTAACTCATGTGATGTCTCTGTATTCTCTGCAGATAAAAGAATGAAAGAGAAAATGCTATAGGCCCGAGGGATGTGGAGCTCACGAGTATACATCCAATGGCAGGCTAGGTATCCATTCCTGAACCAGCTGCAGAGCATTGTTTTACATAAAAAAGGATTTTCATAAATAAGTATCCGTGAGAAAACTCTAATTTCTATTTTGGAAAGACAATACGTTCATGTCTCAAAGGTGGGTGTTTTGACCTGGAGGTTTCACCTCTCTCCCTCTACAACGGACTTCTGTTTCATCTAGTTTCTAATGCTTTTCTAAGAAAATACTGTATAAATGGCTCGCACCCACTTTGAGATATTTGCGTCAAGGAAAGCAGCTCACCCGTGGCTAAGCGACTTGGAATGAACCTGAAAGTTCCTGCTTTAGAACACATCCTTATTTGATTTCTGAGTGATGAGTAACATTTTCAAAACTGTGAGACTACTCTGTATGCTTTCTCTTCATGAAAAGGTTTGAGAAGAGCCTTAAGTACTGGAGATGCACAGAATTCGGAACCAGAAGACCTAAGCAGAAATCCTATTTTTACCATTTTCTGGGAAATTATTGAACCTCTGTTTTATGATCTCCAAACCAGAGGTAATAGTAACACTTACTGAAAAGGGCTTTGTAACGGTAATACACTGTCACAGTCTCTCTCCTTCCTCCTAGTATCTACTTTTAAAAAATGTTTTGCTCCCTTTTTGTTAGCTCTCTGAAATTGTAAAGTATGTTTCCGTTGGCACCGTGCTTTATAATTATAGTTGTCTTAATTTGTGTGTCTGGCAAGTAAGTGTATTAGTCAAACATTGCCATAATAATGTAGCATAAGAAACAGACATAGAAATCTCAGTGGCATAAAATAAAATCATATATTTCTCACTTATGAGACCAGCTGGTGTTCAGCTGGGAAAATTCTCTTTGCTCTGCTTGTGTATGCCCCCAGCCCCCAGCCCCCAGCCCTGGCAACCACTGAGTTTATTGTTGTCTCCATAGTTTTGCTTTTTCCATAATCATATAGTTGGAATCATATAGTATGCCATCTTTTCAGAATGGCTTCTTTCACTTAGTAATATGCACTTAAGATTCCTCCTCGTGACTTCCCTGGTGGCGCAGTAGTTAAGGATCCGCCTGCCAACGCAGGGGTCACAGGTTCGAGCCCTGGTCCAGGAAGATCCCACATTGCTGCAGAGCACCTAAGCCCGTGCGCCACAACTACTGAGCCCAGGTGCCACAACTACTGAAGCCAATGCACCTAGAGCCCGTGCTCCGCAACAAGAGAAGCCACCACAATGAGAAGCCCGCACACTGCAACGAAGGGTAGCCCTTGCTTGCCTCAACTAGAGAAAGCCCGCGCACAGCAACAAAGACCCAACACAGCCAAAATTAAATAAATAAAAATAAATAAATTAAAAAAAAATTCCTCCTTGTCTTTTTATGTCTCGATAGTTTCTTTCTTTTTAGTGCCGAATGATATTTCATTGTATGATGTGCCACAGTTTATCCACTCACCTATTGAAGGACATCTTGGTTGCTTCCAAGATTTGGCAGTTAAGAATAAAGCTACTACAAACATTCATGTGCAGGTTTTTGTGTGGACACGTTTTCAGCTCCTTTGGGTAAATACCAAAGACTGCAATGGCTGAACTTCCAAAATGGCTGTGCCTTTTGGCGTTCCTACCAGTAATCTGTGAGAGCGCGTGTTGTTCCGTACGTTTGCCAGCACTTGGCCTTTTTTTTTTTTTGATCTTGACCCTTCTCATAAATAGATACGTAGTGATATCTTGTTTTGTTTTTTAATTTATTTTATTATTTTATTTTATCGTTTGCTTCGCTGGGTCTTCATTGCCGCGCACAGGATTTTCTCTAGTTGTGGAGAGCGGGGGCCACTGCTTGCTGCAGTGTGCAGGCTTCTCGTTGTCGTGACCTCTCACGTTGTAGAGCATGGGCTCTAGGTGCTCAGGCCTCAGTAGTTGTGGCACGTGGGCTCAGTAGTTGTGGCTCACGGGATCTAGAGCGCAGGCTCAGTAGCTGGGGCGCACGGGCTTAGTTGATCCGCAGCATGTGGGATCTTCCCAGACCAGGGCTCGAACCCCTGTCCCCTGCACTGGCAGGCGGATTCTTCACCACTGCGCCACCAGGGAAGCCCGTGATATCTTGTTTAATCTGCCTTTCCCTGATGAGAGATGATGTGGAGAATCTTTTTTTAATTTTTATTTTTAAATTGTTTTATGTGATTGTTGGACTGGGACAATAAATATGAAGATAGCAGAAGTCACATTAATTTCAATGAAAATTACGTCTTGCTTAAAACGAATTTCAGGCAGTTGGGATATTTGATACACCAAGAAGGAAAACATTAACACCGGCAATATATATTTTAAATAGAAATTCACTACTTAGAATGTTGAGATTTAGTAACCTTCTATGATTCTGACTTGTGTTCCAAGAGATGTCTGTCCCTTTCTTCTTCTTTTTAAAATATCATATCGTTCCCCCCCTCCCCCACTGACTCGTCACTTCTCTTCTCTGCCAATTTCACTCCTACCTAGGCCACAAAGATCATCTGAAATCCTATTACTCTCACAAAACGTGTGTATACAAAACCATTTGTAAATAGACATCCAGCTAATCCTAATGTATTTTTTTAAAGTTCACAAAGCACTTTCACATACAGATTCTCATTTGATGCTCTTGACAGACTCTGAAACCGCTATTGCTAGGACTTTCCTTTTACATATAACAAAATCCAGTCTTTGTGCAGCTGAGTAAGTAGCCCAAGGACATAAAGGGAAATTTCTACAGTTTTGCACTTTAGGGAAATTTTTTTCCTTTTTACCTTTTGACTCCCTTCACTCATTTCTCCCATTCCTGTCCCTGCCGCGTCTGACACCACTAATCTGTTCTCTGTATCTATAAGCTTGCTTTTTGTGTGTTTCTTGGCTTTTTTTGTAGATCCCACATATGAGTGATCATACGGTATTTGTTTTTCTCTGTCTGACTTACTGACTTAGCACAATGCCATTGAGGTCCAGCCATATTGTTGCAGGTGGCAAGATTTCTTTTGTTATGGATTAGTAATATTCCATTGTGTGTGTATGTATATATCACATCTTCTTTATCCATTCATCTATCGAAGTACACTTAGGTTGCTTTCATATCTTGGCTGTAAGGCTGCAGTGAACACTGGGGTGCATATGTCCTTTCAAATTAGTGTTTGCGTTTTCTTCAGATAAATAGCCAGAAGTGTAATTGCTGGATCATATGGTTGTTCTATTTTTAACTTTTTTAGGAACTGCCATATTGTTTTCCATAGTGGCTGCAGCAATTTACATTCCCACCAGCAGTGCACAAGGGTTCCCTTTTTCTACATCCTTGTCAACACTTGTTATTTGTTGTCATTTTGACAATAGTCATTCTGACAAGTGTGTGGTAATATCTCATTGTGGTTTTGATTTACATTTTGTTTATGGTGTAAGATGGTGGTTGAAGTTTTATTCTTTTATGTGGCTGTCTAGTTTTCCCAATACCTTTCCTTATTATATGTTTTTGGCTCCTTTCTTGTGAATTAATTGACCGTATATGTGTGGGTTTTTTCCTGAGCTCTCTATTATGTTTTATTGATCTATGTGTCTGTTTTTATACTAATGTTATACTTTTTGAATGACTATAGCTTTGTAATATAGTTTGAAATCAGCGAGCGTGATACCTCTAGCCTTGTTATTCTTTCCCTAGATTTCATGGGTTGGAACATTTCATCTGAAAATAAAAGAATATACATTTTTCTCAAGTGCACATGGAGTATTTTCCAGGATAGATCAGATATTAGGCCACAAAAAAGTCTTAATGAATTTAAGAGGATTGAAATGATAAGAAGAATCTTTTTTTTTTTTTTTACTACAATGGTATAAAACTAGAAATTAAGTACATGAAAAAAATCTAGAAAATTCACAAATGTGTGGAGATTAAACAACATGTTATTGAAAAACCAATGGGTCAAAGGAAAAATCAAAAAAGAACTCAAAATACCTTGAGACAAAAAAATGAAAATATACCAAAATTTGTGAGGTGCAGCAAAAGCAGTTCTAAGAGGGAAGTTCATCGTGATAAACACCTACATTAAGAAAGAAGAAAAGTCTCAAACAACCTAACTTTACACCTCAAGGAACTAGAAAAATAACAAACGAAGTTCAAAGTTAGTAGAAGGAAGGAAGTAACAAAGATTAGAGCAGATAAAAAGAAAATAGAGACTAAAAAGATATTAGGGGAGATCAGTGAAACTAAGAGCTGGTTCTTTGAAAAGATGAACAAAACTGACAAGCTTTTAGCCAGACTCACCAAGAAAAAAACCGAGAAAACAAATAAAATCACAAATGAAAGAGGAGATATTGCCGGTAATACCACAAAGGATCCTAAGAGACTGCTATGAACAATTATACATCAACAAATTGGACAATATAAAAGAAATGGACAAATTCCTAGAAACATGCAAGACTACCTACCAAGACGGTAGATTGATGAAATAGAAAATCTGACAAACCAACTACTAACAAAGAGATTGAATCAGTAACAAAAAACCTCTCAACAAACAAAAGTTTAGGACCCGATGACTTCACTGGTGAATTGCACCAAACATTTAAAGAAGAATTAATACCAATCCTTCTCACACTTTTCTAAAAAATTGAAGAGGAAGGAACTCTTCCAATGTCACATTATGAGGCCAGCATTACCCTGATATCAAAACCAGACAAGAACTCCGCAAGAAAATTGCACGCTACTAACCCTGATAAACATAGATGGAAAAATCCTCAGCAAAATATTAGCAAACAAAGTTCAACAATACGTTAAAAGGATCATATGCCATGATCAAGTGGGATTTACTCCAGGGATTCAAGGATAGTTCAACATCTGCAAATCAGTCAGTGTGCTACACCACATGAACAAAATGAAGGATAAAAATGATACGATCATCTCAATAGATGCATAAAAAGCATCTTTAAAAATTCAACATCCATTTATGATAAAAAAAAACTCAACAAAGCAAGGGTTCGTAGAGGGAACATACCTCAACATAATATAGACCATATATGACAAGTCCAACTTCTAAACTGTGGACAGTAGTTCTGTAGGGGAGAGTGTATGTCCTCTATTTCTTCGTTTTCCTTTCTGGAGAAACGCAGTGTTGCTAGATTCAGGAGCCATGAGGACATTCCTTAGGGACTGCAGAGTAGAAAGCTGGAAGAATCTGGCTCCCTAATGATTTTGTAGAATGTCATCCACCTCCACAATCTTTTCATGGGAGAATAACCTTTGCATATTCAAGCCATTGGTTATTACAGTTGTTTTATCATTTACCAAAACACAAACCTAACTGCTACAATTTCTTTGTTGTTGTTGTTCATGTTTTTAAAGTTAATTTTATTGAGTTTAATATGTTGAACAATAAAGCCATATGCAGATAAAATAATTTTTGTCTTCTCCTGTGCAAACTTTATACCCCATTAACTAGAAATTTCAGAACAGTGCTACATATAAGAAAAATGACAAAGAGGCATTCTTCTCTTATTCTTGGCTTTAATGGGCATGTTATTACAGTTTTACCATTAGTATGGTGTGGAGATTGGCTGTGGAGATTCTTCAAATTTAAAATGGGAATGATGATAACTTTTTATTTTATATAATTGTTACCAGGGTCAGATGCTCTAATAAATACAAAAATGCCATGTAAATGTTAAAAGCTATACCACGATTTTCTGGCATATAGTATACAGTCAACAAATGTTTTCAGTGTTATTGTTTTTAATAATTAATAACTTTTATGTCTTAATATTAGGGCTAAAAGTTAGAAAAGACATAGGCGTTTTCTATTACAAGGAGAAGTGATAGCGATTGAAAATTTGAAAAGAAATAATCATTTCAAGGGGGTCATTTCCATGAACTGAGATGCTTAGAAACTCATGTTTGGAAAATAATACTTAAGGCTGTTTTACAAAGTTGCCTGATGGATGGTCAATTCACCTCAGTTACCAACTGAAGTATTGTATCATCGTACATGTAATTGAGTCACCAGGAAGGTCCACTCCTCACGTGTTGCTGCTTTTCTCCTTTCCACAACTGTCTTAAGCACATGTCCATTGTGGATATATGTAAGTCCTTTCATCTTTTCACACTTCCAGTCTGTTCTTGGAGAAATCAGGAAGCAACATGTCAAAAAACTCTTTGGCTGTACCTCCATAAATGTCTTCCAAAAAAAATGTTCCATAGCAGAGATGCTTCTTAAAAAGCTAGTCCATTTTGCTTCTTGCAATTAGTTCCAGAAAAGGTCTTTGGAGGAATGAAATGAATCTGTTGACTTACGTACTTTGCAGATATTGTTCGTTGACCTCGTCTCTGAAATAGCCGAAACTTATGATCTGGTAGCTTGATATAACATATACTGGATATAATTTAAATTGAGTAACTCCACATTGTTTTGGTTTTCTTAATGAGAAAAATACCTTAATTTCTTAATATTTTATATAGAAGTCTTTGTAAAATGCAAATGTGAAATTTGAGATAATTATAGGAAAATTAAATCAATCAATAATTTACACCCCCAAACGAATTGTTTTATGTCAGCTATGAGAATTCTGCCCTCCTCTTCTGTTTTCTCAATAACTACCTCAAAACAGTTCCTCAAGTAATTACTTCAAAACAATTTATCATGAGATTCATCTAACATGAACATTTACTGAACATCTATTGAGCACTCTGACATGTGCTGAAAAATAATAATAAAGTGGCATATAGCCTCTTATAGTCTTCCTTGTCTTATGTAATCTTATCATTATAAAAATAATTTGATATTGTAAAAAATAGAATTATCACATCTGAGGAAACTGAGGCACAGAGAGCCAGGGCATTTCATAGGTCACACGCATCAGTTAAGTCCCGTGACTCCAATTTGAACGCAGAATTTGTGACTATAAATTTTGGACAAATTCCTCAAATCTTAACTTCCCTTTATCACTTGATTTTGAACCTGCTCTTTGAATAACTACTAACTAACACCGAATGAGCTCTACTCTACTATGCACTCGCTATCTTAGTTCATTTAATCTTTATTACCCTCCCTTGGTGGTAAGGGCTGTTTCTACGTCTGAGTTGGCTAAGTTTTGGCAAGGTTGAGTAATGAGCCCAAGGTCAGCACAGCTAAGTCCTTAGCAGAGTTGGGATTTGAACCCAGGCACGTGGCTAGAAAACCCAATCTCTTAACCGTTAAGGTGCTGTGCCTTTTCTCTAGCAAGGTGCCCATTCTCTCCTTGTTAATGTTGATGTTAATTTGCCCACTTGGCCCACTCCTTGTGGCAGCCTAAAGTTTCATTGGAAACAAAATCTGAGTTTACTTGTCCTGTATCTACAGAAAACTGGAAAGTGGCCCGTCTTCTCTAGGTTTTAAGTTCTGAAAAGAGACGATATACTGATTTTTCAGAGATGTAATGTTTCCACGCACAAAGGTAGACGTTCACAAAATTGTTGGATTCTTCAAGCTGATCTGTTCTTTGCTGCTGTGTTAATGGAAGTAAGCGGTCAGGACTGAATTTTACAGACCACGTGTGCACAGAAGCATCGTGTAGATTTCAGCCCCATCCAGCTCTTCTTGGGCTCACTTTTATTACTTTCCTTGGAAATGCCTCCAGTGTTTTCCAGCTATTACACACCGTGATATCCAGAACTGACCAGAGCTTTCTAGGTGAAATTCTCTTCAGCATCACGATTCCTCTGAGATTACAGCAAAATTACATTAGGCTGCTTTTCCTCCTTTCCTTTTGTTTCTGTACTTTAATGCAAGCCCATATATCATCCGTTATCCATTCTTCTCTCTGGGTCTTTTTGGTCATTACCACCTTCCAGGTGTTTTGGATTATCTTACCTAAGATAAATGGTTTGCTTTTTCTGCAGCAGGGTATTATTTTGCTATTTCTGTCCTCTTTTTGCAGGATGTCTTCCAAATTTAGAATCACTTTTAAGTATATGTCCCGATTACCTTTTTTTTTCACAACATAAGGAAATGTAACATAAAACATGAACTATGATTGACTTAGTATAGCTACATTCTTATTTGGTTTGGATCAGTAAATTCTTCTTGTTTGTTTCTGAACACTTGGAAACGCTCACTCGCTGGTTTGTTTTGTTTTGTTAACTGAACACCTATTATGTACACAGCATGTGGCCAATGAGGAATATAAAATAAATAAAGACCAGGCAGTCTGTCACTTACTACGTAGGCAACTTGATCCTCGGCATCTGCAAATGCTAAGTGGCATGGAGCCTATTTCATAGCATTGTTGTGAGCACTGAGTGAGATTAAGTTGTGAAATCTGCTGGCACGTATGAAGCTTGAAAAAACACCTGCTACTATTTCAGTGTCAGCTGTGTAATAAGCACTTGACACGCACAATTAATCTTTACAATAATAGGTGAAGTTAAATTTATCCCTGCTGTTACAGATAATATGTCCGAGGTCAACGACCTTGCTTAAGGTCACTTAGCTAGCGAATGGCTGCCTTAGGATTTGGACCTCTGATTACCCAACTTTAAGGCACGTATAGGTTCACCGTACTGCCCAATCTCACCATTTAATGAGTGGCATGCAAATCTATTACATAAGATAGGAAAGGACAAGTACGTAACACAAGCATAAATATAGTATTACTTGGGTAAGAGAAGAATGAGATTTTTCAGTTAATGGTTCAGAGAGGATTTATGACAGTTTCTCCGGGTCTTGAATGAAGGATAGAATTTAGACTTCAGGGAAGATGCACTCCTGGCACGAGTGCCAATATTAGCAGTTACAAAGTGATGGAACGATAGGTCATTTATGGGCACCCATGTCTGATGTTTTTTGACACGGGTTAGTAACAGGAAATGAAACTGCAAGGGTTGGGTGTGCCTAGAGGAAGGAGAATCAGAATGGTGGATGAAGTAATCTGAATTTCTTCAACATGCAGGGAGAAGTCGGGAGGTTTTTGAGGGCTGCGCCAGTGAGTTTAGCAATGCTCTGAGGAAATTAATCGTGGCAAACTGTGAAATGGATTAAAGGTGGGGAGAAACTGGGAGCAAGGAACTTTGTTGGGGTGCCATTTCCATACTCCAATTCAGAGATGAGTAATGATCTGAATTAGGGTATTGGCGTTTGGGATGGAGTCTGGAAGGGAACGAAATATAAATATATGTCATAATAGGGAGGGTTCACTGGATTTGTCAAGCAAATGTAGGAAGAAGAAAGAAGAGGAGGGAGGGTCTGCGAGAGAAGGAGGAGAAGTTGGGGAAAGAGAGGAGGGGGGCGAGGAGGGGAAGTCAAGGAAGTTTAGGAATTGCTTGGGTGTGTGGTGGTTCCATTAGAGACGAAACGAGTGCATTTGGTTTTAGACATAATGAGTTTGAAGACATGGTGGGTTTTACCATGAAATGTGGCTGTGATTGTCCAGCAGTCTTTTGGGAACACAGAACTAGAACTTGGAGGAGCTGTCAGAGTTAGCAGTGAGAACTGAAGCTGTGGGATTGGATGAGGTTTTAGAAGTAAAGATAATGTGAGCAGGAGAGAAAGGAAACCAAGTTAGACCTCTGAGTAGTATCTATAATTAGGAAAAGCAGTTCAAGAAGATACTTGAGCGTGTCCTAAATCCCTGGCTCTGTTAGATACCATTACAATATCGTCTCAATCTTCAAAGAAACCTTGAGAAGCTGTCATCACTTTTCTAGTTAAAGAGAGAGTTAAGATCAGGAATGGCTAGGGTTATCTGTCAGTAATAATTTAATGGTGAGCAAATTCTTAGTGCTTTATGCTCCAGGCACTAGGCTAGACACTGAGAAGACAGTGGTGACCCAACAGACCTGTTTCTCTCATGGACCTGTGCATCTATATTTAATCAAGCTATTATATCTATACAACTGCTGAAATCAACAAGCACGCACGGAGACACTGGGGTTGTAAGGAATAATAAGAAACCAGTCTTCAAGGAGCTGCTGTTGAGGGAGGAATGGCAACTAGACTGTCAGAAAAGCTTAGAAGCTCATGCTTACGTGACCCAGCAACGATCATTTTGATACTTAGTAAAACTACTGCATGTAGTTCTATCCTGATACCAAACCACTTCAACCCAATTAGATCTCATGAAACTATCTAGGAAAATACGATATGATGTGGCATATGCAAAAGAAAATATAATCTATTTAGTTAAAATTGAAAAGATGGTGACGGCACCATGTTGATAAGATGTGGGCCAATCAGAACACTCATAGGTTATTGGTGCCCATGTAAAATGGTACTATCATTTTGGAAAAAAGTTCTGGAAGTTTTTTTTTTTTCATAAATAAAATTAAGCATACGTTTATGAATGGCCCAGCAATTTCACTCCTGGAAGTTTACCCAAAAGAAATCAAAGTATACATCCACAAAAAGGCTTATGTAAGAATGTGAAAGAATCGTTTAGGGCTCTATCTAATAGATGCATTAGAATATTAGATTTAGAATATTACAGTAGTATCTCAACTAGCCATCAGAAGGAGATTGGATAGTATACAAATACAATGGAATACCACTCAGGAATGCAAAGGGATGCGCTTCTGATACATAAGGCGATGCCATGCTGAGGGAAATAGTCACACAAGAGTGAATACTTTATTATTCCATTTACACGAAGTTCTGTGTTCCGTCAAACTCATCTGTGATGAAAAGGTCAGAACAGTGGTTGCCTCTGTGTATGTAGAGTAGAAGTTGACTGGGAAGTAGCACCAGGGAACTTGCTGGGGTGATGGACAGTGGTTTTGGTTATTTGTGCTTTTTCTCACAAACTCTCAGATGGTAAACTTAAGATCTGTGTATTTCACAGAACATAAGATTTTAACTTAAAAAAACCCAAAACACCTGAAACAAAAAATTGTATAGAAAAGCTTTCAGGGTAACGGTATCTACAACTTGCTTTGGGGTGCATCAGAAAGTAAGCTGGGTTAATGGATGGACAGCTAGATAGATATATGATAAGGCAATTTAAAAAAAAGAACGACTATAGAGCTTAGACGGTAAGTGTATAGGTGAAAATCATGCAATTCTTTCAACCTTACTGTAGGTTTGAAATGTTTCATAAAAAACTATTGGGGGAAAATGATCATATAAGTAGTGTAACTACTGTGTTGTTCATCTAGTCTGTGTCTCAGCAAGTTAAATGCTTACCATGTGCATGCTCTTGTCTCGTGAGCAGTTCCTTAAAAACTAGAATCTTTACTAATGGATAGATTGGCAATTTGTTTTCATCCATTTGAGCTATGAAAGGAATCATGTTTTATCTTAGTAAATTTCGTAAATGGTTAAGTTGAGCCAGATGGTAAGAGCTGTGGAGATAAAAGATGGAGGATATTTAACTAGGACAGAGGTTCTGGGGATAAAGCCCTGAAACTCATGATCTTACTGAATTCTTTCTCCCTAAGGATGGCTTTGCAGTGTATTTGTTTATGGCCTATGTTTCAGGGATGAAGACAAAGTTGTCTGAATAAGCTACATGCTTATTTACTTATTTATTTTTAAACAGAAACCACTCCAGGTATTTATTTATTCATTTATTTTTATTTATTTATTTTATTTTTGACTGTGTCGGGTCTTTGCTGTGGTGCGCGGGCTTCTCATTGCAGTGGTTTCTCTTGTTTCAGAGCACGGGCTCTAGGTGCATGGTCTTCAGTAGTTGTGGCACGTGGGCTCAGTAGTTGTGGCATGCGGGCTCAGTAGTTGTAGCGCACGGGCTTAGTTGTTCCGTGGCGTGTGGGATCGTCCCGGACCAGGGCTTGAACCCATGTCCCCTGCATCGGCAGGCGGATTCCCGACCACTGCGCCACCAGGGAAGTCCTAACTACATGCTTATTAATTAATCCTGGTCAGTATAAGAAATTATTGGAAATATAGAGAGATTTTGACTTTTGCTAATACTTAGCTTTCATATTTGTAAATCTAATTTCACTCCGTCAAACAGAGAAGCACTCCATGAAAACAAAGAATTTTGTAATAAAGTATCGTCTAAGTCCAAAAGAATAAAAATCAATTATTTTTATGTTTAAACTAATTCACTTGAGATCCCTCTAAAAGTAAATATAAATAATTTAGAAGAATATAGCGACTGACATGTACACACTGCTATATTGAAAATGGATAACCAACAAGGACCTACTGTATAGCACAGGGAACTCTGCTCAGTATTCCATAACAAAAGTGAAAATGAAGGAGAAAATTTCCAAGTAAGAATGATGAGACTGAATGTTTAAATAATGAATGAAGGGAAGGAAGGGTCAGTGGTAGCTCCCAGGTCTTGAGTGAGGGGGACAGTGGGAGAATTGGGTATTATTAACAGATTAGTATTAAATTCTTTAAACGTGAAACTTCTTTTCACTTGTTCCTTCAACATGTTTATTGTAACGTCTATGGATCGGAACATGATGGTGAACAGCAACAAAAATGAGGTCCCTTCCTCATACTTCTTACCATTTAATTGGGGATTTAGACATAAAATTCCATAATTCCATACCCAAATGGATAATTCTAAACGGTAAGTCTTAGGAAGGAATGATATTTGGTTCTACAAGAACATTTAAGCAGAGATCAGACTTGGTCTGGGTCAGGAAGGACTTTCCTTAGGATATAATACTTGAACTGGCATTTGAAAAATAAAAAGGAAATAATTAATTGAAAGGAGAGTTGGGGGCAAGGGGTCGGGCTGATTCCATCAAAAGGCAAGAGTCATGTGATGTGTTTGGAGGGTGGGCAGAATCAAGACCACACAGAGCTTCCTAGGCCGAAGTAGGGATTCTGGTATTTATCCTAAAGGCACTGGGAATGCAATGAGGGCTTATACAGCAGAGGGGTGATCTGATTGCCATGTAGAAAGGCCACTCTGGTTTAATATAGAGATGAGTTTACAGAGGCTAGGTGGAGGGTAGGAGGCATGAGTGGGTGTGGGAGGACTGCAAAGATGCTACTGTGGTCGTCCGAGCTGGAAGTGGTGGTACCTGGAACTGGGGTACAGAGAGGTAGACAAGGTTGCCAGCGGGAGATTACAGAGTGAGGAAAGAAGAAGGGCTAAGGATGAACCTTGAAGATCTAATATTTAAAGGCTGGTGAAATCAGAAAGAGCCTTCAAAGGTGACGGAGAAGAAATGTGCAGAGAGACAGGAGGACAATAGAAAAGTGTGTTGTCATGGAGACAAAGGAAGAGAGGCTAAATAATTTCTGTATAGCTGTGCATCTCCAGAGATGCCGTTTGACAATGAATTCTGGCCCTGGTACCACCATCACCATGCCTTGGGAACCACACATTGTGACTGGCCCTCTGCCATTGGACACTAGATACTCTCCCCATTCCCGGAATGGATTCTCATGACAAACTCCTGATGCAGGACTTAGTGATTGTATCTGATTGGCAAAGCTTAGGCCATATTCCTGTAACCTCACCTCCTGGAGGTAGGGAAATCATATAGCTGGCCTTTTTTGCTTCTGTAATAAGAGGCAAGCACAGCCTCCCACAAGACTCAGCTAATGGTTAATCTCGCAAATTTAGGAAAGAGAGATCAGATGAGGGGTAGAAAAAAATCCTTTGGAATTGCCCGCTATATTCCTCCTAATAACATTTTATTTCAGGCATTTCAGAAACTTCTCTTGGTTCCTCTGTTCACGTGGACGTGAAGAGTTGATTGCCTCCTCTTGGTAACTGTGTCTTACATGCATCACAGTTGCTCCGTTTACCCCTGCTATATGTGCACCTCCACTGCGTCATGCGCTGTGCAGAGAGCCGAGTTTGCAAAGATAAAGATGCAGCTTCTGTCCTCAGGAAGCTTGGAGGCTGGAGCAGGGGGAGCTACTGGTGTAGAGAATAAAGTGTGAGCTCCAGAGCCACTCACCTGTCTAGGTCCCATTCAGAGCTCCAAAAGGGGCCCTAGGAATGGGTTCATAGGATCATGCGTTTGAAAATATTTTGCAAAAGTGAGCCAGTTTGTCTGCAATTGATTAAGAACTCCCAATTCTGACTCTCTCTCCATGAAACTTCCCTTCCTCTTGAGTGTCTCAGTGGCTGTGGCTGTTTCATGGTGGGCTCAGGGTGAGTTGAGTTGGGAACACAGTTAGTTTGGGTTTAGTGGGGTGTAGTTACCTGGTTTGCAGGTACTTCCATGAGTGGTTAAGTTATAGCTAGCAAGGACATCTGCTGAGAAGGCACTGGTGAAGCCTTGAAGACTATTCTGATCGCAGCATGTTTCTTGCTCTCAGAAAGCAGGAAACTGGGAGCCTTCAAGGAGAATTCCTTCTATTGTCACAGAACGGTAGCTAATTGTCACTTCCCTCCTGCCAGCGCTCCCTTGAAAACCTGTATCAGCCTCAAAGCCCCTTTTCCAGGATGCCCTGTAGCAGATACTCACCCCTAGTCCTGTCTTCCAAATCCTGGTGCTAACTTTGTTCAGTGGGAGGTACAGGCACCCAGGGCAGAGCCACCGCTCACCATCATCTGCTGGGCCCCCCCACCCCCACCCCACTCCCAACCTCTACCATCTATCCTTGAGGTTGGGAACAACTTCAGTGAAAACAGTTTGTCTTTTTTTCCTTTTCTAGTTCATTGCTTGGATAGGGGATTTTAAACACATATGCCAACTGGGCTTTGTCTTTAGATGTCATGGGTAATGGGATGGTTTGAACTTTCAAGTGGTTTGAGCCCAGTAACTTGGGTTTATTAATGATAATAAAGACACTTGAAAGAGAAACCCAAACAATAAGTAGATGGAAAAAAGCCCTTTACTCAAAACAGTTGATAAAGCCCGTTTGAAGTGCATTTTGGAAAAATGTTTTGTAATGTTTCAATAAGCACCCTTTTTCTGGTTATTTTTAGGTATAATTTTTAAAGAGCTAAGAGAATATTATAAAAATGGGATATTAAAAAATTATAGTGTAACATTAAAAAAAATCATACTCAAAGCAGTAATTGATTTAGGGGAAGAGATACATTTTAGGTACAGATAGTGAATAGGGTCTTAGATTTTTGATAACCCAACTAATGAAGAGGAATGAATCATATGAACATATTGGGAAAAGATTTAAATTTCTTGACATTTTGACATAAATACTGACATAGATGAAGATAACATAAAACATCATCAACCACAAACTTAAGGAAGTTCAATAATTCAGACTCTTTAAGATTATTCACTACAATACTTAATACTTAGATGAGCTTAATTTGTAAAGCTATTTCCCCCAATTTGACCACAGTCCTAAAAATGTACAGTACATAATGAATTGTGACACCGAAAGAAATTTTTCTGAATTATCCTAGAATTGATTTTTAAAAAATAATTAGGGCTTCCCTGGTGGCGCAGTGGTTAAGAATCCGCCTGCCAATGCAGGGGACACGGGTTCGAGCCCTGGTCCGGGAAGATCCCACATGCCGTGGAGCAACTAAGCCCGTGCGCCACAACTGTTGAGCCAGCACTCTACAGTCGGCGAGCCACAACTACTGAGCCTGCATGCTGCAACTACTGAGGCCTGTGTGCCTCGAGCCCGTGCTCTGCAATAAGACAAGCCCCTGCAGTGAGAAGCCTGCACACCACAACGAAGAGTGGCCCCCGCTCGCCACAACTAGAGAAAGCCCACGCACAGCAACGAAGACCCAACACAGCCAAAAATAAATAAATTAAATAAATAAATTTTAAAAAAATTAAAAATTGTGGTAAAAATATGTAACATAAACATTACCATCTTAGCTATTTCTAAGTAAACAGTTCAGTGGTGATAAGTATGCTCACATTGTTGTGCAACAGATATATATTATTGATTTTTAAGTATAAAATAAAATAGAGGAAATGCTCATTTAAGAATATGTGTGGCAAAATTGTCATATGAAAAGGCAATCAGGAGGACGCAGCCACGGGGCTTCCCTGGTGGTGCAGTGGTTGAGAGTCCGCCTGCCGATGCAGGGGACGCGGGTTCGTGCCCCGGTCCGGGAGGATCCCACGTGCCGCGGAGCGGCTGGGCCCGTGAGCCATGGCCGCTGAGCCTGCGCGTCCGGAGCCTGTGCTCCGCAACGGGAGAGGCCACAACAGTGAGAGGCCCGCATACCGCAAAAAAAAAAAAAAAAAAAAAAGTATGCAGCCAGAAAAAACATAGTGTGTGACAGTTACCTAATATAAGTATTATTATTTCTATTATGGATTTTGTGATATTTATGGTGCTGGAGGAGAGTTTACCAGCTCCTAAGCGTAAGCATGTGCAGTGCCTCCTATATGACCTTGGACCCAGATGCTCCCCCTCTTTGAAACTGTACAGGATCTCCTGTACAGGAACACAAGAGAAAGCAGGGATTTCATTCGGAGGGTTTTACAATCCTTTTCCTAACTAATCAGAATCCTCTCAATATAGAATAAAGTCCCCCTTTTGCTTTTTTGCTCTGAGAGTCCTGCTGAACTCGTTGATTTACCAGGCTCTCCCTTGTCCTGAAAGAACAGTAACTTTTTTTTTAATTTAATTTTTGACCTTTAGTTTTTTCTTCAAACACTAAATTTTCTCCAAAATTTGTAATTTGTTGTCATTCCTTTTTCATTCAAAATAACTACTCATTTTTGCACTGAGCTTTATTCTCATAGTTTTGTGCTGTTTTCTGAGTCCCTTCCCCTCTGCTTAAGGTCCAGGAGATTTTGGATCTCCCTGCCTAGTATTTAATTAGTCCCCCTGACATATAGTTTGGGTTACGGTCTTTCAACTTCACTTCTCCTTTTGTTTCTCTTTACTTCCTTAAAACAAAACAAAAAGAACTTTTTTCCCCCCTCTTTGGAATGATCAAGAAGTTTCAGAAATATTATAGATAGGAATTTAGTACTAAGAATGCTAAAAATAATAGAATCGTAGCTCATTTTGTAAGTAGATAAACTATAACCTTTTCAAGGTCACATTAATTTCCGAGTTAGTTCTGGCACCTAGTTTGCTGTCTCTAACTTAAACGTTAGTTCCAGAATTTCTAGTTCCTCCTCCTCTAAAATAATCACAGGGCTTCCCTGGTGGCACAGTGGTTAAGAATCTGCCTGCCAATGCAGGGGACATGGGTTCGAGCCCTGGTCCAGGAAGATCCCACATGCTAAGCCCGTGTGCCACAACTACTGAGCCTGCGCTCTAGAGTCCACAAGCCACAGCTGCTGAGCCCACGTGCCACAACTACTGAAGCCCGTGTGCCTAGAGCCTGTGCTCCATAACAAGAGAAGCCACCGCGATGAAGAGCCCGGGCACTGCAATGAAGAGTAGCCCCCGCTGGCCGCAACTAGAGAAAGCCCGCATGCAGGAACGAAGACCCGACGCAGCCAAAAATAAACATAAAATGAATAAATTAAAAGAAAAAAGGATAAAACTGGCATATGCTCCAAACTGAATTGTGAGGATTTTATGTAGCATCTAATTTGACCTCAATGCAAGTCCACGCGGAAGAGCAACTTGGCCAGGTTAACGCCGTTGAATTGCAATTACTTCCCCCAACACCAAACAGAATCCAGTTTTTTCCTTCCCAGTCATTTGGACAACTGTGATCCTATAAATTGATCTATGATTCTTGGCATAACTGAATGTCAGCTCTAGCTGTTCGCTATGTGAGCCTAGGCATAGCTCCATTAATATAAAACTCACAGTCATCAATATGTGTTAAAGATGCATTTGGGGGTATGTGACGGCTATGAAAATTGCCTTGTGATGAGCTAGAAGTAATCATTGTATGATAATTAAGCATTTAAAGATATCCATTGTGCACTATGGGAAAATTTCAGTATTGGCCATTTTTTTCCCCTACAATAGCTGATTTGCTGCATTTACTCTTTGTCTTTCTTGTGAATACATTTATTGCTAATGTTTTTAGCATTATTGTTAGCTTCATTGCATAATTAGTAGTATTCAGCTGCTGCTTTGTAGCTTGAAAGAACTGTAATTAGTTTTCATTCACTAGTGGCATTTATGCGGCGTCAGGGTCATTGCCAAAGGCATAAGGACTGTAATCCTATTGCTAGGTTTTAAATTCCTACAAACTTACAAATCAATTTTGTTCATTTTAAGTAATAAAAAAAGGTATGAGTTTCAAATGATAGAATTTCGTCCTGCTTAGAGAAAAGGATATTACAGGATTTGAATGAGTGATGTGTATGTTTATGAGGTATCAAGTTGTTCTCTGAAGTGGAAAATTCTATTCTCATGAGCTAGTTGGTTAATTCTAAATAACCCAAATCATATTTAACAGATCTGTTCTTTTGTATTTTCTCCACCAATTGTGCTATCTAAAGCAAATTATTATTAGTGGGTAAAAATAGGGGCTTGTTGATACAGCCACTATGGAGAACAGTATGCAGGTTCCTTAAAAGACTGAAAATAGAACTACCATATGACCCAGCAATCCCACTACTGGGCATATACCCTGAGAAAACTATAATTCAAAAAGACTCATGTACCACAATGTTCATTGCAGCTCTATTTACAATAGCCAGGACATGGAAGCAACCTAAGTGTCCATCAACAGATGAATGGATAAAGAAGATGTGGCACATATATACAATGGAATATTACTGAGCCATAAAAAGAAACGAAATTGAGTTATTTGTAGTGAGGTGGATGGACCTAGAGTCTGTCATACAGAGTGAAGTAAGCCAGAAAGAGAAAAACAAATACCGTATGCTAACACATATATATGGAATCTAAAAAAAAAAAAAAGGTCATGAAGGACCTAGGGGCAAGATGGGAATAAAGATGCAGACCTACTAGAGAATGGACTTGAGGACACGGGGAGGGGGACGGGTAAGCTGGGACGAAGTGAGAGAGTGGCATGGACATATATACACTACCAAACGTGAAATAAGATAGCCAGTGGGAAGCAGCCGCATAGCACAGGGAGATCAGCTCGGTGCTTTGTGCCCACCTAGAGGGGTGGGATAGGGAGGGTGGGAGGGAGACGCAAGAGGGAGGAGATATGGGGATGTATGTATATGTATAGCTGATTCACTCTGTGATACAGCAGAAACTAACACACCATTGTAAAGCAATTATACTCCAGTAAAGATGTTAAAAAAAAACCTCTTCTGTGCCAACAATCTATAATAATAATATGAGCTAAGACTTTAGTAGGTAGCCCTTGCTCTGTGGGCCAGGTGCTCTTACAAGGCTTTTGTGTACATTAACTTTTCAAATTCTTACAACAGCGATATGAGGCAGAAACTTTTATTATCCTCATTTTATAGATAAGGAAACTGAGGCAGTACTGGGACTGGACCCAGGGTTTCTGTTCTTCGCCGATACTGCATGCTATACTACTTCTATATAGTGGTTGCAGGGAAGTTCTTGTCTCTTTTCTGTTTGTTTGGACTGGCCAGGGATGTCCGTATTTCAGTTTACCACTGACCGATAAATAAGAATCAGTCTGCAAGACTTCTTTAATTACTATATATCATTTTTTTTCAAATTAAAAATATAATTTACTTTTCAGTTCCTAGAGATCTCTTTTCATCAGCTATATTCTTTTTTTAATTTTTATCTTATATTGGAGTTGATTTACAATGTTGTGTTAGTTTCAGGTGTACAGCAAAGTGATTCAGTTCCACATAGACACATATCTATTCTTTTTCAAATTCTTTTCCCATTTAGGTTATTACAGAATATTGAGTAGAGTTGCCTGTGCTATACAGTAGGTCCTTGTTGGTGATTTAGTTTAAATACAGTAGTGTGTATCTGTTAATCCCAAACTCCCAATGTATCCCTCCCCGCTACCTTTCCCCTTTGGTAACCATAAGTGTGTTTTCTAAATCTGTGAGTCTGTATAGCTATATTCTTTATATATTATCATGGTCTATTTTTATACATAAATAAAGAGAAATGGGCAGTTGAACCAATCATCTGGATTACTGAAGCAAAAAAAGTGTAAATCTGTTGTTGAGGAAAGAAGGTTGAGATTTTGGATCGAGTTATGGAAATCAAAAGCGTGGATCCCATTCACACGATTCTATGTCAGCAAATCTTGGAGTCAAGATGCCTTGCTCTAAAAATATTTGCTGTGTGATGTTTTCCTTTAATTTTAACATTTTAATCATATGCATTTAAAATACGTTCTCAGAATGGAAAGGTTCTCGTCTTTCTTTCCAAATCTGGAAGCCAGAGAGTAGAAAGTGTTAGAGTTGAGAATTTTTGAATTAGGGAAGAGGAGGTGGGAAAAAATAGTAAAATGACAGAGAAGAACAGGCTAGAGCATAAACCTGGCTAATAATTTTCAGCTAATTGATAGTTGGCTAAAACCTAGTGACTTATTCAAAAGACTCGTCTTTAGTAAGAAAAATTACAGAAACAAAGAACATTGAAGGCCTTGTCGAAACTGTTAAAGGAATTATCATGGACTGAGTACAGGCAGGCAGTGGGTGTCAGATACGCACAATATGAATCCCCTCTACTTTTTTGCCAACTTCTTTGGGTAGTCCCAAGATTCAGTTTTGTACACAGACCAGGAATGGTTAAAGGTAGACATCGGGGTTCCAAACGTGGGAAATGCGCTACACTTGACATAGGAGCATCTGAGTCCTAATTCTGGCTTTATCACTTCGCGTTTGTGTTCCCTTGGGCACACACAGACTTTCTCATTTGTAAAATAGTACGTGGCTGCCGACTCTCTAAAATTGTTAGAAAGAAAGACAAAATGAACCACGACTTCAAGAACATGTTGAAAAACTGTTAGAGACAGGAAAAATAGAGGGCATTGTGGCAGAGCAGGTGTAGGCAGGGGAATGCCAACAGTAAAACGCAGCTGAGATTGATCCAAGTTCACTGAGATAAGTGGTTACTCTAGGCCAGCAGTTCAGTCCTGACTGCACATCCCCAGCGAATGTTTTGCAATATACTGATAACCTGCTGTTCACCTCCGGGGTTTCTGCTTTAAATGTTCTGGGGCCAGGCCCAGTTACAGATGCTTTTTTTGATAAAATTTTTGAGGTGGTCTGAAGAGCAATTATGGTTTAAATCCCTGCCGTAGGGACCCTGGACAAAATTTGCAGTGTGGGCAAAACACACACGTCGACTTTTTAGTTTGAAAAATTAAAACTCTCCGCTTACAAATGGGTCTAATGTAAACGCAATTCATGAAGACACGGTGTTGACAAAAAGAGGCGATCTCTAATCAGAAATACTGATCTCATACATATAGAAAATATCTTTCATAGTTGGAAGGTCCGAACTAAAATGAAATGGATGTACTTACTTAACTTTTAAGATAATTTTTCACATTAATGAACCTTGGAAGCCAGGTTCACAGAGTTCCAATTCCTGAAAGGGCTTTGAAAGTGTGATATCACACATCATGAGAAAATATAATAACTCTGTTAAAAAGAGGGCCCAGGTAATAAAATTATCATAAGCCACTTGAATTCAGTTATGCTACAGAACATCTAGTGATTAAAAACTTCTATCCCTGTAGCCTCACAGTTTAAATTCAGTTCACTTAAATTTTTGCCCTGTTGCTAATTGTATTATTTGAAAATTCAATTATATGTAAAATATAAAGGCGGCAATTGAAAACTAAATGTATATCTGCTCTAGGATGTCTCAGTTTGCTGCTTAATTTGAATAATTTAGGGACTGTTAGAAAGTTGCTAAGAAGAATTAGCTTAAAAACATTTGGGGGCTTCCCTTCCCTGGGCTTCCCTGGTGGTGCAGTGGTTGAGAGTCTGCCTGCCGATGCAGGGGACACGGGTTCGTGCCCCGGTCCGGGAAGATCCCACGTGCCGCGGAGTGGCTGGGCCCGTGACCCATGGCCGCTGAGCCTGCGCGTCCGGAACCTGTGCTCCGCAAAGGGAGAGGCCACAACAGTGAAAGGCCCACGTACCACAACAACAACAACAACAACAACAACAACAAAAAACCATTTGGGACCATTTTCCGTCACATATAATGATGCTTAAAATAGAAAAGTGCTTGAGGTTATAAAGTTTTATGTTCTGGCCTCCCATGGACTTTAAAATAAAACTTCCCAATAAATAGCCATGATCCTGTTAACTGAGCAGAGGATGGGATTCTTTGGATGGAACCGTAGATTATCTCGCCCAATTTGCAGCGGAAGAAACCAAGGCCAGGAAACACTAAGTGGCATTCCCTGAACCACACAGTTCATTGGTGGCAGAATTTGGACAGATCTCTTAGCTCCTAGCCCTCCCTGCCTCGTTCTGGAGAAACCCCATAAACATTGATTAGATATTGTCTGGGATGGACCTTGGACTTGGCCATGTGGGGCTCGTTTCCATCTTATAAATGTACCTCAAGTCCTTGAGGGAATCCCTGGCTGATGTGTCTAATCTTTTGGCAGCTGTGTTTTAGGACGTCTCCTAGATATTACTTGGGGTCCTTTGGATAGTCTTAAAGCATTCTTATGTTCTAGGGTTCAAATATTGGGGGGTATTGAGTCCGGCAGCATTCACAGCAGAAATGACATTAGCTACCAGGAGTTTGATCACCCAGTAGCCAAAAGGGGTTATGGTGAACTGCTATCCAAGTGAAAGTTCCAAGCATTATTAAGAGGCTGATTCATATAGAATTTGACTCACTGTACATTTGATATCACCAATGGTCTCATAATTTTTAAAAAATATATTTATTTTTAAAATTGTTTTAAATTTGGCTGTGCCGGGTCTTAGTTTCGGCATGCAAGATCTTCGTTGGGACACGCGGGATCTTCGTTGGGACACGCAGGATCTCCATTGGGGCATGTGGGGTCTAGTTCCCTGAACCAGGGGTCGAACCGGGGCCCCCTGCATTGGGAGTGCAGAGTCTTAACCACTGGACCACCAGGAAGGTCCCTCATAATTTTAATACCCATATAAGCTAGAGTCAAATTCATCATGTCACTATCTACATACTTTCAGATATATTACCCTGTTGTTTCATCTACTGCTTCTACTCAGCCTTCCAAACTCCCTACTGCCAAAGGAGGCTACATGCTAGCATAACTATTACAATACCCAAGTTGTTAACTCAACAGAATGGATTGTACTAGTAGACAAAGATAGAAAAACAGTAATCAGGCATAAAACGTGTTTTGCGGTTCTATGTGTGTTATAGAACCAGTAGCAAAGGCTTCATGGAGTATTTTATATCTCACAAAGATGTGGGAAGAGAAATAGAAGTATGTCAGGGACAGTGTTTTAAACCTAAGTATTTAAAGGCATGATATTATTTTTAAAAATCAAACAAATCTTATCAGTAAATAATACATTTGTAAGTGCTTTGATTCACAGATATCTAATAAAAGTTAACCATTGAGTATGTCATGAGACTATCTGATATCCAAGAATTATTCCAAATTATTCTTCTATCATTTGAGGCTTCAATAGTCAGTCATTCTTTTGTCTTCTAGACATGCTAGAAGACATGCTAATTGTCTAACATGAATAATTAGACAATTATTTCTCTTCTTTTAAAATCCCTATTTTTAAACATCTTCTGAGGGGGAGATTCTATCAGGAACGTATTCCAGCCAAAAGAAGTTAGGCACTTATTCCAGACAAATAATTAGGCACTTATTCCAGCCAAAAGAGGTTAAAAACATCTTCAGAGAACAAGGGAGTTGGGATTCATACTCACGTCTTCTGTTTTCAGAGACTGACCTTTTAACCACTCCATGCTATAGCAGAAAGAGCGTCCGCCGCCTCTTAGGAGCTTTGGGTAGAGGATGATTGACAGGCAATGAGCTCCTCTAGGCTCTGCCTGAGTCCAGTCTCTTGACAAAAGAACCAGCTACGCTAGGTTTTCATGTCACTATCTTGCGTGTTTTTGTCCACGATAGAATTGAGCCAGCTTTGAATAAGTTCTTTTGGTTCAGGGTTTCCCTCCGACAGAGATCGGGATGTGGGGTGGGAGCATGGCCCCAGAGGATTATTAGTAAGCTTATCTAAGCTTTATCTAACACTAATTATCTTCTGGACAAGTCTCCAAAGGCCTGTCTCAGATCCCAGTGAGAGGAGACTCTTACAGAAAGTCAGTTGACTAGGAACGATGTATCCATATAAAACCAGCCTTCATGGTCATATCGCTCTGTTGCCTAGTAACAGAGTTACACCACGGAACTCAGGCTGAGTTGGAGGGCAGCTGTGCCCTCAGGACAGAATATATTGCTGCAGGCCAGAGATCCTGGGTTCAGCTGAGCTGACGGGGCTACCGAGAGAAGCAACTGCTTTCAGCAGAATACAGTAGGACACACAGAGAGGTACTTGATGGTACGATAAAGGAAATGGAGGATAAGCGTTGGAAAAGATGGTGCTCATAATCAGGGAAAGAACCTGGCAACCTTCTTGAACTAGTGGAAGAAAATGTTACAACTCGAATTCCAGCTACTTTCACTCTTGGTCTAAGACAAGAAGTTTTCTCATGGTTGTTAGTCAGTTATGCTGTCCTGTTTGATGTGACCTGGGTTAATACAGTTTATGTATTTATTACATTAGTAACCTAAGGAGAGTTCATTATAGTTATTTGCAGAGTTCTTAACTGTTAGAAAATTTTGCATTCTATTATTAATATATTATTATTGATCTCTTAAAGCAAGGATTTGATATCATTGAAAAAGTTAAATGGTAGAAATCAACGAAACACAGCTGGACAATGGAAATCAGTGAAAATCCCTTTTCAAATAATCTGGGTAAATATTTGCCTGTAGGTTCCACCTTGAAGTTTGACCAGTTAAACTGGTTCTGGGACACTTTGCAGAGTTTGCTTTTAGGTACTATTGGATACCAAAGGATAATCTTATTATTTGCCTATCAAGAGCATTTTATTTTATTTTTGAATAGGAAAGCAACTTCCATAATCAGAGGAACTTCATAGCACACATTCAGTTCAAACAGCACCAGCAAGAGTTTCCTTAATTTTTTTTCCTCCTCCAGCAAAGATCGTGACTCCTTTCTAGATCTTCAGACAGTATCGTGACCTCTTTTTGATATGTTATTAGTTTCTCTTTCAAACGACATTTTGAAGTTTGTTAACTTGTGAGTACAAGGGCTGTTTGAATGTCCTGAGGCCCTTCCTCCCTGTGGATCACAAAGCACTTCACAGAGAGGGAGAGCTTATGATTTGCCCTCATATCAAAGACAGCCCTGCCGTTGATGTGGAGAGTGTGGAGATGTGGTAGTCGCCCAGCTTCTACCTACTGGTCTCGACCCTTAGGTTTTCCTTTAGTAAGTGACATAAGCTATATTTTAAAACTTCAAATCTGCTTCCTTCTCTCCCCGAACATCCCGAACCCAGTAGACTGGAAGATTATGAACAAGAACCTATCTTTTTGACCACTTATGGACCCATAGGATAATATCATCGAATCATTTTAAAAAGTGCTTCCCGGGGCTTCCGTGGTGGCGCAGTGGTTGAGAGTCCGCCTGCCGATGCAGGGGACACGGGTTCGCGCCCCGGTCCGGGAGGATCCCACGTGCCGCGGAGCGGCTGGGCCCGTGAGCCATGGCCGCTGAGCCTGCGCGTCCGGAGCCTGTGCTCCGCGACGGGAGAGGCCACAACAGTGAGAGGCCCGTGTACTGCAAAAAAAAAAAAAAAAAAAAAAAAGTGCTTCCCAGTGACTTCCCCATCCCACCTTCATGATCCGTTGTTTAAAGATGAAAATTTTACAAATGAAATCATAAGCTTGGTAAGGCCATTATGGCCAATGTCAGAGAGCTGAACTATCTGCTCAACTCTGTAAATTTCAGAAATATTTATGTGACATGTTAAAAGAAGGCCCTGCTGGTGGAATCCATGACAAAGCCCTCCGCTGATGCTCGAGACTAAACCAAATTTAGTGCGTTTTGTGGCCCAGAAAATGATCCTATTCAGGGACCCTGGTTTTGTAAATCCTTTAGAAATTAAAGGAACAATTCCCAGTACAAATGTCGTTCTCAGTGTCAATGCACTCAATAAAACCCAAGACCAGCCCGTGGCAGAAAACCCACAGGACACACGCTTACAGCGTCACTCGTGACTCAGCTCAGAAGGGTTGGATTAGCAGCCGGCTTGAAACCAGAGTCTAGCTTGTGGAATGGAAACTTCTGCAAAAGAGGAAGGGCCCCTTGAGAGAGTATGGCATTCAGAAAACTTTAGAATAAAGTCTGAAAAATTAAACAGTGATATACAGCACCTGCCATTTGGTGATTTTGATCGTTCACATATTCATATTCAGAGGGTCCCGACTTGAAGCCTCTATATTTGTGCAATATTTGGAAACATATGCATTAAATAGTAGAATAATAGAAGTACACAGTCGCGTTCATTGAGTTCTTATCACACTTGCTCTTAATGCATCACCTGTATGACTCTATGTCTTCCTCACAACAACCTTAAGAGGAGGGGGCTGCCATGAACCCCATTTTACCTATGCAGAAATGTATTTACTGGAGGTAGAGCTGGGTTTTGAATTTGGACATGCTGATTCCGATCTGTGGTTTACCGCTATCTCATATAATTCATCAATTCATTTCACAAAGAGCTCTGAAGTACCCGTTGCACTGTCTGGAGCTTACCGTCTAGTGGAGAGGAAAATAAATGCTAAACAAGTACATGAGCTCATGTTAGGAGATTGTAACTACAGGAAGAGAAGTGAAATGATAAAGGGTTGGAGGGTGAAGGAGAGAAGGCGATTTTATAAAAGGTTGTCAGAGAAGCCCTCTCTGAGGAGGGGAGATGTGTGCTAAGATTTGAATGAGGGAGCCAGCCAAGGGGATATTTTCGGGGACAGCAGGGAGCCAGAGTGGCTGGAATACCATGGACAAGAAGGGCGGGGCAGGGGAGACAGAAAACGAGTGGCGGCTGGGGGCAGGTCACCTGCTTATGGTCTAGTGTTCAGTGCCGCCTTCACAAAGGTTTATAAGCCATCATAGCTACGATGAGTAACCCTGATGTACATCATTCAAGATTTTCACAATCATTCAGTTGGTGAGGCCTTCTCGTGTTATAACAGGAGGATTACCAGTGTGAATCTCTGCAACGGGAACTGGTTTACTAGCGGGGTTCAAGATTTGAGGCGTCTCATATTGGATGTTTCACTGCGGGAAATTGGGGTGACCGATCGTGCCTGCTAGCCTGGGACTACCCCGGTTTTAGCACTGGAAGTGTTCCATCCTGGGAAACCCCTCAGACTAGGACAAATTAGGATGGTTGGTCACTGTCTAACAGAGTTCTCAAAGGGTTTCTCAGGAAATGGTTGCCTGAGGGAGAAACAGTGACATGCCATCTGGCCTCTGGCAGTGCCCCAAATCACTTGTCAGGCGTGGTTATGAGGCAGGGCACAGATGGGCCCCCAGGGCAAACGGTTTGAGTTCGTTCCTTGTGGTACTCAGAGACCGGGAATAACAGGACAGCTGAGAGAGGAGGCTGGGCCCTGCCCAGATAGAAGATAAGAGACCACGTGTTCTTCATTCTTGAAGTCAGGGGACCTCCCTGACTACACATGCACAGAAAGGCTCTTTGGAGGTCAAATGGGGAGTGATGCCAAATGGTGCTCACTTACCCATAGGCCTCTTCCGTAGAATCCATCTTGGCTAAGAGATGCGCGCACACACACGTGAAGATCCTGAGATACACCAAATGTGGACTTTGAACCAGGCAAATCAAAATGATTGACCAAAGGAAACATGGAAGAAATGCCCCATAAAAGTGATTCAAACTGTCACGAGAGCACGACTCTCTCTCTGAGCCCGCCCGTGTGTCTATCCCCACATACTCTTTGCTTTCTAATAAATACTTCACTTGTTTCACTACTTTCCGTCTTTGTGGGAATTCTTTTCTGCAAAGCCAAAGGCCCAGGGCCTTGTCGCTGACCACGGGTCCAGTAGTTAGGATTCGGTGCTCTCACTGCCGTGACCCGACCTCAATCACTGGCCGGGGAACCGAAACCCTGCTTCAAGCCTCTGCAAGCTGAGGCCACCAGAGATCAGTTACACCTTTTATTCTGTAGATAAATGGTAAAGTAGAAATAAAATAGAGACTTGCAAACGTCCTTCTAAGTTTATGAAAAATAAACTTTCCCAATTTCCCTATTGTTAAACTACTTAACTTTAGTATGTATATTATAAGCAGTGCATTCAAGTATCTAGAATCACTTTCAGAGATAGTCTCAGAGCATTCTAAAAAAGGAGAAATATTTCTGATCACATTTTCCAACTGTAGAGCAGTAAAACTAGAAAAGAAAAATGAAGGTAACAGCTTATATTTCAACAGGTTAAAGGGAAAAATAGATGAATATCTCAATTGGTGCTATGAAGACATCTGCTCCAATTCGAACGTATTCCTGACGTTTAAGAAAACTATTCCTGAAAATTTTTTTTAAAAATTGTAAGTAGAACCAAACTTCCATAGAAAACAAACTAACATCTGTTGGAAACCAATACAAAGCAACCTGAATTTCATCATTATGAAATTGGGAAGATTATCCAAATAATAAACTCTAGCATTAAACCTCACGATACAAATAATTTTTGACATGAAAAATGCTTACCATACGATGTCAAGTGAAAGAAGTTAGATACCAAATGTAGATGCAATATGAAGTTTACTACATTAAAGAACAGCAAAAATAAAGCCCCCCAATAATTACTTTAAAAAGGTTCTGTGAAGGCATGCTAATGCTTGAGCCATGGTTATTTGTGTGTGGAACTTACACTTTTTAATATATTCTGCAATGTACCCCTACTGTTCTTAAAATCTGGAAAATAAAATTAGGAGAAGAATTTTAAGAAACCATTCTGGGTTTGTGCTGGGACTTCCAAGCAAATGCAAGCTACTGCTAAAGGGACAAGAATTATCAAATCGCAGATGAAAATTGACTCCTGTCCCAAACAGCTAAGGCAAAAACCTCTGATAGCAAGAGTTTTGTCTTGACGTGGCATTGGAATGGAGGAAATAAAATACATCTTTATTGGAATAAAACATAAGGAATCTGGAGAGTAAATCTGGTCCTTGAAAGTTATTTGAGAGTAAACTCTGAGCGACTCGGTTGGGGGAACAGTCACAGCAAGGAGAAGGAAGACAGACCTTGGAAAATCCACCACTGCACATCACACAGAGAAGCTAATGGGTTAGCCATGGCTTGTTAAAATGGGTGGCTCTGGGATTTGCCAGAGGCCTTTGTGATTCAGTTTTAAACGACCCTTTCTTTCTTTAAATTATTGTTCTTTGTTCATTGTAGTTCTCTCTATTTACATATGAAGGTAAGCAGGGTGTGGAGAGAGATGTGGTCCTTACCCAGAACATTATAGCTCCTTCTTCTCCCCCTCCCTTTCTCTCTCTCTTTGGTTTCTATTTCCTTTGTCCTTTAGTGAGACAGAATTTCCTCATTGAAATACTGTTAAAAAAAATACATCACTCTTTTGGATTATTTTATAAACGTTCATACAATTTCATGTTCACTGTCTTGTATCTCCTTAGTAATTTATGAATTGAATTGGTATTATTTAAGCTTTTGAAAGCTACACAGCTGTGGCTAGGTAACAACTGACTGGCATATCTGCAGTGTGAATGAGTAAGAATTCTAACTCCCGCGAAGGCTCTCGGTTCCCCAAACAGTTCTGTCTGCTGTAGTGTAATGCCTTTGGGGTGTGATTCCTTAAGACCTGAGAAATGAAATGCGATCAATTAGGAAGTGTCCCTATTTAAAACAAACAGAGCAGATACTCACATATCTTATGCATACATCAGACCATTTTAAAAAGTCGATCACTTGTTTCAATGGAGTGAAACAGACTTTGAGGTCTTACCTCTACACCAGGTTGGAAGAAGGTGCCTACTTGGGCTATTTTGGGAGTTATGTGTAATTTTGGAGTTTCAATATTATTTCAAAACTTTCAGGGTGTAATTCTTTTTCTTGAAGGGTACTGGGTCCTTTTTTTTTTGTTTTTCCTTCATTCATTAGAAAAAAATTACAAATATTGTACCAGATGCCTTCCAATCAATAGTGAACAGTCTCATGAACGTGCATTTCCTGCCCTCCTTGTTTCCCCAAAGGAAAGCAGTTACAATCTTATATAACATTCTACAAAATTTAAGTTCTCGGCTTTATTATCATTTTATGTCTCACGTGAACATTTACATTTTAATAAATGCAAAACTGTGTGCATTTCTTGGGTTGTCTCCGCGGATATGTTTTCTTTCCTTGTGTTGTTTTGCATTGATTTAGCACCTCTTCTCTGAGCAGTTCGTGCTGTCATACGTTGTGTCTTTAAGCAATGGCATCATCACGCAGAAGAATCACGTTTCCATTAATGCCTAAGTCATGATTTAAAAGGATAATGATAATAATTTTTCATGAGAATCTTTACCTTCCTGGGAGGCAAGGGAGAGGCATGTTAGATGATTCCTTCTCAGCAGCTCAGGACAGGAAAATGGACATATTTGAAGTTTGGTGCCTTTCCATGTCCCTAGGTAGAGAAAAACATGGAGTGACTAGCAATTCTGACCCAGTGATGACAAGTGACATGTTTCCTGCTCAGGATGGTTTCCCTGATTTCAAGCCATGTCACGGAGTTAGACTCTGCTCTGGAATCTTCATTCCTGGGGAAGCCACTTTGGCCCTGGGTATCACCATTTTCTCTTTTCAAAAGCAACTGACACATTGAACAGAGATGACTTGCAGACTCTAGTCATAAACGTGGTCTGCGGGATGAGATTTTCCCATCACTGTGAAAAGTTAGGCAGGCTCCATGTCATCTCTGGTCACTCTTGGTCGATATGGTTTTCTGGTTAACTTCAGGTCACAGACAACTGTCTCAGTTTAGCAATTTTACCGTCAGTTGCATGTGTTAATAAAAACTTTAATTTTGAGTTAAAGTTGACTCTTCTTCCTGTCTGGAAGCTCTGTGGGAAGCCTGAATTTGAGTGGGAGTGGGAGGGATTTATTACCTAATCTTCTTCTCCTCCTTCCTTCTCCAACTCACCCATAGAACTTTCTGGTGCTTCAGAATTTGGGGGTGGAGAGGAAGAAGAGGTAAGAAAGGCAGCAATGGTGTTATGTCATGGCTCCCCGTGTGGTGATCTAGCATCTCGACAGGTGAGGTGTTCATAGCCGACAACTTGACAGATGTTTACAGTTGACTCTCTTGTTGGGGGCTTTTGTTTCCACACTTTTCAGCAAGATCTCAAGCAGGGTTCAGCTTCCTCTTTGCCGTATGATTTGTAAATATGTCTTTTTCTAGTAGCAACTGATCCCTTATTACTTTGTGGCACAAGCTATGAAGTTTATTCGGTGATGATAAATGTGTGACAATCAACTGAAGACAAGGAAACAGTACGTTAAACCAGGCTGGTTAGTCAATCTAGGGAAAGAGTTTATACTCATAGGACATATGGGATAGAAGAAAGTACAGATCAACACAATGTTAAGATAATATTGATATTGCAAGTGGACAGGAACAGAAATGATGGGGTTGAAGTCATCCACAAGGGGAAAAAAGAAAGTAGAGCATAAAGATAGATGTTGTGTTGCCAAATAAAAAGAGAATCTGCATGTGATGTTAGGATTGTCTGTGAATCAGAAATTGTGCAAATGTAAAAGAGGAAGTTATACAAGAATACTGTATTTGTGGCTAGGCAGAAAATAATTTCGCAGCAACATATGACCCAGCAGGATTAAACAGCTCACAGTAACTTTGCCCAAATGCTTCTAAGGACTTAGGTCGTCCATAAAACAGGGAAGAAAAGGAACCAGTGGGCATCATTATTCTTTTATAAGAGAAGTTTTATATGCTTCTTTTAAAAGAATGGAAGTATGTTATAAACAGAAATTAAATGGTTGAAATAAGAGTTTAATTTAAAGGCAATAAGACCACTAATATGCTCACTAAACATTAGCTGGCTGGTAGGAACCTATTTAATGAGATTTACCAACCACTAAAACCACCATGTCTATCTGTTAAGTACCTGTTAAGTAGCAATAATTTTGTTTGTTATGGAAAATTCAGTTAAACTATTTCAACACAGTAGGAAAGCTACAAATAATAATCATAAGTAATATTTATTGAGTGTTTATTCCAAGCCAGGCACTGTTCTACAGATTTGCTGAACGTGATCTCCTTCAGGGCTCCCGGGCTTTCAGGTCACTATTATTGCGTGCTCATTCACAGTTGGGGAAACTGAGGCCTGGGAAGTGTCATTAACTTGCCTAAGGTCATGCAGCTGGTCAGTGGTGTGAGGCTTGCACTCGGACAGTCTGACTCCAAAACCCAGAGGCACCTGTTGTAAAGTGTCCAGGAGTCTTAGGGAAGTAAATAAAGTGTGGAGGTAGAATTGTACAGTGCAACAGCTCTTGTACTAGTGACAAAAGAAATGGGTCCATGCCAGTTCAACCATAGGCATGAGGAGGCTACACAGTGCATCATGTGATATAATCTTTACCCATGGGGTGGGTGTATAAGTGCTCATGTTACCAGCCTTACCAGCTAGAGGCTGGGTGATCTGATTTTCAGCCCAGACATTTCTGTGGTCTTTATCACACTAATGGTAGGAGTCAGATCATGATCTGTTGAAGGCGGTGCAAGGGACTCGTCTGTTATGAGCCCTCACTATCATGTCTGCTCATAGCTTCAGTCAGCTCAAGAACTGGAGACAGGAAAGCAGGGCTCCTGTAGTTTCAACCCTCCTAACTCTTTCTTTGTCTCAAGTTTTTTATTCTTTCATCAGTGGCCATCTCTTTATCTTTCACTTGGCTAAATTGTAGACTATGCCCGCAGGTTAAGAATTGCATCGTCTGTACCTCAATACGCTGCCAACCACACTGTTACCTTTTACAACTAAACAACGACCTTAGTAACAACATACGCGAGAGCTTCTTAACTTTAACTGAACATATTAACCTACTTTTAAGGAAATAATTATGCACGTCTGGAAAAGATGTAGCAAGACCATTATGTAAGAAACTCAGCTAAGTATACTCAGCTGAAATAAAACACATAATTCCAGAAATAGTATATAGTGGATGATACCAGAGAGTTAGAGCACAGGGCACGTAGACAGTATCCTGCGTTAGCAATTCCAAAGTCACTCTTTGCAAACTCATTCCACTGACTGCGTAATGTCAAAGTTTGAAGAAACCTCTTTGCATGGGATCTGTATTTTCTCGGTATAACTTTTGGCTATTTCTTCTTGGACTACCTGCCCAGAAGGGAAAAACAGCTGATTCTTGAAAGAACCCTTCCATTGGCCTGAAAACTCTTATTGATCAAGTTTATACTTCTTTCTCTAAGCTAAATACCTGTTGTTATTCAGTTTCTGGTAAACTTGTTTGCCACATGCATGAGTAGGCTGCGTAATGCACATTAGGTGTGCATATAAGTGTCCACGTTACTGATATTTTCTACCACCTGGAATATTCTGACTTAATGAGGTTTTCTACCCTAGCTTTTTATTTCCCAATTTTCATAAATCCAACAGCAGGTGATGTTAGAGAACTGAAACAGTGGTGATGATAGAACTAAAATAGATCTCTCAAAAATGAATAAGGTTTCCCTTTTTCCAGTGCAGACTGATGCAAGTTTTAGTAGATCTAGTTGATTACCGTCCACAAGCTTTGTGCTTACTCTCTACAGCTTCACTGTCTAATGAGGTAGTTACTAGCCAACCATGACTAGTGAAGTTTAAACCAGTTAAAATAAAACAAAATAAAAATTTCAGTTCTTCAGTCACAGTAGCCACATCTCATGGACTCGGTAGCTATATGGTAGCTAATGGCTACCGTATTGGACAGTGTAGGTCTGGAACATTTTCAACATTGCAGAAAGTGCTAATGGATGGTGTTCCTTAGTGTAGAGCACCCCTGATCGCCGGCCTACGCATTCATAATGGCACAGAAAAGTACCTTTCAGTGATTTGTGACAATACTCTTGTTGAGTGCATCGTAAAAGAATCTTGGAGTTCGTGAAATAATTTTTACCCCATACACGTATTTTTAGCAGGAGGACAGGACTTAACACAAGAGGGACTCAGGAATCCTCTGTCTGGTCTCAGAAAATGGTCATCTTTAGCTATGTGGCTGCTGGTTCATATGATATTTCTGTCACTAGGAATTAGGAAAAAGCCATTGAGTTTCTCACTATTTTTTTTTTAAGTCCTCTTCCTCTTTTTCTTGATGAGTCTGGCTAATGGTTTATCAATTTTGTTTATATTCTCAAAGAACCAGCTTTTAGTTTTATTGATCTTTGCTATTGTTTTCTTTATTTCTATTTCATTTATTTCTGCTCTGATCTTTATGATTTCTTTCCTTCTGCTAACTTTGGGTTTTGTTTGTTCTTCTTTCTCTAGTCCCTTTAGGTGTAAGGTTAGATTGTTTATTTGAGATTTTTCTTGTTTCTTGAGGTAGGCTTGTATAGCTATAGACATCCCTCGCAGAACTGCTTTTGCTGCATCCCATAGGTTTTGGATCATCGTGTTTTCAGTGTCATTTGTCTCTAGATATTTTTTAATTTCCTCTTTGATTTCTTCAATGATCTCTTGGTTATTTAGTAACGTATTGTTTAGCCTCCATGCGTTTGTGTTTTTTACGTTTTTCTCCCTGTAATTGATTTCTAATCTCATAGCGTTGTGGTCACAAAAGATGGTTTCTGAAAGATTGATATGATTTCAATTTTCTTAAATTTACTGAGGCTTGATTTGTGACCTAAGATGTGATCTATCCTGGAGAATGTTCCATGTGCACTTGAGAACAAAGTGTAATCTGCTGTTTTTGGATGGAATGTCCTATAAATATCAATTAAATCTATCTGGTCTATTGTGTCATTCAAAGCTTCTGTTTCCTTATTTATTTTCATTTTTGGATGATCTGTCCATTGGTGTAAGTGAGGTGTTAAAGTCCCCCACTATTATTGTGTTACTGTTGATTTCCTCTTTTGTAGCTGTTAGCAGTTGCCTTGTGTATTGAGGTGCTCCTATGTTGGGTGCATATATATTTATAATTGTTATATCTTCTTCTTGGATTGATCCCTTGATCATTATGTAGTGTCCTTCCTTGTCTCTTGTAACATTCTTTATTTTAAAGTCTATTTTATCTGATATGAGTATGGCTACTCCAGCTTTCTTTTGATTTCCATTTGCATGGAATATCTTTTTCCATTCCCTCACTTTCAGTCTGTATGTGTCCCTAGGTCTGAAGTGGGTCTCTTTTAGACAGCATATATACGGGTCTTGTTTTTGGATCCATTCAGCAAACCTGTGTCTTTTGGTTGGAGCATTTAATCCATTCACGTTTAAGGTAATTATCGATATGTATGTTCTTTTGACCATTTTCTTAATTGTTTTGGGTTTGTTTCTGTAGGTCCTTTTCTTCTCTTGTGTTTCCCACTTAGAGAAGTTCCTTTAGCATTTGTTGTAGAGCTGGTTTGGTGGTGCTGAATTCTCTTAGCTTTTGCTTGTCTGTAAAACTTTTGATTTCTCCATGGAATCTGAATGAGATCCTTGCTGGGTAGAGTAATCTTGGTTGTAGGTTCTTCCCTTTCATCACTTTAAGTGTATCATGCCACTCCCTTCTGGCTTGTAGAGTTTCTGCTGAGAAATCAGCTGTTAAACTTATGGGAGTTCCCTTGTATTTTACTTGTCATTTTTCCCTTGCTGCTTTCAATAATTTTTCTGTCTTTAAGTTTTGCCAATTTGATTACTGTGTGTCTCGGCATGTTTCTCCCTGGGTTTATCCTGTATGGGACTCTCTGCACTTCCTAGACTTGGGTGGCTATTTCCTTTCCCATGTTAGGGAAGTTTTCAACTATAATCTCTTCAAATATTTTCTCGGGTCCTTTCTCTCTCTCTTCTCCTTCTGGGACCCCTATAATGTGAATGTTGTTGCATTTAATATTGCCCCAGAGGTCTCTTAAACTGTCTTCATTTCTTTTCATTGTTTTTTCTTTATTCTGTTCCTCAGCAGTGAATTCCACCATTCTGTCTTCCGGATCACTTATACGTTCTTCTGCCTCAGTTATTCTGCTATTGATTCCCTCTAGTGTATTTTTCATTTCAGTTATTGTGTTGTTCATCTCTGTTTGTTTGTTCTTTAATTCTTCTAGGTCTTTGTTAAACATTCCTTGCATCTTCTCGATCTTTGCCTCCATTCCTTTTCTGAGGTCCTGGATCATCTTCACTATCATTATTCTGAATTCTTTTTCTGGAAGGTTGCCTATCTCCACTTCAGTTAGTTGTTTTTCTGGGGTTTTATCTTGTTCCTTCATCTGGTACATAACCCTCTGCCTTTTCATCTTGTCTATCTTTCTGTGAATGTGGTTTTTGTTCCACAGGCTACAGGATTGTTGTTCTTCTTGCTTCTCTCAGTAGTCTTGCTTTATATTTTCATCATTCATTTTTTAAAAAAAGATAAATTTATTTGACTGCATTGGGTCTTCATTTCTACGCGTGGGCTTTCTCTAGTTGCAGCAAGCAGGGACTACTCTTCGTTGTGGCATGCGAGCTTCTCATTGTGCTGGCTTCTCTCGTTGTGGAGCAGGGGCTCTAGGCATGCAGGCTTCAGTAGTTGTGGCTTGCAGGCTCTAGAGCTCAGGCTCAGTACTTGTGACACACGGGCTTAGTTGCTCCGTGGCATGTGGGATCTTCCCGGACCAGAGCTTGAACCAGTGTCCCCTGCATTGGCAAGCGGATTCTTAACCACTGCACCACCAGGGAAGCCCTTATCATTCATTTTCTGGTGAAGTACTTTCCCAAATTGTACTAGAGAACATCACGACTTCTGTAATAAGGTAGCTTGATGTCCTTTATAGGTCAACTAAACCAAGTTCTAGGTTCTTAAGCGGATTTCTATGGTGTTAGCCCATTGAAATGCATCAAACAGTGGAGCTTTGCAGTTTCTAAGGTATAACATAATATTAACAGAGAATGACTTCAGTGTTTTTGCTTCCTCTTTCCTGTATGTATGTGTTCATCTCAATGTTTTATTTTAAAAGTAAATGTTAAAACTGTTCATAGGCGCTTTTCCCCTTCCTGTATTTGGTGACATGGCCCCCACTGGTACCATGGCAGGCTCTGTACTGATCATGATATTAAGATGAAAAGATCATATGAGCAATTGGAAGGAAAATGGAAGCGATTGTTTGTCAAGTTTCTGAGATTTCAGGCTCAAGTGTTTTTTTTCTTTTTTGACCTTGGCCTCAGATGAGCTTCCTTTTATAATTAGTAAATGATTTGGACCTGAATATATTGCTGGTACTCAAAAACATTCTACTCAAGAGTGACTTAATTGTTTCAAAGATTCTATTTAGGGGGGAAGAATTGTAAAATGATATAGATCTTTGATGTGACTAATGTTAGGGATTTAGTTAAACCCCTTAAATTTTTTTCTCTGCAAAGATATGGTTCTCCTTCAGAGCCTCAGCTACTGTTTACATCTGGCTAAAGTGTGGTTGCCTCCGGGATCCCAGCGGGGTGAAAAGATGGAGTGGCCCAGGGCAGGAGCTTCGCGCATTACATTATCACCTGTCGCTGCATCTTACATGCTTTGTAAGAACAGTGGCCCTCCCCATTCAGGTCAAGAACTTGATCACCAGCCAGGTGCCCAGAAGCTTGTTTGACCTCATTAAAACTGAGCGATCATGTTAACGTTTGGGGCGGAGGCCAAACCTCTCGGAGCTGTTTAAAATTTCTGAGGATATTATCATAGGATTTGGTTTCTGATCTTTTCTTAGTATTTTCTAGTGGATCTGTCTGAATAGAAATAGACTAAGAGGGAATTAGATCTGGAAATTGGAATTAAAAAGCAAAACGTGCTACAAAAAATACAGCCAACACATGGCTACTTAGGTCACTTTTTTTTTTTCCCTCTAAAAACAATTTGGGATGTAAAAACCTAGAAAATAGAATACTTAAAAATTATAGCTAAATGGGAACATGTGAACTATAGAAGTATAATGGCAGGGCTTCCCTGGTGGCGCAGTGGTTGAGAGTCCGCCTGCAGATGCAGGGGACACGGGTTCGTGCCCCGGTCCGGGAAGATCCCACGTGCCGCGGAGCGGCTGGGTCCGTGAGCCATGGCCGCTGAGCCTGCGCGTCCGGAGCCTGTGCTCCACAACGGGAGGGGCTACAACAGTGAGAGGCCCGCGTACCGCAAAAAAAAAAAAAAAGTATGATGGCATTTGCCGGCCAGAGAGACAAATAATTTTAGTTGTTTTTATTGTCAGGAAGTAGTTTCTACCTGAAACTATGCTAATTCAGTGATGACCTCTGCTTCCACGCCTATCCTGCTGAAGGGCAAAAAAGTAAATTTAGATCACATAGGAAGTGTGGCACAGGATAACAGTGCAATTTCTAGTGGCTTTGTCAAGGTCATGTGGGATCAGATTTTCTGAAATTTGCAGATTTTCTTGGACAAATATCCAACCTATATCTATGAAGGATAAAGTTTTTACTTCTAGTTGAACTATTTCCTGCCAAAGGACATGCTTCCACCATTGCCTGGGGTCAAGTAACCTTCCCTGCTCAGTGGTCCTGTCAAGTCGGTACAAATGCCTCCACTAATTGGTGTCCTGCCCTGTTGTCCTCATGCTGATTTCAGCATGAAGCCAGTCTCTCTAAGAGAACGGGCAGAGTGTGATGAAAGCCCTTGATGCTATGGAGCACAGATATGCGGTGCCTGAATGTGTTTGTTCAGTCAGCGTGGACACTTTTCAAACGCAAACAATACAGTTAATCAATTTGCTTGTTATTTTTGACTTTCATAGACACGATATGTACAGCACTGTGCTCTTGCAGATAGCTAACTATTAGCCATCAATGATTCTAGGACTAATCCTTCTTTCTTAAAACTATTACCAGCCATGGAGATAGTCAGAAGGAAAGAAAACTAAGTCTGAATCCCCACTGCCAGCTGACATCTTATGCTCGCAGTTGGGTCCTTTTGGGCACCATCTTTGTAACTTCATTTTATATTTTTACTTCATTCTCCTTGGCTACAAAATTATGATTTGGGACTAGAAGTTGACTAATATCCTTCTTATATTGAAAGTATATGATTATATGACATAACTGGGCCAAAGGATGGAAGTGAGGATTAATGAAATAAATAGTAGCTGTGCTCTTTTTTTTTGAGGTACGCGGGCCTCTCTCTGCTGTGGCCTCTCCCGTTGCAGAGCACAGGCTCCGGATGCGCAGGCTCAGCAGCCATGGCTCACGGGCCCAGCTGCTCCGCGGCATGTGGGATCTTCCCAGACCGGGGCACGAACCTGTGTCCCCTTCATCGGCAAGCGGACTCTCAACCACTGCGCCACCAGGGAAGCCCCAGCTGTGCTCTTTTGATTCATGGATATTTTATAATCATGCGCTTGATTTTTAAAAAAATCATTCTCTTTTAAAAAATTTTTTTGGAAATATAACTGATTTACAATGTTGTGTTTGTCTCAGGTATACAGCAAAGTGATTCTGTTACATATATATATTAAATATATTATACATATAAAATATATATTAGGTATATATATTGTATATATAAAACGTATATTATGTATATATTTTATATATATATATACTTTTTTTTAGATTCTTTTCCGTTATAGGTTATTACAAGATATTGACTGTAGTGCGGGCAACTTTCACATGACTTTAACAAAAATCATAACACCTTACCTTTGCACAGTAACACCTAACCTTGTTCTGGGTATATCACAATTTATCAAGCACATTTATATACATGCTATGATTTGAACTTCACAACCACCTAGTGTAGTGAATGAACGGAGCAGCTATTGTAGTCCAGTGTCTCAGAAACATCATGTTGAAGAGGTCACCATGGTTTGTGGTTGAACTGGCATGAACCCATTTCTTTTGTCACTAGTATTGGGTTGGCCAAAAAGCTCGTTTGGTTTGTCTATGTTATGTAGCTGTTCCACTCTACAACTCTACCTGTACACTTTATTTTCTGTTAATAATCCTAATAATTTTTCAGACTTAAAGAAACATAGAACCTTGCAATATATAGGATGGTCATTTGCGTTTAACTTACTGAAAGCAGTTTTGGTTGGTATTTCAGTATATTTGACCTGTTCTAATCACATTCTGAAAATTAAATTGTAGAATTGTTGTGAAAGTGATTTTATTTTTACTTTATTTTCAAGGCTTCTGTGAAAAATTTTAAGTTCTTGCAGGTAGAGGTGAAAGGAATCCTACAGGTCTGTGATTGCAATGGGAAGCCGTCTTAATACCCTTATTTACAAAACAGAAATAGAGTCACAGAGGTAGAAAACAAACTTACTGTTTTCTAAGGGGTAAAGGGTAGGGAGGGATAAATTGGGAGGTTGGGCTTGTCATAGACACACTACTATATATAATATAGATAACTAATAACAACCTACTGTCTAGCATAGGGAACTCTACTCAGTGCTCTGTAATGGCCTATATGGGAAGAGAATGGAAAAAAGAGTAGATATATGTATATGTATAACTGATTCACTTTGCTCTAAAGCAGAAACTAACACCTTATAAATCAACTATACTCCAATAAAAATTAATTTTAAAAAATGGATAGATGTGTGACTAGGGAGAGGGGCTGGACTTTAATTGCCTGGTAAAACCTAAAAGGCTTCTTAAATTTGGCGGGAAATTGCCCCCTTCAGACATAATTATAGGAAAGTATATTGAGATTTGCATTCCAGATCATGATAACCAAACATTGGGCAATCTTAGAAATTGTGTTTGCAGTTTGATTACTCTTCGTAGGCAGCAAGGGCTTATGATTTATTGAGAAATCTACACCCTGCATTGTAACAGTTGTTGTGTAACTTCTCAGGAAGTCTCATCCTGTGAACTGTGACAATAAATCATAACTGAGACCCCGAAACCCTCCTTCCCAAATTCAAAGAACAACTATTTCAGAACTATCTTCTTGAGGGATGTTTGACTTTCTAACAACTAGTTTTAAGGAAGCTAAAATCTCTAAGCAAGACGCAAGCACTTATATGAGTTTTATCAGGTTCGTGCAAAATTGTTACGTAATTTTCGATTTCTTGAAACTCTGGGGTAGACATTTTTTCTAGGTTTACATTCATTATATTAACATGGCTACTGTTTCAGTAAGTGAACACCTTAGTAAATAATGTTTCGTGTTTTCAACTCCTCTCAAAAAGGCATCTTCTTCAGGGATTTCAGTTTGGCTCTTTTGAATGGAATTAACCCAAAAATGACATTCTTCACATTGACTCATTCTCTTGACTGAGTTACCCTTTATTGGTTTGGCCAACTCATCTTTATCTTGGGATGCTGGGAAAAGACATTTATCCTTGGTTTGAAAATCTTGCTGATTTGCAGAATAAACCCCAGCCCGATCTCTTATCTTTTGTCCGTTACGTAAGTCGTGCTGTGTGAACTAACATCTTGTCACTCATTGTCCTAAAGCGGGAGCCAAACTGGTGAGAAACCACCTACTGTTGGATATGAAATCTGTGCCAAAAAGGCTACAGCTCCGTGCTGTTCTGCGGTGGCCCCCCCTCCCCGTCCCGCAGTGATCAAATAAGCCTGAGAGCAAACAGGAACTGCGGCAGCAGGAATCAAAGGATCCTGCTAGCCCAGCAGAGTAGAGGGAAGTGAGGAAGGGATTTTCTTAAGGTGAGGTGACACTATGCAAATAAAGGTAGCCTTCCTTTGTTTTTGTTCAGGACATTTGAGCACCATTAGAGGAGAAAACTTCAAGCTGATGCAATTTTTATTCAATGGATAGAGAAACAACAGAGGATCACTGTTCGAAAGATGTTGTTTCCTATTTGGTGTTTGTGTTTACGTACTTATGTTTATACGCATATTCTTAGTTTGTTCTGAAAACAATTTATGGTATCTCATTCTATCACATGCATATAAATATGTGTGTGTATGTGTCTGTGGGGTATATATATTAGTTTTTGGTTAAGACCTTCTAGATTATCTTTTAAATTTTTTTCCCAGTTTTATTGAGATATAATTGACATAGAACATCATAATCGTTTTAGGTGTACAGCATAATGATTTGATACATGTATATATGGAGAAATGATCAGCAAAATAAGTTTAGTTAACATGCATCACCTCACATAGTAACACATTTTTTTTTCCTCACAATGAGAACTTTTAGCAGCTTGCAAATATACAGTACAGTATTGTTAACTATAGTCACTATGCTATATGTTACATCCTCAGAACTTATTTATCTTGTATTTGGTAGTTTGTTATCTTTTGACCACTTTTACCCATTTCCCACCTCCATCTTCCACCTCTGGCAACCACCAATCTGTTGTCTGTTTGTATGAGTTCAGTTTTTTCAGATTCCACATATAAGTGAGATTACACCATATTACGTAGTGCTGTCTTTCCTTGTCTGGCTTATTTCACCTAACATAATGCCCTCAAGGTCCATAATATTACCTCAAATGGCAAGATTTCCTTCTTTTTTATGGCTGAATAATATTCTATTGTGTGTGCGTGTGTATGTATATCACATTTTTTAAATCCGTTCATCCATCAGTGGACACTTAAGTTGTTTCCATATGTTGGCTATTGTAAATAATGTGGCAATAAACATGGGGATGCAGATAGCTCTTTGAGATAGTGGTTTCATTTCCTTTGACTATATATCCAAAGTGGGATTGCTGGATCATATAGTAGTTCTATTCTAATTCTTTGAGGAACTGATACTGTTTTCCACAGTAGCTACACCAATTTACAGGCCCACCAACAGTGTGCAAGGGTTTTCTTTTCTCCACACCTTCACCAACACTTGTTGTCTCTTGTCTTTTTGATGACAGCCATTGTAACAGGCGTGAGGCACTATCTCATTGTAGTTTTGATTTGTAGATCACCTTTTATAGATAGAACCAGACAGAATATTTTCAAGTAGTCATCTTAAAAATGGAGTTAATCAGAAACAGTTGTTTTAATGTCACTTAATTCCTTCAGAAAATTGCTTCTGCTGGTCAAATGGAAATCTTGATTTTGCAGGATATTAAGAGGAAATACCTTGGCACAATTGGCCTTGCACAAGGAATTTAATAAATAATAACTAAAGCATGACTCTGTAAACTCATGTGACTGATCATTTTTTTAGATGTAGAATACAATTTTGTGACTCCATATTATTTCCAAACCTTCAGAGTAACACTGTAGTTTTAAAGACATAAAAATGAATAGCTGATGGGCTTCCCTGGTGGCACAGTGGTTAAGAATCTGCCTGCCAATGCAGGGGACACGGGTTCGAGCCCTGATCTGGGAGGATCCCACATGCCATGGAACAACTAAGCCCGTGCGCCACAACTACTGAGCCTGCGCTCTAGAGCCCGCGAGCCACAACTACTGAAGCCAATGCACCTAGAGCCCGTGCTCCTCAACAGGAGAAGCCACCACAATGAGAAACGCACACACCGCAACGAAGAGTAGCCCCCGCTCGCTGCAACTAGAGAAAGCCCGTGCGCAGCAACGAAGACCCGACACAGCAGAAAATAAATAAATAAATTTATACAAAAAAAAAGAACAGATGGGCAGAAGGGATAGTTTATTGCTTCTAATGAGTAGTATTCATAATAGTTCCATCATTTAGCCATTTACCCTGCCTGCTGACATCTGATTAATTGTATATTTCCTACAGATTGACAATATCGCCAACACTTAGGCACAAGCATCAAAATATTGAAACCGATTAGATTTGGCGTAGGAATGGGTTGATGGGGGACAGGGTGGGCATGGAGCCATAAAATATAGTGAATTCCTGGCTTCTTGTTTTCAGCCCTTTGCGATATGGTCCCCAACACTCATCCTCGGCTGCATCTGTTAACATACACTCTGCTTCCACCATGTCAACTCATTTGGGGTTTCAGGCCACGCTCTCTCATGTCTGTGCATTTGACAGTGTTAGGGAGGAACGTTTCTTTCCCGCTCCCCATGTATCTATGAACGTGGAGGAAGGTCCACCAGAGTAACATTTCTGACCTCTCTTCGTGCATTCACACGTCGCTCCCGAGAGGGTAAGGTGTGACTTATCTCATTGGAGGGTTTGGAAAGAGAGGCTGGGCATGAGTAAGCCGGCCCCTGCTCTCTTTTTTTCTTTGGCAGGTAGCTTCTTCTCCTTTGCCCACCGCGTTCTCATGGTCCCACACTGCCAGTGACTGGAAGAGTAAGTCTGGCCAACTCACTAGTGGTGTCCACTTGCCCACAGATAAAACCTGCATCCTTTACCCTAGCCTTCTTTGGTAATACAGATTTTCTTTGGGGCTCCCGTCTGCTGTCTTTTTTGAATTAGTTTTCAATTGGTTCTTTTTTAAATTCTTTTTTATTGAAGTATAGTTGATTTACAATGTTGTGTTAGTTTCAGGTGTACAGCACAGTGATTCAGTTATACATACACATATATTCATTCTTTTTCAGATTATTTTCCCATATGGGCTATCACAGAATATTGAGTAGAGTTCCCTGTGCTCTACAGTACGTCCTTGTTGGTTATCTATTGTATATATAGTAGTGGGTATAAGTTAATCCTTTTTTTTTTTTTAATTTATTTTTGGCTGCGTTGGGTCTTCGTTGCTGCAAGCAGGCTTTCTCTAGTTGCGGCGAGCGGGGGCTACTCTTTGTTGCAGTGCGCGGGCTTCTCATTGCAGTGGCTTCTCTTGTTGCGGAGCACAGGCTGTAGGCACGTGGGCTTCAGTAGTTGTGGCACGTGGGCTCAGTAGCTGTGGCTCACGGGCTCTAGAGCGCAGGCTCAGTAGTTGTGGTGCACGGGCTTCGTTGCTCTGCGGCATGTGGGATCTTCCCGGACCAGGGCTCAAACCCATGTCCCCTGCATTGGCAGGTGGATTCGTAATCACTGCACCACCAGGGAAGCTCTAAGTTAACCTTTATTTTGGGTCAAGGGGTACTATTTTCTGGGCCCATATGAACCTACAAAACATGTATTGTCTCCTTTTCCTGCTATTTTCTTTCCCTTCTGTTTATCTTCCTAAAACTCAGCTCAAGAATTACCTGCTCTGGGTTTTCCTCCTTTCTTCTTGTTCTGTGCTTCTGTAGAATCGCATGCATACTTCTCCGTAGCTTTCCTTGTCTGTCTTCCTCACCAGAATGCAAACCCCTTGAGGGCAGAGAATGGTTCATTTTTTTTCCTAGCTCCCATCAGAGGAATTGCCATATCGTAGCTACTTAATAGAGGTATATAGAATGAAGTGAATGAATTCTGAAAAGATCAAGGCAATTTTTAATCCACCAATGTTGAATGACGGGAGTGAAGTCGTATGGTCGGAAAGAAAATGTATGAGTATGTTTTGTTCTTCAGAAACTATTTTCCATTTTGTTACCTTAAAGCACTTCATATGAGCCATAATTATAAAGATATACCTCCAGGAGTTTTGTCCTGAAAATTATTCAACCTCCGACTCCAAGTGCCCAGGCAGTGTTTAAGTGTCGTCATCTATGCTTCCTTCCCAGTGTAATTATTTTGTAAAATAGAAGTAAAAGTAGAGTGTGGATATGGGTACATACTTTGGGAATGGGGAGTCTGTATTTAAGGCTAAGCAGAAGAACACTGGGGTGAAGAGTGGGAAATCTGGTATATAGTTTGTGGGCACAGCTGGAAATCAACCTGGAGGCATCCACTAATAAAATGGCTCATTTGAAATGAATGATTTTGAGGTGAGGGCCAGAGTAGCAACTAGTGATTGACGCAGCGCGTAGCAGCTCAGCCCTTAAATTGAAGGGAGGACTTCATCCCTGCTTCCTGTGGACATAGGTACTTGCTGTTCATCATTTGCTTTATTCCCCTTGCACGTGACTGACGCCCACTTACTGTCCAGCTTAGCGTCTCTTCGTGCATTTCCATCCTCTCCTCTGAATGGTTATAAGCCCCTCTGGAGCACGGTGGCAGCACGGATACACCCCTTTGTAACTTCGTTAAGTGTGTTACAGAGAGCATTGCACAAAGTGGTTGCTCACAGATAGTTTGGTGATTAATCTTTTGTAACACTGACAGCGAAAGTGACTTTCAACCTGGGAAAACTGAAAATAGCTACAAATCCCTGTCTTGAATTTCTGAAAAGATAATGGGAATCATCAAGAATTTGATTCTCTCATTGTGTCCCCTTTACTTCCCCCTTTATGTCAAAATAAAGCTGTTTTTTGTTTTGTTTTTTGCCGGTTTGTTGAAGTCAAAGGTTATTGCGTCTAAAGAGAAAAGAATGGAATGTTTTGGGGGCTCCCAGGTTCAATATCGGTAAATAATGTGTCACTGCTGAGTTCTGGGAGAAAATAAATGCTTCAGCTTCAAAAAACTGTCTGTTAAACAGAGAGACAGGTGTGTCATGTTTACAAGGGGTGTGACATTATAAACTCAGCTGAAACAACCCATCCAGATGTGCAGTGATCTGTAGCTATGAACCCGGAGAACCCTGTCACAGGTTTTATGGGTAATTTTTGTTTGTGAGTGTCTAGACACCTTCACTGCCAACTGGAATGGAGCCGGTATCGATAACAACACACAGATAAAAAACTGTGATCTAATCAACTCCCATCAAACCAGTCAGTGGTAAAATCATGCTTCCCAGAAACACTTATGGCAGGTAACATTTTGGTTGTTAAATTTATGAAGTGCAAAGTTATATAACTTCTTTCTTGAAAAAATCAAGACTGCGTTTTCATATACGCATCCACTTACAAACGGTTCGGCAGTGGAAGCACTAATAAGGTCATTGACAAACGTAAGTTACATAAATTGTGTTTAGCGATTTTCAACATTCAGTGAGAAAGTCCACGCAGGGGGGCATGGCCTTGCCGATTACGAAAAACGTTATCCTGAAGAATTAGCAGAGTGTGTTGACAAAAATGTCAGCATGAGCGGTTTATCTACTGGCATGTGAGATACACCTTTATGAACCCACAGTTTTGCTAATTTAACATGTTTTCATCTTGCAGCCTTACTATAAATTCTTAATGTAAATTTGAAGGTAAAGGTAGTGTTTATCTTAGAAGAAGCTGCCTCTATTCTGTGTCATGTATATCACAGGCAAATGTTGCTGCCCTGATTATTTGAGAGGTGGAGAGTGTACGCTCTTTCCTCTGTGGTTCAGACGCTAGTTGTCCCCCAAACAATGAGGAAATGCCCACACTGACTTGAATTCTCTAGATTCGGAGACTTGGGACCACACAGATCATAGATCTCTGTCCCCACTGTGACTGAATTGAGATTCTTAGATCCTTTCTGTTGTCAGCGTCACTGGTTTCAAAGTTCAAGGCACAGGCACGCTCCTCCCCTGACATATGCCTGACCTTACATGGGTGGGTGGTTTGGTCATTAGCTGCTTCACAAACCTGCAACTACTTCAACTCCTTTGCATACACACCTAGTAGACACTAGGAGGAGGGAGTATGACAGGATATTGGATTCTTGTGGAGAGCCCTATTCTTTCTGTTTCAATATGTTAACTTTCGATTTAATAAGTTTTAGAAGCAAAAAGGTGTACAGTATCAATTACCCACTTAATCATTCATCTGAAAGTACTCTCTCAAGGGTCACAAGCTCCCACCTAACACAAATCCAAAAACACTCAATCCAGAGGGTCCTTTTATCTTGCAGAAGCCTTTGGCCCTGATGAATGACCTGTACTATCTTCCTCATGCCTCCCTTGGGCATCTCTGTTGTTTCTCTCTCTCCTTTACTAGTTTCTTGTCTTTCCTTTATTTCTTTTTTTTTTAAATAAATTTATTTATTTTTGGCTACATTGGGTCTTCATTGCTGCACGCAGGCATTCTCTAGCTGCGGCGAGCAGGGGCTACTCTTCGTTGCGGTGCGCAGGCTTCTCACTGCGGTGGCTTCTCTTGTTGCAGAGCGTGGGCTCCAGGTGCGCGGGCTTCAGTAGTTGTGGCACGCAGGCTCAGTAGTTGTGGAGCACGGGCTCAGTTTCTCTGCGACATGTGAGATCTTTCCGGACCAGGGCTCGAGCCCCATGTCCCCTGCACTGGCAGGCGGATCCTTAACCACTGCGCCACCAGGGAAGCCCAGCCTTTATTTCTTTAAATGTGGGAGTTTCCCAAGTGGTATGCTTATTCTTTTTTCTTCCAGGAATTCACTCAGTGATCTCATCCTTCCTCATGCTTCCAATTATGGTTTATGCGCACATAGCTCTCAAATATGTATCTTCCCTCCCTAGTTATTGGAGCACACTCCCATGGTCCATATGCATTTCATATGTTTTATACTCCGCTCAACATGTAAAAACCACAGGAGCGTCTGTCTTTAAGTACGCATTGCCTTCTCGGTCTCATTTCCCCCTCCTTGTTAATTGCAGCAGCAGCATCGTAGTCATACTGGCATTTCTTGTCTCCTTCCTCATCTTCAAAGGCAGCAATGGCAGGGGACTGAGTTTTCATACGGCCATCCCTCTGATTCTCTCTTCCATAGTTACATTTCCCTTTGACCACAGCCAAGAAAGATTCTTTAACTAACCATGGGATTAGATTGGAACAACTTGAATAATCCAGAGTCATTTCCCCATCTTGAGGTCTTAACATAAGTCTCCTCTGCAGTGTCTCTCTTCCCATATAAAGTACCATATTCACAGGTTCTCGAGATTAGGGGATGGACATTTTTGGAGGGCCATTATTCTGCCTACTGCAGATGATTTGATGCAACTCTGACATTAAGTCTATTTTCAGTTGAATGTATTTCAATATTATCAATAACCGTTCTATATTCCCTTCAGTCATAAGATCTTAGAATGGGAAGAGTCTATAGAAGTCATCTGTGGTAGCCAGAATTCAAAAAGGCCCTCAGGGCTTCCCTGGTGGCGCAGTGGTTGAGTCCGCCTGCCGATGCCGGGGACGCGGGTTCGTGCCCGGTCCGGGAGGATCCCACGTGCCGCGGAGCGGCTGGGCGGGTGAGCCATGGCCGCTGAGCCTGCGCGTCCGGAGCCTGTGCTCCGCAACGGGAGAGGCCACAACAGTGAGAGGCCCGCGTACCGCAAAAAAAAAAAAAAAAAGAAAAAAAGAAAAGAAAGGCCCTCAGTGGGCCACGCCTCATGATAGTCGTGCTTTTGCATTGCCCCTCCTAGTTGAATCAGGGTTGACTTTGTGACCAACAGAATAGGATGGAATTGAGGGCGTGGGACTTCTGAGACGAGGTCACAGAGAAAGCATTATGGCTTTTGCCTTAGGCCCCATACCCTGTGGAAACTGGACGCCATGTAGTGAGAACCTTCAAGCAGGCTTATGAAGAGGGCCCAGTAGGAGAAAACTGAGGCTTCCCGCCAAGAACCGTCACCAACCAGCCAGTCGTGGGAGTGAGCTGCCTGCGGAAGGAAATCTACCAGGCCCAACCAAGCCTTCAGACGATCAGCCCTTCCTGACATCTAGTGTGCAGTTGAATGGGACCACTTTTCCAAGGTAGACCGTGCCACTGTGTCCACACTGCAGGGCCAAGGAGTAGCAGCTGTTTCTGTGGGGTGTGGACAGATCTCCAGGCCCCTCCCAGTGGAAGTCAGAGCTGAAGTTGGAAAGAGAAGGAGAGTTACTTGTGGGCCGGGGACCGGTTCTTCCGGAGCCTCAATATTTAAGTACAGAATTCTGCATTTACGTATTCTAAACGAGAACTGGCCCCGGCCAGTTGTGATGAAAATGTCGTCGTCATGGTAAGTAAATAGAACACATTTTATTTAATAGATTTTTAGATGGATTTATAACCTTCAAATATTTAGACACGTGGTATGTGGGCCTCCACTTGTACTCTTGTGCCTGCCCTGCAGTTGTTATTGGTGGGGCTGGCAGAGGGTGTACATTTGCTAAGGTACACAATAAGGAAAGGAATGTGCGGGGTGGTGATATGAGACAATGAGTGATCCAGCATTGCTCCTGATTCTGGATCTTTAGTTCTTTGTGGTTCTTAGGCACGTGAGATTAATCTTAGACATGACACCCGGGAAGCATTGATTAGATACTTTCTTGAAGGATCTGAAAATATTTACTGCCTTCTACCTAGTACCTTCGTCAGTAGTTAAATTTCTGGGTTGGAATTCTTTGTTCAGCTGGATTCTGGGGAGACTAAATCTTTACAAGTTTCAGTTCTTCAGTCTCCTTTGTCTCTAGTTCTCCTTAGTCCAGTGTTTATAGAGGGTAGTCCCAGAACCAGTAGCACCAGCAGCATTTAGGAACCTGTTGGCAAACAAAATCTGAGTACCCTGCCCACCTCACTCCTAAGACCTACTGAATCAGAAACCGAGGTGGGCAGGAGTGGCAGTCTGTTTAACGAGCCCTCCAGGTGGTTCTGAAGCAGCTACAGTGAACCTTTGGAGACTGCTGCCTTAGCCTTCATCCACTTTTGGATGGAGTTATCAGAGCAAAAACTGTGCAGCTAAAAGGGTTTTGGGTCCGCCATGTTGGATCAACAGACACCAAACAATGCTATTGAGAAAAAGTGTGCTTTTGTAATTAAAACAAAGAGTACTTTTTTTTTCACATATACATATATCTATTCTTTTTCAAATTCTTTTCCCAATTAGGTCATTACAGAGTATTGAACAGAGTTTCCTGTGCTAGACAGTAGGTCCTTGTTGGTTATCCATTTTAAATGTAGCAGTGTGTACGTGTCAATCCCAAACTCCCTCACTATCCCTCCCCCAACTTGGGGACCATAAGTTCGTTCTCTAAGTCTGAGTCTAAAACAAATAGTACTTTAAGTTCTCTCTAGAAGAAATGGGTGAGCAAGCTAAATCTCACCTGCTTGGTGCCTTTTGACGATGCTTGCTTGCTTTCGAATTTCCTTATTTTTATATTTAGCAGTAGTTCCAAGTTGTAGTTTTTGATATTGTTTTTGTTTCCAGGCCCATAGCCCCTGAGAGATGCTTCATCAAGGATAGAAACACCATAAAGTAGAATCAATAAATTAGGTTAAAACTGAACTTCAGGGCTCCCCTGGTGGCGCAGTGGTTGAGAGTCCGTCTGCCGACGCAGGGGACACGGGTTCGTGCCCCGGTCCGGGAGGATCCCACATGCCGCGGAGCGGCTGGGCCCGTGAGCCATGGCCGCTGAGCCTGCGCGTCCGGAGCCTGTGCTCCGCAACGGGAGGGGCCCCGACAGTGAGAAGCCCGCGTACCGGGAAAACAAAAAAACAAAAAAACAAAAAACTGAACTTCAGAGCTGGAGGGTAGAAGAGAAAATGCAACTACTTCTCCACATGTAATTTAACTTCCAGAATGAAAAACAAAACTGTTTTTGATTTTTTTTTTTTAACAGTTTGATTAAATTCTCTGGTCACAATAACAACGCAGACCCACTCTGATATTCACCGCGAATTGAATAGTAATGAAAAGGACGTCTTTTTATCTAGTGGCAGGAAAAGAAGATGAAAAATCATTTGTACTCATTTCTGAACTTACACTAGGGTTAATATTTATTAATTAATAATCGATGTTTAACATGATTTTATTTACGTCTACTTAGAGATGCAGTGGATTTTTATATAAAATAGAGAAGAAATCAAGGACGTAATACCATTCTTTACACACAATCTTCTATTGTTTTCATGTCTTCATTTGTCGTAAGTCCCAATTTCACCTTCTTTTCACTAAAAATGTCATTATCATATCAGGAAAACGTGAGGATAAATTTTTGAGGTTTTCTCTTATTTATGATTTTATGTTAGCTTTATAAATATTCCCAGTCTTTGACTTACGTTTAAAATTGAAGAAGAGGGAGACACAAGAGGGAGGAGATATGCGGATACATGCATATGTATAGCTGATTCACTTTGTTATAAAGCAGAAACTAACACACCATGGTAAAGCAATTATACTCCAATAAAGATGTTTTGAGAAAAAAAAAATTGGAGAAGGTTGACAGCAATTTGACTTATAGGATCTTTAAATGGCAAGAGTAGCTAGCTAAGTATGTAAATAATTTTATAACTATCTTCTTATTTCTTATGAATTTTGAAATAGGATCTAGCAATCATAAGTTACTACGTTTAGTCTCAATCCTGTGTTAAAAGCCAGGACGTCTGGGATTTCCTGTACTGGAATAGAATAAACACATTTTCCTGTCGAAATTTTACCTTAAGCCCTAACATTACTCATCCCCTCCCCTTTGATGGTATATGTTATATTGATGATTTACCACAAGTCCTAGCTGTCTTTTACCTCAGTTATAGAAGATAAATTTTGTGATTCTGGGAAAATCTCTTTCTTATCTTAATTCATCTTTCCAAATGATGCCACCAGTTATTTTTAATATAAGTGCTACCGTGTGTTCCCCCACTCCCCCTTGCCTCCCTCCGAGGGGGATTGAATACTCAGTGCTTCAGGGACAAAGCTGAGCTGCCGTGGGAAAACTCTTCCAGCCTGGTTGTTGTTAGTTTCCTGGCTTTCTTCATCCACTTTTCAATATGAACATTGTGGCCAGTGACATTGCTTATTCACGTGGTACCGGTGAATGGGAAATAAAGCTGGTTCTGATCTGTTGTAACCTGTTAAATCTACTTGTGGGAATTGCTAGCCTCTGAAATCACCTCCATGGTTAACCATTAGCACCTTTTTTCTAAAGACTTACATATTCTATGAGTAGAGTGTGGCTTCCCCTCGTTGGCTTGTTATAATTATTCTTACTCATTTCTTGGTACTATGTTTTGTTCCTACAAATTTACTATAAACGCTTCAAGATCAAGCTTTATTTCATTTGCATTTCTACCTGCACCTAATAGTTTTCTATTCTTAATGGAAGTTAAATAAATTATTTTAAAATAGCTAACATTGCAGCTCACTTGGGTAATGTCGGTTTGATTGTGCACCAATGCTACAAGGCATACAGGATGAATATGTTAAAAGGGAAAGTTTTTCACGGCATCTCATCTACTTCCATAGTTATGTCTTAATAGGTGGACCTTGATTTTTCTCATTTTATATAAAGGACTTGTCGTAGAATTCTTAAGCTCAAACTTTCGTATTAAAAATACAGGTTTCCTATGAGTTCCCATCAGAGGAAGGAAGTAGCAAGCAAATGGCTCTTGCATGTTTCATAGAAAAGAAAGAGAAAAATCTGTAGGTTGAGAAAACTCTGAGGAAGGATAACGTGATGGGTAGGTGGAATGCGTATATCAAAAATTTGGCATCAGGGGCTTCCCTGGTGGTGCAGTGGTTGAGAGTCCGCCTGCCGATCCAGGGGACGCGGGTTCGTGCCCCTGTCTGGGAGGATCCCACATGCCGCGGAGCGGCGGACTGAGAGGCGGACTCTCAACCACTGCACCACCAGGGAAGCCCGAAGCTGCGGTTTTTTGACTTTTACAAATGAGAGGTGCTGTAGACTATGCAAAAACTGGTTTTCATCTCCTCTGAGAAACTTATTATGTAAATATAGATTATTATGTTCATAAATAATAATTTATTTTCTGAGGCATAATGCCAGAGCTAAAGTCATTTGGGTAGGCAAACATTTGTTAGCTGCATGGAGGTTTCATCAAATGCAGTCTCCATTCAGAGATAATAGATACTTAAATGGATTTTTCTTTTTCATGAGTGCACCTCAAGGTTTAGAAGCAAACTCATTGTTAAAAATATCAGACAATAATAGCAATAATTTTTCTAAACTCTCTATGGCCTGCCAAATTTGTAGCATGAATACAAGTAGAAAATCACAATCCTTTGGGAAATTGAATTTGATTCTCTTAAATTTATCCTTTCATTTAAGATAGAAACCCAAGCACGAACTCTTCAGACTTGCTGGTCTTGGGTTTTCATTAGACACAAGATATTTTAGTTTTGAATGTAGTTTTTATATTCTTTACTTTTAGGGAAAAGAAAGTTGCCTGTCCTTTTTCTGTAAGAGAGAATTATCAAAATCCAGCCATAAGGCTAAAATAGCAATCAGTAAATCTCATAACTGGGAGATATTTGTGATGCCTTATTAATCTCTGCTAATAAATAAGAAGTTTATAAGTTCTGTGAATGAGCTATACCTGAAGGAACTAGGTGGGGATGGTCATTACTGAAAAGCTGGAATTAAAGGGGGATGCAGTGACTGTCATATATTTGAACAATCATTACATGGAATAGGACATAGTCTTGTTTAGTGTCATCCCAGAAGGTAGAAAGGGAAGTTTTAGGTGCAAGTTACAGGGAAGTAAATTTTAATTCATTGTAAGGAAGGGGTTCCTAGTAATGTCCCTACACAGAGAAAATATTTGTTTTACAGAAAGGATTCCAGAGTCCTGCTGGGAACTTGAACCCCACCGTCCTTAAGGGCCTCTCAACTCTAGAATTTTGGCAGTTCCATCTGAATCTCTGTCCTTTACTGCAAAATCCTACCTACCAAATTTGAGTAGTTCCCAAATGGATGTCTTCCTCCATTTTTCCAAGTTTGTTGATTAGAATGCCATTTCTTTCCATCTCCAAGTATCAAAATGTTCAAGTCACTTTTCTCTTTCATGTCTATCTCTCCCAAAATCTCTGATAACTCATCTGTCACTAAATCCTACAGATCTTTATTTCTCAGTGTCATTCTCAGTCATTGTGTTATGTATTCTAGTCTCCATAAACTAATCAAGGCCCTCACTATTGTAGACCTGTACTGCCACGACAATCTCGTAACAAGTCTCCCTAATATTTGCATATTCATTCCTTAATCAGTAATTTTCTCGTAGCACCACTTTTATTATGTCACTCTTCTTAAGAGTATAGTACTTCCTTAGCCCTTTTTAGGGTTGTTCAGATTATCTCATTCCAGTACTTAAAGTCTTTCTTAACATGACCCCACCTTATCAATGTTTTCTCCTACTGCTTTCAATATCTGTCAACTTCTTCTCTTCAACTTTCCTCAACCCAACACAGTAAACAGGCTATGTACAATCGCAGATAAAATCCTATATTCTTTTATGTTCCTCTAAGAACATTTCTTAGACTCAACTTATCCCACAATGACCTCTTTTTATTTTGAAGTTTACTTGAAGCCTACCATGTGATCTATTTAAAAAGACTCCCCACTCTTAAAAATAGTTGTCTGCTAGTTTTGTTTAGATGTATATGTGAAAGTTTTAAATATAACCTCGCTAACTAGTTTTAAAGTGCTGACTCTATATCTCATTTTATTGTACGGTCTGCCAAGCGACCATGGACATTTACTGAATACACATTAAATTCCTATCAGAGGAGAGAATCAAGAATCATAAGTAGTGGTGTGACTGAACTGAGCTTGGGTCCGCTCTCCCAACAGGAGATGCAGCAAAGCCAATCTAGTGACACCGGCTTGTGGTGAAGGAAAGTGGATCTTCAGGGCACCAAACAAGGAAAACGGGTAGTTAATGCTAAAAATAGACCTGAACTCCCCCATGGCTTTTAGGGAAGGGCTTTTAAAAGCAACATGAGGGGTGAGGGTTGCAGGGTGCATGATGAGCTTGTGGATATTCCTCTCATTGGTGGGGAGGTAACAGGGTGGTGTCTTGGAAATCTTAATCCTCAGTCTTCTGGTTCCAACCCGTCTGGGGTCTCTGTGTTTATGGTCAGCAGTTCCGTCTGGTAGGGTCCTGGCTTCTGTAAAACAACTCAGGGGTGTGTGTTAGATTGTCATCTATATCTCTTGAAGAACTAGGGGTCTTGTGACTGTTTTACGGCTAAACTATTGTTTAAGCTATCATTACTTTTTGTTTCACTGCTTTTCTTTGTTTCTGCATTCCCTCACTTCTGTAGTTAATAACCGGTTGAGTCTGCTCTTTGGAACTCAGGGAAGGCCTACGAGACTAAAGTCCTTTTTCTATAAACAAGAAACAGGGGAAATGAAGGGGTCCACCACCGGGAAGAACCTGCGGGGTCCTGCTTGGGTGCAGTGGATGACAAATGGAGAAAAGAATCAACGTGGCTGCCCCGGGAAAACCATCTACGCCCTCTATGGGTAGATGTGCTTATAGTTATACAATGTCTTAGCGGTGGAAGCAATCACAAGTGGCAATAGTGTCAGCTTACTGATTTCAACCACATCTTTTCTCTTGGTCCATTTTGATGAGTACTGTGCTATGGCCTATTAGCCCCCCTTGTGGGTTAAATAAGATAGCTCACTGCACATAATTCTCATTTTGTGGTAAGAGCTTTAGGCTATATTATCTGAAATACTGTGGAGCACATCGTCTTGACTTTGATTGTTCACAGTGTAGTTCAAGATGAACAGAGATTTTAGTGAATTTGATTCATATCGTCAGTTCATTTATGAGCAGCTGTAATGATGGAACCATAAACTTTTCACCCCAGGTGGCACTAATGAACTCCTTTTGTGAGCTCCCTCAGCAATGAGAGTGGTATTCAAATGAAAATGGATTCCAGTTCTTTATTTCTAGAGGTGCAGAGACTTACAGTCGCAGGTGGAAGATCTTGTCCTTGTTAGTGATTGACATATCCTTGAAGACAAAAATGCCATTCCCCTAAAATCCCCAGAATTTTTATTTTAGTTTTATTCTCACCTCAAGCCTAATTTACTATAGATGTATAGAATCGTTTAGGTATATTCTTTCTTCTGAAGTATGGACAAATAGAAAATGTAAATATGATTTATATATAAACTTTTAATTTTTAATGTCTTAGCCTTCAAAGATTCTATCACGGAAATAGGGAGCCCAGATATGACTGGCTATACAGCATGAACTAATTAGCTATTCACCACCGTAATACCAATGACGCTGATATCATGGATCATATAATTGAGAGCCTATGGTGGAGGTAGACATTAATAATTACATAGAGAAGACTATTGAATTATAGATAAAATAAGTGCTATAACCAAAATGTGCATTTTGCTAGGAGCCCACATAACAGGGAGACCCGATCAGTCTGGGAGTGACAAGGGGTGGGGAGAGGCGCAGGGTTAGGGATGCTTCTCCGAAGAGGTGACATCCAAACTGTGATCTGAAGTGACTAGAAGAGACGACTTAGCTAAGTGAAGATTAGGGACCGAGTGGGGATGAGGCTTTCGGGCAAAGCAAACATGCTTGATGGCAGGAATTTACTTAGTACTTCGGCGAAGCCAGAAAGTGATCATTGTGCCTTGAGAACGCAAAGAATACCGAGAAAGGAGATTGGGTGGAAAAGTAAGTAGGGGTCATATCATGGAAGGCCCTGCCAGCGAAAGGAGGGAGTTTGAATTTTATTCTAAAAGAATGGAAGGCCCTCCTCTTAGGAGATGATAGATTTTAAAGACCCCTCTAATAGAAAAGGGGAAGATGAGAAGCAGGAGACCAGTTAGAGCTTCAGCAGGAGCTCTAGACACAGATGACGGCAGCTTGGGTCGAAACTGGGGCAGAGGAAATGGAGAGAAGGGGGTGGATTCAAGATAGCAAGGAAGAAGGTGATGACTGCTGTGAAGCCAGGGGCAAGAGACAAGGAGCTGTCCTTCAAGATTTATGAGACGCACAACTAGGTAGACTGTGCTGCCATTTCCTCAAAGGGAAATGGTGGAGGGACAGCACGTTTCGAGTTTAGTTTGGGCTGTAGTAGTTTTAGTCGCCTGAAGCAGACATGGCAGGAAGCAGTTGGATACTCAATGTAGAGCTGAGAGAATACGTCTGGATGGGACACAGAAATTGAGCCACTTTTGTTCTTCTGTTTCCTTAATTGAGATCAGTGCAACATGTCTTTGCATACCCCAAACAAAACCCCAAACTCCCCCCATCTAAATCCATCTCTAGAAACAATGATGAATCATATAGATTTATTAACGAGGTTTCGTGAGAGACAGTAGAGAGCATATCATACATCACGTAGCAAACTTCTCACATGGTTCCTTTTGAAATACGGCAGCTCATTGCCAAAGGCTGTTTCTCAGCAGTGGCTGCCTTATCTCTTCACCCTCTTTTTCTGTAACACTTTCTATGATCACTGCCCTCCCTGCCCCCGCCAGTCTTCCTCAACAGATCCTTTATTTCTGTGCGTAAGAGTGGCTTTCCCTACCTTCTGTCATTCATCAGGTCACCTGTCAGTCTTCTCTGTGAAACAAAGATCTATTTCAGACCTGCTGAAGAGGGTGAGAGTGTGAGGGGGAAGGAGGATTGTAGATAATAAACTTTTTTCCTAAAAAATAAACACTTTACTATCATAGTCATGATAATTTAAGCCAAAGAGTTGAATCCTAGCATTGCAAAATTCAATAGTGGAGGAAGAGATACTAAAGGAGAGATGGTCTAGTAACCTGAGGGGCAGGAGGGAAACCAAGAGACTGAAGTGTTCATAAACTAGGAGAACAGAAGTCTACCAAGAACGTAATGGTCCATTCATCAAATACGTTGAGAGGTCGTCTGCATATTTAAAAACCATGAAAGATTAAATTTTTCTTGAAAATAATCTGCTGGATGTACTTTCAGCAGATGGGAAAAATGGCAGAACTTCATTTGAACTCCAAGTTTCACCATGAATTTCTTTTGCCTAAACATGGCAACAACATTTGCACCATTTTATCTTTCCTCTGCAGACTAGGGGTTGCTCATCTGAATAGGTGATCCCAGTTCCACATTTCCTAGTAATCCTGAGAGGAAGGGAAATAGCTGGACTGAACAGTGGTCTTGCCCAAGCATGTTTACACACACGTGCTGGCCCATCCAATACCAGGGCCGTGCCACAAATCCAAGGCTGCCCACGTGAGGAGTCCAGCAGGCCGGACAGACGTTCCTTCTTTCTGTGCTCCTGGACCAGAGTGAATAAGTGGGTTTGGGTCTCATGCGTGAAAAAATAAGATGATCCAAGGTGATGGTGACAGAGACAGTTGGGTCATCAAGCAGGCGCCTAAAGGGACATTGCAGCAGGTACTCAGGGCTTTCGGTGCACAACTGTGAACACAGCCAATGAGGCATAGAGAAAACCCACACCGGCCTGGAAATCCGGATGGTCCCAGGAGTGCCGTGGGCATGTGGTACAGCAGCGGCCGGCCCTGTGGCCCAGTCACAGGACGGATGGCTGTGGCTTTTTACCCCACCAAAGACTTAAATTCTGTGACATTGCCTTCGGTAGAAAACAGTCTGTGTACTGCAGAGTTAAGAGAAGGGGGCTTAGTCTCTCCTGAAGCCTATTTTATGAGGTGACCAATCTTTCCCCTCTTCTCTGTATGCACTTGAACTCCTCAGAGATAGTAAAATATTTTAGTTTTGTTGCCTAAAAAAAATTAATTGAAATGTGGACCAATAGCAAGACAATGGCTGAATAGAAAAACAGATAAATTATGTAGGTCTTTAGTGAACGGCAAGAGAATCCATGTCTTGATAGGAAACACAGGATTCTAAAGGAATGGTTTTGAATGGAAAGGCCAAGCAAGTTGGATACAACTTCCCCTTTTAGGCTTTGGAAAGGGGAGAAATAGGCAATTAATTATACCTTGTATTAAAATGAGAATTTGTCATGCTGTTTTGGTTTGCTTTCCTTAGGCGATGAATTCAGTTTTCTGGCGTCACTCACCTGGCTCTCCCAGCGTTTTTCTTGCTTCTCACCCTCAATTATTCAGGGGGAGACTACTGATGGATAGAGTTATATCCTTTATCTTGGTATCTCTTCAAGAGTGCAATAGATTGTCTTTTGCCTTTCTCATTCCACCTCTGAATCTTATCATTGAGAATTTATGGTCGTTGGCACAGAGGAAAGAATAAAACCCAAAGGGCCCAGCATGATGGCTTGGGGCGGGCTCAGGAAGAGGGATGTGCCCCTGGGAGTTTGACCTTGCGCCACAATTTGGACCAACTTGAATCCAGTTCTTAGAAAAAACTAGCGTCAATAAAATATAATCCACGCTCACCCTCAAAGAGCTGCTAACAGCCTTCCAGTCCAGTCAAGGCAGCTAGTACTTGCTTTGCTACCCCTTATGAGCTTGGTAGAACGAGTAAACATCTTAACTCAAAGTACTTGCTTTGCTACCCCTTATGAGCTTGGTAGAACGAGTAAACATCTTAACTCCTTTACTGCTGGTTGTTTAAATTCATGGCCAGTTCACGACTGTTTCCTCTTAGCTCGCTGCCGGTCTCCTTGGGATTCAGAATAGCAATTGGACGCTTACGAGAATGAGGCTGGTCAGTGTAATTTTTCAGACGCTTCTGGGCTTTCTTCAGATCTTATTTGGTTTTTCTCAGATAGGACCAAAGAAAGGCGTGAGCTATTCTGCTGTTTGGGTGAAACAAAATAGAACAAGGAGGAGAATGGAGAAGAATGAAAACATACGTGTGGTTGTAGTCTGTGCTTTCACTGCTGTTGATTTGCCCTTTCAAAGAAAGGTTGTGTAAATGAAGTCTCTTTCTACCCATAACGTTATGATGGGTCGCCACGGGCTGTGCATCGTGCTTTATCATGATAAAGAAACAGGTCGGTTTTGAAATGAAAGCATTTGATGATTTATCAGGCATTTGACAGTTGATCGACCCCACTGTGAGAGGACAGTAATAGCCTTGCTTTGCTGCAGCTGTTTAAAGGATGTGAACTGTGCATCATGGCACTGAAGTAGCTGACAGCAAATCAGGTTTGGTTTCCCCTCTGAGAGCACAAAATGAAGCTTGTCGTTATCAGGAAGAGAAGTGAAATCTTTAACTATTTCTCAGTGTTTTGTCATCTCTGCCTGTCGCAGTGATTTAACATAAAATGTCCCCAAAGTAGGAAGTGCATGTATTATTTCATTTCATTTCAAAAGATAAACTTCACAGTGTTCCCCTATAAATTATTTGAAAAGCCCCCAGTATGCAATTGTGGAGGTAGCTTAAGATCAATGGCATTTTAAAGTAAAATATTATTAGTCAAGAATGTGCTTCGTGTTTTGTCCCCTGCTGATAGCCCACAGTCCCTGAACACGGTGATATCTTAGCGTTTATGCAAAAATAGCAGAAGGGCCGAGAGAGAAGCCGTTTATAAGTGAGTTAACTGTGTTGCCAAAACAGTTTGTTTATTGAACTTTTAACTGCATATTTCTTACGTGACCTGTGGTTACCTATTTTCATGTTTTAAACCCCTGTTTGCTTTTTTATCTTTTCTCCCTTTCTATGTAGCTAGTGATAAGACTTTGAAAACATTTGCAAAATTTCTATTACCCCCAAGATTTAAGATGCCATTTTAAAGAAAGAAACTCTTTTTTAAAATTAATATATATATATATATGAATAATGCTCTTGAAAAAATTAAGATATCGATAATAACAAAAATTCTGTGACCCAGAGACAACCACTGTTAACACTCTTGTGTGTCCCTGAGGACTTCGTTCATATTTTTAATTTAACAGTGGATTATTCAGTCTCAATATCAGAGTATTGAAGAACGAAGCCTGGCGAATTTCTGTTCTTTGGTCTCAGGGTTCAAAATTGAATATTCAAAAGAGTTTATTTGCAAGTTCTCTCCAGTATTTTATGGCAGAAGGGATATGCATTTTCCTTCCATTTCCACTTAAAAAAAAAAAAAAGAATAATAAGGATAAACTGCAAAGCCCAGCATAAAGTATTTGGGTTCTGTCTGAAGAAAAATTTCTTGGAATTTTAACCAGCTACAGGAACAAATGTCATATTGATCTTGAATACGCCGCCACTTGCAGAAGAATGCCAGGCAACATGGAGTCTCTTTGTTGACTAGCTGAATAACTTGACTAGATGACAAGCAACTAAAGGTTCTCCTAAATCCCTACTTAGTGCACTGCTAGGTTAAAGCAGCCCAAGACAATGTTGTAGATAAAGAATCAAAGAATTGTAGGTAACAGAATAGTAGATTCTGAGGAAAGGTAAAATGAATGCTTTGTTTCTGCTCCGTATTACTCTAGCTCTTATATATTCTGTTTGGATAGAAGCAGATGTTGGAATCCCTGTAGAAAATTCTGAGCTCAGGTTACAGAGATATTCCAGAGCATCACATGGCATATCATTTCCACCCTCATAATAATCTAGTAAATTAGGTACCGTTATGATATTCATATTACAGATTTAGTAACACAATGAGATTTGTTTGGTTGATATTTAGTAAGCACTGACTGTGTGCCAGGCATTGTGCTATCAGTACTTACTAGAATTCAGCAGTGAATCCGTAGACAAAATCCCAGCCCTCCCGGAGTTTTAATCCTAGATTCTAATGGGGGAGAAAGACAATAAACAAGATGAATAAATACGTGACAGTCAGGGCTGCCCTGGTGGCGCAGTGGTTGAGAGTCCGCCTGCCGATGCAGGGGACACGGGTTCGTGCCCCGGTCTGGGAAGATCCCACCTGCCGCAGAGTGGCTGGGCCCGTGAGCCATGGCCGCTGAGCCTGCGCGTCCGGAGCCTGTGCTCCGCAACGGGAGAGGCCACAACAGTGAGAGGCCCGCGTACTGCAAAAACAAAACAAAACAAAACAAAAAAATACATGAGCGTCAATGTAAGAAGGTGGTATTATGGTGGAAAATAAAGAGGGAAGGGAGGTAGTGTTCAGCTACAAGATTTGATTGGATTCCAACCTAGGAATTCTTTTCTTTAAACTTTTTATTTTATATTGGAGTACAGTTGATTAAACCTAGGAGTTCTGTCTTCAAACCTTGTGTTACTTTGGTGACAGTAAGATATGAAGAGCATGAGATTGTTGCCTGATGAGATTTCTTGAGACGTATTCATGAGAAAGGATAATTTCTGTGGTTTGTTAATTATTCTCCAAGTAAGCAATAAAGACCGAACAATCGTAATGGAGAGAAGAAGAAAAGTTGGAGTATCATCGCCGCTAAGGAATTAAGAGTTTTAATTTTCAGGCAAATGAAAGCACTGTTATTTGTCCCCTGTTGAAAGGCAAGAGCTGCAATCAGCTGGCATTGGCTTCTTGTTTACTTCTAGAAGTGTGTCAGCAAGCCTGTGGAGTACTCAAAACACCCTGAAACCAGCAGATGTTTTAGATGTATTTATTTTGTCAAAATGTCAAAATGTGTTATTTTTCATCTTTTGAATGCACGTCCCCACCTTCTGCACTCTGCCCTAGTTTTTCTCCCAACTCCGACCTTCCCTTCTAATTTAGCCAAGCTCAGAAGAGATTTCCTTCTAGAGAACGTGACTAATGTTGAGTGCACTGAACACGTAATGATAACAGTGAAATCATTTAATTCTTTATCTATAAAAGTTTATACAATTTTAAGAAAAAGCATAATAGAAATATTCTGGTGAAGAAGGAATAGTATAATACTAATCAGAAGGATCAGAAGATGAACCTCTCTGAAGTGATTTGTCTCTAAGTGTTTCAGTCAGAGTTCAACCAGAGAAGCAGAATCAGTAGGGTAGATGGGTGGATGGGTGGAAGAGTGGATGGGTGGGTAGGTAGATAGATAGAAATGTAGATAGACAGCTAGGTAGATAGATAGATGGATGGACGGACAGTTGGACGATGGATATGGGAGGGAGGGAGGGAGCCAGGGATATTTATTACAAGGAATGGCCTTACTTGACTGTAGGGGGTGTCTAAGCGAGTCCACAATCCATCAGGCAGTTCACCAGGAAGGGAAGATCACGGGCAGAGGCTTGAACATTCAGGCATGGGTTGTAGTTGTCCACAGGCAGAGTCTTTTCTCTTTTAGTGAAACTTCATCCCTGCTTTTGAATTCTTCCAACTGATTCATTCAAGCCCATCCAGCCTACTCAGGACAATCTGCCTTACTTAAAGTCATCTGATTAGGGACTTCAAGTACATCTGCATGGTTCCTTCATAGCAACACCTAGAATGATGTTTCACTGAATAACTGGAGACTACAGCCTAGCTACAGTGACACATGAAAAAAACCAACAACAGGCAATTTATCTTCTGTAATTTTGTAAGTTTGTTTTCTGGGAATCTTTACTGGGATATGTATAGCAAACTCCCGAAATCTTTTAAAACTTTTTTTTTTAACATCTTTATTGGAGTATAATTGCTTTACAATGGTGTGTTAGTTTCTGCTATGTAACAAACTGAATCAGCTATACATATACATATATCCCCGTATCTGCTCCCTCTTGCGTCTCCCTCCCACCCTCGCTATGCCACCCCTCTAGGTGGTCACAGAGCACTGAGCTGATCTCCCTGTGCTAGGCGGCTGCTTCCCACTAGCTATCTGTTTTACATTTGGTAGTGTATATATAAGTCCATGCCACTCTCTCCCTTCGTCCCAGCTTACCCTTCCCCCTCCCCATGTCCTCAAGTCCATTCTCTGCATCTGCATCTTTATTCTTGTCCTGCCCCTAGGTTCTTCAGAACCATTTTTTTTTTTAGATTCCATATATATGTGTTAGCATATGGTATTTGTTTTTCTCTTCCTGACTTACTTCACTCTGTATGACAGACTCTAGGTCCATCCACCTCACTGCAAATAACTCAATTTCGTTCCTTTTTATGGCTGAGTAATATTCTATTGCATATATGTGCCACATCTTCTTTATTCATTCATCTGTCGATGGACACTTAAGTTGCTTCCATGTCCTGGCTATTGTAAATAGAACTGCAGTGAACATTTTGGTACATGACTCTTTTTGAATTATGGTTTTCTCACAGTATATGCCCAGTAGTGGGATTGCTGGGTCATATGGTAGTTCTATTTTTAGTTTTTGAAGGAACCTCCACACTGTTCTCCATAGTGGCTGTACCAGTTTACATTCCCACCAATAGTGCAAGAGGGTTCCCTTTTCTCCACACTGTCTCCAGCACTGTAGTTTTGATTTGTATTTCTCTAATGATTAGTGATGTAACTTTAGAAAAAAACGTGCTTCAATGTGAAAAGTATGCTTTTGTGTTTTCAGCTGCCTGTATGTGTCAAGACCAGAAGAAATTTATTTTCAAATGTGATGATAAATCAGTCAATACAATGTCTCTAATTGATAGATTCGGAACACTAGTGTCTTTTGGACTCATTTCTTATTAAAACAGAGCAAAACCGAAAACGATTATCTGTTAGTTGCCTGAGTGTTTGTTGCCCACTGAACAGCAAATGATGCATTCCTACCCTCTCCGTTGAATTCATCTATTTTGGGGGGGTTAGGGGGGTATATGGCTATTGTGTGTAGCCCCAGTAGTGAATCATGATCAGTTAGAACCAGTCATGGAGATCTTTTTGCTAGCAGTTGGTCCAGGGCTTGGTACATGACCCATTTTGGGCCAAGAAGATGTAAGATGGAAATCTAATAATCCTAAATATCAAATAAATATCCATGAGTTCGTACTGACATAAATAAATGATTGAATAAATAAGTAGATGGGAAGAATAGACAAATTTCTCCTGTAGAAGAATTCCAAATAATTTATGAGTCTCCCTTATGTTTAAGGAAATAGAGCGTAATTCCCTCTCCTCAAGTATGGACTGTGCATTGTGCCTTCCTTTCAAAGAGTAGACTGTGGGGGAGGGGGAGGGAAGAATAATTTTTCAGGGAAAAATCAGTACTAGTTTTGCTGCTGTAACAAAGTACTACAAACTTGGCGGTGTTAAACAATAAAACTTGATTATCTCACAGTCTATGGGTTAGAAGTGTAACACTGGGCTAAATCAAGGTGTGGTCAGGCATGGTAACAGGGCTACGTTCCTCTCTGGAGGCTCGAGAGGAGAATCCGATTCCTTGCCTTTTCTGGCTTCCAGAGGTTGCCCGTATTTCTTGGCTTATGACCCCTTCCTCTGTCTTCAAAGCCAGCAAAGGCCTGTCCAGTTCTTCTCACATCATATCATCCTGAGCTGCTTCCTTCATTCCATCTTTCTCTGACTCTCTCTTCTGCCTTTCACAGTGGGCCCACCCAGGTAATTCAGGACAACCTCCCTATCGTAAGGTCTGCTGCTTAGAAAACTTATTTCCATCGGGCAACCTTAATTCTCCTTTGTTATGCAACCTAAGATAATCACAGGCTCCAGGGTATAGGACAGAGACGTATCTCGGGGTAAGCTGTCCACCGCGTCTGACAAATCCTACCTCAGCCAGCTGACCCAGGATCACATCAACAGTGACAAGTCAGGTTGATAGCATATGTGTGGACTTGATATGTGGTAAGAGTGTTACTTTACCCTCCCCCAAACCCATAACCCCAGTCTAACCATGAGAAAAACATCAGGCAAATCCCAATTGAGGGACATTCTGTAAAATACCGGAACAGTTCTCTTCAAAATTATCAGAGGTCATTGGTAAGAATGTAGACAGCTTGTAGAACCTGGACCAGGTAAGGAAACAAGGCTGTCCCCTAGAGCCTCCAGAAGGGAACAAGCCCTCCTGCCACCTTGATTTTAGGCCAGTGAGACCTGGATTGGATGTATGACCTACGGAACTGGAAGAGAATCAGTTTATATCGTTTTAAGCCACTAAGTTTGCGGTAATATTTTATTGCAGCAATAGAAAACTAATAGAGTCTGAGAAACTAAACTTTCACAGCCAAGAGGAGCCTAAGGGGGCTTGATAACTAAGTGTAATGTGACGTCCTGGACGGATCCAGGAACAGAAAAAAGGACATTAAGTAAAACCAAGGAAATCTGAATACCGTATGTACTTTAGTTAACAGTGTATCAATATTAGTCCAATAATTGTGACAAAGGTACCATATTGACGTGCCATATTATTAATATTAATAATAAGAGGAGTGGTGTGGGGTACATGGGAACTCTCTACTGTCCTTGCAATTTTTCTGTGAATTTAAATCTATTCTAAAATAAAATGTTTATTTGACAGAAAAGAAAATAGGAAGTAAGTATCAGTATAATATCGTGCTTCAATGCTTGTAGGTGGAAATGTCCAAATGGATTCTCTAGATAACTGCTTGTTACTTACTTTGTGTAGGGGTTCAGTAAAGGATATAGAAATGAATCTATAAGGACCCTGTTCTCTAGGAATTCAGGTTTTACTTGGGAAGGCATGTTTATGAGTTGCTGTAATCCTGGGGAAAAGCAGTAAGTACATACAAGCCACAGGGCTGAAGTTCAAAGGATGTTTGGGTAAGAAAAAAATTTACTCTCACTGGGGGTGGGTGAGGTCACAGTGGGCCTTGTGTAGGGGGGGTAGCGTTTGCCTTCTGCCTTGAAGAGAACCAAGGTTTGAGTATACACCCTGGAAGAGAAAGGAGAGGGCTGAAAATCCAAAAGTATTAGAACAAAGGTCTAGCAAAAGAGAGTGTTAGCAGGAAGTCTGTAGAATGTGAGTGCCTCAAAGACTGGAATTATGTCTATCTTGTCCGTCATTGTATCCTCATTGCTTCCAACAAAACACACAACAGTGGTTCCGTGAATATCTGTTGATTAAATGGAAGGAAAATAGTTGGGGAGTAAGTTGTAGAGAACTTGCATGCCAAATTAGTGAGTTTAGCCACTTAAAGTGTCTGAGGAGAACATGATTTGAGCTGTACTGTAGAAAGATTAATTTGGCAAAAAAAAGAAAAAATACAATTTAGGCTGCAAAAATGCAGATTAGATAGAAAAGGAGACGAGGGAAAATATCAAACTTGTACAGGCAAGAAATTACAATAATATTAATCTTATTTATTTGCTAACACTATCACTAGTCTCTATTAAAACTTAATTTGATTTTTATTTATATCAAATTAACCCATATTTTAAAAAGTCAGAAAATTATGATGAAAAATAACAGACTCTTGCTCAAGTCAAACCACCCCAGGTCTCTGTATCAGAGGTAACAACTTTCACCTCTTTTACCTGTTTCTTCTGATAGCTACCTCCTTATTTCTAAATTTCAAATGCATTTGTCTAGTTCTTGATTTTAAAACTTAGATAGTATCTTTCTCATATCAACCTATTATAATACCCTACATTCACTCCCATAATTCCTTTCCCGCATTCTTCTCATGAACATTTTAACCATATATGGAATTGCTATTTGATAATATATTAATCATATATCAAATTTATATTTGATGCTTTTATTTTATGTTATATAAATACTGTGCATGGCAAAGCCATGTGGACTACTATAATTATTGTTTCCTTTCTTATACTACTTTTTGTTTTTAGTGAAGGTAATAAATGCCTTGGTTTTTTGTTTGCTTAGTTTCCTATGGCTCTTTCAATACGAACAAGCAGTCCAGGAAACCTAATAATTTTCTAATCAATTTTTTTAAGATTCTACATGCAAGTGATACCATGTAGTAGTTGTCTTTCTGTGTCTGGCTTCTTTTACTTAGCATAATGCCCTCCAGGTTTATCCATGTTGGTGCAAGTGGTAGGATTTCCTTCTTTTTAAGACTGAATAATATTCCTCTGTGTGTGTGTGTGTGTGTGTGTGTGTGTGTGCGTGTGTGTGTGTGTGTGTGTATCACATTTTCTTGAGCCATTCATCTATCAAGGGACACTTAGGTTACTTATATACCTTGCTTATTGTGAGTAATGCTGCAATGAACATAGGAATATTTCTTCAAGCTAATGATTTTATTTCCCTTGGATATATACCCAGAAGTGGAATTGCTGGATCATATGGTAGTTCTCTTTTAAATTTCTTGAGGAACCTCCATACTGTTCTCCACAGTGGCTGCACCAGTTTACATTCCCACCCACAGGGCACAGGTGTGCTTTTCCCCCTCATCCTCACCAGCACTTGTTAGCTCTTAGGTTTTTGATAATGGACAGTCCAAAAGTGTGAGGTGATATCTTATTGTTGTTTGATCTTCAATTCTCTGATGATTAATGACGCTAAGCGTCTTTTCATGTACCCACTGGCTATTTGTATGTCTTCTTTGAAAAAATATCTATTCAGGTCATTTGCCCATTTTTAAAATCAAGTTATTTGCTGGATGATTGCTGGGTATATGTCCAAAAGAAATAAAATCTAGTTTTAATCTGAAAAAACTTCACACTGTTTTCTATAGTGGCTGTACGCCACTTCTAATCCACTTTGAGTTCACTTTTGTGAGTGGTGTAAGATGGGGGCCAATTTCATTCTTTTGCGTGTGAATATCTAATTTTCCCAAAACAGTTTATTGAAGAGACTATCTTTCCTCATTGAGTATTCTTGGCTCCCTTGTCAAATATTTGTTTATCATATACGTGTGGGTTTATTTCTGGGCTCTCAGTTCTGTTTCATTGGTCTATGTGTCTGTTTTTATGCTATTACCGTACACTTTGATTACTATAGCTTCATAATAAAGTGTTAAATCAGGAAGCGTGATGCCTCCAGCTTTGTCCTTCTTTCCTAGGATTTCTTTGACTATTTCGGATCTTTTGTGGTTTCTTATGAAATTTAATATTGTTTTTTCTATATCTGGGAATATGCCATTGGGATTTTGATAGGATTTACATTGAATATATAGATGGCTTTGGGTAGAATGGGCATTTTAACAATATTAATTTTCCTGATCTATGAATACAGGATATCTTTCCGTCTTTGTGTCTTTAATTTCTTTCATCAACGTCTTAAAATTTCCAATATACAGATCTTTCATCTCCTTTGTTAAATTTATTCCTAAGTATTATTATTTTGGTGCCATTATAAATGGAATTGTTTTCTTGATTTCCTTTCCAGATAATTAGTTGTTAGTATATAGAAATGCAACTGATTTCTGTATGTTGTTTTAGTATCTTGCAACTTTACTGAATTTGTTCATTAGTTCTAACAGTTTTTTTGTGGAGTCTTTAGTTTCCTATGTATAAGATTGTATCATCTGCAGTCAGAGACCATTTTACTTCTTCCCTTCAGATTTCGATGACTTTTGTTACTTCTTCCTGCCTAATTGTTCTGGCTAGGACTTTTAATTCTATGTTGAAAAGGAGTGGTGAGAGTGGGGACCCATTTGTCTTATTCCTGATCTTAGTGGGAAATCCTTCAGCCTGTCACCACTGAGTATGATAAATGTGAGTTTGTCATATATGCACTTTGTTATGTCATCTATACCTAGTTTATTGCTGGTTATCATAAAGGATGTTAAATTTTGGCAAATGCTTTTTCTCCATCTATTGATATAATCATATAATTTTTATCCTTCGTTTGGTTAACACACTGTATCACACTGACTTGTAGATGTTGAGCCATCCTTACATTCCGGGACTAAATCCCACTTGATCGTGGTGTATGATCCTTTCAATGTACTCTTGAATTCAGTTTGCTAATATTGGGCTGAGGAGTTTTGCATCTTTGTTCATCAGGGATACTAGCCTGCTAAAGATCTTCATCTGGTTTTGGTATCAGGGTATGGCTGGCCTCATAAAATGAGTTTAGAAGTATTCCCTCCTCTTTATTTTTTGGAAGAGTTTAAGATAAATTGGTATTAATTCTTCATTAAATGTTTGGTAGAATTCATCATGAAGCCATCTGATCCTGGACTTCTGTCTGTTGGGAGATTTTGATTACTGATTTAATCTCCTTACTAGTAATTGGTTTGTTCAGATTTTCTGTTTCTTCATGATTCAGTCTTGGTAGATTCTGTGTTTCTAGGAATGTATCCATTTCTTCTAGGTAATCTGGTTTGTTAGTGTTCATAGTAGCTTCTTATGATCCTTAGTGTTTGTGTTATTAGTTATCACGTCTCCTCTTTTATTTCTGATTTTATTGATTACGCTCACCCTAGTAACTTCTAAATTCACTGTGATTTTTCTCCAAACCATCATTGAGTTTTCCCTTTTTTCTCCTCTGGTATCCCCTGGCTTGTACCTAACACAGCCAGAACCCTGGAAATAAGCACTATGGTTCAGACAGAGAAAGCTCCAGGAAAAGCCTGGCTTGAGGGGCCAAAAATGAAACTTAAAATTCTTAGAAAGAGTGAGAAGCCCCAGTCCGCTACCTCCCTTACTTTTCTCCCTCTGTGCCATCTCCTAGGCAATCCCATCCAATATTTTTAAAGATTTCAGCAAATATAGTGCACAATCCATATATTACCTAGTGGGACCTAAGACAGGCTCTTTAATCAAATATATTGAATTTTCTGCAATGGAACATGAATATTCACATACTAAGAGGGGTAAATAAAGACTACCATTAGTTTTATATATTTTAAAAATAATTTTGATAGCAAAGTAGTTCATATAATGTCAAGGTTTGCTGCCAAGTGAGTATTTTATTATTTATGTTGGCTGCATTGGGTCTTTTGTTGCTGTGCACGGGCTTCCTCTAGTTGCTGTGAGCAGGGCTACTCTTCATTGCAGCACGTGGGCTTCTCATTGTGATGGCTTCTCTTGTTGCAGAGCATGGGCTCTAGGCACGCAGGCTTCAGTAGTTGTGGCACACGAGCTCAGTAGTTGTGGCATAGGGGCTTAGTTGCTCCGCGGCATGTGGAATCTTCCCGGACCAGGGCTCAAACCCACGTCCCCTGCATTGGCAGGTGGATTCTTAACCACGGCACCACCAGGGAAGCCCCCGAGTGAGTATTTTAAAATCTAGTTGTCAGAAATTTTGGATTTCGGTGTTACAGATAAGGCATTATTGAATCCTTACCTCTCACTTGGCTTTTGAGGGTAACTAATGCCTCCAGTTCCTTAGCTTTTCTGGAGTTTCTAGGTATGAACCCATACATGACTTACTGACTTCTCCCTCTGCAAACTCAGTGTTGTCTTTCTTTGCTCTGTTAAGTTAGTCTTCGCTTGCCCGTCTGCTTTCCATCTTCCAGAGTTTGGTTGATGGGCTTCCCTGGTGGCGCAGTGGTTGAGAGTCCGCCTGCCGATGCAGGGGACACGGGTTCATGCCCCGGTCCGGGAAGATCCCACATGCCGTGGAGCGGCTGGGCCCGTGAGCCATGGCTGCTGAGCCTGCGCGTCCGGAGCCTGTGCTCCGCAGCGGGAGGGGCCACAACAGTGAGAGGCCCGCGTACCGCAAAAAAAAAAAAAAAAAAAAAAAAAAAATTTGGTTGATATATCTCTTCTGCTCTTTATCTTCTTCTATAATCTTTCACCTTGTATGCGTTTACCTGTTGTATTCCTTAACTGGCTTCTTAGTGAGCTTTCAGGAATGAATGGAGATCATTGGATGTATCCAATCTATCATGTTTAACCAGAATCCACATGTCAAGGTTAAGTAGGACCCGGAGATATAGATAAAAAATGGTTTGCAAATGATAGGATTCTGCAGGTCTGTAATGACATTTCAATTAATCAAGAGAAGGGAGTTGCAGAGCAATTGGTAAAGGACAATAATTTCTTACGGTTTTATCATCTGAAGCCCCTCTGAGATGGAATTTCTATTTTAGAGGCATCCACAAACTCATGAACTCTCCCTGGCTGTAGTGGACTAAGTGGTACCCTGCCCCTCCCCTCCCACTCCCCCCTCCCCTCCCCAAAAAAAGATATGTCTACAACCTAGCCTTCAGAGCCTGTGAGTATTACCTTATAAGGTAAAAGATGAGATTAAGTTAAGCATTTTGAGTGGAGGCTTTATTCAGAATTATCTGGATAGGCTGTAAATGAGGAGGTTTGGAGTCAGACCCACACAGAGAAGGTGACGTGAAGAGGGCATAGAGAGAGAAGGGGCCACAAACCAAGGGATGCTGATGGCTACCAGAAGCTGGAAGACGCAAGAAATGGATGTTCCCCTAGAGCCTCCAGAAGGGGTGCAGCCCTGCGCATGCCTTGATTTTGGACTTCTGGCTCCAGAGCCATGAGAAAATACATTTCTGTTATTCTAAGCCCCCCAGTTTATGATCATTTGTTACGGCAGCCCTAGGGCAACAGTGCACTGGCACTATAGTATTGTATTGTCTTACCTGAGTGAGAGCAAGTTCTCTTTATGTGAGACAAACATACATGGGAATTACTTTATTTATAATTTTAGGCAAGTTCGTTCTCTTCTGTGGGCCTCAGTTTTAAAACCTAAAAATTAGGGTTGGTGGTCAGTGATTTGAAAGGCCTCAAAATCTAAAATACTCTTGGTTTGTACAAATCCTTATATGGCAGTGAGGAAATGGACCTATTTGCGTCATCCACGTAGTGAATATGTAAATAAATCCCAAATGAAACTAGTACTATTATTACTACCTTGGGATGCCTTTAAAAAGTAAGCAATTTTCTTCTTTTCTTTTGGAATAGCTGTTTAGATGTGCTTGTATATTAAAGCAATAGTATATTTTATATTGGACAACTTGCTTGATTTGTTAGGAATACCTAACCTAAGTTAAACTTTTTATGTAAAATTTGATGTACATAGACTAGTCTACTTTAACAGGCATTTATATTAATCTTATAAAGAAATTATAAGAAATTATATGAAAATCAACTATATAGTGGCTTTTTAATCCCCGTTTTAGTTGTCTAGATTGTTGTCTGTCTTCTCTATAAGGCTTCTCTTAATTTAAAATTTAATGGATGGCTGATTCAATCACAGAAATTTTTTAATGTTCATGAAAAACACATTTGACTATTGCCAAGTTCAGAGACCTTTCTCCTTCTTGTTTATAATCTATAACCACAACAGCCTTTGGTCTTATTTCCTTTCATGCGCTTAGGAGCTTTGATTTTTCTTTTTAAAAACTATTTTAAAGGACTTCCCTGGTGGCGCAGTGGTTACGAATCCTCCTGCCGATGCAGGGGACACGGGTTCGAGCCCTGGTCCGGGAAGATCCCACATGCCGCGGAGCAACTAAGCCCGTGTGCCACAACTACTCAGCCTGTGCTCTAGAGCCCGCGAGCCACAACTACTGAGCCCATGTGCCACAACTACTGAAGCCCGTGTGCCTAGAGCCCGTGCTCAGCAACAAGAGAAGCCACGGCAATGAGAAGCCTGAGCACCGCAACAAAGTGTAGCCCCCGCTCGCCGCAGCTAGAGAAAGTCTGTGCGCAGCGGTGAAGACCCAACGCAGCCAAAGATGAATAAATAAAGTAAATAAATTTATATGTAAAAAAACTATTTTAAAACGTACTTTCTTATTTTCCAACAAGACCACAGAACGTAGACACTATTTTTTCTCCTCACAGAATGTTAGATATTGTAACTAATGCTTCTTAAGCACTTACTATGTACTTCCAAGTTCATACACTCTTACAAGTTCATCACTTTTATTAATTATTGTGAGGTAAGTACCTTATTATCATTCCCACTTTATAGGTAGGAAAATTGAGGCACAGAGATGTTAAATAACTCACATAGTAATATAACCATTGATTTGAAAAGATCCAAGGTTTCAAGTCTGGTAGTGTGGCTTCAAATGCATGCTCTGAACCACTAACCCACAGTGGCTTTCACTGTTTGAAGGGCTGTCAAAATTCAATTGATACTGACCTGCTGTGTTCATGAAATTCACCATCAAGACCTGAAAGGCTCTTCTGGACTCCATGGTATAAAAGAGTTGTTAGAAGTTTTCTCTTTGGTCATTGAGTGACTGTGCTTTTCATATATGTGTGTTAAAAGTAGAGACTAGAGTAATCCCATGAGCTCTAATTAGTTGTCCAACATCATGGAAATCCGCAAACAGATCAAGCGCCCGACTGACCCAAATTCTCCAATTAATAAGTTCAGGGATAAGAATAACCATATTCTATCCTGCCCTACTACTTATTCTTTACTTGGGCTGCGCGGTGCTTCCTTGCCCTGGGCTACAGGCATCTTACCTGAATACTTCGTGAAGGTTCAGATCAAAAAGTCTAGGGTTAACAGGTACACACTACTATATATAAAATAGATAAACAACAAGGACCTACTGCGTAGCACAGGGAACTGTATCTTGTAATAACCTGTAATGGAAAAGAATCTGAAAAAGAATATATCTGTATCTATCTATTTGTATATATCTCTGAATCGCTTTACTGTACACCTGAAACTAGCAACATTGTAAGTCAACTATACTTCAATAAAAAAATAAATTTTAAAAAATAGTCCAGTTGTTTTCATCTTTCCAGACTGCCTCTTGACTGAGGGTATATGAGGTGTCATCCTCACGACAGAGAAGAGCAGCCCTGAGTGTAACATCCTGGGGGAAGGAGGGGCGGGGGAGGTTTGTCAGAGCCTGACTGACAGAGAGCAGCCCTACAGCCAGTCACCCCTAAAGAAAAGCACATTTTCTCCTAATGCTGTAAGTGTTCTGCTAATGGGGATTTTCAAGCACCGGATCACGGTCATCTCACTCTGCGCTATCGAGCCGCGGTAATCTGTGGCCTGAGTGAAGCTGGGAGCGTGGTGACCCCTCTTCTTTTCACTGACTTCCTCCCCCGTGCTTTCTCAGCTCTGCAGAGCTGGATAAGACAGGGATCTAAATCACAAGAGACTCTGGGTTCCAAGAGAGAGAAACTGGGCAAAGGATAGGTGACTCACGTGGGCAAACTTTCGTGGTAGCGTCTTCGCGAGACTTGTCAGGTCGGAAAGCAGGGGGCGGGGAAATCAAGAAAACCATGTGCTGAGCATCGTACTCGTGAATCTTTTCCACATTTGCTCTGCTTCTGAATCTGCCAATGGAACTAAAGAAATGAAGACCTGGGCGCAGTTATAACTCTGCAGGATTTAATAGCACTGGTACTTTCCCCGTGCTGATCAGAAATTCATTTCTGATGAAATTGATGAATTTCTATGGTAAACTATCTCAGGCTAGTGAGGATTTCCACGTTCTTAAATACGTCTAAAATCCTAACATGTGACTCTCCTTGTGGTGTTTACTCACATCTATTTAATAAGTAAGATGAAAGGTACAAAGGAACCAAGATATAGTATAATTGATCTTGTGGTGTTGTGTATGGTATTAAATATTTGTTTTATACTTCATTATCCAGAGTTTCCAGGGACTAGGAAATGGCCATGTTGAGGACAGTATAGACACATAAGGTGCACTGAAAAAAACTCAAATTAATAAACACTTCTCCAGCACCCACTGTCTGCCGAATATGCCAGGTTCTGTACATACACAAATGAATACGTTCTTCCTTCACAGAGTTTACCGTCTAGCAAAGAAGCTCACAGGCTAGTTGTATATGAACTAATTCTAGCATGTTAATAATAGTGTTGTTATTAAGACATGTCTTATGCCAAGTCAGGGTATTATTGTACAATAATAAGGAGTCAAATTAAAATAGTAGGAGACAAAAGGGAACACAGTGCTGTCTATCTCCTTGTGGCATCTGCCATCTTGGTTACCCTTGTGTTGGCCGTTGTGGGTGGCTGAATTGTCAGCTCCCTTCTCTCTTACCTCCTCCTGTGAGTCCCTTCCAAGCTATGTTCTTAGAGAGGCTGCCCTGCTGGATAGCGACCTTGTAAGAGGGCTTTGTGGGGAGCTGCATTCCCTGCTAGTGTCTCTAAACATGTTCAAGGTCCATTTATAGAGAACAGAGAGTCCTCCCTGTTCCAAGGCCTACAAAAGATATGTTGTTCTTTTAAATGACCTACAAAAAGCTGAAAGCTCTTTAGTAATCCCTGGTGATCCTGTGGCATTCCCTCCAGCTAGTTTCTCTCAGGGTAGAGAAGGATCTGGGTCATATCCACTGTCTAAAGTTGTGCTAAAGTTATGTCAAGGGCATACTTACATGCGGGCCACAACCGGCTACGTGGAACTGCAACTCTTTTTTTCATTAAGGCAAGATCCAGAAATTAAACTCCCTTGATAGTACTTGGTGGAAAGTCAATTCACCCAAGAAAAGCCAGGGACAAACCAACTATTCGCAAGTTCGTAAAGTGGAAAAGGGGCTACAAAGCTTCCAGGGAGCATAAGCTATGGAAAGTTCCAAGTACTGAGCATTGCATCAGAGTCTGTCTGGATGACTGGAACAATCATGCCTGCACAGGCAGGAAACAATATTCTTTTGAATAGCCCATGAAGTAACTTTGGAGCCCATATTTGGGAGGGGCAGATAATGTGAACAGGAAGCTGTATTTCAGGATATTTACTTACGGCAAAGCACACATTTGAGTTAACATTCCCACCCAGGATTCACCGTGTGTATGAGTTCAGGTGAATTTTGCTTACGGTATTTAAAAGTTGGTTAAAAATCACATTGTCAAGTAGAAGTGCAGCTGTACATAGGGACTCTTTTAAGGCCTGCTTCTATCACAGCACAAGCATTTGTGAGCTCCTTTAATGTGGTAGAAATACAACTATAACCCAGACCTCTACACGTTCATTCTCAAAAAAAGAAAAAAAAATACCCTGAGTTCTGCTAGTTGAAAATAACGTGTATAGTTCCATACATCAGAGCTTCTTCAATTACACAGCTGTGGCAGATTACACCTTAGCTCTCTGGAGATGCTCAAATGTAGGTTTTGCTGTACAAACAGACATGCCACAGAGACTGCAATTACCCTGCATTTTGCGATTGATGGCACGTGGCCCAAATTTAAGAAACACAACAAACAATTTTTGTGTTTAAAATATTTGTTATTTCACATGCAGTTTATAACCACAGTACCTCAACCTTAATCCAATGATAGCTTCCAGTATCATCTTCATAGAGAGGCCTTTTGGGGTCTCTGTGGCTTAAGGGCTTAGACGAGTGTGCAAAATTCTGGAATTTTAGAGTAGAGTATCTCTAGCTTGCTGTGGGCCCAGAGTCAAGTTTCAGTTTCCTTTACTTATATAATTCATGTGTTTCTTCTTTTTTTTTTTTTTTTTTTTTTTTTTTTTTTTTGCGGTACGCGGGCCTCTCACTCTTGTGGCCTCTCCCGTTGCGGAGCGCAGGCTCCGGACGCGCAGGCTCAGCGGCCATGGCTCACCCGCCCAGCCGCTCCGCGGCATGTGGGATCTTCCCGGACCGGGGCATGAACCTGCGTCCCCTGCATCGGCAGGCGGCCTCTCAACCACTGCGCCACCAGGGAAGCCCCATGTTTTTCTTCTTGACCCACTTTACATTTTTGTCCTTTTAGGTGGTAGTGTAATAACTAAGGATAACCCAGAGGCCAGATTCTTTGCTCCCTTGCCTGTCTGGCCAGCACTCTGTGGAAGAACATGATGTTCTCATCACTCCTCAGCCTATAAAGAAGATGATGCAGCCCTTGTCTTTGGGGCCCCGCCGCTCTTTTCTGCTAACCTCTTGGAACACTTGGCAGTGGTACAGTGAATATGGTGTGTGCTCCCAGGTGCGACCCATCTTCCAGCGGGGGTGATTCACAGTGTAATCCTGATGTTAGACTATTTATGACCTTGAAACAGAATCAAAATTGTCTTCGCTTTATCTCTGTTTGGGAAGCATATTTTGGACCTTATAAAAGTACGTATAATATTCTCATCGTCCAAGGACACAATTTTGACAGTCCTGACTCCTCCTCTCCTCCTCTCTTGCTTTAGAGTTATGCGAAAAGTGTAGTGGCTTTATATTCATTTTTAAGTCTTCCAGCCAAAATCATTCACATCTGTACTTCCTGAGGACTGGGCCAAGCTAGACCTGAGAGAAATTATCCTCATCATTTCAAGTTCTGAATGTTATATATAGGTTATAGAAAAAGTCGTAAGGGTAAATAACGTTATTCCATCATTACCACATATATTTCACAGAGTTTTCTATTGCATGGAATTCAATTTAAGGTTATGTAGTTACTATAAATAAGGAAAGGATAAGAGCTAACATTTACATGGCATTTTCCAAACATTAATTAATTCAGCAGCAAAATAAATATTATACCTTGTGACAGAAAGCTGCCTAAGTTTTATAACTAAATTATTGATTACTTGAGAAATGTTTTGGTTGAATGGTGATTAGATAAGCAGGGTTAAAAAAAAAAAAAAGGACTGTATGGCAAAGTGTTCTTTTGTTTTATGTTTGTATTGAATAACTCAGTGGGCCCAACTGTTCACAGGGAATATACCCGGTAGTTTAACTTAATGCAGAGGTAGGCACACAGTTGTAGGCATATAGTAGCCAGCTCATACATTTCAGAGAGTCAAGAAAAGTTTAAAACATTACTTAGAGGTAAACGAATTTGGAACATAGGCCAGAGACCAGTGATTTGCTAAGGGAGGATAGATGGTAAGGGTATCGGTTTCTTACGGCGGTTGTAACAAAGTGCTACAGGCTTGACACAACAGACGTTTGTGGTTTTCCAGTTCTGGAGGTCAGAAGATGGAAATGGGTCTCACTGGTGTAAAATCAAGTTATCAGCAATGACACATTTGTTTCTGGAGTTTCTAGGGGAGAATGTGTTTTCTTGTCTTTTCCAGCTCCTAAGGCTGCTGGCATGTCTTAGCTGCTGTCCCCGCCCTTCCGCACCCAACCTCCCTTAACAGCAATGGCTGCTGCTGAGTCTTTCTGACATGGCATCATTCAACACTGCCTCTTCTGCCTTCTTCTTCCACCTTTAAGGACATTTTACGTTGGACCCACCTGGATGATTCAGGATAATCTTGCCATTTAAAAACCAGGTCGTTGGCAACCTAATTCCAATGCAGTCGTAATTCCTCTTTCCCATGTAACCTGCAATGTTCCAAGATTAGAACACAGACATCTTGTGAAGGGGCAGGCTTTACTGTACCTACCACAGCAAGGTGATATGATCTAGTCATGTGATATAGCAGAATGCCCACTCAGGACTGCCTCTAACTTGACAATCCTTATCCAAGTCTCAGCTTATGTCTTTGGGGTCTCTACCTTAATACAGTTGGAGGGAATTACCCAAGTCAGAAATCTGAACATGATCTTTAAGATTTTTTTCCCCACCCCTCATATCCAATTTTATCACTAAGATCTGTTAATTTTGCCTCTTAAATATCTCCTGAATTTCTTCCCCTTGTTGCATCCCTTACGTAACCTTAGCTCAGATTCCCATCGTCTTTCACCTGAATAATTGCCTTTAGCTCCGAGCGAGTGTTCATATTTAGAGTCTTTACACTTAGTCCGTTTCCGTTTCGCATTACAACACGAATATGTTTACGTCATTCTCCTTGTTAATGGCTCCCGCCCTTCATAGCACTGATTCACATCTGGATTGGGAGAATCAGAACCTTTTCTTTTTTTTTTTTTTTTACATCTTCATTGGAGTATAATTGTTTTACAATGGTGTGTTAGTTTCTGCTTTATAACAAAGTGAATAAGTTATACATATACATATGTTCCCATATCTCCTCCCTCTTGCGTCACCCTCCCTATCCCACCCATCCAGGTGGTCACAAAGCACTGAGCTGATCTCCCTGTGCTATGCGGCTGCTTCCCACTAGCTAACTATTTTACGTTTGGTAGTGTATATATGTCCATGCCACTCTCTCACTTTGTCACACCTTACCCTTCCCCCTCCCCATATCCTCAAGTCCATTCTCTAGTAGGTCTGTGTCTTTATTCCCGTCTTACCCCTAGGTTCTTCATGACATTTTTTTTCTTAGATTCCATATACATGTGTTAGCATACAGTATTTGTTTTTCTCTTTCTGACTTACTTCACTCTGTATGACACACTCTAGGTCCATCCACCTCACTACAAATAACTCAATTTCATTTCTTTTCATGGCTGAGTAATATTCCACTGTATATATGCGCTACATCTTCTTTATCCATTCATCCGATGATGGACACTTAGGTTGTTTCCATCTCCTGGCTATTGTAAATAGAGCTGCAATGAACATTTTGGTACATGACTCTTTTTGAATTATGGTTTTCTCAGGGTATATGCCCAGTAGTGGGATTGCTGGGTCATATGGTAGTTCTATTTGTAGTTTTTGAAGGAACCTCCATACTGCTCTCGATAGTGGCTGTACCAATTCACATTCCCACCAGCAGTGCAAGAGTGTTCCCTTTTCTCCACTCCCTCTCCAGCATTTATTGTTTCTAGATTTCTTGATGGTGGCCATTCTGACCGGTGTGAGATGATATCTCATTGTAGTTTTGATTTGCATTTCTCTAATGATTAATGATGTTGAGCATTCTTTCATGTGTGTGTTGGCAATCTGTATATCTTCTTTGGAGACATGTCTATTTAGGTCTTCTGCCCATTTTTGGATTGGGTTGTTTGTTTTTTTGTTATTGAGCTGCATGAGCTGCTTATAAACTTTGGAGATTAATCCTTTGTCACTTGCTTCATTTGCAAATATTTTCTCCCATTCTGAGGGTTGTCTTTTGGTCTTGTTTATGGTTTCCTTTGCTGTGCAAAAGCTTTGTAGTTTCATTAGGTCCCATTTGTTTATTTTGTTTTTATTTCCATTTCTCTAGGAGGTGGGTCAAAAAGGATCTTTCTGCGATTTATGTCATAGAGTGTTCTGCCTATGTTTTCCTCTAAGAGTTTGATAGTGTCTGGCATTACATTTAGGTCTTTAATCCATCTGAGCTTATTTTTGTGTATGGTGTTAGGGAGTGTTCTAATCTCATACTTTTACATGTACCTGTCCAGTTTTCCCAGCACCGCTTATTGAAGAGGCTGTCCTTTCTCCACTGTACAGTCCTGCCTCATTTATCAAAGATAAGGTGACCATATGTGCATGGGTTTATCTCTGGGCTTTCTATTCTGTTCCATTGATCTATATTTCTGTTTTTGTGCCAGTACCATACTGTCTTGATTACTGTAGCTTTGTAGTATAGTCTGAAGTCAGGGAGCCTAATTCCTCCAGTTCCGTTTTTCATTCTCAAGATTGCTTTGGCTATTTGGGGTCTTTTGTGTTTCCATATAAATTGTGAAATTTTTTGTTCTAGTTCTGTGAAAAATGCCAGTGGTAGTTTGATAGGAATTGCTTTGAATCTGTAGATTGCTTTGGGTAGTAGAGTCATTTTCGCAATGTTGATTCTTCCAATACAAGAACATGGTATACCTCTCCATCTATTTGTATCATCTTTAATTTCTTTCATCAGGCTTATAATTTTCTGCATACAGGTCTTTTGTCTCCTTAGGTAGGTTTATTCCTAGATATTTTATTCTTTTTGTTCAGATGGTAAAAGGGACTGTTTTCTTGATTTCACTTTCAGATTTTTCATTACTCTATAGGAATGCCAGAGATTTCTGTGCCTTAATTTTGTATCCTGCTACTTTACCAAATTCATTGATTAGCTCTAGTAGTTTTCTGGTAGCATCTTTAGGATTCTCTATGTATAGTATCATGTCATCTGCAAACAGTGACAGCTTTACTTCTTCTTTTCCAATTTGGATTCCTTTTATTTCCTTTTCTTCTCTGATTGCTGTGGCTGAAACTTCCAAAACTATGTTGAATAAGAGTGGTGAGAGTGGGCAAGCTTGTCTTGTTCCTGATCTTAGTGGAAATGCTTTCAGTTTTTCACCATTGAAGACAATGTTGGCTGTGGGTTTGTCATATATGGCGTTTATTAGGTTGAGGAAAGTTCCCTCTATGCCTACTTTCTGCAGGGTTTTTATCATAAATGGGTGTTGAATTTTGTCAAAAGCCTTCTCTGCATCTATTGAGATGATCATATGGTTTTTCTCCTTCAGTTTGTTAATATGGTGTATCACGTTGATTGATTTGCGTATATTGAAGAATCCTTGCATTCCTGGAATAAACCCCACTTGATCATGGTGTATGATCCCTTTAATGTGCTGTTGGATTCTGTTTGCTAGGATTTTGTTGAGGATTTTTGCATCTTGTTCATCAGTGATATTGGCCTGTAGTTTTCTTTCTTTGTGACATTCTTGTCTGGTTTTGGTATCAGGGTGATGGTGGCCCCATACAATGAGTTTGGGAGTGTTCCTCCCTCTGCTATATTTTCAAAGAATTTGAGAAGGATCGGTGTTAGCTCTTCTCTAAATGTTTGATAGAATTCGCCTGTGAAGCCATCTGGTCCTGGGCTTTTGTTTGTTGGAAGATTTTTAATCACAGTTTCAATTTCAGTGCTTGTGATTGGTCTGTTCATATTTTCTATTTCTTCCTGATTCATTCTTGGCAGGTTGTGCATTTCTAGGAATTTGTCCATTTCTTCCAGGTTGTCCACTTTATTGGCACAGAGTTGCTTGTAGTAATCTCTCATGATCTTTTGTATTTCTGCAGCGTCAGTTGTTACTTCTCCTTTTTCATTTCTAATTCTATTGATATGAGTCTTCTCCCTTTCTTCTTGATGAGTCTGGCTAATGGTTTATCAATTTTGTTTATCTTCTCAAAGAACAAGCTTTTAGTTTGACTGATCTTTGCTATTGTTTCCTTCATTTCTTTTTCATTTATTTCTGATCTGATCTTTATGATTTCTTTCCTTCTGCTAACTTTGGGGTTTTTTTGTTCTTCTTTCTCTAATTGCTTTAGGTGCAAGTTTAGGTTGTTTATTCGAGATCTTTCCTGTTTCTTAAGGTAGGATTGTATTGCTATAAACTTCCCTTTTAGAACTGCTTTTGCTGCATCCCATAGGTTTTGGGTCGTCGTGTCTCCATTGTCATTTGTTTCTAGGTATTTTTTGATTTCCTTTTTGATTTCTTCAGTGATCACTTTGTTATTAACTAGTGTATTGTTTAGCCTCCATGTGTTTGTATTTTTTACAGATCTTTCCCTGTAATTGATATCTAGTCTCATAGCGTTGTGGTCGGAAAAGGTACGTGATACAATTTCAAATTTCTTAAATTTACCAAGGCTTGATTTGTGACCCAAGATATGATCTATCCTGGAGAATGTTCCATGAGCACTTGAGAAAAACGTGTATTCTGTTGTTTTTGGCTGGAATGTCCTATAAATATCAATTAAGTCCATCTTGTTTAATGTATCATTTAAAACTTGTGTTTCCTTATTTATTTTCATTTTGGATGATCTCTCCGTGGGTGAAAGTGGGGTGTTAAAGTCCCATACTGTGAATGTGTTACTGTCGATTTCCCCTTTTATGGCCGTTAGTATTTTCCTTATGTACTGAGGTGCTCCTATGTTGGGTGCATAAATATTTACAATTGTTATATCTTCTTCTTGGATCAATCCCTTGATCATTATGTAGTGTCCTTCTTTGTCTCTTGTAATAGTCTTTATTTTAAAGTCTATTTTGTCTGATATGAGGATTGCTAATCCAGCTTTCTTTTGATTTCCATTTGCATGGAATATCTTTTTCCATCCCCTCACTTTCAGTCTGTATGTGTCCCTAGGTCTGAAGTGGGTCTCTTTTAGACAGCATATATACGGGTCTTGTTGTTGTATCCATTCAGCCAGTCTGTGTCTTTTGGTGGGAGCATTTAATCCATTTACATTTAAGGTAATTATCGATATGTATGTTCCTATTCCCATTTTCTTAATTGTTTTGGGTGTGTTATTGGAGGTCTTTTCCTTCTCTTGTGTTTCTTGCCTAGAGAAGTTCCTTTAGCATTTATTGTAAAGCTGGTATGGTGGTGCTGAACTCTCTCAGCTTTTGCTTGTCTGTAAAGGTTTTAATTTCTCCATCAAATCTGAACGAGATCCTTGCTGGGTAGCGTAATCTTGGTTGTAGGTTTCTCTCCTTCATCACTTTCAGTATGTCCTGCCACTCCCTTCTGGCTTGCAGAGTTTCTGCTGAAAGATCAGCTGTTAACTTTATGGGGATTCCCTTGTGTGTTATTTGTTGTTTTTCCCTTGCTGCTTTTAATATGTTTTCTTTGTATTTAATTTTTGACAGTTTGATTAATATGTGTCTTGGCATGTTTCTCCTTGGATTTATCCTGTATGGGACTCTCTGTGCTTCCTTTACTTGATTAACTATTTCCTTTCCCATATTAGAGAAGTTTTCAACTATAATGTCTTCAAATATTTTCTCAGTCCCTTTCTTTTTCTCTTCCTCTTCTGGAACCCCTGTAATTCGAATGTTGGTGTGTTCCATGTTGTCCCAGAGGTCTCTGAGGATGTCTTCAGTTCTTTTCATTCTTTTTTCTTTATTCTGCTCTGCTGTAGTTATTTCCACTATTCTATCTTCCAGGTCACTTATCCATTCTTCTGCCTCAGTTATTCTGTTATTGATCCCATCTATAGTATTTTTAATTTCATTTATTGTGTTGTTCATCGTTGCTTGTTTCACCTTTAGGTCTTCTAGGTCCTTGTTAAATATTTCTTGCATTTTCTCTATTCTATTGCCAAGATTTTGGATCATCTTTACTATCATTATTCTGAATTCTTTTTCAGGTAGACTGCCTATTTCCTCTTCAGTTGTTAGGTCTGGTGGGTTTTTACCTTGCTCCTTCATCTACTGTGTGTTTTTCTGTCCTCTCATTTTGCTTATCTTACTGTGTTTGGGGTCTCCTTTTTGCAGGCTGCAGGTTCGTAGTTCCCGTTGTTTTTGGTGTCTGTCCCCAGTGGCTACAGTTGGTTCAGTGGGTTGTGTAGGGTTCCTGGTGGAGGGGACTAGTGCCTGTGTTCTGGTGGATGAGGCTGGATCTTGTCTTTCTGGTGGGCAGGTCCATGTCTGGTGGTGTGTTTTGGGGTGTCTGTGGCCTTATTATGATTTTAGGCAGCCTCTGTGCTAATGGGTGGGGCTGTGTTCCTGTCTTGCTAGTTGTTTGGCCTAGGGTGTCCAGCACTGTGGCTTGCTGGTCGTTGAGTGAAGCTGGGTGTTGGTGTTGAGATGGAGATCTCTGGGAGATTTTCGCCATTTGAGATTACGTGGAGCTGGGAGGTCCCTTGTGGACCAGTGTCCTGAAGTTGGCTCTCCCACCTCAGAGGCACAGCACCTGACTCCTGGCTGCAGCACCAAGAGCCTTTCATCCACACGGCTCAGAATAAAAGGGAGAGGAAAGCAAGAAAGAGAGAGAGAGAGAGGGAGGGAGGGAGGGAGGGAGGGAGTGAGGGAGGGAGGGAGAAAGAAAGGAAGGTAGGAAGGAAGGAAGAAAGAAAGAAAGAAAGAAAGAAGATAAAATAAAGTAAGATAAAATAAAGTAGTTATTAAAATAAAAAATAATTATTAAGAAAAAAAAAATTTTTAAGAAAGAAAGAAAAAACGTACGGATAGAACCCTAGTACAAATGGTGAAAGCAAAGCTATACAGACAAAATCTCACACAGAAGCGTACACATACACACTCACAAAAAGAGGAAAAGGGGAAAAAATAATCTTTCTTGCTCCCAAAGTCCACCTCCTCAATTTGGTATGATTCGTGGTCTATTCAGGTATTCCGTAGATGCAGGTACATCAAGCTGATTGTGGAGATTTAATCTGCTGCTCCTGAGGCTGCTGGGAGAGATTTCCCTTTCTCTTCTTTGTTCTCACAGCTCCCGGAGCTCAGCTTTGGCTTTGGCCCCGCCTCTGCGTGTAGGTCGCCGGAGGGCGTCTGTTCTTTGCTCAACCAGGACGGGGTTAAAGGAGCAGCTGCTTCGGGGGCTCTGGCTCACTCAGGCTGGGGGGGTAGGGAGGGGCGCGGAGTGCGTGCGGGGCAGGCCTGCGGCGGCAGAGGCCAGCATGACATTGCACCAGCCTGAGGCACGCCGTGCGTTCTTCTGGGGAAGTTGTCCCTGGATCCCGGGACCCTGGCAGTGGCGGGCTGCACAGGCTCCCGGGAGGGAGGTGTGGAGAGTGACCTGTGCTCGCACATAGGCTTCTTGGTGGCGGCAGCAGCAGCCGTAGCATCTCATGCCGTCTCTGGGGTCCACGCTTTTAGCCGCCGCTTGCGCCCGTCTCTGGAGCTCCTTTAAGCAGCGCTCTTAATCCCCTCTCCTCACGCACCAGGAAACAAAGAGGGAAGAAAAAGTCTCTTGCCTCTTCTGCAGGTCCAGACTTTTCCCCGACTCCCTACCGGCCAGCCGTGGTGCACTAGCCCCCTGCAGGCTGTGTTCACGCCGCCAACCCCAGTCCTCTCCCTGCGTTGCGACCGAAGCCCGAGCCTCAGCTCCCAGCCCCACGCGACCCGGCGGGTGAGCAGACAAGCCTCTCGGGCTGGTGAGTGCCGGTCGGCACTGATCATCTGTGCGGGAATCTCTCCGCTTTGCCCTCCGCACCCCTGTGGCTGTGCTCTCTTCCGTGGCTCCAAAGCTTTCCCCCTCCGCCACCTGCAGTCTCCGCCCGCGAAGGGGCTCCTAGTGTGTGGAAACCTTTCCTCCTTCACAGCTCCCTCCCACTGGTGCAGGTCCCGTCCCTATTCTTTTGTCTCTCTTTATTCTTTTTTCTTTTGCCCTACCCAGGTACGTGGGGAGTTTCTTGCCCTTTGGGAGGTCTGAGGTCTTCTGCCAGCGTTCAGTAGGTGTTGTGTAGGAGTTGTTCCACATGTAGATGTATTTCCGTTGTATCTGTGGGGAGGAAGGTGACCTCCGCGTCTTACTCTTCCGCCATCTTCCCCCTCTCTCAAAATGTTTAACTTCTGAGCTTCAGTTTTCTACTGGTAGTGTTGGAGGGTGTTCTGCAGAGGCGGGGGGGTTGCTGTGCCTCACCGTAAGGACAACGACACTGGCAGCAGGAGTTCTGGGAAGTACTCCTTGGCATGAGCCCTCCCAGAGCCCGCCAATAGCTCCACCACCAGAACCTTATTTTTTAATTAAAAAAATTTTTTAATCTTTTATTGAAGTATAGTTGATTTACAATGTTGTTTTTCAGGTGTACAGCAAAGTGATTCAGTTATATATATATATATATATATATATATATATAATATATATAAGATAATGAATATATAAGATATTGAATACAGTGCCCTGTGCTATACAGTAAGTTTTTGTCATTTATCTATTTTATGTATAGTAGTGTGTGTTTGTGAATCCTAATTTATCCTCCCCCCACTTTCCCCTTTGGTAACCCTAAGTTTGTTTTCTGTCTGTGAATCTATTTCTGCTTTGTAAATAAGTGCATTTGTATCATTTTTTAGATTCCACACATAAGCACTATTATATGATATTTGTCTTTCTGTGTCTGGCTTACTTCACTTTGTATGATAATCTCTGGGTCCATCCATGTTGCTGCAAATGGCATTATTTTATTATTTTTTAAGCTGAGTAATAGTACATTGTATATATAAAGCACATCTTCTTCATCCATTCATCTGTCCATGGACATTTAGGCTGCTTCCACGTCTTGGCTATTTTAAGTCACGCTGCTATGAACACTGGCGTGCATGTATCTTTTCGAATTAGAGTTTTCATCACACAAAAAAGAAGCTTCTTAAAAGGCATTCTGAATTATATAAATTTCCACTCGCCTGCCCCAAGATGTGCGTGTATCTGGTACACTAAATTAACACAAATATGGATTCAGAGTAATTATTTTGTTCTCCATGGTCTCTTAAAACTTTTCTCTATGGGGCTAGATTTTCCTCTGCTCAAGATGGAAACCCCACTATCTATTCAATCTTAGGAAATACAAAGTCGTAGGATCATCAAATACAGCTGGAGAGAATTACCCAAAACAGAAACCCAAGCGTGATCCTCAGAAACCTCTCGTCCTCACCACCGAAATCTGCCTTTCATTCCCTCCTCCTGCCTGGAACAGCTATCCAGCCCCACTCTGCCTTGTGGGATTTTCGGGTGAAAGGCAGACTCCAATCCACGCTTCACCCCAATAGCAAAGACACCTATCCATCTCTCTGTTGAAGCTCTTTCATTAGGGTTGAGTGAGGGGTGGATGAGGCCTTTCTCATAGCAAACCAACCCACAGGTAGTTCTTTCTGGGGTCCCCAAGAATCTTCTCCAAGACTCCTCCCTCAGCTCTTTTATATTCTTCACATGGGTGAGAGGTTTAAGAGTCTCTAGTAAGTACTTTTATTATTAGGCTTTACTTGGTGTGATGGTTCATTTTTTGTGTCAACTTGACTGGGCCACAAGTTGCCCAGATATTTGGCCAAACATTGGTCTGGGTGTTTTGGGATGCGATTGACTTTTAAATCAGCAGACTTGGTATAGGAGATTGCCCTCCCCAGTGTGGGTGAGCTTCAGCCAGTCAACTGAAGGCCTGAATAGAACAAAAAGGCTGATTCTCCCCTGAGTAAGAGAGAATTCCTCTTGCCTCACTGCCTTTGAACTGAGACTTTGGCTTTGTCCTGCCTTTGGACTTGAACTACACCATCGGCTCTCCTGGTTCTTGGGTCTTTGTACTTGAGCGGGAACGGTGCTATCAGCTCTCCTGGGCTTTCAGCTTGCTGACTCATATATATACATCCTATTGGTTCTATTTCTCTGGAGGACCCTGACTAATACACTTGGAGATCTATCTCACAATTAATTTTGCTTTGTGATACTTGTTGCCTTATGTTCTCCGCCAAACTTCCATTGGAACATTCTGAGAAGTGTTATCGGTAGGAGTTTTGTGTGATGCATGTGGACGGTATAGAAGCAGAAGGGTGAAAAGCTCTTTCCTCCAGATCTGTGCTGTCCAGTACAGTAGGCACTAGCCATGTGTGCCTATTTAAATTTAAATGTAAAACAATTAAGTTAAAATTCGACTCCCTCCGTGGCACCAGCCACATTTCAGGACGCAAGAGGCACAAGTTCTAGTGTCTACCCCGTTGCATAGCACAGATATGGAACATTCCTCTCAACACAGAAAGTTCTGTTGGGCAGCATTGTTCTAGATTGTCTGCGAGTGCATGAGAGAACACGCCAGGCCTTTCTTTCTTCTGACCAAATGACCATCATTCTCTAGCTCACACTCTAACCTAGGCATGGAGAAAAGTTTACTACTCTTTGTGTTTCACCCGGATCGCTTTCTCTCCCTTCTTTCTTTTCCCATCTTTCTTGCTCGGTTTCTTACTCCCCTGAAGGGTCCTTTATACTGTGAAACTTTCCTTATTTCTAGGAGGAGAGATCCTTCCCTTTGATCTCATGATGTCCCAGCTATACCGCTACTCTAACACTTATTTATTAAATAACACTAACAGATTAAATTGTTAGTGTTCATGTCTTGTCATTGGGTTCTGAACTTCTTAGAAACAGAGACTGTTGCTGTTATGTCTGTGTACCCACCTACCATAGTACCTGGCGTGAAGAAGACACTCAGACCTACTTGTTAATGAGTCCCTGGTACACTGCGCCTCACGACATTCAGAACCACTGGATCCATCCACTCCTGGTCCAACCTAGAATCTATTCTTAATGCAATTACGCCTAAGGCCCATCATTAGTCTCTTATATAATTTAATTCATGACCTAGTGTTATGGGTTAAATTGTGTTTTTCCAAAGTTCCTATGTTGAAGCCGTAACCCACAGGACCTCGGACTGTGACTGTTCTTTGGAGAGAGAGCCTTTAAAGAGATAATTAAGTTAAAATGAGGCTATTAGGGTGGTCCCCAATTCAATCTGACAGGTACTCTTATAAGAAGAGGAAATTTGGACACACAAGGAGATGCTAGGGATGAGGGCCCAGTGAGAAGGTGGCCGTCTGTGAGCAAAGGAAGGAGGCCTCAGAAGAAGCAGCCCTGCTGACACCTCAGCCTTCTGGTCTCCAGAACTCTGAGAAAATAAATTTGTGATAGTTTGTTATGGCAGACCTAGCAAATAAATATACCTAGAAAGACATCCAATACATTCAAGTAATTTTTGCAAATATTGGTGCATATATAAGTATGTATAATTAGGGTAGAATAATTTTAAGAATTTGGCAGGAAGCCAACTTTAAATCCAATTGAAGAGGTTCCTAGTTGGCAGAATGCATTGTTTGGTACCCAAAGCTGCATGCTCAAGCTTGGGAGGACTTGACTGTCCCCCTGGCTGTCTCATCTTGTTTCTCTCGAAGGATGGCAGCACTGAGATCTTTTATGCTAGGCCTTTGTCACCATCTGGAGAGCTGCTGCTGCTTTCCTAAAATGCCTGTCTCCTGCATTGCATCATCTCATGCAGTGATTTGGTGTTGACCTAGAATCCCAGCCTCCACTTCTTTTAACCCCCACGTAGTACCAGATGGGACAAACTATGGTACAGGAAGGAAAAAGCTTTCAGGGAGCAAGGTATCCAGTGTCACAGATACATACGCAGTTTCTATCCACCTTCAGAAATTAGATTTGAAAACCCAGAGGGTCCAAGCTAACAAATAAAGCAATGAAACATGTAGGATAAAAAGCAGAGGATGATGAAGTGTTGAACAAGAATTCATTCTGATCTGCACAAGATTTCAGAAAGACATTTAGATCTGAGGGATGAGCCGGTGGTGGCAGCTGAAATTTATCTGTCTATCTATCTCAGCTTTATTGAGTATAATTAACATATAACATGCTTAATTTAAGGTATACAACGCAGTAATTTTATATGTGTATATATTGCAAAATGCTTAGTACAATAAGGTTAGTTAACACATCCATCACCTCACATAAGTTACAATTTTTTTAAAGAAAAATCTACTCTCTTAACACCTTTCAAATATATAATACAGTATTGTTAACTGTAGTCATCATGCTGTACATGAAATCCTCAGAACCTATTCATCTTATAAATTATAACTTACAGTTTGTACCCTTTGACCACCTTCACCCATTTCTCCCACTCCCTTCCCCTGGCAACCACCAATCTGTTCTCTATTTCTATGAGTTTTGTTTTTTTTTTTAAGGTTCTGCATGTAAGTGAGATCATACAGTATTTATCTTTCTCTCTCTGACTTATTCAACTTAGAACAATGCCCTCATCCTTGCTGTCACAAATGACAAGATTTTTTTTTATAGCTGAATAATATTCCTCTGTGTGTGTGTGTGTGTGTGTGTATGCCACATTTTCTCTATCTATTCATCTGTTGATGGACACTTAGGTTGTTCCTGTGTATTTTGTAAACAATACCTGGAAGCTGGAATTTAAATTCTAGCCTGTCAGAGATTTCTGATTCAGAGGAAGGAAGGGATTTAGTGCTAGAACAGATCTTGACTCTGAATTTAGATCTCTCTCTTGAACCAGTCGCACCCAGTATCTATATAGCTTAAGCATTTAATGTACTAGACTTGAACAGTTATAGTCTTTCTATAGATACAAATGATTTCAACCATGTCGTTTATTCTAGTTGTTCTTCTCACTTCTAGTGAGAAAGTATTAGGATCTCTCTAAAATTTTGATCCCCCATTCCCTGCTGCCTGGTGTGAAACCCACCACTGTTAGAAAGAGTGCTTTAGCTGTCTAATTCAGTTGAGAATGGAGGAGCTTCTAAAAGTCCCAGAAATCAGTCACAACAGCTTCCTCTCTTGGGCCGTCTTTTTGGGACACAGACCTGAACTCCAGCTCTGGCCTTTCAATATAGAGAAGTTCATGAAGTTCACTCTGTGGGCTTGTCATTCGTGATTCTGTGTGAATCACATGTAGAGCTGGTTCATAATCACATGAATTTGGTGATTCTATATGAATCAGAGTCTTTAATTCTGTTGCTCTAGAAGGAAAAATGCTGGTGGGAGTCCAGCATGAACACCAAAATGTTGTTCAAAAATTCATGTTTTAGGGCCTTCTTTGTCTATGTCTGGTAACCAACAAATGGCATTGTAAAGATTGTCTTGAGCTTCCCTGGTGGCGCAGTGGTTAAGAATCTGCCTGCTAGTGCAGGGGACACAGGTCCAAGCCCTGGTCCACGAAGATCCCACATGCCACGGAGCTACTAAGCCCGTGCGCCACAACTACTGAGCCCACGTGCCACAACTACTGAAGCCCATGCTCCTAGAGCCTGTGCTCTGCAACAAGAGAAGCCGCTGCGATGAGAAGCCCGCGCACCACAACTAAGAGTAGCCCCCGCTCGCCGTGACTAGAGAAAAGCCCAAGTGCAGCAATGAAGACCCAACGCAGCCAAAAATAAAGTAAATACATAAATTTAAAAAAAAAAAAAGCTTGTCTCCTTTTCAGACTTTAACAGCAGAGGAATGTATGGACTGGGTGAGATGTGTGTCTATATATTTAGGTATAAATGTATGTGTACTTACTTATACAAGTATATGTCATAGAATACATATTTAACTTTTTTTTTTTTTAAGCTAACACAACACACACATAAGCTTACAGGCTACAGACTCAAACTCAGGTAAAGAAGGAGGGATATTTGCTGTGCATCTAAGTTCATTATTTCATTCCATCTTCACGGGGACTTCATGAAGCAGATAGTAAAGTCCTAATTTTCCAGATCCAAGGTCGCCATAAATAAGGCCGGCTGCTATTAAAACAATTCTCTGTGAATTCACCCAACAAAGGTTAATTCTCGCCCACAAATACTGATGCAGAGTTTCCTAGTTGGGTAGCTTTGCCCTGAGTGGCTACTGAGGGATTAGAGTCCTTCCATTGTGTGACATCACCGTGTCTTGAGACTTTCATTTCCAGATGCACAGACTCCGGAGAGTGGGTTTGAAAAATTACTTGGAATGTTTTAGGAGCCTGGCCTTCCATCCCTTCTGCCTATGTTGCATTGTGTGCTGTCAGTCATATGGCCAACCTAACCATGAGGGATGCTGGGAAGCAGAGGTGCTCACAGGTAGAATGAGGTTCCTGACCCCTCACACAGTCAGAAAGTAAAACTCTGGAGATCCCAAAACCTACCTTCGAAAATATGTTCGGCGAGATCACTTTGAAATTCTACAGGTGCTTTAGGACAATATGAGAATATTTCCAAACCTCTTCACAGGCGTTTTGGTTTATCAATGTATAGATTTTAAGATACTTCATAATTTTTCTCGGGTAATTATAATCAAAAAAGAAATGTGACCTTGGCTGACAGAAAATCTTCAAGAGACTCCACTCTTTGAAGTAAACCGTTTAAGTCAACCATTAATTGTGCTTTTAATAAAATACAGGTTAGGCGATGTGGAGAAATGAATATATTTATTGGTGCGCAAAGTAATTTTTATATTATCATGAGATTTCTTGGTAAGAAGTTCAGGGAAGTTGTATGCATAAAGTTTCTTATTTGTTAATCTAATGTAGGTAGACCCCTCCAGACTTGCGTGCTCTAAATATTACCTTTATTTTCCCAGTGACTGCTGTATGCTTTTAAGTTTTGTAATTATTTTAATTATCGTTAGCAGTAATTTAGAGAGGCCTACTATACTTCACGTAACTAGTAACTTACAAATTGTGAAGACTTATAGCAAGTAGAGTATATTATACCCGACTCGCTAGGTGGTTGTGACCTAGGGGAAGTTACAGGGTTTTAATCCTGGCCTGATTGTTTTACTGTGTGATCTTGGGCAAATTATTCTAACTCTGCAAGCCTCAATTTCTTCATCCATGGAAGGAGAATACAAATATCTGACTCTTCTGGGGAGGTCTGTATGAAGCAATATATTTAAGGCACTTAGTACAGTAATTGACAAATTGTTGCCCCCAATATTAACTATAATAGTAATAAAAACAATCATTGTGCATGCTATTACTATTATCTTAGTTTCAATTTTTTCCTCTGTAAAATGAAGGTAATAGTACTTTCACTGCACTGAGAAATAATTGAGCTGTGTATAAAATATCTGATATGCGATAGGAAATCAATTGCAATTATCTCCCTATCCCCTTCTAAACACAGCAAAACCTGAATTTATCTCTCCATGAGTTATAGGATCTTTGACACTGTTCTGGGTAAGCCCTTTAGGTTCTGTGAGAACCCTTTAATTCTGAATTTTAGAGAATATTTCTGTAAATTTTCAATGTGGAATGAGTGATGCTTGGTGTTCAATATTTTTTGGCCAAGACCTTTCCCACGATTGCCCCCATTATTGAGGGCATTGAGTTTGCTATACCAGTTATAGCAAACTCAGTTTGCTATACCAGTTAGAAACTATACCAATTGTGAACGGTATAAGGTGTCCAGTGGGCAGTAACATTTCTGTGTGTTTACGTGGAGTTAGGTTTGCCTGACTCTGAAGCCCATGCCCTTTCTATATAACAGTCTAGAGAGAAATTTACTTCCTGTTCTTTATTGCATGTATGTAAGACACCTGTTTTCTGTTATGGGCACCATATAACAAAAAGGTAACGATTCGTTGACGTTCCTGGATTTTCTCTGTGCTGCGTTCAGATTCAGCATTCATGGTATGCTGCCCTGGATAATGTTCATTGCCATCACCCAGGGCTGTGATGAACAAGCCCTCAGTGGTTTGCCAACAGCATCGGACACCCAAGTCAAGAGGCTGGCTGTCTACTGCAGCAGGTCACAGTCCTGCAGTCACTGGCATTTCTACATCATCTCTGAGTCCTCAAACTGAAGATTTTTATTTGAAGAAAAGAAAAGAAGAAATAATGCCTAGGGGAAAATATCTTCAGATCTTCTGAATGCAAATTTACTTAATGCCGTAGTGAGATGTACCATTTTTGCTTCTTGAATGCAAATCATCTTCCTTTCAGAATCTGTGGCATTCTCTACTGAACTATAGGTTTGGCGGTACTAAATTAAATGGAAATCCTCAGCTGAGCTGAAGAAAGAAGTGGATCTGAGTAAATTTTGCTGCATCTCTGCTCTAGTCTTGAAAGCATTCCTGCTGCCTTGACAATTTCCCTTTCTCTTTTGGGTTATGGAAATAGCTGCTACGGTAGAGTTGTTATTCTTCTTGTTCTGTATTGCAGTCTTTCTCCCCATCCGTGTTTCTTTCGTAATTAGGATTATCTGCCATCTTTCACCACTAAAAGTGAGGTGAAAGTCATGATTCTCCAGGCTTCTAAGCAGTAACATGATCAGTAAGACCAGTTTCTGGCAGGAAATTGAAATTATTTTTCATGTTAAACAAAGTAACTGCAGGATTTCACCTGCAGCCCAAATCTGACTGGGAAATGATAAAAGAGGAAGTCAAGATATAACTCTCGGATCCAATGAATTGCCTTTAGACATGGCTTTTAAAAAGTAGTCCCAACCCAAAAGCCACACAGCTGTAAGCCCAAGATGTAGTAAAAGGTTGGCCACTTACAGGAATTGGAGAATAGCAGAACCTCATGAGGGACCCAGGCAGGGGGAGCTACAGCAGGGCGGTTGTGTTTTCCTGTGGATGGACCCGAAACATGGGATGAATGCATTTTGGGGAAACAGTTTTTTGGCATCACCTTTGCTGTAGGAAGGAAACATCCCAGGAGATTCCAAATACCACCTCAGGGGGTTCAAATATGCTAAATCAGACTTGCTAATCTGTTGGGCAAGACGTCTGACCCCTTCATTACTGTATATTTACTGAGATGTCTAGTGTGAGGGAACTTTTCTCAGAAGTATCCGGAGGAGATGGGAGTTGACATAGCAAACCGGAGGGCTTGCGGAAGACTGAAGGAATGGGGGCAGTCTGGGGAAGATTGCTTCATGATTCATTTGTCTCAGGTGAAGCTGATTCTTGCTCCCCTTCAATTGCTACAGTGTGGGAATCAGCATGGCTGTGCCCTTGCAAAATAAACGAAGACCGACCGTCCTATTAATCTCCAAAGGGCTTTCATTTTCTCAACATAAAGAGCAGCCTTGCTGTGCCCAAATTACCGTCTCCTAAACAACGTAAAGACCTGAGCTTTCCTAGTCAAGGCAGCATTTAAGAAACAGATGAAAGTTCTTGCTGTGTGTTTTTGTGTGTGTTTGCGCCTATCTGCGCATGGCAAAACACTAAAGCAACTGAGCAGAATATCTGTCTATGCAGGTCGCCCTTAAAAATAGCATTTTCAATGCTTGCGGACACCCCTTCTCTGGTTCAATGACATACCTTTGGAGAGATGATTTTGATTCAAGTCCTTCCCTTCCCTTTGGTTCTTCCTTTTCCAACTTAATCTAATGGTACTACAGCAACACTGTTGATTAAACACACGCTCACACACACAATCGGTGGGGAAGTCTACCAGTAATTTGGACCCACCATGCACTTCTTTCTTTCCCTGTGGAAGCTGGCAGGTGATAATCCAGCAGGAGAATGTGAGCATATGTAAACTGTGGAGGGAAGCCCCAGGGAATCATTAACCTCAGGTGATCCAGGCCTGTCCCTTGCACTCTCTGCCGGCAGCGTGACAGAGCAGGTGGTGATAGGCAGGTACCACCGTGCAGGAAATGGGGAGCACGTCTTAAAAGAAACTGTGGTCTGTAATCATTTGGGGGCTGACAGTTGCTCAACACCTTCCCTAACGAGCCCTGACACATGTCTTAATACCTTACTCAGGCAGAAGGTAAAGTCCTTTACAACCACCGTAGGCCCCATAACTGGCTGTCAGCTTCCTATTTCGTCACTCTTGGAATATGCTAGAACTCTGTATTTAGGGCTAGCTGTTAAAGATGTATTTAAACCCTTGAACTAAGTCTTCAATGATGGGTCCAATCATTAGTTTTCAGATGATGATATATAGGGGAGGGAAATGATGGGGAGTCTTAGGTCCTCGAGAAGAATTCTGAGTTCCTCAGAAAAGTGCTCTATAAATTCAAGGTATGATTATCTGCATCATGTTGTCATTCTTTTCATCTGAACAAGTTTGTAGGTGTACGGTTGGAACGAAAAATCATCTTGTGGAATGTAATTCTCAGGGCCATGAGAAATGTGGGTCCTGGAAAGGAAACAGTTCCCGTTGGCGAAGACTCCGGGGCATGAGGACTCATGACCTTTCAAGACCCAGGGCACAGGACGGTGGTGGCACTGTCCAGTTCACTTTCCACAACTAACTCAGAGACTGCTTGGTCATGTGTTCATGTCATCTGATTGAATTCTCTGCTGTGACTACCAGAAATTATTCATTAAACTTTAGTTGACAGGACAGAGAAACAACTCAGGAAGAAAATGTGCATTCTTTCACTCGGCTGGCATATCTAGAGGGAGAACGTCTCCTTCACTAGCCTATCTGGATGAACCTCTAGGGAAGAGGGAGGGTAGGCCAGGTGAGCATGTCCTGGCAATCAAAGGGGGTGTTTACACTGTATTCTTAGGAAGACAGTTTGTGTCGTAAGAGAGTTTGTTGGCTCAACATGTCAGGGATGTGTTCAGATGTGCAAAATGCGTGGTAGGCACTGAGGTAGAGAGGATTTACTCTACATATAAAGGAGAGAAGAATTGGAAGTTTCTGAGGGAAATCTGGGAGAGAGGAGAAAATAGCACAGGGTCTAATACTGCAGGAGGGAAGGGCGAGGTCAAAAGAAGAAACAAAGTCTTCCATGGAGGTTTAGCTGAACAGGATGTTAGAGGCAGAAACATCTGAGGGGTTTCAAGTTGTTTGTTGTGGAGTATAAAATGTTAACCTTTCCACCCATCTCACTTATGAAAATGTTGGAAAATCTACATTGCTCATAGATTGTGTATTTGTGTGTGTGTGTGTGTGTGCATTCCTTAGGACCACTTAGAGAAGTAATGTATTCCGCATCCAGGTTTTCTCAGAAAGAGCAAAAAAGTGCATGTGTTGATGAACTCCAGAGTAAGAGGATTCGCAAAAAAACTATGCTAGAATTTAAATATTTCTTTCAGTTACTGAACAGAAATCAAACCGAAGCAACTTTGTGAGAGGCAAGAAGGACCTATCTAAACGTGTTAGATAATATCTGGCCTTAGAAAGAAAATACCAAAGTGCAATTAAAATGAAGGAGCCTGAGGGAAAGGAAGAACAAAATTATGTTATTATAATTATTAGTAATTATTTTCAAATAGAGTGATGTTGACTATTTCCGCATAACTACTCCTATGTTGTTACTGTTTTATTTTTAAACTTCTTTTGATTATCTGAATCCTTGGTGTATATGAACCCAGAACTCTCCTTTTATCCCTCTAGGGATCTTATGTTAAAGTTGAAATAACAAGCTCAGTGCCATCATGACATGCCAATTCAAACAAAATGAGAAGAGATCAAATAAACGATAGCTGAGTAGGATATGTGGAGATGTTTATTGAGTCACATCATATTCTGGTTTTCTGTTGATGTTCTTCCCTCTGTTTGTCCTTGAAAACTAGGGAAACCTCTCTGCTCACCCTATACAGAGGCAGCCTGTAGATCATTAAGTCTTAAGAGCTAAAAAGTACCTTTGAGATGACTGTCTTCCCAATTTGTGCTGGAGCTTTACCTATGCTCTGACAGTCTCGGATCGAGATCCAGCCTCTGTCTGAACTCTGTCAGTGTTCACAAGGCTGACAATTGCATTTTCTGAACTGCTGTAATTATTAAAAAATTTATTTAAGCAACAGGATGTTCGGTGGTATATTCTGTTTTCTCCAGAGGCCCAAATTGGAGAACAAAACATTCTAAATCAAGGAGCTGCACTTGCAAAATCTAGCAAAGGAGTTAGATCCTGCCTGTATTGGCTATTACCCACCTGCAAGCCTATATGAAAGATTGAAGTTGAAAAAACTTTAGGGAAGATATTTCTTTGGAGAGCAGTTTCTGTGTGTTGCTGGGATGGGGGAAGAAGAAGTAAGTATTTTCCTCCCCACTTTAAGTGAGAAAGCTTTAGGGAGGGATCAGATTTCAATGAGCAGAGAGGTTTCCCTGGTTGACACGTGTGTTGGTCAAGCTCTTGATGTTTAATGACATGTTACTCAGGTTGTCCTCAAACAGTCTTGTTACCAAACCAAACTTAGGTCTGGTGGTCCTCTCACAGCAAAACCAATCTACTGACACTGGGTTGTGGTGAAGGAAAGTGCAGCGTTTATTGTAAGGCGCCAGACAAGGAGTTGGGGCAGCTAACGCTTAGAAAACCTGCACTCCCTGATGGGTTTCAGGGAAATATTTTTAAAGGCAAGGTGAGGGAGGGGAGTTGCAGGGTGTGTGATCAGCTCGTGCACGATTCTCTGACTGGTTGATGGTGAGGTAACAGGGCGGTGTCAAGGGGTTAACGTGATTAATCTCAATCCTCAGGCTCTAGTCGGTCTCATGGTCATCAAGTAGTTAACTTCCAACCGTATGGGGTTTTAGTATCTGTAAAACAACTCAGGAAATGTGCATCAGATACTGCTATCGATGTATTTCAGTGAGGAGCTAAAGATTCTGTGAGGGTCATATGGATAATTTACTGTTGAAATTGTTACCAGTTCTCCTGGCCCAACTGCTACTTTTGTCATTACATGTTCACATCCTCTTGGTCATTAACTCTTGAGCCAGGCTTTTGTGACTCAGGGGAGGCCTGGGAGACTGCAGCTTTTCTACAAACAAGAGGCAGGCAGAGGACATGGGGGGAGGGTGTCTGTCCTGGGAAGGTCCCATAGGGTCCTGCTAGTTTACAGTCTAATGATGAGAGTCTGTGACTGGAGCTGCCCCTTCCTGGTGGTAGAGGGAAGAGAATCTCTGGGAAGGAGCTGCATTTGCTCCAGCTATGTCCTCACCAACATGTAGACTTGAAGGGAACTGACTGTAGCTCAGGTTGAAAGGAATCCTACCCAAAAGGACTGACTAAAGGGACAAGAAGTCCTCAGCAGAGGTGACCACCAGGAGTCCAGATTAATCCTAAGAAGCCAGCTGGGGAGGCAGCCTTGCTCAGGCTGAGTGACCTTCAGATGGGGATCCTCAGTAGAAGAGCTCCAAGGAGTCTGCAAAAACATCAGTGAGACAGTCAATCACAGTAATTCTGCCAACCTAACACAACCAAGCCATTTCCTTCTAATCTTCATTCACTACCTGGGTCTGGCCCTGGAGCCATCAAACCAGTAGCCAGGGAATGAGGAAAAGAGGGAGAACTGGGAAGAGAGAGGAGGTCAGTCACTCATGCATTTCTGATTCCAGCCCAGATACAGGGGAAGGGAGGGAAGGGGGAGCTTCAAAGAGGATAAGTTTCGGAATTTTTATATTATTGGAGAGGACTTTTAAAGTTATTGAAATGAGATTGTCCTTGTGACTAAATGGGGCTGAGAGAGTAGCCCTAGATGTCATCAATGTTGGGGAGAGAGGAATCCCATAAGTGTGTTTGAATGGCAGAGGGAAAGTTTTCTTCTTCCTTCCCTTCCTTTCCCTTTTCCCTTCCCTTCCCTCTTCTCTTCCTTCCCTTCCCTTTTCCCTTCCCTTTTCTTCCTTTCCTTTCTTTTCCTTCCCTTCCCTTCCCTTCCCTTCCCTTTTCCCTTCCCTTTTCTTCCTTTCCTTTCTTTTCCTTCCCTTCCCTTCCCCTTCCTTCCCTTCCCTTTCCTTTCCTCTCCTCTCCTCTCCTCTCCTTTCTGTCTTTCTAGTTGCACCCTATGAGTCCAGCTGATACAATAAATCAGTTATACCTAAACTGATAGTTATCTGGCTTCTTTTCACTTCCCCAAAACTTTGGTTTATTATTGTCTCTGAAGATAGACACACACAAGAAAATTCATTTACTGTATTAAATATCTTCAAGGATTTGAAAATAGCATTTACAGGCCCCCTGAAATTCTTTATGCTCAAGGTCCAAGATCCCCTAATACTCTAGCCATTTTCCATACAACTGTGTTTACATCCTCTGCCAGCCTGGTCACCCTCCTCCCACATTATTCTAGGTTTGTATCATTGGTATTTTTCTATACCAATGCCTAAAATGCTAGTGGTTTTCACCTACTTTCCACTCACCACATGTATGCTATTGGAAAAGTCCCCTAACATTCCAGCATATTCTTTCCCTTAACTACAAAGTGAGGAACTGGATAGAGCTGAATTAAATTCCTCAAATATTTATCATGTCAATACTAAACAGGCTATTATTCCAGCCTGAAAGGAGTTCACCAGTGAGAGAGAAATAGACCAATGTCCAACTAATATTGGTATAGAACAGATTGGGATAAAATAAAAGAATGTTATCATGAGAGGACATATTGGCTCTCAAAAAATATCTGCTGGACACTTGAATACAGTGAGGTCCAAGGAAGGATTTAAGTTTCTTCCAGTTCTAGAATTCATTGATTTTTTTGTACTGGTTCCCATTTTTAAAGAGTTTCTTCCTTTGTATTATTTAGAAGTGTAACTATTCCTAAGGTATAAGTTATTAGGCATATAATGCCTTCTTGTAAATGAATTTAGGTCGTTTTCACAATGACCATCATGTTAGTGCCAGAGAGCTGAAGAATAAAAGGCATCTTGCTGGCAGAGGAGGTCAGACAAGAAGAGGGAGAAAATGATGCTTAGAAAAGGTGAATGAAAGCTATTGTTTCTACCTCCCAAATTGTCTAAGGTTGTCCATTTAGCTCCGTGTAAGTGAACCGCGACCTGCGTGGAGTATTTGTCGCTCAAACACAGCGTATGTTTGGAAAATCCATTCAGAGCTACAGCAAGTTTGGATAACGAGCTGGAGATGAGATCAGTTTGACAACTTTCATTCATTAAAGGGAAACTAAATAGAGCTTATTGGAAACAGATTCTGTGGGAGAATGGAGAGTCTCGAAGAGCTAGAGGTTGGAGTGGACGAAATAAGGAAGTGAGAGAATGCCACAGCTGGGTTTTCCCAAGAATATTTTATAATTCTAACCACGTACATGTTACAGGAAGTCCTGATGCTGGCCTCACTTACAAAAAGTACTAAGCAGAGAATAATGTGATTTGATATCGTTGAATAAATCACATATTAGGGAATCAGTTTAAGTTAATTGTGTGTAAATGCAGGCAGTCCGAGGGGGGAGAGATGTTACTATACATGTGTACAAAAATTTTTAATACTACCAACTAGCTTTTTTGACTCAATGATGTAGTTTGGACATATGCAGTTAAGCTCGAATGGATGTATATAGTGGCAGAAAAAAAAAGATGTTATCTGATGAAACTTAGAAAAGAAGAATTAACTATCATTATCCTCTCTCAAGTAGAGTTCATGTAGCTCTTGGTACTTAGCAGATAAAATTATGATCAATGGGTCCATGAGGTATGTGGTGGGTAGCAGTGCATGTTATAAGTATGTGATCATGTCCATTCCACATCTCAAGGATGATTACAAAAAAAAAAGAGAAAGGAATGATTACAAATACAGTCATGTAATCTTAGCTTTTATATGTGCAGCTAATAGTTTTCTTAGATTCTACAAAAGTTAGTTGTCTTTATGAGTCATGTGAAATAAAGCCACTTTTTACTCTACCTTTTATTTAATTTTATTTTATTTATTATTTTAAATGTATTCAATAACTCTTAAAACAGTTATTCAGTTTCTTGGTTACTCCCATCTTTTAAGTTTCTACCTTCACTTTTGCTCTTTAATGCTTGTTTTCAACCATTTTAATTCTTGTCTAAATTTCACCTACAAGCCAATTAGGTGAAAGACATCAAATTTTATTATTTATTTAACAGAAGTAATTTGGAGTGATGCCTTTTTAGGGTACAGGCTAATTTTAGTCTTCTGCATGATTTATTAATTTCAGTTATAGTGCTTTGGGGTTTATTACTCATGATCACACTATGTATTCGTGAGCCAGTAATACCACACAACATTTTAATAAAGATCATCTGGCTTTACCCATTAAGGGAGCAATAGAGAAGGCCGAAACTCTCACTTTGGGGGATGTATTCTTTTTATTTAAACCTTTGAGAATGAGATTTCTGATGATACATGTACTTGGTGTGTAACTGCTTTAAGGGAAGCATGTGAGAGTTAAACCACTCTCACAATTGTATATGGAAATATTGAGCTATTTCAGCTTCAGTTTTAACTGAGGTCCTAATATAATAGGTGCTACCTCTTCCTATGTTCCAAAAGGAGATGCTGAACCATCTATGTGGGAATTTAGAGGAAGTGGGTGTTGGGTGGGAAGGTGATGTTTGACTCTTACTTCAGTGCAATAAGAGGAGCTCTAAAGAAACCATTCAGAGAGCTTGAAGGACGCTGAGGTTCGTGCTTGTCTCATGCCTGAGAAATCTGAAAGGTGAGCATCGGGTTGAGGACCAAATGGCAGTAGAGCTTAGGGGTACCATTGGAATGATTGGTATGTGTTATGGGTTGAATTGCTTCCCCTCCAAAAACTATGTTGAAGTCCCAACCCTCAAAACCTGTAAGTGTAACCTAATTTGGAAATAGGGTCTTTGTAGATGTAAACAAGTCAATATGAGGCAATACTGAATTACCCTGGGTCCTAATTCAGTAAGACTAGTGTCCTTATAAGAAGAGGAGAGACGGAGACACACAGCGCGATAATGGCCATGTGATGACAGAGGCAGAGACTGGAGTGATGTATCTACAAGCCAAGGAATGCCAAGGGTTACCGGCAAGTACCAGAAGGTACAAGAGGCCAGGACTGATTTTCCCTTACAGGTTTCTGAGTGAACATCGTCCTGCCAACACCTTCTTTTGGGCTTCAAGTCTCCAGAATTGGGAGACAATATATTTCTATTATTTTAACCCACCAAGTTTGTGGTACTTTGTTACGGCAGCCCTAGGAAACAAATACAGCATACAATTGCACTCTGAATGACAGCAAAGTTTGGGTAGTTTCCCAGGGACAGATTGTGAGCCACAGGAGAATAAGAGTGGTTAGAGGGTCATTTTAGATTGTGTTCAAGAGGACTGCTTAAAAAGGCAAAGAAAACTCAGCTGAAAGATGTTGGCAGTATACAGTCAGATACCCAAGGGCTTAGAGAAGAATTCTAAACCACCATCCAAGGAATACCTGCACTGAGATCTGCTAGTAAAAGATTTCCTGTAATGAGGGTCTCCCAAGAACCCATGAATGCTCCTGTAAGGGAAAGGGTCTGCTTTAAACCCCAAGACAGCCATACTGTTACCTGTTATGTAGGAACTCTCCTGCCCTTTGTCCTGTTCTACCTCCTCTGTTTCGATTCTGGAGAGGTAACACATCCACAGTAGCAAGCTGAGGGAAGATGTTTTGAAGCACAAACAGGAGAAAAAGGGAAGGAGACAGTCATTCATTCTAGCTTCCTCCACTGGAGGTGGTCAGTATGAATCAGGGAAGAAGCTTTAGCACTAAATTCAGTACAGTGTTGCTATTCCCTGGGTGGAACATAGTCATTAATGTCCCAGAACTGCCTGGGAGACTGAAGAAGACTTTCTGATTATGTGAACTTTATCAGAAAAATCATGGGACTTTCCCTAGATTCCATATAAACTAGAACTGTGGAAGTGGGGGCTGGAGGTTGAAATAATCACCTTTGAAGGGATACATACGGGCAGATTCAAGAAAAGAATAAAGATATTTTCCATTCCACCCTGTGAGTTTTGCTCACTCAAAGTATTAGAAACTTTAAACACTTTATAGGAAAAACTTTTTTCAGATACATTATTTTATTTTATTCTCACAAGAGGCCTATGAGAGAAGTGGGCAGATATTAGTGATAAACAACTGAGAGCTGAACAGACTGTCCACACTCTGACATGGAGGGATTCTTCCTCTCTGATTGATTTCAGTAACAGTTATTATACTTTTCTCTCTCCATTGGTAAACACAAGATTTTTTAAAATATCAGATGTTTTCAAATCAGAAATTTAAACAATCACATTTGACCCAAAGAAGGAAAATAACACTTCTAGAATATCTACAATGTCATTAAACTTGAAGCATTTTTACTCTCTGCTTGAATGTTCTCTTTTGACCACTTTCAAAGGTTGGAGTTGTATGTTTCTGATTTCTTTTTTGAGTTCCAAGTCCTCTTCTTTTTGTGTGTGTGTGATGTTTATTTACTTCTTTTTTTTTTCTTAGCATCTTTATTGGAGTATAATTGCTTTACAATTGTGTGTTAGTTTCTGCTTTATAACAAAGTGAATCAGCCATACATATACACATATCCCCATATCTCCTCCCTCTTGCGTCTCCCTCCCACCCTCCCTATCCCATTTCTCTAGGTGGTCACAAAGCACGGAGCTGATCTCCCTGTGCTATGCGGGTGCTTCCCCCTAGCTATCTATTTTACATTTGGTAGTATATATAAGTCCATGCCACTCTCTCACTTCGTCTCAGCTTACCCTTCCCCCTCCCAGTGTCCTCAAGTCCATTCTCTACATCTGCATCTTTATTCCTGTCCCACCCCTAGGTTCTTCATAACTATTTCTTTTCTTTTTTTTTTTTAGATTCCATATATATGTGTTAGCATACAGTATTTGTTTTTCTCTTTCTGGCTTACTTCACTCTGTATGACAGACTCTAGGTCCCTCCATGTCAATACAAATAATTTCATTTCATTTCTTTTTATGACTGAGTAATATTCCATTGTATATATGTGCCGCATCTTTATCCATCTGATTGTTAATTTCTGGTATCCTCTTGAATAAACTGACTACTAACTATCACAGCCTTGCTAAATGTAATCAGTGTTTTTTACATCACATTTTTATGTTTCATTAATAGTCAATAAACTGCATATAAAGCATACAATTTGATCAATTTGATGTCTTGACATATGTATTCACCTTTGAAAACATCACCACAATAAAAGTAATGAACCTATCTATCCATTTCCAAACATTTCCTAATTCCCCTTTGTAATCCTTCCCTATCACTTCTCTTTGTGGGAAGATTTTTATTTCAAGTTTAATTTCTTTCGTATATGTAAGACTATTCAGGCTGTTTTTTTTATTGAGTTGGCAATTTGTGTCTTTCAAGGAATTTATCCGTTTTATTTAAGTTGTCAAATGTATGTATTAACATAACTTTGTTCATAATATTCCCTTATGATTCACTTAATAGCTGTAAAATCAGTAACGGTATCATCTCTCTCATTTCTGCTATTGATAATTTATGTCTTTTTCTACCACTAATCAGTATGGTTAGTACTTTGTAGATTTTATTAATCTTCCAAAATAAACAGATTTGGGTTATAGCAATTAATTTTCTCCATTGTTTTACTGATTTCTATTGCACTGATTTCCACTCTGATATTTTTTCTTTTATCTGATTACTTCAGATTTATTTTGCTTTTCTTTTTCTCCAGGTGGAAACTGATACCTTTCTTTTTTTCTAATAGAGGCCTCTTTTTCTAAATGTATAACATTATAAATGCTATACATTTTCCTCATGTATTGCTTTGTCTGCATCACACAGATTTTTTTTTTTAACATCTTTATTGGAGTATAATTGCTTTACAATGTTGTGCTAGTTTCTGCTGTATAACAAAGTGAATCACCTATACATATACATATATCCCCATATCTGCTCCCTCTTGCATCTCCCTCCCTCCCACCCTCCCTATCCCACCCCTCTAGGTGGTCACAAAGCACCGAGCTGATCTCCCTGTACTATGCGGCTGCTTCCCACTAGCTAGCTATTTTACATTTGTTAGTGTATATATGTCCTGCATCACACAAATTTTGATATGTGCGTTTTCATTTAACTTAAAAGCCTTTCTAATTTCACTTCTGATTTCTTCTTTGATCCATGGGTTGTTTAGTAGAGTGTTATTTAATTTCCAAATATTTGGAGATTTTCCAGAGATTCCTCTATTGTTGATTTCTAATTTAATTCCACTGTGGTCAGATAAGATATTTTGTATGATTTGAACTCTTTTTAGCCTGTCCCAGATTTCCCCTCTCTACACTATGGCCTGAAAACTCTCTTCAAAAAAATAAGCTAGGGCATGGTAGGCACTATCATATTTATTTCCAGTTGTGCAGGGATCACTGTCATTCGTTGCGAAGGGAAGTAAAACTTTTCCTGTGCCCTCTTAAGATCTCCAGCTAGTCCTGAAAATTAAGTTGACATAAGATAGATCAACAGGAGAAAAGCATGTAAGTTTTATTTTTACAAGTACTTGTGAGCCTTCCATAGGAAAATGAAGACCCAAATGGTTAGGCCTAAATGCTTATATTCTAGGTTGAACAAAGAGTAGTAATTGTGGCAAAGTAACTAATGTATTTGGGGAGGGTAAAGGAAAGTTAGGGTTATTTTAACAAGGTATGTTTGTACAGATTTCTCTTGGCCTTGACCTTCCTTGGGTTTTGTTTAATCCCTTGCTTTTAGGAAGAAAAGGGGAGGTCAGCACACTCTTCTTTCACCTGCTGTTTTTCAAATACCTTTAGCTCAGAGTAGCCATTATGCCAAACCAACATATTTTGGGGTACCATGTTCTAAACCTCCTTATTTCAGACTCTCTGATGTCCCATGTATTGAGAACTGTTGTTTTATATATCTTGTCCAGATACTCAGTTGCTTCATACAGGAAGAAAAATATAGTTCTTGTTACTCTATCTTGTTTAGAAGTACAACTTTACATTGAAGTTAAATATTTTTTCATGTGGTTTTATTGAAGCTGGTATATCTGAATTATTGATTTAGCTCTGTCTCTATAAAGAAGACTGCAAAAGTAATAGGAAAAATCTGTAGAAAGTGGGCAAAATAGGTGCTTGAGTATTGTCTGCCACGAAGAATCTGGAGTTTAGAAAAAGGATAGTGGGATTTGCCAAGTGTATAGAATTAGCCCACAAAATGTTAAAAAAAACAAAGATACGAAGATTAATCAGACTCCTAAGGACACCATGAGTATAATACTGTAGAGATACAGTGTATAATGGAAAAGCTGACTGCAGAGATACAGTGTTTAACAGAAAACCTCAAGCTGACATATACAAAATGTAAGGTTCTAGTTTTTGTGCCGCTGCTGTGAGATATTAGCAAGTGACTTAACTTACTTAAGTATTATTAATAAAAGTAATATGTTGGATTGCAAATAGATTTCTGGACAGCATTTACAGAGATTCTGATCTAATAAATTTGAGATCGGACCCTGAAATCGGATCTTAGTTTTGGGAACCGCTAAACTTGATGAGCTCTTAAATTACTTCAGCCTTAGGCTTATCTATATTGAACCTTAATAATGATAATAATAGCTGCCATTCATTGAACACTAAACATTCAGTGTCTTGGATACGTTACATACATATCCTCTAATCAAACAATCACTCATGGTGGATCTTACTGAGGTAGGAGACAGATGGGCCTCCGGGCTGGACAGCTGGGGTTTGTCAAGTGGAGTAAAATTGAAGCTTTGCTCTCACCCAGACACTCCAAGGACAAAGCTAGTGGCAGAAGCTGAGCTCTGCTGAAGTAAAGAGATAAGATGACCACTCCTGAGGTCAAGGAAAACTTCCCTGTCTGTCCATGTGCAGGAAGGCTCCTTGGGGTCAAAAAGGGAGGGGGCGCCACCCCATAATAAGTGGTGTGGACATGCACCCACAGGCCTCTGCGGTGGGATCCATCTTAACAAAAAGTTGCGCACGCATGGTGGGGAGGGTCCTGGGACCAGTCAGGTGTGAAAAAAGAAACAAGATAGTTGGCCAAATGTGAACAAAGACCCAGAAGGACTGTCCTACATAAGTGATTTCAGTCACCTCTTTACTGCGCTCCGCATTCGGGACGCCCGCCCTCCTCTCCCGGTGTGTATTTCTGCCCTGCTTCTGACTTAAATAAATAAACTCTTTCTTTGTGTGCTCTCCCATACCGTGCTGTGTCTTTAATAATAAACTTCGTACCTGTTTTTACAGTTCTTGCCTCCTTGAAACATTCTTGCTTTCAACTGGGGGAAAGAACCAGGGCTCACTTTGCTTCTAGCCTCTAGCCCCTGGTGGTCTCGCAGCTAGGATTCCTGGTTTCCATCCAGGCTAGCCAGGTTCAATTCCTGGGCAGGGAACTAAGATCTCTCTTCAGGACCATTCACTGCTGTCCCTCCAAGATCATTATTAACCTAATTTTCTAAAAATTGACATTTCTTTCTTTGGAAGGGCCAGTAATTTGCCCAAGACCACGTGTAGAGTCTACCTAGAAATTGATGAACTTAGATTTTATTTGTGATCTGGAATCAAAGCTGTGCATTTTCTATTTCACCATGGTACCTACAAAAAGACTTTATATATCCTTAACTGTTTTAGTATTATTGGTTGGTTTAAGTCAAATGTGTTGAAGATAAAAGATTATTCTCTAACGAAGGACTTTACATACTTTATAAAAGAGAAGCATGAATAGAAATGATTTATAGATAATAGGTAATTTTAAGATATCATTATTGAACACTTATTTATACTAGGCTAACAGCTGTAGTACATTATTTCAATGATTTTACATATTCTAGGGTTTCTTAGTAAAACTTTGTCTGTTATTTAGTGATGTTATAAATTGAATGCGTGTGTTGACTTCTGCCCTTCACTATGTTACTGAGTCCAAGCTTGTACTGCAGGCCAATAAATCAAGAGATGAGGTGTCGTGGCAAGGAATAGCCACTTCCTTTGGAAAGCCAGCAGACTCAGAAGATGCTGGACCAGTGTCCCCAAAACCCGTCTTACCCAGGGTAGAAATCAGGCTTCTATTATACTGAAAGGGGAGGGGATGTGATTGTTTGTTGCAGACTTCTTGGTGCCGGCCAGACCTCCGAGGGGACTGAGGTGGTAATCCTTTGTTCTTACAGCTGTCCATGTAGGTCTGGTCATGATGCTCTTGTAAACCTACATGAAACAAATGTTATTTTCTGTTCTGCAAAGTTTTAAATCTGTATATGAATGAAAAGTGTTGTGGGTTTGAAGGTCACGCCTGGGAGGCAGAGCTTTGAGAAAGGGCTATTATGTATATTTCAGGCTATAAAGGCAACCTTCTCTTACTGACTGAGCAGACAAACGTGCAGAGCCAGCATGACTAAGCACAGGCAAGAGAGCACAAAGGTTACAGCTAAAGGAATAGATCCAATGTGGAGTCAGGTTTGTTCTCCTCTATTAAAACAATACCTTAAGAAATATGGTACCTCGCGTCCTTAGGTGATATACATGCACTTACTATTTTCATATGTCTCTTCCCTTCAAGCCTCTTCCATTTCTCATCCCTTTAGTTTTTCTACTATTTTCTTTCATTTTTTTAATTCAGTTTTTTTTCATTTAGTTTTCTCACTTTTCCCTTTTCATAATTCAAGGCAGTGTTTATGAGAAGTCCCTTCTAGCTTTTTCAGTTTTAAAACACTTGATGTTATTTCACATGGGAAATGGGTAGAGATATTGACATCATCCAGATTTGAAGAGAAGGAATGAGGGTTTTATGGATCAGACATAAATAAACAGCCTTTAACCCTATGATTCAGGTAAAGTAGAAAATATTTGTATTTCAGAAGTTCTACCAAGAGTCTAAGGAAGAATAAAATTAATGAAAGTGAAAAGAAAACTTTTTTTTACCTGGCCAAATTAAAAAATATATATATATATTTGTAATCCTTATAGGTTAAGTGCTCTAAGTATTTGGGGGGAATGCTTTGGATTGAGGTCATTGATTTAAATTCTATCCATTTCCTCTACCCAATTTCCTTTGTTTCCCCTCTCCCTCTTTTTAATTGGAGCTTTTCTCAAACTTGAAGCGATGTGAATGGAGTTGCACAGTGAAATGAACCAATTCCCTTGAAAGAAGCAGGGGAAGCAATATTTTTAGAAAGCTTGCTGATTCCTCTTTTTCACTCTGCCTCCTCTGCTCTGCTCCGAGACCTCACTGAGAACCCCCGGAGAAGGGAAATTAACAAGCCCCCCGAAGCTGAACCACTACAGCCTTTCAAGGGAGTTGGTTAATTTCACTTTGCTGCTCCATTTGGAGCAGCTGGGAGTACTGGTCTTAAGGGAAATAATAGGACCTAGTGCTTGAAATCCCTTTACATTTTTAAAATAAAATTCTACTAAGTTTGCTGATCAAACTCAAAAATGGTGTTCATCATATGTCTGTGATACTGGTTTATACATTGGCGCAATCTATATTTTTTCTTCAATTTTCATCTCTTAAGCCGGTTTGAGACAATCTTCCAAATTTTGTTTGATTCCGAATCCTTACGGAATATTATTTCCTCGATGTCCAATAATTACATTTATCAGTAAGGAACAAATAGTTAAAAAGTTTTTTTTTTTCTAGTATGATTCTGAGTGCCCTTGCCCCCTTTCCCTTTAAGAATCTAAAATAGTTCTCTGGTCCTTGTTTAGGAAACTGAGTCATCATCTCTTAAGGCAGAGGCATTTTCCATCAGGGCTGTTTGCAGGCTTCACGCAGAGGGCATCGTAGAAAGGAATCAGATGGCCCCAGGTAGCTCTTAAAATCCTCTCATTCCTGAATTCTGGGCTTCCCTGGTGGCGCAGTGGCTGGGAGTCCGCCTGCCGATGCAGGGGACGGGGGTTTGCGCCCCGGTCCGGGAGGTTCCCGCGTGCCGCGGAGCGGCTGGGCCCGTGAGCTATGGCCGCTGAGCCTGTGCGTCCGGAGCCTGTGCTCTGCAACGGGAGAGGCCACAACAGTGAGAGGCCCACGTACCGCAAAAAAAAAAAAAAAATCCTCTCATTCCTGAATTCTTTTAACAATTCTATAACATTAGCAAACTTTTAAACTCCCAACCCCGTTTTCCGAGGTTAATAAATTCATTGAACATTAACAGTTTTGAAGTACACTCTTGGGGCATCCCACAATAACCTCTTTATATTCTGAATCTTAACCATTTAATTCTTCTCAGTTCTCCTCAAAGATGTTTTTATGATGGAGCTTCATCTGGTGCCTTGTGACTACTAAGTTTCCTGCTTGTGGATGGTTTCATAAAAATCTACTCAGAGTCTCAGATGAATTGTTTTTTGTCTTTCTGTGTATGACCCTTCAGTTATTTCCAGAAAAATGAGAGCAAACTTGAGATGGGCTTGCAAAAGTTAACATTCAAAAATATCACAGTGTTTAAAGTAACTCTCGTGTTACCCACAGGCATTCCTGACAATCAGAGGAAGATGCTTCTTTTTGATATTAATTTACATATAGATTCATCATTTGCTGTTGCGGGCTATTGTGTGGTGAATGTATTAAAAAGCATTCTTTTTGAAAATCGTAGACAACTCTGGTTTTGACATCAGAGCCTCTGACAAGTAAATCTGTTCTCATTATCTCAGTATTTATCTCAGCTTGTAAAAATCCTGCAGGGTTATGATGCATCGCGGCATCCTTCACTACTTCCTCTTGTTCTTCAACATAAAGCTGCCATTTATTCTAAAACAAGCCTGATAAGATTGCCTTATAAATCCAAGTCGTTTGAACAGAACACTGCTGCAGACGCTAACGTCCTTTTGCTGCAGCTCTTCTCCACCTGAGCTAGAGTATTATTCTTGAGAGTCAGAAGGATGAGCTACAGATATACTATATGCACCAAATTACCTTTCACTCCTAAAGGGTTAGAGACTTAAATATTAAAATATTCATGCAAATGTGAACAAAGGAAAAGTGCTGTTTTTGCACTTTCTCAAGTGAGGTCATAGCCTTCGGCCACCTACTATACTGTCCTTACTAAGTGAACAATAAGAAGAAGAAACCATGGTTCATTTTAGAAGTTAACCCACATCCAGATACCTGAATGACCTTCTCTCAAAGCTGATTTAAATAAATGGTGTATAAAATACACACCAAGAGAGTCATAAATGGCTAAGGTGATATTTGAGCCCTTATGGGAGGTAGTCATTGTAAAAATTCTACGCTCTGTCACCTCTAATGATCTTTGGGTCTTCATTTAGCTGAGAGATGGCTTTTTAATGAACAAATGCCCTAACCGGTATAGATGGCATTCTTATTATGGCCATATATCTTGGAGGGGGGATAGGAAAGAAACTTAGGTAAGGAGAATGTGTAAGAGAAGTAAAAGAATCCCTGGGAGATGGAGGGCATCCTTGTCGCTATGGGAGTGATGATACCTTTGGTGAGACGGGGGTGCCTGTCATAATGACTGCCAGTCGATGAATGAAGCCTAACTTTTTGTACCCTGAAACTTTGAGGAGGCTGGATTTATCTGAGTGTTTGCTTGACTCTAACTCTGATCTAATGGGCACATAGTCCAGCCCATAATCAATGTGTGTGTATTCTTTCCTGTCATTTCTAGAAATCTGGAGGTTCCCTGGGGTTAAAAAAACAATGCTGGGGCCATCTGAGGTATTCCAGGAAGTACAGGACCAAGCAAATGGCTCCTAGACCTTTTGGAATATCTTGGATTCTTGCAGTTAGCAAAGGAAGGGGAAAGAATCTATAAATAATTCATCAGGTTTCCACTGGTTATCTTGGGCCAGGAATTGTCCCCATGGAGTTAGCCTTGGTGGAGTTTAGGACACACTTGTGCTCCCAATTTTGACTCACAGCCTCAGAAACCCCTGGACTACACTGGGACCTTGGTAAGGCTTAATTATAAACAGTCCAGCAGAATCATGGCCTTCTAAGACAGGCGACAAGAGGGACTTCAATTATCATTACCTCTGACTCAACTGGCTTGGGTCATGGAGTAAAGGACCTTGTGACTTCTGAACAGCTATATTTCTATGGAAGCACCTCTTCTTTACATTTGAAGCAAGTATTGGAAGCTAGGGACTCCAGCTTATGTTAGCAACTTTAAGCACATTTGAAAAATCGTATTTGATAAATATCGGGGCTTTGAAAGTAGCCACGTACCATTTTAAAGCGCATTAGTGCCAAAGTATATGACCAAGTGCACCTGCAGGAATTAGTGGCTTTCTATCATCAGAGACATTGGCCGTTACACTGTCTAAGGATGCCAGAGAAATCGTGAGGCGCAAATGGCATGTGATCGTTGCTTTAATAAAATTCCGTGTGACTTATTTTTCACCTAGGTACAGAGTATACCTGCATATATATTTTCAGCATATTAATTCAACTTGTTTCCAGCATCTTTTAGAATTCTTCTTTTTAAAAGTCTGCATATGCGTCTATTTACTTTAGAAGACCGGAAGTTAGGAAAAGGTGGCTTCTGGGAATTTCTTTCCACATATAGGACTCCAGATCCAGATGGTATTCACCAAGCTAATGTTACACATCCATTTCAGAATCTTGCCGGTTTGTCGATTTATAGAAAGACATGAGTAGGTAGCAGATGGTTTAGCCATCCATGTTATTTTTCATGCTGATTTGTGTTTGTAACCTATATCGTCAGGAAGATGAAATCAGGAGTCTGGCGAGGTATTGTTCAGGGAACCTTTAATTCACAAGTGATGAGAAAGGAAGAATTCAAGACATTTTTTGTATGCTGAATGGTGCCTTTCACTGAACAGCACTGCATTGTCTGCGAGTGACGGCCCTTGAATATTAAAACAGAACCATTTTGTCTTGTCCTGTTACCATGGAAGATGAGAAGGTGACTTTGGAAAAGCAAACAGGAAAAGCCATGAAGAAATTAGATAGATTGTGTATTTGAAGGCTATTTGCCCAGTGGTATTCTTTCTTGCCCAAACTGTGTGTGTGTGTGAGTGTGTGTGTGCACGTGTGTGTGTGTGTGTAAGAGAGCAGCAGGGCAGATAAGCCCTCCTTGCAGTGTTCTGAAGACAGATTCGAGGTCTCATTGTTGTTCTTGAGACAGCATAGTCTGGGGAGCCGTGGTGGGGTGAGACCATCAGGTCACTGTGTACACGTAGGGTCTGGCCTGTTGTTGGGTATTGCCTGGTGCACTTACTACACCACTTTAGGGGCACCGCAAATTCCTTTTTGTGTTTCTGTGGCCATACTTACCATATTTTGTCTTAGGGAAAGACATTAAATTTTTTTTTCATCTCTTTGGATCTGAAATCTTTCTCTATGTTTTACCTTAATAAAATATAAGTTCAAGGTCTCAGCGGTTTACAAAAATAACACTTTATTTCTCACTCTGTCCATGATAAAACAATTAATTTCGATGGAAACCTCGATTTAATAGAGTTGGGAGCCCAGAAGGGGGAGCTCTCATGCCCTGAGATGATAGCAGAGCCCAACAGGAAGAAGAAAGACTCCCCTTCTTTCTTGGTAAGGACTCAGCCAATGGAAAGCCATGGACTCTGTGTTCACTGTTGCTCTCCCAACTTGCTTTTCCCCTCTACAGAAGGGTTCTCCTTCCCTTCCTATGGGGCGGATTTGCATGTGGTTCACCATGGTTGTAGACCCCGAATTTCAGCTCTCTGCTGATCCCAAATAAACCCACCCTTGCTGGAGAAATACCTGGCAGTCTGTTTGTTTCTGGTCATCACTATGTGAGCCCCTGAAGAGTTGTGGCTCTGTATCCCATACCTTCTTCATTTGGGGATCCAGACTAATAAAGAAAAGACCTTATTTCAGTCTTGTCATGGGGGAGCCATGCAGTGGCACTTGAAGCATCTTCCCACGTGTTGCACCTATTACTTTTACTTACACTGCGTTGGCCACGGTAAGTTACATGGTCAAGCGAGATGTAAATGAGGTGACTGTGGAGTACATCTTTCCCACCGCAAGTCACGTGGCAAAAGATAGACATATTAGGAAGGGGAGTGAAAATGAATAATTGGGATGGATAGTGTCATTTTTACCACTCCTGGTCTGTTTTGAAGGCTTCTGGAAGTAATACGTGATCCTTGGGCGTGATCCTGTGGGTCTTTTCCTCTTAGGACTGGAAGAAGATAGGTAACAGTGATTCCCAAACTTTAGGGTCCATAAGGATCCCCTGAATAACTTGTTAAAAATGCAGATTCTCAACACCGCCCCACCTCCACTCTCACGTTTAACATGGTAGGTTTGCAGTGGAGCCCAGGAGTCTGCATGTAAGAAGCACCTTGGTGATCTGACACTGGCCCAGGTGACTCTGTCCCTTTGTCTTCAGTCATGTGTTTACTGCAAAGTTTGTGGTTGTGAGGTAAGAAACAGAGTATCCAGGTAGCAAAGAGTTTCTGTAATCTCCCAATCTTCAGTTTTCAATATTTTCATAGAAATACGTGACCTTTTTTTTTTAAAATTGGAATATAATTGCTTTACAATGTTGTGTTAGTTTCTGCTGTACAATGAAGTGAATCAGCTGTAGGTATACCTATATCCCCTCCCTCTTGGACCTCCCTCCCCCCACCATCCCACCCATCTAGGTCACCACAGAACACCCAGCTGAACTCCCTGCGCTATACAGCAGGTTCCCACTAGCTATCTGTTTTATGCATGATAGTGTATATATGTCAATCCCAATCTCCCAGTTCATCCCATCGTCCCCTTACATGACCTTTCTTGACCCTGAGCATTCACACATACTTTTTTCTTTTCTAGCATCCTCTTTTCCCCTCCTTTTCAGTTGTGAACTCCTACTAACCCTGTGGGTCTAAGCCTAGAAACATTTCCATCGCCAAGTCCTTCCTAACCATCAGAATTGCGGTTAGGTGCCCATCCCAACTACCCCCTCGATAATCTATGCTTCACCTACCACAGTATTAATACTTCAGAAATTGTATGTCTCCTTAGATGTTTTGACCAGTAAGCTGAAAACTCTCTGAAGATGGGAATACCTTTTTTTGTTATTTTTGTATCCCTCAAGCCAGGACAGTCTCTGGGCACATAACAGGGTACCAAAGTGTATTTAGGTGACTTAGGAATCAATAAATGAATGGATGATGTAGTCTCTATATATGATATGAGGACAAGGTTAACTTGTACTTATTCTTAATAAACCCACAATGGACTTGCACTTAGAGGCAACTCAGTTCCAAGGAACTGCTACATCAGTAGAATATTCAGTGCTGTTTTTTGTGATAATATTTGACATTGAAGATTACATTAAAATTGATGTTGGTGTTTGTACAGATATTTTTCAACATTAATCAAACATATGACAGGGGAAAATATTGCTACAAGTTATGAAATTAAGTAGCTTAGGAGTGATACAACCAAAGTAAACAATAACAACTGTAGTTTGTGTTCACGGGGGAAGATGTATAACCAAGGCTGCTGAATCTATTTTCAACTTACCATTTGCCTTCTAGAACTATAAAATACTAATTTACAAGTGACCTTTAAAATCCTCAATCCAACTTGCAAGCAGTGTAAGAGTTCCTGTAATATTATCCGTGCAAAGTGGCCCTCTACCCACAATTTTAATTCTTCAGAACTCTCTCAATACGTTACAATTATTAGAAAATACCAAATAGTAATAATAATGATATTAATAACTCCCTTACCTGAGGTTCTAATCTGTGCTGGATGTTGAATATATATCATCTCATTTAGTTTTCAGAGAAACCATAGGAAGTAGGTGTTATTACCTCCATTTTACTAAAGGGTAATAGTCAAGGCAGAGGGAAATTAAAAAACAAGTCCAGGGTCTGTAGCTAGCCGTTACATTCTTGTCTGCAAGATACAAAGCCTTTCGTATAGGCACTTATACAACCTCTCAAAGAATGTATTGCCTTATATATAATTGAATATTTTATTTCCCTAACTTCATAGATTCATTTTAGTTTTTGGTTTTTTAGAGCAGCCCAGAAAACTGTCGTCCCTCTTTTTCACCCCAGTCCTTCAGAAATTTGAAACTACTTATTATATACCTTCAAATACTTTTTTTTTTTTTACTAAACATAGAAATTTGTTATGGGTTGAATTGCATCCTCCCCAAATTTATTTGTTGGAGTCCTAAGCCCTAGTACCTCAAAATGTGACCTTGTCTGGTGACGGAGTGTTTATAGAAGTAATCAAGTTAAAGTGAGGTCATTAATGTGGACCCCAATAATATATAACTGCTGGCCTTATAAAAAGAGGAATTTGGACACAGGAACATGCATAGAGAGAAGGTGATGTGAAAGTACAGGAGGAAGAGGGGCATGGAACAGATCTTTTTCTCACGGTCTACAGAAGGAACCAAGCCTGCCAATTCCTTGATTTAGGATATCCAGCCTCCAGAGCTGTGAGAATACATTTCTTTTGTTTAAGCCCCCCAGTTTGTGACAGGCACCTTGTTACAGCAGCCCTCCCAGACTAATACAGCATCCATGAATTCTTCAATTACTGTTTTTTGTTTGTTTGTTTGTTTGTTTTGCTGTACGCGGGCCTCTCACTGTTGTGGCCTCCCCCGTTGTGGAGCACAGGCTCCGGACGCGCAGGCTCAGCGGCCGTGGCTCACGGGCCCAGCCGCTCCGCGGCATGTGGGATCCTCCCGGACCGGGGCACGAACCCGTGTGCCCTGCGTCGGCAGGCGGACTCTCAACCACTGCGCCACCAGGGAAGCCCCAATTACCTTTTATACCACTATTATCCTATGGCCTTTGACCACAGTCATTCTGATGTATCATTATCCCTCCTGGAATTTTATGCCAAGACTAAACACTTTATTTTAATTTAAAAAAAATAGATACATATCAAACTAATTTGAAATGACAATTGATATTTTTATCAGCAGCTAGAAAAGGGATTTTACAAATCAAGATAGCATGAAGAAGATGACACTACTGAAAACTATTTTTCTTAACTTACGAGGCATATGAGAAGGTTAAGTTTAATAGTGTCTCTTTCAGGAACAAAAATAAGAATTTCTTTTAAGGCTCTGGTGTTGACATATAACCATTTTTAAATGAGTGAAAGGAGGTCATGATCTGAATATTTAGATTGTTTTTCAACTATTATTCATGTGATATATATACCGTGTTCTTGATTTTATATCAATGCCCACCTTATAAAAGAAGTGGCTTTAAGTCTCTATCTAGCTCTCTTTTTTGCCCCTTCAATATGGAATAAAGTTTGGAAAGGCAGGTTGGAAGAAAGGTTATGCTTACAATAAAAAATTCACCAATTTCTTTTAATAGTTATCTTCTAATTAAAGGGTATAAGTGGCTCATCCAATCAGCAATTCATTCATTGCTTCAAGTTTTCAAAGACTACTCAGAATTTCAGATCTATAGGTTTTGGAGGTATAAACCCACAAGTGCAGTTATTAAAAGTGGCTCCAGACATTGGAAAGGAACAATTTGTGATGAGATTACTTGTGCATATTAAATAGTAAATGTTGCCTTATACATATAATTAATGTGTTTAGGTGAAAATGAAATACATAAACTTGATACAATATTAAAAATGTAAACAGTGAAAGGGTTCTCTCCTACCCTTCCTTCTTTCCTAAGACTACCACTTTTACTAGATATTCTTCCAGAGATAAACAAGAATATGTATTTGCATGTATTATTGCTTTGTACATAAATGGTAGCCTTTTAAGTATACCACTAAAAGGATCATGCTTTATCTTCACATTGCAGTCAGCTCTTTGGATCCCCAGGTTTCCCAGACACCATTTTATATAAGGGACTTGAGCATTGCTGATTTTGGTATCCCGGGGGATGTGAGATCCTGGAACCAATTCCCCGCTGATAGGAGGGGTGACTGTATACCATGTTGTTCCAATTCTGGACATATAGAGCATATAGCTCTTTTTAACCAGCTGCATATGGTCTGTTTAACCATTCTCTTATTGTTGGACATCTACATTGTTTTCTAACATTGTTATAACTAATACTGCAATGAACATCTTTGCACATGTTCTATGTATATGTGGGAGAATTCCTAGAAGTCAAAAGGTATATGCGTTTTATGTTTTGACAGTATTGCAAAATTGCCTTCTGTAGCAATCTAACCAGTTCCATTGTGTGTGAGTTACCTGCATCCCTCTGCTCTCACCCACAAACTTTTAAACTTTTTGATCTTTGCAAATCTGATGAATAAAAAATACTTTCATTCTGTTTGTCTGAATATAAATGAGTTTGAGAATCGTTTCAAATGTTTAAGAACTTTTATTTTTCCTACTGTTTACATCCTTTGCTCATTTTTTTTCTGTTGAGGTTTTGGTCAGTTTTCATTAATTTGTTGCTGTCAACACTTTATTTTAGATACGGTCTGATAAGTGAACAGAAGAGAGGAATGGTTAATTTATTTTTTTTTCCTTTTTTTATAGTTGCTGTTCCTCTGTTAACACAATCTAAGTTGCATTGCGTTTTCACAGCTCAAACCATTGACCCACAGTGAACTTCTGCATCTTACATTCATGAATGATGCTTTGAAACCCTTGTGGAAGGGAATTTTTCCCCACAAAGTCAGCAACTAATTCATCATAGATAGCAAGTTTGAGGGAAAAAAAATCCTATTTTTCTCCATCTGTTCTCTTTGATGATGTAGAAATGGAAGTACGTCTTTTGTAATATATCTGATCTCAGACCACTAAATTAGGGATAAGCTAAATAACCATATGCTTGAAAATAACAAATATAAAGCATTTCAGACAAAAGGAAGAAATTTGTACAAAAGGAGTGGCTGGTGAGCAAAAGTGTCTTCCGCAACTGTAACAGAACTCTTTTAGTAAACATATTACAAGTAGCATTTCTCATTAAATATGTATTCAACAATATCAGAGTGGAAGTTGAATAGGTGTTCTTAATTAAGTATTATCTTTCCAAGCAAATGATTACTGTTGAGACGACATGTATAAATCATGACATTGACCCTCTCTTTGTAGGTAATATACCTTGGGTTGTTTTCGTAAGAGCAGTAATACATTTTCCCTCCAATCTGTCCTCATTCTAATCTGTACATACTCACAATTATATATGTTATACAGATATATATATATATATATATATATATATATATATATATACATACACATAACAACACATAAATAGGATAACACTCTCAGGAACAATATATTTTTTCTTTTGCAAAACTAGGTAGCTTACACGACTATCAAGAATATGACTTTGAATTGACACCATGATCTTAATGAAATAACTGATCAGATTTCAAAAACATTCCACATACAAACATTTATGGAATATAGGCCTTATTTTTACAAACATATTCACATACAGAGACATAGAGTGTGGTCATATTTTATACAAATTTGGAACAGTGTGACACGGCATGTTAATAAAATCTCACTTATGAATATGAACTAACGAAAATCTAAGCGTTCTTCCCCCAAATATTCAAGAATTGCATTATTTGCAAGCCGGTATTGTATTGGAAAACACATTTGAATGAATTCAATAAACTGAGTTGATGCTATCGTCACAGGGTAATGCCACCTTATACCCTGCATAGACCCCTGCCGTCCTTGTTGGTCTCCTGGGATACACACTGTTGGTGATATGTCCGTGCTCCTGTACTTCCCTGAGTGATTTGCGGGACTTTTGTGATGTTATTTTAACATTCACTATGGTACTTTGAGAGCTCTTTTACAACTTATAACAATGTCATACAAGTATATCCTAAGTAGTAAAGCTTATGCTAACTCTGAAAAACACTCTTGAGTATAAATACTGTTGGAAAGGACAGTAGATGTAATATAAGCTATACAGAAGTCTGTAACAGGTAGCCTTCTCATATGGCCTCCACTGATCCCCACCTCCTGGTATTCATAGCCTTGTATAACTGCCCCCCATTGAATGTGGGCTGGACCTAGCAACTCACTTCTAATTCATAGAATATGGCAAAAGAGATGTCACTTCTGAAATTAAGTTACGAAAGACTGACTTCCGTCTTGCTGTCTTTATCTCCCTTTCTCTCTCTCTCTCTCTCACTTTCTCTCTAACTCTTCTTGCTTGCTTGTTTGGTGAAGTGAGCTGCCACGTTACGAGCTGCCATTCGCAGAGGCCCGTATGGTAAGGAATGGAGAACGGCCTCTGGCCAACAGCTAGTGAGGAACTGATAGCCTCAGTGCAACAGCCCATGCGGAACTAGATCCTGCCAACAACCAAGTAAGTGTGGTTGCAGATCCTTCCTCATTTAAGCCTTGAGACGATTGCAGCTGGATTACATCTTGATGGTGAAAGGCCCTAAGCTTGAGAACCCTACTAAGCCATGTCCAGGTTCCTAATAAAGTGAGATAATAAATATTGTTGTTTTAAGCCCCAAGGTTTGGGGTAATTAGTTATGCAGCAATAGATAACTGATTCAACGGACAAATCACCATCATGTTTTGTTCTGTTGTTAATATAGGAAAGCAGACTCTGAGATAAAGAGAACTAATGCTCAGAAAAGAATAAAAGTAAATATGCATTAGAGTGGCTTTAGAGTTCATCTTTCCAAGAATGCATGTCCCCTCTTTTGCATTTATTCCTATGGGAAAATTAATCTGGAATTGAGTGAATTTGGAACTCTGTATGATGTTCTAAAACACATCCCCTCACCTATTTTATAAGTGACTCAATTCTACATATTTTAATTTTATTGCAAGATTACAGAATCTTAATGTTCTGTATAATCCACAATGGCACTTTTGATAGACTCTCCCGGTATCAAAAAGTTGTATCCTTGAAATGTTGGTGATTATAATTTGAGTTCTTCTCCAACTAAATATATCTGTAAGCTATTGAAGTAAATAACAAAATATGCTGATAAGTTTAGGTAGTAGGAACAATGCTCAGAAATGTCAACTATCTTCAAACTGAAACACTATCTTGTCACAGATAGAAAACTATGGTGATTTTGGGTGAAGTAGACATTATTTTGTTTTTGTTTTCAGTTTTCAGCCTCATGTTTCTTTCATTTATGTCTTTGACTTCCTTTTAGGCCTAAACAACACTTGCAGGATACCCGGATACCTGAATCAGCCATCTCTTACCCCGTTAACAGAAATTGTTCCGGGTAGCTTAAGTTGAAAGGGTCACTACTCTTTGTAAGGAATGTCATGCTTCATTCTGCCTTTCCTTAAGATCAGACCTCTCAGATGTTTAATTCATATGCTAGCCTACTGTGGTCAGGATTATTCTCCCTATTTAGAGGATCTGGAAACCCAGGGAAGAAGGTTGAGTCATTTATCCCAGGTTGCAGGAGGGATCAGTGTCTGAGCCAGGATTACAGTTCAGAAAGCCTCAAGGTTCCAAGACCTGCTCTCAGACTGTACTTATTTCAAGCTGCCTTGGCCTATCTAATAAGTCCTCTCTCCCTCATCCCGCCCCAGAGCACTCTGTTGAGTATTTGAGCTCTATCAGCAAGAGGTCTACAGTCCAGAAAATACGCCAGATATTGGCTGGTTGTAGGTGGGCTCCATTATAGCTTAACTGACAGTTTCTCCTCAAAAACTGGCTTTCATATAGGGAAATTTCAAAAGTTTTTTTTTTTTTCCTCATGAAACAATTAGACAGCTGTCATCAGTCTTCATCTTGTGCATCAGAACGTTAAGGGTTTGGTGGGAAACTTCAGTAAAGGAAGTTACGTAATAATGGCAAATACTACCAACAGAACTTTGCATAGCTTTAGGAGTAAAGCTGGTGTCTGGCTTTCTATTTAGAATTCTTCCCAACAGGGCCTCTATATTTACTCTCTACATTTATTTTGGTTTCCAGGGTTATTTGTGTCATAATTTATAAGAACAGTCAAAGAAAAACGTGTGTATTGTGTGTGTGTGTGTCCATGTGTGTGCACACACACGTTTGGTATTATTGTTAATATTGTTAAAAGTAATAAAGTCCCTGGGCAGGTGTGAAAGGAAGGGAAGTTCAGAAAAATATTTTTAGAGTACCGGACTTACAGGCAGAATATCTGGGTTTGCCTTTGCTTTTTTTTGCCAGCTTTGTGGACTTGAGCAAATCACTTAAACTCTCTGAAGGTAAAAAGACAAAACCGAACAGCTCTTTCTCCATGAAGAGTTCAGGGTGATGGGAAAGATGGACAGATATATTACTAGCTATGGGACAATGTAATTCATGCTATATTAGTGTTATAAACAAAGTGCTCAGGGAACAAGGAGGCAGCAACATTTGAACCCAGTCTTGATTTTCCCTGCATCCAGTACAGAAAGTATTTTAATTAGAAAGACACAGCCTGGGCTTCCCTGGTGGCGCAGTGGTTAGGAATCCGCCTGCCAATGCAGGAGACATGGGTTCTAGCCCTGATCCGGGAAGATCCCACGTGCTGCAGAGCAACTAAGCCCGTGCACCACAACTACTGAGCCTGCGCTCTAGAGCCCGCGAGTCGCAACTAGTGAGCCCACGCGGCACAACTACTGAAGCCCACACGCCTAGAGCCCGTGCTCCGCAACAAAAGAAGCCACCGCGATGAGAAGCCCGCACACCACGATGAAGAGTAGCCCCTGCTCACCACAACTAGAGAAAGCTGGCACACAGCAACGAAGACCCAACGCAGCCAAAAATAAATAAATAAGATAAATTTTTTTAAAAAATTAAAAAAAAAAAAGAAAGACACAGCCTGTGTGAGAAAGGATAAGTCCTGGATGACTGGACCATTTGAGTGCCCAGACAACTTGAGGGCGTTTACAGGAGATAAAGAGGAAAGGGAGGAAGGTGGCAAGTCTGGAACCAGGCTACAAGTCCAGACTATCCTGTGAGAAGAAGGGAGCTGTTCATGAATACAGACATTTCTCTATTCATTCAAATTTGTAATTCAGGCACCATGATGGATATCTAGGAGCGACACAGTGCTGAAAGACCGAGTACCCACTTAAAGGGGACTCTCAGTGTGGCTGGCAGAATGGTTTGAAAGGTAGACAAGTAGACAGGCAATTACAGAGTAGTAGTGAGCACCACAGAAGATGAACGCAGGGGAGCGCAGAGGCAGAGAAGCAAGAAAGGGGGTGCCTCAGTTGAGTCCTGATGGAGGAATAGGAAGAAGGGAAGGAAGACTGACAAAGGGAAGGAATTTTTTTAAAAATATTTATTTATTTTAGGCTGTGTTGGCTTTGTTACTCTGTGCAGGCTTTCTCTAGTTGCGGCGAGCGGGGGCTACTCTTCGTTGCGGTGCACGGGCTTCTCATTGCGGTGGCTTCTCTCGTTGCGGAGCACGGACTCTAGGTGCACGGGCTTCAGTAGCTGTGGCTTGCGGGCTCTACAGCGCAGGCTCAGTAGTTGTGGCACGCGGGCTTAGTAGCTCCACGGCACGTGGGATCTTCCCGGACCAGGAATCAAACCCATGTCCCCTGCATTGGCAGGTGGATTCTTGACCACTGCGCCACCAGGGAAGCCTGAAGGGAAGGAATTTGAGACATAAAAAACAGCACATATAAGGTCAACAGACATGGAAATGAGAGTCCCTCTTTAGATTGTTCATAGAGCTTTGTGGCAGTATTACTTTTCCATCTCACCTCAGCGCTGTGGAAACATAAGATACCATAGGCCTGTGATGCACACTGAGCAGTGCCAGTAGAGAAGGATTCAAAGAGAGCAAATAAGCAGCAACCCTTTCTGTGCCTTACAGAGAGACACTCTCAGGATGCAGACAGCATGTTGTTATGCCCAGAATTTTTCATTGCTTAGCGTCAGGAGAGTTGAACCTTAATTATTTAAATCAAATTCTAAGGATGTTTGCCTCTTTCAGTTGCTTTAATGGTCGCAAAGTAATTTATTATTCTCATCAAATTAATTGTAAATTTAGAAACTAAGAGATAAGAAGTTGAGGAAGGGGCTTAAGAGAGTTGACACTGAGGAGAAGAAGAGGCAATTGGGAAAAGAAGGGGACTGGGCTAGCAACTGAGAAGCAGGCAGACATGTTTACCTGTTACGACAGTCTATATATACATGACTCCATGCTCAGAAAAATAAATGAAAGGACTCAAGGCTTTGGGTCTATTTCATGTAGTTAATTATGAAGCATATAGTTAATTATTTTCAATATTTATTCTTCTCAATATAATCTTCTGTCTTCAATATTCTCTATCCCCTCTGTATGTCTTTTTTTTTAAGAACTTCACACTTTTCTCTTTTAGTGTTACAGTTACTTTGAAGAAAGCATGTATTATTTACAGAGCAAGAACCATTACAATGGAGAGAAGCTCAGAAATCTATAAATCTCTGGTATTGATAGTAAAAGAATGTATTGTTTTAACCAATAAAGCAACTAGAACAGGTGCTTGTTTATCATCAGGTCTTAATCTATACAATTGAACTTTTATCTGTTAAATTAAGCAACTGACAATTTCATATATGTGTGTGTATTTTTCAGATTCCTTATTGAAAATCTTAAAATATTAAATAGTGCTGTTTCTCTGCAGACGATTGTAAAAGTGTACATCAACCCCAGTAAAATTCATATCCACTAACATTTACACACTCTATTTTTCACGCTATTTTTTCTTCCTTTGCTTTATACATGAATATCAAATATGCTGGATTAATGTATTTCTTTTAGAGACTACGATAAACAAAGAAGCAAAACTTCTAGTTATTACCTCAATTTTAACAATTTTTAGGAAGCTCAAAACCTTATGCTCTTCTCTGTAAGCACACTGTTAATTTAACGATAAAAACGTATTCCGTGTAACAATATACCTACAGATTTGTGAAATGGGAGAGAATGTGACTTTTTAAAAATATAATGGTTCCGTCAGTCATTCCGTGATTTGATAAGAGGGCTACTTCTCTAGACAGACTTTCAGAACCCACAAAGACAAATACAGTGAGTGTGTATAAAGAACAAAAGGGAGAGGTTGCAGTAATTCATGGTGATTTTGTAATTATTTTGCCTTTATTGCAATTATCATAACATAATTAAATTTATTTAAATATTCTGGCTATAATGGGGAAAAAAGTCCGCTATTTGGTTACTTGATTTTAGAAAAGGAAACTGTGGCCAAATACTAGAAAAAACTGAAGTGAGAAATTTTAAAAATACCTTAAAATCTCCAGGAATTGGGACCTTCTTAAAAACACCATATTGGAAATCCAGGAGGAATGTCTCACACATATTAAGTTGTTTGAGCTATTAATAAAAACGCTTTATGGCTAAGTGGTAAAGTGAAAAGCAATCACACTTTGGGGAAAAAAAGTATATGATGGGTCAGCTAACTGAGGCTAGAAGAGACCACAAAATGTGACAGAATCAGAAACCCAATCAATCCACATTTCTTTAGATTTCATGGATGATTTTTGTGGGTGATTCAAAGAAAGTAGAAGGCACATCCCCTGAGCTGAGGGAGTTTATTATCTACTTGGGAAAGTAATATGGACAATGGAAAACACTGGAGACTAGTGTGTAGTAATAGGGGTTTACCAACTTGATAGCATTACCTAAAGTACATCTGTTAAAGGCAAGATGGCTACACACAGGGGCATCAGAGGGAATTCCTGGAAGAGGCAGGGCTTAAGGATAGATTTCAATGAGGTGTAGCATTTAGATTGATGAGAGGAAGGAAAAAAACATTTGCATGTCATAGTTCAGAAAATAAATCAAGAGGAGATAAAGAACTTCCAAAAAAACAATAAGAGATGAATACATGCCAAAACACAGCATTACACAGCAAACCAGCAGATCATTTGGTATTCACCCAGAAGTCAGTCCATGAGCATTTATTGAGTATAATTTGTGCCTAGCTCACTGCTAGCTACAGGGAAGGAATGTAGGAGCAGTTTCTGCATTCCGGTGGCTGTTTCTTGTGTCCGAGATGAGAGTTACACATGAAAATGTGTGTACCACCTTACAGTGTCATAGAAGCGTGTCCTGTATGTTAATTTGTGGAGCACAACCCTACTTTCATGGCATTTAGGAAATGGAGAAAGGGACAGAATAAGAGCTAATGGCTTTGGGAAGGAAATGGAATGAGCTGAGATTTGGAAGATGGCTAGAGTTCAAACAAGTACCACAGAGCAGGAAGGACATTTCCTGAAATTGGGTGGATGTGTTCTTTTGGAGCTATTCTTATGAGAGATAGTATATCTAGGGGATCCGGATTTAATTCTATTTGAATAGATGACTTGTTTTTGACAAGTTTATGCCAAGTTCTTATTTCCTATGATAATTTTGTTTCTCTTTCATTTTTCTTCTGGTCATAGTAGGCGAGTCTAACTACCTATGTGATCCTTGAGGCTAAGAAATTTTTAAAATCTAAAGCTTCCTTGTATTGTTCTCATCAGGTAGAGAGAAATCATTGACTCTAATAAGCATTGAGTCCTTTTTCTCGTGTTAGGTATTAAAACTTGTTTAAGATGGAGTATTTGTTTTACTATTGTTATTTATTATTATTATCCCAATTGTCTTAAAAATGTGTTTCCAGTAAAATTTGACTAAGATTGAAGCAATGTGAACAGAATCTGATGAGTATTTTGAATGGAATCTGAGATCCAAATACACATTTATTCAATTTAGAAAGCGTGGAATACTTACTGTGTTCAGAGCACTCCAGAAGATGCCCTGCTGGAGAAAGTCAGATTGGGGTCACTGAAACCATAGATGGTACAGGTATGGGATCGTGACTAAACTAATATTCCATTCCTAAAAAAAAAGGAAATCTCAGATCCTGCTAAGTGTTTGGCCTCCTAGCAGAAGACAGTGAAAAAAACAACCATATTACATTTTGATATCCTATAACATATCCTGAGGTGCATCTGCTCTCAGTCTAGCTTAACTTGAACATCACGAGGAGGGTTAGACTTGCTGTGCTAGGTAACAATTATGGAAGGAAATTGTAACCCTTCCCTCCAACATCCAGGCATTGTTCCGTGGCTGGTGCAGTGGGGACGGGTTGGTGAAGAGGGTTTATGAGTGATGGCGAGAGCTTGCTTCCCTCCTTTTATCACAGACTCAACTGGCCAGCAGTGCTGGCGATGACTGGATTCCCTTCTGAATCAGTGACTTGCACTTGGGAAGTGCAGTTATCCTTTGTTCTCTCAACCATTGACAAACTGCTAAATATTATGGGGCATTGATCAAACGTCATATAAATAACTACAACTTTACTTTGGATATGGTCACTTACAAGGCATCAAGAAGACCTTCATATTCTAGTTCTAGATACATTTAGCTCCCAGAATTGGAAAAGGACAGGCTTCGGGGCTGGAAAGATCAGTAAGTGCATTCTCAATCTATTACTTTTAGACTTGGGTCAGTGGCTTGGCCTCTCTTAGCCTGAAATTTCTGGTCTATTCGTTGATGTTAACAAGCCTGATCTCATAGACTTGTTTAGAGAGTTCCATGAGACAGCCAGTGGGATAATCCGTCTACCTTGGTGATTGCCCTGTAATTACTAGTTCCCTTCCCTTACTCAATAAAGTACAGGTCATCAAAAAATGGGATTCATCAGCAGAAACTAGAGGTTACAACCAACGAATTCTAGCCTAAGAATCCCAGATGATAAGAATGACATACGAAAGAGGCTATATTTAACTACTTTTCCCACTCATTTTTATTAATCACACACTTCTGCCAAAACCTTTGGATACTTCCATGAAAGGTGAAACGTTGTAATTAAATGGGCGGAGTTGGACGTTTAGCATTAAGCGTAGGTAAAGCTTGTAAGAGCACAGATGGATGCGTGCTAAGAATCCTATTTGCTAAGCGACTCACTCTGTGAGCTTTGGGGAAATGGCTCTTCTATAATTTTCAACAGTTTGTGATTTCCCCTTCAAAGCAGGGTCTTCAAGGGGAACGGAATATAACCTCTGTCTAATTCCACTCAGTATTTCATTTCTCTTTTGTTGGCAAGGTATTAATGACTAAATGTGGTTCGTATTGATAATTATACTGCATGTTATTTATTAATGACTCGCTGTTAAGCTTAAGGTTGATATCTCCAGAAGTTCTCAGGTCTCTATTTTTGCAGGTCGTTGCTTTTTTTCTGTTTTGCGGGACTAAATGCTGAGAGGGTCTCAAGCTTTGGGGCTTAAGGTAGATGGGTCTTGATGGTGTGATTACCCACAAGCCAGTTCATTACCACAAATGGAGTAACCCATGCAGCCAAAGAGAGAAAAGTGGGCCTACAAAATAGTGAACTAATAGGCAATACATTATTACGCCAGGGAAGACAATTATACGTATGAGCAATAGGTGACCAGAGCCCGGTAGAAAGATACACACTTTTTATTTTGCCCGAAATATGCGTGTCTCCCTTTTGGTCCTTTTTCAGAAGGACAGATTTCATTTTCAAATCAAAAAACTTTTTTCCTTTCTTCTTTGATCAGTGTAGATATGGCAAGAGATACAAAATAATCAAGGTAAAACTTAAATTTACTTCTCATGATGCTGCTTCCTCTGGTCCTCATTTCCTGGTTTGGGCCTCTCTTAAGTTGAGAATTACAGCTGATTCCTTACATTCAAGATTTCAGTGACCCAGACTGTAAATCTACATTACGATAGGATGAAAATTCACTGGCTTGTCCCATGTGGGAAAAAAATATATCCTAACTTGAAAACGTTCTTAATGTGGATTTTAGAGGTTTAATTAACAGCAACAAAACAAACGAACCTCGGGTCCACAATTCCAGTATGGTGCCGGCGGGACCCACGGTGCCCTTCGGGTCTTAGTCTCCCTCAGTCAGGAATCTCTCCCTTAGAGCACTCAGAATCACATTCCACTGAGCGGATAAGCATTTCTGCCCCGGGACCCCCAAGGTCTCTCCAACAATTGTTTTCCTGTGGTTTTCTGCTCCCAGAGCTCCCTTCTTTTGCCTTACTCCCAACATCTCCAAAGTAACCCCTTCTTGATTTTTATCCTAAGTTAACAGAAATTCTTGATGAGGCCTTTCTCATGCCTGGAAAGGAAAGCTTCCCTGTTGCTCTAGTGCTCAGCTGAGATTTTGAAGTTTTATCCAGCCCTGAAATTAGAAAAACCAAAATCTTTCATCCAGGTCATTATACTTTCCAGCCTCTCTCTTATGTCTGGCCAATAGAGTCATCCCCACTCGTCCAAGGTAAACCACTCTCTATGGTGGTTCCAGTTTGAATATCTTGGACTCCATTTCACATCACTTTTGTTGCTGTCATGGTGGAGGTGGGTGAATATACTCGGGAATGGGAGTCCGAGTTCTTTGAATTTTTGTCTAAGGGGTTCACTATGTTAAATATATATTTTAAAACTTTTAATTTTAGAATGGTTTTAGATTTTCAGAAAAGTTGCAAAAATAGCACAGAGAATGCCCATCTGTCCCTATCTCAGTTTCCCCTATCGTTAACATTTTACATGACTAGGGGTACACTTGTCACAACGAAAGGGCCAACATTGGTACATTATTATCAACTTAATTCCACACTTTATTTGAATTCCACTAATTTTTTCCCTTAATGGCCTTTTCTGTTCCGGGGTGCACATTACATTTAGTTGTCATGCCCCTTAGTTTTCTGTGTGACAGTTTTTCTGACTTTCCTTGATTTGAGGATCTGGACAATTTTGAGGAAGACTTATCAGGTATCTTGTACCCTGTCCTTCAACTTGGATTTGTCTGAGGTTTTCCCTCATGATTAGACTAGGGTTATGTGCTTTTGGAGGGAGACCACAGAGGTGAAGTACCTTTCTCATCACAGCATGTCAAGTACTCAGGCTATCAACATGACTTATCACTGATGATGTTAACCTTGATCACCTGCTGAGGAAGTATGGCCAGGGTTCTCCACTGTAAAGTTCTTCTTCCTTCTCTCTCCCTTTTCTGCACTCTACCCTTTGGAAGAAAGTTGGTAAGTGTGTAAACATAGCCCACACTCAAGAATAGGGAAAGCCTTCAACACCACATCCTCAAAAGGAGAATATCTACATAAATTATTCTGAATTCTTCTGTAAGGGAGATTGGTCATTTCTTCCCTTATTTATTTACTCAATTTTATCATTATCTGTTTTATTCACTGCTAAGTACGTAAGCAATGTCTGCATCTAGTGACAGCTCAGTTAATACACCTTAAGTGAATTAATGTAACCATAGGGTCAGGAGGAACCTAAAGATTCTCTGATCGCTTCAACATGAATTTAGTGCAAAAATCCTATGAAAAGATCTATGAAAATCGGAAAGAAAATCTTACCCTACAGAATTGTCATAGGATAGCGGTTAATGCAAGCACAGCTCCTGAAACATAGAAAGTACTCTGGTATTAGTGATTATTCTTATCTTCTAGGGATGTTTATCATTCACTTCAGAAGTTAAAGTCTATGAGAACAAAATTATCAGCCATCACTGTGGGCTTAAAGGACGATCTTCCTTTTAAGTAACTGGGAATCAAACTATAGATTGATATTCAATTTATACTCATAAGTTAATTAAATTTTGTCTAATGGAAACATATATTCAATATATATAAGTTGCTGTTGATTTTCTGATTTAATTTCTCCACCCATGTAAAGTTTTGGCCCATAAAGCCCTTTATTCTCCTAATGGTTTGCATAGTAGATGGAGTAAACTTTTAAGTAGCTTTCTTTGGATGGTATATAAAAAAAACCTTTTCTCCTTATATTAGAATAATACAACTGTAAAGATTCAATAAAGTGAGTGTGGAGAAATAGTGTTTACTAGGTTTAAATACAACACTTTTTTATTTGGGGGGCCAGTAATTCTAGTTGTGGTTTTGCAATGAATTAATGTTTGAAGCTGTCAGAGAACACTTGGGTTCCTTCTGACCCTGTGGCTATTTTCATTTATTTCAGATTTATTAATTAAGCTATCACTACACGTGGACATTGCTTTTGGTGCTCAGGGTACAGCAGTAAATAAAACAGGTAATGATCCTTCTCTCATGACAATAAATGGACAACAAAAATTGTTTTAAGCCTATGTATTCTCTATTAGGTGATGATAAGCGCTTTGGAGCAAGGCTAAAAGAGACAAGAAATGCAGGATGGAGGAAGGGAATGTCATTTGCTCTTTTATGTTGGAAGGACACACTCACATGGTGGTGTTTAAGCAAAGACCTGAAGGAAGTGAGGGGTGAGCCATCCCGATATCAGGGAGAAGACCATTCCACACAGAGGAAGTACCACGTGCAGAGGCCCTGAGGTGGGAGGATAATTGAAGTATTTTAGGGACAGCAAGGGAACCAGTATACATTAGAGCAGACTTTTAGAGATGGATATTTAGTATTCATGACCAAACTAAAATTTTAAATTTAAAAATTAAATTTGAAAACTCATCCACAGTTCTTTTAATTTTCAACCTTTATTCATTTCTGTAAATATGCCATTTTTCCTAACGCAACAGGTGCAGTAGAATATTTGAGCTCCTTGTCAGCTGGCATTCTCATTGCTTTTGCTTAGAAAAGAGATTTTGTTTAACGTTGCTCCTAAGATTTGATTTAAGAGTCTTAAGCTTTATAAAGGCTTTATAAGGGCTTTTTCTTTCCTACAGAACATGTAGCAAATGTATATTCTGTTTATGTTATGTTATTGGCCATAGCCTTCTTCTCCCGATATGGTGCACAGATTGCCTCACTCTAAACAGATTAACTGAGACCAGGTCAATTTTTAATATGAAAAACAATTATATGCATACTGTTAGGCTCCCAAGAAATATACTCAATATTTATTGTAGTATTGAAGAGAGACTGTGATATTTATGACCCACTCAGTCCCATATTTGGACCAACTTTCATGCTTTAAAATGTCTTGGTTTAAAAAAATTTTTAATATTTTTTCCTCAAAACATTCACACATGAAATCTTCATATACAAGAATCTTAAATAGAATCAGACATTTTATCCCTTATCCCCAGTTCAGGGTTCACAGAGGCCTGTATTTTCATTGGAGCAGGCAGTCAGATTTCAAGTGAGGGATTATTATTTAGTACCTTGTGGTGTCTTCAGGGAGACATGTTTAGGTGGGTTACGCTCTAGGTGCTCTGCCATCTTGCCTGTAGATTTCAGATGCCCAAAGGGTTGTCTTCTTTGTGGATGATAATCACTGTATTTGGATTGGAAGAGTATGGCCCATGTCAGTGTGTGTGTGCGTGTGCGTGCGTGCGTGTGTGTGTGTGTGTGTGTGCAATTTAGTTTTAATTTAATTTCTATTTGGCTTAAGGTGAGAAGACTTCATGTATCTTTGTAAATATTGATAAGCAAATATGTTAAAATGATATTTGGTTGATGAGGCTAGGTCAGAACTAGGGCAACTTTTTTTTTTAATAAATAAATAAATTTATTTAGGGCTGCATTGGGACTTCGTTGCTGCACGCGGGCTTTCTCTAGTTGTGACGAGCGGGGACTACTCTTCCTTGTGGTACGTGGGCTTCTCATTATGGTGGCTTCTCTTGTTGCAGAGCACGAGCTCTAGGCATGTGGGCTTCAGTAGTTGTGGCATGTGGGCTCAGTAGTTGTGGCTTGCGGGCTCTGGAGCACAGGCTCAGTAGCTGTGGCACACGGGCTTAGTTGCTCCGCGGCATGTGGGATCTTCCCAGACCAGGGCTCGAACCCATGTCCCCTGCCTTGGCAGATGGATTCTCAACCACTGTGCCACCAGGGAAGCCCTGGGCAACTTGTTTCTTGATCTAAAGTATTGCTTTTTAAGGTAATAAATTCTGTCCCAACATAGAGTTTCATGTGTTTTCCAGATAATTTCTAAAAATAGAACCATAAAAAGTGAATACATTTTGAAATTGAGAAGCAGTTGTCCCAAAGCAAATGTTTCTTAATAAAAAGGCTCTCTGGGGGAACAGAAGGTCCAGACTTGTAGCATTTTCTAGTTTCCCTGTTAAAGATACTCCCACTATGGCCAAATTCAAGCTACTGTTAAGTTGACAACTGGCTCACAAAATTCCTGAAAATTTAGAAATCAGTTTTAGGGAGTCCGTAAGAGTAGGTTTCAGCACACTTACAAAATACTTATTCTTTTTCTCTGGAAAAGTGTGAATGTGGGACTTACCTTCGTTAATTTTAGAACTCTTCAAATTTTCTTCTTTTAATTTATTTTCATTGCTTATCTTGGTCAGTTTTTGTTAATCTAACAGGGACAGGGCAGTACCTTTCTGACTCATGGGAACTGAATGAAGTATTGAAACAGCTGTGACCTTTGGATCTCCCAATAACTTGTTAAGTTAATTACACCTGGTCTAAGTGCACAGTCATATCATCCTGATCTTTCCCAGTTCTCTTGACTTCCAAGGAATTTCCTTTTTCTCTAGGCCTAGGCTCGTAGCATCCGTGTAGCACAGTTTCATTTACACAGAAAAAATGGATCATTAACTAAATTTGGGAATTGAATGCAGTATTTTCTCATTTTTAATATGCTCTCAGTTGTAAAATATACCCTTGACTTATTATTGGTTCTCATGGAGAACAAACTACATAGAATATACTCATGAACTGTAAAATGCATCCTCTTGCAGAAAGCTGTGTGTGTGTGTGTTTATGAAAATTAAGTGGCTGCATCTCAGAAACATGGGTGGTAATGTTATATAAATACTTTGAAAGCTTTGGTGTGGTGTGAAGAGAACTATTCCAGAATTGGGCTTTTTCAATTGGGGGAAATAGACTTTTTTCTCCTTTAGAAGTTTCAAGTCATTGGAACTCCCATGTCATAACATTTGTGGATATTGTGTGGACTCCAAACTTTCCTGCTATCTTCTATCAGAAAATGAACTTCGCGACCATTTTCCTGTTCTTAGCTTTCTTAAAAAACGTCTTGTATCCTCTCAGTTTAAGTTGCTAAACAAAGCTGATGCCCCAACTTAGAATCTCATGAACAGAGGATGAATAAAAGTACTGAAGCCACATTTATTATATCACCATCTGAAACAGAACCACATAATTACATGCCGGAAATGGACATTATTACATTTAAAGTCAAACAACAAATGAAGAATTTACACTGAGAAATCTGGATTTCCCTTTCTTTTTCTAATTGGATTTTTTGTGTGACGTGTTTTAAATTGTAAGATTCCTTACTGTTTCTTTATCTATCTCTATCTTTTTATTTCTCTCTATTTCTATCTATGGATAGAATTGATTGATCTGTTATAGTATTTAAGGTGAATGCAAGAAAACAATTACAGATTGAAAGTCTGAAGCATGAAAACAAAATTTTCTCTATATGCTGCTGCTACTAATATCATCTTATCCATTAATGACATAATAAAAGTTACTTATTCGGCACTTTTTTCCTTTTTTTTTTTTTTTTTTTTTTGCTACCAATTTTTTTTCCTAGCCGAGAGCCTTATTTTAGCCATTCCCTACGTTTTCTGCTTACTGGGCAGGATGATGAGTGTCTTAGGTATACGTAACACTGGCATTGGGAAGATTCATTTAAAGCAAAACAGGGTGAAAATTAGATTAAACTATCTCTATTGATAAATTTTGAATTTCTGAAGGCAAGAGTCAGATGTTGCTTTGAGAACACATTATTAATTCAGGAAGCATGCGAGACCTGGGATTAAAAAGACCAGTAGGGGGCTTCCCTGGTGGCGCAGTGGTTGAGAGTCCGCCTGCCGATGCAGGGGACGCGGGTTCGTGCCCCTGTCCGGGTAGAGCCCACATGTCGCGGAGCGGCTGGGCCCCGTGAGCCATGGCCGCTGAGCCTGCGCGTCCGGAGCCTGTGCTCCGCAACGGGAGAGGCCACAACAGTGAGAGGCCTGCGTATCGTAAAAAAAAAAAAAAAAAAAAAAAAAGACCAGTAGGAATAGAAACTTTCCTCTAGGATTTCAACGTGCTGTAGGAAATAGAATAAAAATATAGATTTCAAAGGTCTACTTAGACCAAAAATATCGGAATGTCCAGAGATTGAACCTGAGCGTATATTTTCAGTATTGTACAGTTATGTTTAGAAATCTCTGGTTCATATCATATATGAGCCACAGAATAAGTCAGATTGTTACCAAGTCCATGCTCATACTGCTTGCTGCACAACAGGCCAATAAATGAAGAGATGTGTTGTAGGGGCAAGGAATAGTGACTTTATTTGGAAAGCCAGCAGACCGAGAAGATGGTGGACGAGTGTCCCAAAGAATCATCTTACCCGGGTTAGAATTCAGGCTTCTTTTATACTAAAAGGGGAGAGGGTGTGGTTGGTTGTGGGAAACTTCATGGTACCAGAACACTTTGTTCTTGCAGTTGTCCATATAGATCTGGTCACAGTGTTCCTATTAACCCCCCAGAAGACAAATGTTATTCTCTGTTCTGTGACTTTTTTATCTCTATATGAGTGGAACGGTGTTATACTTTTAGAGATCAGAGCCTTGAGAATGGGCTAGTCTGTGTATTTCAGGCTATAGGCAACATTCTTCTACAAAGGTGCAGAGCCAGCGTGACTAAGCACAGGCAGCAGAGCACAAGAATTAGGGCTAAAGGAACTGATTCACTATAGAGTCACGTTTGTTCTTCTCTGTTACAACATTAGCATTAGGGATTCCTATTTTCTCTTTATTGAAAAGGCAAATATATTCCCCTCTTTCACTTTTTTTTCTGAGGTTTTGTTACAGAAGATCTTTCCATTTTGCAACTTCATTTACAACTATTCTGAACATCTACTCCCTGACACAATTCCCACCCTTCCCCACTCCTAACCGTAGAGAAACTATTTTCAGTTGGGGAAACTCAACTAGACAAAAGTAATTTATTTAGCCCTCAGACAATTCCATATTGCTTCTTATGTTGAAACAAAGACCATCATTTTTATGCAGTCTTCCTGCTGCTTCTGAAATCCTTTTCCTCTTTAATTTAACGAACTCCTGCTCTATAATACACTAAGTTGGTACAGAAGAAATGAAAAGATAAATATGACATGTGCTTGTGCTCCACTGGGGAAGGTCAATGTGATTTAAATGTGCATAACATGAGGCAAAAATCAGGCTCATAATAATAAGCTGAAAGTTTCCAAGTCCCCAAGGCTTCTTGGGGCCTTTTTCTTTTACGTCCAAATAAAATACTCAAGACCCCATTCCAACCACTGTGAGAAGTTCAGTGTCATTTCTAGGGTTTCTGAGAACTCCTGCCTGCTGGCACTTATACTCTCCCAGTGGATGCCTGCCTGCATCTTCAACTCCGAGCTCTATCCTGGATTGCTTCTCATCATCTCTGCATGCTTCTTCCTGGTTCTTGGGACTTTATCCCAAGGTTGGGCATTTCTCCTTCATTTCCCCAAAGAATCATTAACCCAGGGCTGTTGGGTTGGGTAACTGAAAATCTAGAAAAAAATGGAAGTTCATTAAAGTACAGACTAAGAGATCAATTAAACTTGAATATTAGACGTTCTGCAATTCTTCACTTTGGTCAGATATTCTTCCTGTATGGAAATCACTCACTCATGTATTTCTTTGGGTCCCAGACTTCCCACGTATTGCTGGGGTTCACCCTCACCCTAACCAAAATCCATTTTCCATCTCTATTTCCCAAATGTTAAGGAAGAGTTTCCAAGTCACCAGGAGGAATCAGAAGTTGACGGTACTTAGTTATGTGGAATAAATTTGCCCATTTTACTTTCAGCCTCTCTCCTCCACACCATCCCGAGAGCCAACATGGGTACAATCAATGGGCCCAGACAAATGTTTTACCAACCAAGCAAATCTTCCTTCAACATCAGTTGTCATAGTAGCAATGTTTCTTTCTTTGTGTATCCTATTATAGGGATTCAGTTGGTCCTCTGTATCCCTGGGCTCCACATCCACAGATACAGAGGGCTTACCGTATAAACTTAATGCCATAGGGATGTGTAGCTTTTGGAATGAGAACGAAAACATATGAGAGAAAAGTGAGTTTTTTGAGTTGAGGGACCATCTTTTTCACTCTACTCCTAAATGCTAATACAGTTCCTAGCACAAAATTGTCATTCGTTATATGCTTGTAGAATGAATAGATAATTGAACAGTTAAAAAATGTCTGGCTATTCCGATCATTAAATATGAAGGCCAAATCATTTTTGAAGTCTAGGGGACGTGCAGCACCTGTGTGGGCTGAGAAAAAATACGTGATGGGGTGCAGTCAGCCACTTAAGCAGGCAACTAATTTTTCAACGTAATTAGTTATTTAATTGACCATTCGCGTAATGTTAATGCATTTGAATTCCTAATTAATCTCCATTTTATTTAAAGCATTTTATATCTATACCCCTGATTCTAATTTAACAGTTAAGTGGCCTTGATTTTGGAAGTGCAGTTACCACTAAGAACACACATGTATCATACATTCACTCAAAGGACTAGGGAAGTAAAGTCCGCCACACTGGCTTTCTAGAAGACATTTTAAAACTTTTAGATGGATCTCATTTCACAGAATATTATTAAAAAATATGGATTATTAAAATTTTTAACTTTTTCTAGATCAAGGGTTGCCAGACTTTTTCAGTAAGGGGCCGGATGGTAATTATTTTAGTCTCTGTAGGCCGTGGTGTCTCTGTCCCACTGGCTCAGTAAGTAAATTAAGCCACAGTGCTGTCTTCCACTAAATCTGTACTTACAAAAATAGGCAGTGGGATGAATTTGCCCCATAGGCCATGGTTTGCCAACCTCGTGTGATTTATTTATCTATTGCCGAATCACACAGGCTCTTGCTTTTAACTTTGTCTTCCTTTACGCACAAATTCTTTTCTTCTCTTCTGTCTTTAAATATATAGGATCTTTTGATCTTAAAAAAAAGCTTTTTTGGTTAAGAAAATGATATTTTAACTAAGATCTCTCCTTTCAAATCTGCAACCTTCCACTCCTTCCATCATCTCTTATTTCCTAATAGTATCAGGTGTTAATTGCCTAGAATCCTCTGGAAGTCAGAGACCCTGGATTTATATTCCTCTTGTACCTAGCACGATAAACATTCCCATAGTTCTTTTTAAAGTATATTTTTACACTAAATTTTAAAATTTAAGGTATAACATACACACAGAAATATGGACAAATCACAAGTATACAACTTGAAGAATTTTCAGAGAAATTTTTTGTTTTTAGATCTCCATTACCTAAATACTTTGGAAACAGTCATAGTGGTTAGGAGCACAGACTTGGGAGCCAGATTTCTGGGTTCAAGACCCGGACCTACCATTCACTAAGTGATCTTGGGCAAATTATTTAATATCTCTGTGCCTTGGTTTTCTCGCTCATAATACAGTAATGGCAATACTACCTATTTCATAGGTTATTTTCCCCCAGCTTTACTGAGATTTAATTGACATAGAACAAAATGCAAGTTTAAGGAGTATAATGTGCTGATGATGCACTTACTTATTGCCAGATGATTACCAGAGTAGCATTAGTTAACACATCCATCACCTCACATAATTACAATTTCCTTTATGTGGTGAGAACACTTAAGAGCTTAACAACTTTCAAATATACAATACAGTATTGTTAACTATAATCACCATGCTGTACATGACATCCCCAGAACTGATTATCCTATAATTGGAACTTTGTACCCTTGAACCAGTATCTCCCCATTTCCCCCAATTCCAGCCCCTGACAACCCCCATTCTACCTTCTGTTTCTAGAAGCCTGGCTTTTTTAGAGTCCACATATATGTGAAATCGTACAGTATTTGTCTTTCTCAGGTTTATTTCACCCAGCATAATAGCCTCCAGGTTCGCCCGTGCTTTCACAAGTGGGAGAATCTCCTTTGTCATGGCTGAATAATATTCCATTATATATATAGGTACCACGTATTCTTTATCCATTCATCCATAGCTGGATACTTAGGTTGTTTCCTTGGCTATTGCGAATGATGCTGCAATGAACATGGGAGCACAGATATCTCTTTGAGATCCTGATTTCACTTCCTTTGGATATATACCCAGAAGCGGGATTGCTGGATCATATGTCAGTTCTATTTTTAATTTTTTGAGGAAACTCCGTACTGTTTTTCATAATGGCTGTACCATTTTACATTCCCACCAACAGTGCACAAGAATTCCTTTTTCTCCACATTCTCACCAATATTTGTTATCTCTTGGTCTTTTTGATGATAGCCGTTCTAACATGAGTGAGTTGATATCTCATTGTGGTTTTGATTTGCATTTTCCTGATTATTAGTAAAATTGAGCACTTTTTCATGTACCTGTTGGCCATTTGTATGTCTTCTTTGGAAAAAAAAATGTCCGTTCAGTTCCTCTGCCCATTTTTAAATTAGATTGTTTGGCTTTTGCTCTTGAGTTGTATGAATTCCTTTTATATTTTGGATATTAACCCCTTATCCAATATTTGACTTGCAAGTATTTTCTATCATTCTGTAGATTATCTTTTTATTTTCTTCTTCTTTTTTTTTTTTTTTTTTTTGCTGTGAAAAAATTACTTTTTTAGTTTGATGCAGTCCCATATACTTATTTTTGCTTTTGTTGCCTGCTATGTTTGTGTAATATTCAAAAAATTGTTTCTGAGAACAACGTCAAAGAGTTTTCCCCAGTGTTTGCTTCTAGGAGTTTTCTGGGTCTTATGTTTTTAATTAATTTTAAATTAATGTTTTTTCACACACACACACTGTATTTTATTTTTACAAGAGATAAATAAACTGACACCAAGCATTGTAAATGGATGGCCACAACAAAAGCAACAATGATTGCAATTACCAAACACGAAACATGCTCATACTATGTCATAATATTGACATTCAGTCCAGTAATCCTCCACTGTAACAGCTCCTTTACTTTGCAGTGGAAATTGATTTGTATATTTTTTGCCTCTGAGTCCTTGTGGGATTTTTTTTTTATTATTCAAACAGAAAGTCACAAAAATTATAATCATCCTCATCAGTTCCCTCAGTCCCATGTAATTAATTTTTTTTCATCTTGATCTTTTGTTAGCACTTTTATAAATTCATCAGTTTTCCATTAGAGTTCTGAAAATGCTTACTCATTCAGTTCAGCAGTATAGTCAGTTACCAGAAACCTGTACTTGTCAGCATCTTTTCCATGAATTCCTTGAAGATGAAACCCTTTTATAGGAACATATTTGCAAAAGTGTCAGTGTACACCCAGAACTGTCTGTAAATGACAAAAGACTTAAAAATGACCACAGTTAAAGATTTGATGAAAGTTCATAATAATGCAATTGACAAGGAAATTTAGTTATTTCTGAGATATACATTTTAAAGTAATAACTAGAATTATGACATAACATTATACCAGAACATATAAGATTTTTAGAAATTTCATGTAATGTCTGAAACATTTATATTAACATATTTCCATACAAATAACCCAAAGAAAGTTTAGTATTAGTATTTGTTTGTTTGTTTGTTTCTTTGTACTGCAGGTTCTTATCAGTCATCAATTTTATACACATCAGTGTATACATGTCAACCCCAATCGCCCAATTCAGCACAACACCATCCCCACCCACCATGGTTTTCCCCCTTTGGTGTCCCTACGTTTGTTCTCTACATCTGTGTCTCAACTTCTTATGTTTTTAATTAATTTTAAATTAATTTTTGCGAGTAGTGTAGCATTAGAGTCCAATTTCTTTCTTCTGTATGTGATTATCCAGTTTTCCCAGCACCATTTATTGAAGAGACTATTTTTTCCCTCTCTTACCAAATATTAGCTGACCTCTATGTGTGGGTTTATTTCTGGGCTCTCAGTTCTGTTCAGTTGATCTATGTGTCTATTTTTATGCTGTTCTGCGTTCTATAGTTTAAAGGTGTAGTTTGAAATCAGGGGGTATGATGCCTCCAGCTTTGTTCTTCTTTCTCAAGATTGCTATTTGGGGTCTTTTGTGGTTTCGTACAAATTTTAGGATTGTTTTTTTCTGTTTCTGTGAAAAATGCAATGGAATTTTGATATGGATTACATGGAATCTATAGGTGCTTTGGGTAGTATGGACAATTTAACAGTATTATTTCTTCTAATCCCTGAATATAGGATACTTGTGTCTTCTTCAGTTTCTATCATCAAAGTCTTATGGTTTTCAGTGTACAAAACTTTCACCTCCTTGATTATGTTCCTAAGTATTTTATAGTTTTGGATGCTGTTATAAATGGGATTTCTTTTTTAAATTTATTTTTCAGGTATTTCATTATTACTGCGTAGAAATACAACTGTTTTCTGTATGTTGATTTTGATTCCTGAAACTGCTGAGTTTGTTGATCAGTTCAAACAGTTTTTGGTGGAGTCTATATATTAGATTATATCATCGGTAATCAGAGACAATTTTACTTCTTCCTTTCTGATTTGAATGCCTTTATTATTTTTTTTTCTTGCCTAATTACTCTGGCTAGGACTTCCGGTAATATGTTGAATAGACATGTGAGAGTGATCACTCTTGTCTTGTTCCTGACCTTAGAGGAAAAGTTTTCAACCTTTCACCATTGAGTATGATGTTAGCTGTGAACTTCTCATATATGGCTTTTATTATGTTGAGGTATACTCCTTCTATATTACAGTTTGTTGAGTGTTTTTATCATTAAAGGATGTTGTATTTTGCCAAAAGCTTTTTCTACATCTATTGAGGTGATCATATCGTTTTTATTTTTCATTCTATTAATGTAGTGCATTACATTTATTCATTTACCTATGTTGAACCATCTGCGCATCCCAGGGATAAATCCCACTTGATCATGGTATATGATCCTTTTTATGTGCTGTTGAATTCAGTTTGTGAATATTTTGTTAAGAGATTTTGCGTCTATATTCATCAAGGATATTCATCAAGTTTTCTTTTCTTGCAGTGTTCTTATCTGACTTAGTTTAGGGTAATGCTAGCCTCCTAAAATGAGTTTGGGACCACTCCCTCTTTTTCAACTTTTTGGAAGAGTTTGAGAAGGATTGGACCTGACCTTTTCTTTGTTAGGAAAATTTTAATTACTGCTTCAGTCTCCTTACTTGTTATTGGTCTGTGCACATTGTCTGTTTTCTTTCTTTCTTTCTTTCTTTCTTTTTAAATTCAGTCTTGGTTGGTTCTATGTTATAGGAATTTATCCATTTCTTCTAGATTACCCAACTTGTTGGAGTATAACTGTTGCTAGTAGTCCCTTATGATCCTCTGTTTTCCTGTGTTATTAGTTTTGAATGTCTCCTCTTTCATATCTGATTTTATTTATTTGGGTTTTCTCTCTTTTTTCCTTCATTCGTCGAGCCAAAGTTTTGTCAATTTGTTTATCCTTTCAAAAATCCAGCTCTTAGTTTTGTTGATCTTTTCTATTGTCCTTCTGGTCTCTATTTCATTTATTTCTGCTCTGATCTCTGTTATTTCCTTCCTTCTACTAACTTTGGGCTTGGTTTGTTTTTCTTTTTCTAATTCCTTGAAGTGTAACCGTAGGTTGTATGTCTTAGATCTTTCTTTTTTCTTAAATGTAGGCATGTGTCACTATAAACTTCCCTCTTAGAACTGCTTTTCTACATCCCATAGCTTTTGGTATGTTGTCTTTCCATTTTCATTTGTTTCCAGATATTTTTAATTTCTCTTTTGGCCCATGGGTTGTTCAGGAGTGTGTTGTTTAATTTACACATATTTGAACTTTCCGGCTTTCCTTCTGTTGTTGATTTTTAGTTTCAAGTCACTGCGGTTGGAAAAGATACTTGATTTAATTTTAATCTTAAATTTGCTGACTTATTTTGTGACCTATTATGTAATCTACCCTAGAAAATTTGTTTTGTGTACTTTAGAAGAACGTGTATTCAGTGGCTATTGGATGAAATGTTTTATATATATGTCTTTTATATCCATTTGGTCTAAAGTGTAGTTCAATTTCAACATTTCTTTGTTGACTATCTGTCTGGATGATCTTTCCTTTATTGAATATGGGGTATTGAAATCCCCTACTATTATTGTATTGTTGTCTATTTCTCACTACAGATCTGTTAGCATTTAGGCTCTTCAGTGCTGGGTGCATATATGTTTATGATTGTTATATCCTCTTGATGAATTGAGCCCTTTATCATTATATGCTAATCTTTTGTCTCTTGTTACAGTGTTTGGCTTAAAGTCTATTTTATCTGATATAAGTATAGCTACCCCACTCTCCTCCTTTAGTTTCCATTTGCATGGAATTTATTTTTCCATCCCTTCACTTAGATCCTATGTATGTCCTTAGAGCTGAAGTGAGTCTCTTGTAGGCAACATAGGGTTGTTTGTTTGTTTTTTCCATCCAGCCATTTTGTACTTTTTGACTGAAGAACTTAATCAGTTTACATTTAGGGTAATTACTGATAGGTAAGAATTTATTAATGTCATCTTATTAATTATTTTCTGGCTGTTTTGTAATTTCCCTTGTTTCTGTCTTCCTCTCTTGCTGCCTTCCTTTTGAATTGATGGTTTTCCATAGTGTTATGCTTTGAATCCCTTTCCTTAATCTTCTGTGAATCTATAGTAGGCTTTTGCTTTGTGGTTACCATTAGGTTTATAGAAAACATCTTGTAGATATAACAGACTATTTTATGGTAATAGTAACTTAACTTTGATCACATATAAAAACACTGTCATTTTACTCCCATAATTTATGGCTTTTTGTTATGAGTTGTCACTTTGGTTTTAATTTTTTTCTTTTATTTATTTATTTTGGGGTTATAATTGATATATCATCTATTTTATGTTTTGTTGGTTTTTTAAAAAATAAATTTATTTATTTATTTTTGCCTGTGTTGGGTCTCTGTTTCTGTGTGAGGGCTTTCACTAGTTGCGGCTCGCGGGGGCCACTCTACATCGCGGTGTGCTGGCCTCTCACTGTCGTGGCGTCTCTTGTTGCGGAGCACAGGCTCCAGACGCGCAGGCTCAGTAGTTGTGGCTCACGGGCCTAGTTGCTCCGCGACATGTGGGATCTTCCCAGACCAGGGCTTGAACCCGTGTCCCCTGCATTGGCAGACAGATTCTCAACCACTGTGCCACCAGGGAAGCCCTATTTTATGTTTTTGATGTCACAATTTGCCTCTTTTTATATTGTGTATCAATTAACAAATTATTATAGCTATAGTTAGAGTGGCTTGTCCTTTTACCCTTACACTAGGGTTAAATGGTTAACACACCACCATATTGTGATGTTATTCTGAATTTGATTGTGTACTTACTTTTACTAGTATGTTTTATATTTTAATTTTTAACATACATTTTAATATATAATTTGTCTATTTATCTTCTCCTTTTGAAAGAACTCATTGCCCGAATGGCCAGGCTAACGTGTTCATACTGAGTTGCAAGGTAGGCAGGGAAATGTAGACCTTTTATTGGGTGGCAAGTGTACAGCTGAAAATTGGTGTTCTGTTAAAAAAAAAAAGGAGAGAATGAACTTTGAGTCTCTGCCAGAGGGCTTATTTGCCTGCTCTTTATTGTACACAGGACAATGGAACTAGTGTTAAGGTTTGGGGATTGTAGGAATAAGACTACGTTTTAAGGCTCAGTTTAGTTCAACAAATGTTTATTGAGCACCATATCATGTAAGGTCCTGGGGATATAAACAAGGTATTGTTCCTTCCTAATGGTTGCTTACAGTACACTGGGAGAATAAATAAATACATAGTTTTAACATGATATGATAAACACAGTAATAGAGGTACAAATGAATCTCTGTGTACCCGCTGACTCATGGATTTATTTATATGAAAAATTTTACAGGGATGTACATTTAAATTTTGTTATTCTTTTGCAGGTTACCCTCTTTAAAGAGGATAAAACTAACCAAAAAGTTTTAAAAAGGATGCAGACATATATAGATCAGTCCTTATAACATTTTTCTTGACATTTCAACATTCATTTATTATTGAAGTTGATAGTTATTGCTTTTCTTACACTTGATTGAAGAAATGTCTTTTCAGATCTCTCTTGGCAAGTCTCAGAATAATTCATGTTTTAGATTATCAATAGTTATTTACCGTTTCAATTGTAAATGATTAGGTTTCCTATTCCTAGAGGTTGGTTAAACAGTGAAATGACCCCTCAGTTTTAGCATTCACACCTTATAATGGGAAGATAATTCTACACATTTGCTTTGTGTTTGGAATACTGATGTTTTCTTCTTAAAATCACGAAATATTTTCAGCTACTTAAGATTATATATACTTTCTTCAGGTCTCATTAAAGTATGATTCAAGGTCAGATCTCATCACAAAGATTTTTGTACAACAGATTCCATGTCAAGCAAGCATTCAAGATTTGCTCAGTCAACTTAATCAGATAATTTAACACAGGCATCTCTTGTTACCTGCTGCCTTAGATCCAAACCAGAATGAATATTGTGGCTAGCAAGTTCCTTCTGCATATCTTACTTAGTATATAGGAAAAATTCATGATTCTAAAAAAGTAAAGATATTCACATGCAGCTTTCAGTACTGATATATTCTCTCTGACCATTTGGAAATCAGAAAAATGGAAAAAAGAGGAAAAATTGTATAAGTGTCACCACAAAGTTCTTTTTTTGACATAGGTGCATTAAACTTCTGACTCTTTACTTTCATCATGGAAGTCCTAAATTATAGAAACTATGAAAAAGACAGAGAATTGAGATGATCTATAGTCTTACGTATAGTTTCATATTTGAAATATAAATCGTAAAACATAATTCTTAATTTAAGAGCCGTATTCAAATAAATTTCTTTTAGTTTTTGGAATTAATATTTTCTCTATAATAAGTATATTATAATGATTATTTTTGCTATATTTATTTTTTTAATAAATTTATTTATTTATTTTTTGGCTGTGTTGTGTCTTCGTTGCTGTGCACGGGCTATCTCTAGTTTCGGTGAGCAGGGGCTACTCTTTGTTGCAGTACGCGGGCTTCTCATTGTGGTGGCTTCTCTTGTTGCGGAGCATAGGCTCTAGGCTCATGGGCTTCAGTAGCTGTGGCACACGGGCTCAGTAGTTGTGGCTCGTGGGCTCTAGAGCACAGGCTCAAGAGTTGTGGCGCACAGGTTCAGTTGCTCTGCGGCATGTGGGACCTTCCCGAAACAGGGCTTGAACCTGTGTCCCCTGCCTTGGCAGGCAGATTATTAACCACTGCACTACCAGGGAAGCTCTTTCCTTTATTTTTAAGTTTTTATATGAAGTGTGTCAAAAATATACAAAGTAAAAAAATATATAGGAATTATTACCACGTGAATATGCTTGGGTAAAGCACAAAGATCAAGAAATGGAACAGTGTCGGCACTCAGAAGCCTGCCTGGTGACCCTCCAATCAGTAGTCCCTTCTTCAGTACAAAAGATAGCTGCCATTCTGACTTCTGACATTTTAATAAATTTTGTCTGTTTTCAAACTTTCTCTTACACATATAAATCATTAGCACAAACTCTTTTTTGTTTGGCTTCCTTGCCTCAATATTATGGGTATAAAATTAATCCAACCTGTTCTGGTGCAACTGGAATTCATTCATTGTATTTTAAATTTTTTTTTAAGATTTTTTTTTTTTTGATGTGGGCCTTTTTTTTTTAAAGTCTTTATTGCATTTGTTACAGTATTGCTTCTCTTTTATGCTTTGGTTGTTTTGGGCTGCGAAGCATGTGGGATCTTAGCTCCCCCACCAGGGATCAAAACCACACTGCCTGCATTGGAAGGGGGAGTCTTAACCACTGGGCCGCCAGGGAAGTCCCCGGAATTCATTCATTGTTATTTCTTTATAGTATCTCAATGTATGATTGTAGCATTCGTAGACTGTAGAGTACAGAATTGGAAATATATGACTGTAGCAATTCTCAGCTATTATCTCTTCAAATATTCCTTTCGTCCCATTACTTCTATGCTCTCCAGCCACACATATAATAGACCATTTCACTTTTTACCATATCTCTTATGTCTTCTATTCTGTCTTCTGTGTATTCCATTCTTTAGGGTGTCTTTCCATGCTTCAGGGTGCTTATTTTCTTTTTGCTTATCTTGTTGTTTGCTAATTCTTTATTCAATCAAGTCTAATTTTCTGTTAAATCTACCCACTGACTTTTACTTTTTTTGTACTCTTCAGGTAAAATTTTTATTGATTTTTTTTTAAAACAGTTTCTGGTGTTCTGCCAAAACTCTTACTTACATCCTTTAGTTTCTTGACTTTAAGCGGAATATTTATTTTGAAGTCTCTTTCGCTTATCTGCATCTCTGAAGGTCAGTTTCTGCTCTTTGTTGCTTATCTTGTTTTTGATCACATTCACCCATCTCTTCCTGTGCTTATTTATTTGTGACTGAGTGCTGGATATTAGTGTGAAAATCTGTAGCAATAATTTGAGTCTTGGCTTCTCTCAGGTGGATGAGAACTCTTTCTCTCCTAGACTGTGTTACCACATTTACCGCATTTAAAGATAAGCTTCAGCGCCTGTGAGGGCTGGTGCATTTCCTGGTTACTCTAAGTTGTAGCCTCTAGGTTTCCAGTCTAAAGCATAAGAGATTGACCAGGACCTTAGACTCTAAAACTTTTCCCCTTTGCCTCACAAGGATGTCAAAAGGTCTGCTCAGCTTCTAGCCCTGATAGATGCTAATTCAGAAACCAGGGGATTCCCCTAGGAGAAAAGAGGGTCTAAATGCCAGGTTCACTTTTCACATTCTACTCAACTGGATAGAATACAATGGTGTAATGATGACTAATGGCTTTTCAGAATGACGCCAGTTCCAAATCTCTCATATAATGGTGTTCAGACTTATAAATAACTTCCTTAGCCAGGGAAGGCTTCTTCCTCTCTCCACCCCCAGATATTGATCTTGAAATTCATGACTGCTTATTTAAGATCTTTGAGATCTTTAAACAGATTTTTTTTTAATGTTTACCCTAAATTTTGTAGTTGTTCTTAGCAGGAGCGTTGCCAAATTACCTGATCTGCCTTTACTAAAATCAGAACATATAAACACATTTTTGTAACAATAGTATCTTTGAATGAAATAGAATCCTTTTATTATAAACTTAGCTAACCCAAAGAAGTTTTAATTCCAAGAAAAATACTCTAGTAGATTAATATTACAAGCTATTAAGCATTGACCATATTTTGGAAAAGAATAATTTTCTTTTATCTGTATGCTTATACAAGGCACTGTGGCATAATAGTGACAAGTATAGGCTCTAGCCCCATATTTTCTGGATTTAAATCTCACGTCTGCAACTTATTGATGTTGTGACCTAAGCATGTTATTTAACGTATTTAACGGCACTCAGAATGGTTCCTGTTCCATAATACACACAAAGTATTGGCTATTATCATTTTGACAATTAAGTGATAATTTTATGATCCACTGTTTTCTTATTGATTCCTTTGCACAATCGTATTCCATTAAGGAACAAATAGTGGTTATCAAATAGAGAAACACTGGTCACTCAGTAGTAATTTTCAATTGAATGGAATAGAATGGTGTAATCATTTTTGAAATTATGATATTTTAAAAATCTTTCATATAATGCCATTCAGATTTGCAAATAACTCTCTCAGCCACTTGATTTAGTCAGGGTAGTTGGCAACTGGGTGGTCTCTACACTCGCCACATGCCAGAATTAACGTGATGAACCTGAGGAACTGGCCATCAACTTGCTTGTAAATTTATCTCCTTGCTAATAAAGAGGGTCTTCTTGTGAGATTTAGACTTCTTTTGGATTTTTCGTGGGAGAAAAAAAGTTCACTTTAGTTATTTACGCCTTCATACTACCATAAAAGGGGGAAACAGGTTTAGGAAGCTTCAGCTGACAGAGAATGTGACAAAATTTTACCCAAAACTAAATATTTTTCCCATAGCAAGTTGCAGATGCTATTATCTCTGCCTGCTAATTTAGCTGTCTCCCAAACTAGTAATCTATCTCTACAGTTCTTCATTTGTTTACAAGCAAACACATGGGTGCGTTTGTTTGTTTGTTATTTTCAGGCACAACATTTCATACTGATACGAACAGAGTATTCTTAATATTTTAGGGAGCAATTTAGTCAGTAACACCACTGTTGCCTCAGCAAATGTCAACTCTCAAGTAAATCTCAATAATCAAATAAAAATCTATTCTCTAAATTCAAATTCTACAGAAGCGTGCAATTTTAGAAATCATTTAGGCATTTTAAAGCAGAAGTGTTGTGTTTTGAAAATAATTTTCAGTGAAATAGAATATTAGACAATTAGGTACTTAAGTCAGTTTCAGGATATTTTAAGTATTGAATAAATAAATGGGAAACTAGAAGGACCATTGCAATGTACTTAATCAGTACTTTCCTTGCATTAAAAATTATTATGGGGCTTCCCTGGTGGCACAGTGGTTGAGAGTCCGCCTGCCGATGCAGGGGACACGGGTTCGTGCCCCGGTCCGGGAAGATCCCATATGCCGCGGAGCAGCTGGGCCCGTGAGCCATGGCCGCTGAGCTTGCGCTCCGCAACGGGAGAGGCCACAACAGTGAGAGGCCCACGAACCGCAAAAAAAAAAAAAAAAAAAAAAAATTATGGTACCACAGAAGTAGAAAATGACAAATTTGAGTATATAGAAATTAAAATTTTCTACATAGCAAAAGATGCTTATAAAACATCAAAATATAAAAAATCATTTCTGAGAAAATATTTGCAACACATATGGTAGAATAAGTGTGAATATCCCTAAATATAAAAAGCTCTTACCAGTTAAGAAAGAAATGAAAGGTAAGACTGCTCGGTACAAAAACTGAACAAAAGACAAAAGCAGGTCCTCCACAGAGACAGAAAGGCAACTAGAAAAGAAACGTAGGTAAAGAAGCTTCATCTGAGAGACTTCCAGGTGAAAGGTCAGCAATATTCCATTTTCACCTATCAGATTGTTGAAAATTAGAAGACTGAACATGCACTTACTTAGATGATAGGAAAATGGATGTTTTCCTGCGTTCCTCTTGTGAGTTCCATTCCACAACTTTTGGAATGTAATCTGATAATATCTACTAATATTACTTGTACATTCCATTTAACATAGCAGTATGACTTGGGGCATCTATCTTAAGGATATAAACCATAAATATGTAAGGATACAGATAAAAAGATGTGTGGACCATCACTGTGTCCTGTGGAAGCAATCTAAAATATTCATTAATAGAGAAATGTTGAAGAAATTATGGTGTAGTTTACTCTCCAAACTATAGAATATTATGTGGCCAGTGAAAATATTGACATCCATGGAATATTACTGAGAGGAAAATGAATGCAAGAAAAAGACTACTTTGCTTAACAAAAGATCACACTTTTGTAAAAACAACACATTCTAATACTTAGAAGTGCATTTCTGTTAGTTTGTATTAGCATGGAGAAAATCTAAGAAAAACATTTGTCAGGCTGTTAATATTGGTATCTTAATTGAGAAAGTGATAAAGACAAGATTTGTCATGTTTTTCTTTACTATATTTATGTTACTCTGTGTGTTAAACAAACATCTGTTGCTTTTGTAGTTTCAAAGTAAATTCTAGTAAAGCATACCAATAATAAATGCAATATATGTGAAGGCAAAAATTCCCAAGTAATCAGAGATTTTGTAATATGTAATGAGTAATGATGGTTTTCTCTTATGAGTAACACTATTCAAATTGTGAGCAGTAATAAATGTCAATCACTTATTAATAATGATTGACTTTATTATATAAAACAAATATAAATCAAACTATTTTTCTAAAAAGTAAGCACTCACATTTGTATCATGTGCCTAAAAGCACTGTTAACTGTATTTTCGGTGTTTGAAAGTTTGCAAACATGTCAGACTAATTTAATCCTATTCCTTAAAGTCTTGAATATAAACATCATTTTAATAACGTTCCCATGAATATTTATTAGAATCTTCTCAAATCACTCCATATGATTTATTTGTACAATTCCTACTTTTATTGTACCACTCTTTTTATGTTAAAAAAATAAAAATGAGCCTCTTAATATGGTTTATAAATTCTGCGAGAACAGCTGGGCAGAGAAAGCTCAATAAATATTGAGTGACTGATGTGAATACTTAAATAACTAAAATGGTACAGATTAATTTTATTTTGAAATTTATAATAGTCAGTGCAGAAGTTTAAAAGAAGTAATTGTTCTGAAGAATAGAGAATGTGGTTAGTGTAAAATAACATTAAACAAGTTGTATATTCTGTGCCTACCATACTGCTTCTTTCATGCTCTTTTAGAAGCTAAATGTATTGATTTTTCATTGGGAAAGTGTGGCATGACATTGTAGAGAAGTTAATCTCCAAATTCAGTTATCTTCCTTAACTCCACTTATTGAATATTGTTCGTAAACCTGAGTCATTTTATATGTACTCCTTTGTCGTGCGTATTAGTTTTCTGTGACCGCTGTAACAAATTACCGTACTTGGTAGTTTCAAACAATACAAATTTATCATCTTACAGTCCAATTGTTTGGACTTCTGGAGGTCAGAAGTCCAAAATGGATCTCACTGGGCTAAAATCAAGATGGCGGCAGGGCTGCATTCCTCTCTGGAGGCTTTAGAAGAAAATGTGTTTTCTTGCCTTTTCCAGCTTGGCCACATTACTTGACCCTAGCCCCCTTCCATCGTTAAGGCCAGCTGTGGCCGTTCAAGTCCTTCTCACATCGTGTAATTCTGACATTGACTATTCTGTCCCCCTCTTTCATATTTAAGGACCCTTGTGATTAATTGGGCCCATGTAGATATTCCAGGCTAATCTCCCTGTTTAAAGGTCAGCTGCTTAACAACTTATTCCCATCTGTACAGTAAGTTCCCCTTTGCCATGTAAACTAACATTCAGGGGGCCACAATCTCTCTACAACATCATTTTGTTGCAAAAGGAACTACAGATTGAAATGGATTAGGCAGATTCAGAGAGGTGATAAATTTTTTACTAGGATCGCATTATCTAAATCAGCAGTTTGTATATATTTTCAACAACTTCACCCTCGAGGGAGAAAAATGTGTTCCTGATTGTGGAACAAAAACAATTGAAATAGAAGAGCTGAGTATCTATAAAGATATTCCATATACTTTGAGATATAGGATTTAAAACATGTGCTTGGAAATTCTGACATCCCCAAATTTTCATAATCCCAAACTCTAGAATTATTCATTTTAGTATTTATTCCTGAATTGCTGCCCCTCTTTCCACAATTTATAGTATAAAAATGTATCTGTTACGATTTATACTAAAAATGTAGATATGTTTGTCCTTGAAATAAAAGGGTCGTTCAAAACTAGTATTCAGGTTTTCTGAATTACATTTTGCTAGCAAAGAATTGCTGTAGACCTTGGTCTCTGAGTCTCTTACTGAGTCTCAATTAGCAGTCACTGAACCTGTTATAGCTATATGTAAATCACTTGCGTTATGTTTGTTTCACTTTCCTAATTTGCGACATAGAGAGATTGATGACTTGTATTCAAGTTATCTTCCAGTTTCAAAACGTTGTGATTTAAAGATCTATTTTCATGACTTAATTCGACTTAGTCTCAAGAAGCTGACAGTTACGGTCATAGTTACCTAGATAATTCTTCTCACTATTGACTATATGACACTTACTAATTGTCAATGGCAATGACTACCATCTTCTCAAAAACCAGTCACGCAGGAGCTGTTCTTTGCCAGTTAAGGAAATCCTGAGCCTACAGTCTATCCGTTAACACCTGTTGTGAGTGAGGGTCTTCTTGCAGTTTCTTGGAAAGAAACAAGGGAGCTTTTGTTTGCACTGATGCTTTCCAAATGCGAGGCTTCTGGGGTGGGAAGTCCTTGCCTCGTCAGCCTTCTTGGAGCAAGGGGAGGAGGGTGTCTCTCTACCATGGAACCAATATCTACTTTTTACATTCATGCTGTCTTTCCCCAAGACTTTAAATTCTTTTCTGTCTGTAGATTCTAGGGATTCATTTTACTTTTCTTTCCTGTATAAAACAGCCACGACTCGCTTTGTACCTAGAGCATCCTTTCTTCACAAACCTGACTGACAAGTGGAAGGCAAACGTCCTTCCTAGTAATCACACATTTATTCACTTATTTCTTCGCTTTCTTATTCAACTTCTAACATGCCTCCCTAACTCCTTGCCATTTGCTCTCTCACCGTGCTCCAGCCAAGTGGATTTCTCTTCAGTACCTCAAACACGCAAAGCTGCTTTTCACTTTGAAGCCATACCACGTGCTGTTCGGTCTGAGTTGCTCTTCCCTTTTGCTGTTTGCACGGCTGACTCCTCATGTTAAATGCTGCTTTCTCAGAAAGGGACTCTCCAACAGTTTTATGCAGGCTAATTTATCTCTATCCCTACAAGGTAGGCCTTCTATATTAGTTTTCACCTTGGAGGAGTAGTCCATTCGTTCAAGAGAAGATCTACTACTTTGGCATCTGATACCTGAGCATTCAATCTAGAAAGCAGGGTTGGCCTGTCTCATTTACTGAGTCTCAGGCCTTTAAAGTTATCACTGAACGATGTTCCAAGGAATCATCTGTTCCACTTAAAGCCCTGCCAGGGATCTTCATGACTGGTAACAATTTCTCATCTTTTCCCTTTTTCTGTCTTCATTGACTTTGACCTCCCTCTCCTCCTTTTCCCAAATTAGCTTCGTTAACTTCAGGAGAACAGTAGCTTGCATCTCAAGAATTTTTAACTAGGGCTCCAAAGTTTCTTCCCCCAGGACACGTCCAGAATTCCCTGTAGCTTTGTGCCTTCCTGGTTCCCCTAAAAGGCTTGAGAGCACACTCTTCTGTCCGTTCTATTAGATGAGCCTGCTTCTCTGATGGCGTGCCCAGGCACTTTGGGGAGGGATGTCAGGTCATAAGATGTGGGCCATTCTCACACAGTGTTTTTTTTCTTTCTTTAAGAAGAGGTTCAGTATCAAATAAGAATTCAATTTAAAAATAAATAAAAAAAGAAGAGATTCAGTCTTTTGAAAAAACTGAGTATCTGAGGCGGTGTCTAAGTATCATTTTCTAGACACCCCTTTTTCATGAGGGGTCCCCAGAGGTGCCAGAGGAATCAGCATCCTCAGGAAGGTCTATCAAGGCTGCATTCATGCTGTTCCCATTTGAACTTCTAGCCGAGCACTTTATGTCCGCGCAGGGGCTTTACCTAAGAGGCTGGAAAGTCCTCATTTTCATGCCCATCCCAGTTTTCTGGTAGTTCTCAAGCCTGAACTGGTCTCTGAGAATCCTCATCAAAAATTCTTGGATCTGGGGCTTCCCTGGTGGCGCAGTGGTTGAGAGTCCGCCTGCCGATGCAGGGGACACGGGTTCGTGCCCCGGTCCGGGGAGATCCCACATGCCGCGGAGCGGCTGGGCCCCTGAGCTATGGCCGCTGAGCTTGCGCGTCCGGAGCCTGTGCTCCGCAGCGGGAGAGGCCACAACAGTGAGAGGCCCGCGTACTGCAAAAAAAAAAAAAAAAAAAATTCTTGGATCTGTCCTCAAAGAAAGGCATGGCCACTATTCCAAAAACTCATTGCATCTATTTCTAGGGATGGTAGTTATCTGTGTATGGATAGATAGGCTCCACATTAGCATTAATGACAATCCAGGGTTGCATTTGGACATTTTATCAAATTCTGGACATTTACTTAGTCTTATTGAACAAATCTGAAATTGGTGGGGCACAAGAACGTGAACTTGTCTTCCTTTTTCTCCTTGTCACCCTTTAAGGGGTCTTATGATGGACTCTAGAACTTTCCTCTTCCTTTTCTGTGGAAAACAGTCCAGTCTGGTCTAGAATACTTTAGAATTCAATCTCATTTCTGATCTAAAACTCTCTCTTCTCCTCCCCTTTAATGATCAGCCTTAAACCGTGTGTGTGGTGGTCCGGGTGGGGAAAGTTCTCATCCTGAGACACTGTCTCCTTCCTCTTACGTTAGGTTGTCATATTTAGAAAACAAAAAATAACAAAAACAACAACAAAAAGCAAAGTCCGAGTTAAATTGGAATTTCAGATAAACAAACTATTTTTGTTTTGTAAAACATATTTAAGTTTTTTTTTTTTTTTTTGATGTGCACCATTTTTAAAGTCTTTATTGAATCTGTTACAACGCTGCTTCTGTTTTACGTTTTTGGGTGTTTTTAGCTGCGGGATCTTGGCTCCCTGACCAGGGGTCAAGACCACACCCCCTGCATTGGAAGCGCGGAGTCTTAACCACTGGACCACCAGGGAAGTCCCCCCAACAAATTATTTTTAGTATAGTATATTCCAAATAATCCGTGGTGCATACTTACACTAATGTTTTTTGTTGCTGCTGTTGATCTGAAATTCACATTTCTCTGGGCATATCCTGTATTTTATCTGGTAACCCTACTCGTACATCCTTTGGATCCTCCAGGGCATTGGAGCTTGGAAAAAGGGAAAAGAAAGAGAAAAATGTCTTTTGTGTCACTGAGCACATGATACTAAGCCATTTCCTCTTGACTGATTCTCAGGGTTCTGCTTTGCTGCCCTAGTGGCAAGAGCTCCAACGGGGGCCACCTCATGGGGCACATGCATACTCTTAGGAGGCTCTGCAGGTGACTTCCCAATGCTCAAGTCCCTGACCTGGGAGACTGTGTTCCTGTTTCACCTCTTCTGGGTCCCCTCAGCTCCTGCCTCTGGCAGGAGACCCCACAGCATAGAGGGAAGATCAGCAAGTCCTCTGAATGAGCAGAAGTCTAAAGGTATTTGAAAGGCTCTTTTCCCTTTTGGTTGATATCTAATCTCGTTGAGTGGTTTTCTTGAAAACTCCCTTACATAGTTTGTATAGATATATTTGGTTTGAGTGACAGTAAGAAATAGATACCACATCTGAATTGGGTCAAAATAAGGAGAGTTTTTAAAAAAAAAATTTTAAAGGGACAAAGACACTATTTACTTCCTAGTTAAGGCTGAGCGATATTCCAGTGTGTGTATGTACTACATTTTGTTTATCCATTCATCTGTCGATGGACATGGGTTGCTGCTATGTTAGCTTTGTGAACAATGCTGTTATAAACACGGATGTCCAAAATATCTCTTTGAGTCCCTTTTTTCAATTCTTTTGCGTACATACTTAGAAGTAGAATTGGTAGAGCGTATGATCGTTGCATTTTTTTTCTTTAGGAACTACCATACTGTTTTCCACAGTTTTGCGCCATTTTACATTCCTACCAATAGTGCACTAGAGTTCCAGTTTCTCCACATCTTCACCTGTATTGTTATTTTCTGTGTGTGTGTGTGTGTGTGTGTGTGTGTGTGTGTTTCTCCTAGTGGGTTATGATGTGGTATGTCATTGTGGGTTTGATTTGCATTCTGTTAATGATTAGTGATGTTGAGCATCTTTTCATGTGCTTATTGGCCATGTGTACATCTTCTTTGGAGAAGTGTCTATTCAAGGCTTTTGACATTTTAAAAAAATCAGATTGTGTTTTTGTTGGTGAGTTTTAGTAGTTCTCCATATATTGTGGATATTAATCCTTTATCAGATATATGATTTATAAATACTTTCTCCCATTCCGTGGGTTGTCTTTTTAGAGGCAGAAAGTGGAATAGTGTTTACCAGGGACTGTGGGGAGAGAAGAATAGGGAGTTACTGCTTAATGGGTACAGAGTTTTAAGTTTGCAAGATAGACAGTTCTGGAGATAGATGGCGGTGATCGTTATGCAACAGTATGAATATACTTCATACCACTGAGCTGTACACTTAGAAGTAGTTCGTATAGTCAATGTCGGTACATTTTCCCAGAAAAAAATTGGGAGAAAAAACTCACCTCGAAAAGCCTATGGATGAGAAAATGAAAATCTAACTTGTGATAAACTGATGAAAGTAAAACAATAAAATTTTTTATGCATTAAAAATATGACTATTTTAAAAGGTGTGGGAAAGATATAGGAATACCAAAAGGAGAATTCAATACACTTGACCTCTTGCAGCCACTACCCCTAAGACTGAAATACTAGGGAGAGGATGGTTACTGAAGCTGGAGACAGAGCTGTGTGGAGAGAAGGTCACTCAGCAGGAGTTGTATTCTTCACCCAATAGGTACAGACAGCTCTTGTTAACGCTACAGCTCTCCTTTCTCTCCACCATCTCCTGCCCATTCTCCCCAAGAGTGGCACCCAAGGACAGCCAGAGAGCATGAGAACCCATTGATGCAGCCCATACAGGCTGCCTTTCAGGGCAGGGGTCTATGGAGAAGGCATGGAAGGTGGACCTGCAGGGGAGGAGAAGGGCATGTAGCGTTCTCTCCCTAGACTAATGACTCTCGATTCTTATGCATTCTCTTTGAATGTTGTAGTCTGCCTTTATGTAAGGCTAGAAGGCTGGAGTAGGGTGTGTGATGTTTCGGGTAGCAGCTAGAACCCTTGGTAGGTCCTGGGGAGATGTGTCGGTTGGCCTTCAAGAGTGTGTGTGATACTTAGCACAGATAGTCCTCAGCTTTGGGATTTTATAGCAATCTCAAACTATTGGTAGAGTCCTATTCAACATCCTGATTCAGATATAAATGAGGAGAAATTATTATTAATGACCCACTTAGGGGAAGATATAGGTCTCGTTGAGCCTGGCGCTTACACGGTTTTGTAGAAACTCTTTAAGAAAAGGATACAATAGTATGAGTACAAATTTATGTATGAAAGGGACTACTGATACAGAATTAGAAAACCACAGCACATTTTAAAAAGTTGACTAATGCTGAGGCCATCAAAAAGTCCCCACACCACTAGAATACTTTCCTCCTCCACTTTTGGGCTAAACACTCTTGGAACACCTTTTCATAGAAGAAAGATTTTATAACATTTTCTATAAAGTATAGAAAGATAATTCCACCCTTCCTCTGAGATGATTGATTAAAATTTGTTTTTATTGATGTTTTCACCACTTCCTAGTAATGCCATCATGTCCATTTTGGGGGACTGTAAAATTTAAGAAAATCGCTATAGTGTGTTTGTAATTGTATACATTTATTTATCAGGTGTATTTTTGACAGGAGTCAATTCCTTTTGAGTAGATGTCAATGTGAATCAAATTCTCTGCTTACAGTTTTAACTTATCTAATAATTGGAACACTTTTCCACAGTCTACCTTCTGGCTCTCTACATCTCACATCTCATGTACCTCCCCATATGCTCTGGTTCTAGGTGCTATAGGATTTGCTCCCATTGTGATATAATCTCTGGATCTGCCTGTTTGCGTCATGAAACTGGGTGTGTTTATGAGGTAGCATTTTGCTGGAAGCCTCACCCAGCTGGCAGTAACCTAACCACACACATACATGACTGAGAACCACAGGAATATATCTCATTAAACTCAGTATAAATGTATCCCCGACTCAACTTCTACTTTACTGGATCCCAAACATGCTTTTGCAACCATTCCAACTGGAGCAGAGATTGGGATGGAGAGAGTTAGTAGTCTTTAGTGGTTGAGGTTAAAACATCTTACGTTTGCTGAGTTTCCAAAACTTCATGACCATTTGAACACTTCTTTAAGCTCTCTTAAGCACACTGAGAGTCTTTGAAACTTAAACTTCATTTGCTGCCTGGAGCACACAAAGTGCTTTCCTGTGTCATTGAATGTGGATGGGTTCTCCTCTGATGCTCAGGTCCTCCTATGAAATCCAGCATCCTGTGCCGTCTCCTTGAGCCTTTGTACAATATGCTCTCTCAGGCTATGAGCATCTGTGAATATGAATCCTTTTGCTTGCCCTCTCCCAGTTCCACAGGCTTTAGGAGATATTTAGAAGGACAAAGTTGTAAGTTTCGTTTTTTCCTCTGGGAGATATTTCAGCTCTCAGGCAAACCAACAGGTACAGCTTGATAGTTGGGGTAGGGTCACCTATATATTACCAATGTTGAGTCCCTACTTTCTGTTGGCTAGGAAACCCAGACACACGATTAACTGTGAGAAACCTGAGGATGATTTGGACCAAGACGTCTGGGACAGTCTCTTTGCTCGCTTGACAGCCAACCATCAGTAATACCCTTAGAATAATATTGGCCAACAGTGTTTATATACTGAACATCTTTACATTCATTTCATTTTTAGTCATCCAGGTGAAGAATTAAATCTTGAAATCACTTTTGTACTGTCCATGATTTTTTTGTCTAGGTATTTAAAACAGCTGATAATGCTTACAATTTTAAATAAGGCTAGCATCTGAGGAATCTCAGATGAAAATTCTTTTTTTCGTCTGTCTGCCAAGTTATGGGTAGAATACCAAAGTCAAGAAGTCATCTTTCCAAGCCTGGGAATAAAATAGTCTTCAACACATTGAATTCTGCAACTGCCCATCTTGCACTTTTGTTACCAAGTGCAAGTTCATGTACCCGATGCACAGTGAGGCCAAACTAAAACGTCAGAATTTGGAGCGGAGAAAGGTTTATTGTAGGGCCATGCAAGGAGGCAGGGGCGCGTGCCCCCAATATCTCGAACTCCCCAAAGGTTTCAGCAAAGCACTTTGAAAGGCAAGGTGAGGGAGAGGCGTGGTCAGTTGTTGCAAACTTCTTGGTGTCAGAATCCTTTGTTCTTAAAGCTGTCTGCCCAAGTCAAGTCACAATGTTCCTACAAACCTCCAACAAAACAAATGTTATCCTCTGTTCTGGAAATGTTTATCTCTGTGTGAATGGATGCTTAAAGGTCAGAGTCTTGAGAATAATTGATCCTGTATATTTCAGGCTATAGGCAACATTCTTTTACAAAAGATGCAGAGCCAGCATGACTAAGCACAGGCAACAAAGCACAAAGATTAAAGCAGAGGGAACAGATCTAATATGGAGTCAGAATTGTTCTTCCCTATTACACTTTTGAATTTGTAATTTAAATAGTGATCTCATATATATATATATATATATATATATATATATATAGTATATTGTATAAATATATATATAAATACAGATGGTTGTGGCACATATAATATGTACATAAAATAGTCTCAATTTTTAAAGCATTTTAACAAAAACAATAGGTCCCTACCAACAGTGAATAGTCTTCCCCTACAACTGAAGATACCAGTGTTCAGATATTTAAATAGGGACCAAAGTTAGATAGCTAATATTTTGATTAGGATTTAGGAAACAGATGCATAGAAAGTGAATTATGACTTCCCTACCAGGTTAAGCTCAGGTTCTTTCTTTTGTTGTCATGGAAAAGAAAACAAAAGAGGCTGCTGGTTGAAAGCAGGGAGAGAAATTGGTACAGCAAATGCTCAAGATGTATAATAATAACTGATTAACCTATGATATAGGGATGTGACAACTAAATAAGGTGAAGTGCATTAAAACATTTTGGAAAATGTAAAATGCTGTAACCAAGCATAATCATGTTTGTGTTTTACAAATATATTTCTTTTTAAAAATAAATATTGACCCAATGGTCTGTGCATAACAGGAGTTCTTATTTTAAAAATTCACAAAGATTTAACTAGTTTTCTTTCTAAAATTCTCTTAGAAGCCTTATGGTTCTAATTGTTCCCATTAAATTGAATGTAGTTTTCTAAAAATAGTTTGTTTTGGAGCAATGCAGATTTTAACAAATCGTATGTTGAGAGTTTTTATTGGGAAAAAATTAAGAAGGCCAATAGAGACATAATCCTGGGTGGCCTTGAGTGAATCCAGTGGAATGTGATACAAGATAAAGATTTATCTCAACACAGCGTTAGTTTATGTTTTAACTTTCTTCTCCTTATTCTTACCTGCCTGTTTGTTATATCGACAATGATATTTTCCCACAAATTTCTGTTAAAACTTTTTTTCCCCATGCAGTGGAGAAAATGATCACAGATGTACTTCCTGGTTCCTTTTTCTCTCCAAACATTACTTTGATATTCTAAAGGGATTCCACAGAATTAATACCAGAAAAAAGGAGAAAAACTTCTCCATTTCTGATTAGTGTAAATGCCTGTTTGTGGTTTGCAAGTTGTCAAACTTTGTGTTTAGTTTTCAGACTTTGAATAAAAATTAAAAATTACACTCAACGTATTCATTTTTGGTTGTGTGACTTACAATTAATGTACATTATGTGGGTGAGTATATACATAAACAATAAATATATACAGACATATTTTTAAACATTGGACCATAAAAGACTAGACTTCTCTTTTACTATTTTATGATGTTATATCCCAGTGAAAACAATGCTTTGTCTATAAACAAAGTATTTTATTTATTAGATTATGTGAATTGTGAAAAAATACCATTTTGCTTAAAAGAATTGTTGTCTCACACCTGTAAATACTTTTTAAACCACAAAAAACATAACACCCAAAGTTGCTCTGGCAGCTGAAGATCAAGGGTACATATCAAACTAAAAAACAGAGCTAACATCTGAATATTCATTCTAGCAAGACACAGCCCATATTTCAGTTTACACTTCTTCTAATTTATTCAGCAGGCCTGACACTGAACAGCACGTAATACCATCAGTTTGATGAGGTGTGACCTATCCCGAGGTCACTGGGTAACTATTAAAAGATTTGCACTGAGTCCTAAGTCTAGGGCTTTAAAGTTGGACAGTATTACTCGCAAATATATTCAAAAATAAAGTTTCCAATTGCTATGCACTTTTAAGGTTTACTTTGTTGAAAAGAAGTTCTTTGGAATAAATAGCAATGTTAAGGACAGAATCAAGGAGCATTTATAATAGGAAATATTGAATTATTATGGTGCAGAAATAATTTTTGCATTTCATTAATAAAAGTTTCTTGAGAATGGGGAGGTGAGTTAGATAATTGTATTGTTTTTTCCTAGCTCTGAACATCTAAATAAACAATAAGGATCAATACCTTAAAAAGAAAAGCAGTAGAGACAAATGGAGGTTTTCTTTCGATACTCTGTAACTTGGATCTTCTTTTTTTCTGGCTTTCTCTTTCAAATGATGTGTTTGTTTTTGTTTGTCAATATAATAAGTATTCTAAAAAGGAATCATCAGTCTTACATCAAGCAAAAACTTAGTGACGAGATAAGCCAGGACAAATCCAGAAAGGTAGCTGATGTGTTTATAGTCATACCATCCCTGTTCATTTTATTTTGAAAGTGGAGTTGTGTGATGCTAGCAAATTCCTTAGTAAAACAACCTCTGAATCCGTTTTAAAGTGGTGAGAAGGGAAGAGCAAAAAGTAATTTGATTTCCACTCTCCCTGATGTTTTCCCTTCCATTACAAAAGTCCACTTGAAAAAAACAATATATTTCAAAGCTCTTGTTTCTGACAGCCACTGCAGAGGCATACACCATGTTTGCATTCTTGCACAGCGATCAGACATCAGAACCCGGGAATATCTGGTTGAATAAATCTCTGGTATTATCCAAAATGAGTTGTTTGTAATAAGTCATTATCCCCTGCCTCCGCCCCCCCGGCATCCTGGTGTTCGGTGTTGAATGTGTCTCCTGTCTGAATATATTTTCTAAGGCCATGGACAAGCAGAGCTGATGGGGGCAGAGATCATTATAAAGAAACATACCCTTCATAAAAACTGCACCAATGTCCATGCTTGGAAAATGGATGTGATTTACTGTGATGCATTTGTGTCTACTTTCTGATGTGTTTGCTAGTTCACACGGCATTTTTAACTTGAGAGTAGAAAATAGAGGCCCAGAGGCAAAGGGGAGAGAGAGAATTTAGGAGGAAAATTTGTTTCCTAATAATAGAAAGAAACATTCCTGCCCCTCTGAAATATATTTAGTTTTTGTAATTACTTTAAAGAGACAGTGAATTTTTCAAAAACACCCAATGAAAAGTTATGTGCAACACTTGTATATTATCAATGTTCTCCCTAAAGCTTTCTTAATATAGATATTATTTTTCTATAAAGATCAAGAAAACATTTATTATAGAGACATTCTAATAGGATAAATTACAAACCTGCTTAAAGTAGCCTAGAATATGATTTAATTTTGTCAGAAGTGTGGCACTGTAGCATTAATGTTCGATTATGAAGTAGGAACACCATAGATATTAAATGTAGACATGGTGACTAAATTAAATCATTCTTATGAATAATATGTTATCAATTTTTTGAAAATTGTATGCCATATTTAGAGATTTTTTGATAGAATTTAGAAACAAGGCAGGACTGTGTTAACCCACCCATTTTGTAAATGAAAAAATTGCAGTGGGAGATAAGGCGAGTCATTTGCCTGACATCCCATTACTACTCTGCGTAGAATGGGCTACAAGGGCTATTGTTGATTTATCACACTCACTGTATAGTGTAGGGATCCTTCTAGGTTGTAAGACTGTCATAGTAATGTGTATCAGTTGTGAATCAGGAAAAGTTTACATAACTTCATATTGAAAATTTGTGTAATATTTCACAGTCACTCTGATGTAACATAAATAAAATACCTTATGATTCTAATAAAGGTTTTGATTCATGGCACAATATTTTCTAAATACCAAGGTGATTTATTATTTGAACACTGTGCACTCCTTGTGTAATTGCACACTCTACTTCATTTATGAGACACAGCATACAATTTATTAATGATAGAGGTTGTGCTTTTGATTTTGCATTTCAGACCTGTTAAATGGAGGAAAAAGAAGTAGATTGAATCTTGGACTGTGCTTCACAATTGGGCAATATTTGGTATACTTAGGAATTCGAATATTTTAATCAACATTTTTTAATAATTTTGATAAGTATCATTTATTTGGAGCATGTCAGACAAAGGTGCAGCTTCTTGATACAGGCACCCTTAGAAGCTTACAATTTTAATAAATTGGGCTTTTGTAGAAAACAACCAAGGCTTCAGACAACGTTGCTACTTCCTAAGAATCCAATAGGGAGAATGAAAGATGTGTTTCTAAGCATACCCCTCCATATAAAGAAAAAAATGGAGAATATTGAGAGGTCAGGGATTGTGAGGTGGGTTAGAGATTGAAAAGAGATGGAGTAAACCCTAGAATGCTTCAGAAAATAGAGACCTTGAAACGAACAATTAGACATAAGATGCAATATTCTTTCCTGGAATTTGTTTCAGAAATAAGAAATTGCCTGTTTAGGGGCTCAAAGTTCACTCTGTAGCAACATGCTGTCAGAGAGGGCATGAAATGGAGGTTAGTGAGAAATGAGATCAAGGGAGTTGAACCGTATGGGAAGAGAATCTGACTCCAAAGACAGGTGTGTCCTTTCTTCTGCATATGATTTCTAATTTCATGCAGTTCATACTGAACACAGCATTGTGGACAAGGGCGTGGTTACAAACTTAAGGGTTCTCTCTAATTGTAAAATGTAGATAATAATTTTGTTTACTAAATGGTTAGCACTTTTGGAATTCTTATATGAACCAGGAACTAAACACTTTGCATATATCAACTCATTAGACCTTAGGATAACCCCTTGAAACAAGTTCTTATGCTCTTGTTATGAGGATTAAATGGACAAATAAATGCCCAGCACTTAAATGAACATAGCAAAATCTCTAAAAAGTTAGCAATTAGGATCACCTTAATGAGATGGTCCTTAAATTAGAAGTAAGTTTATTTATTTATTTTAATTAAAGTATAGTTGATTTACAATGTTGTGTTCATTTCTGCTGTACAGCAAAGTGATTCAGTTATACATATATATATACATACGTGTGTGTGTATATATATACATATATATATATACACACACATTCTTTTTGAATATTCTTTTCCATTATGGTTTATCACAGGATATTGAATATATTTCCCTGTGCTATACAGTAAGAGCTTGTTGTTTCTCCATTCTGTATATAATAGTCCGCAACTGCTAGTCCCAAACTCCCATTTCATCCCTCCCCCCTCCCTTGACAGCCACATGTCTGTTCTCTATGTCTGTGAGTCTGTTTCTGTTTCATAGATAAGTTCATTTGTGTCATATTTTAGATTCCACATATAAGTGATATCATATGGTATTTGTCTTTCCCTTTCTGAGTTATTTCTCTTAATATGGTAATCTCTGATTCCACCCATGTTGCTGCCAATGGCATTACTTCTTTCTATTTTGTGGCTGAGTAGTATTCCATAGCATATATGTACTACATCTTCTTTATCCATTCATCTGTCGATGGACATTTAGGTTGTTTCCGTGTCTTGGCTATTGTGAATAGTGCTGCTATGAACCTACGGGCACGTGTATCTTTTTGAATTATAGTTTTGTCTGGGTATATGCCCAGGAGTGAGATTGCTGGATCATATGGCAAGTCTAATTTTAGTTTTCTGAGGAACCTCCATGCTGTTTTCCATAGTATCTGCACCAACTTACATTCCCACCAACAGTGTAAGAGGGTTCCCTTTTCTCCACACCCTCTCCAGCATTTGTTATTTGTAGACTTTTTATGGTGGCCGTTCTGACCAGTGTGAAGTGGTACCTCACTGTAGTTTTGATTTGCATTTCTCTGATAATTAGTGATTTTGAGCATCTTTTCATGTGCCTGTTGGCCATCAGTATGTCTTTTTTGGAGAAATGTCTATTTAGGTCTTCTGCCCATTTTTCTATTGGGTTTGTTTGTTTGTTTGTTGTTAAGTTGTATGAGCTGTTTGTATACTTTGGAAATTAAGCCCTTGTTGGTTGTATCATTTGCAAATATTTTCTCCCATTCTGTAGGTTGTCTTTTTGTTTTGTTTATGGTTTCCTTCGCTGTGCAAAAGCTTGTAAGTTTGATTAGGTCCCATTTGTTTATTTTTGCTTTTATTTCTGTGGCCTTTGGGAGACTGACCTAAGAAAACATTGGTACAATTTATGTCAGAAAATGTTTTGCCTATGAAAATGAAGGTAAGTTTAATCAAGATCTAGTTAAGGAACCGGCACTCACCAGCCGAGAGGCTTGTCTGCTCGCCCGCCGGGGCGGGCGGGACTGGGAGCTGAGGCTCCGGCTTTTGTCGGAGCGCCGGGAGAGGACTGAGGTTGGAGGCGTGAACACAGCCTGCAGGGTGTTGGTGCGCCTCGGCTGGCCGGGAGAGAGTCTGGGGAGGGGTCTGGACCTGCCGAAGAGGCAAGAGACTTTTAGTCCCTCTTTGTTTCCTGGTGCACGAGGAGGGGGGATTGGGAACGCTGCTTGGGAGAGCTCCGGAGACGGGCGCGAGCCGCGGCTAAGAGTGCGGAGCCCAGAGACGGACATGGGACGCTAAGGCCGCTGCTGCCGCCGCCAGGAGGCCTGTGTGCGAGCGCAGGTCACTAGCCACACGCCCTTCCGGGGAGCCTGTGCAGCCCGCCGCTGCCGGGGTCCCGGGATCCGGGGACGGCTCCCCCGGGAGAGCGCACGGCGCGCCTCAGGCTGCAGCGTCACGCCGGCCTCTGCCGCTGCAGGCCCGCCCTGCACTCTGTGACCCTCCCTACCCCCCGGCCTGGGTGAGCCAGAGCCTCCGAATCAGCGGCTCCTTTAACCCCGTCCTGTCTGAGCAAAGAACAGACGCCCTCCGGCGACCTACACGCACAGGCGGGGCCAAATCCAAAGCTGAGGCCCTGGGAGCTGTGAGAACAAAGAAGAGAAAGGGAAATCTCTTCCAGCAGCCTCAGAAGCAGCGGATTAAAGCTCCACAATCAACTTGATATACCCTGCATCTGTGGAATACCTGAATAGACAACGAATCATCCCAACTTAAGGAGCCCTGTGGATGAAAGGCTCTTGGTGCTGCAGCCAGGACTCAGTGCTGTGCCTCTGAGGTGGGAGAGCCAACTTCAGGACACTGGTCCACAAGAGGCCTCCCAGCTGCACATAATATCAAACAGCAAAAATCTCCAAGAGATCTCCATCTCAACGCCAGCACCCAGCTTCACTCAACGACCAGCAAGCTACAGTGCTGGACATCCTATGCCAAACAACTAGCAAGACAGGAACACAACCCCACCCATTAGCAGAGAGGCTGCCCAAAATCATAATAAGTCTACAGACACCCCAAAACACACCACCAGACGTGGACCTGCCCACCAGAAAGACAAGATCCAGCCTCATACACCAGAACACAGGCACTAGTACCCTCCACCAGGAAGCCTACACAACCCACTGAACCAACCTTAGCCACTGGGGACAGACTCAAAAAACAACAGGAACTACGAACCTTCAGCCTGCAAAAAAAAAAAAAGGAGACCCCAAACACAGTAAGATAAGCAAAATGAGAAGACAGAAAAACACACAGCAGATGAAGGAGCAAGATAAAAACCCACCAGACCTAACAAATGAAGAGGAAATAGGCAGTCTACCTGAAAAAGAATTCAGAATAATGATAGTAAGGTTGATCCGAAATCTTGGAGATAGAATGGACAATAGAATGGACAAATTGCAAGAATCAGTTAACAAGGACCTAGAAGAACTAAAGATGAAACAAGCAACGATGAACAACACAATAAATGAAATTAAAAGTACTCTAGATGGGATCAATAGCAGAATAACTGAGGCAGAAGAACGGATAAGTGACCTGGAAGATAAAATAGTGGAAATAACTACTGCAGAGCAGAATAAAGAAAAAAGAATGAAAAGAACTGAGGACAGTCTCAGAGACCTCTGGGACAACATTAAATGCACCAACATTCGAATTATAGGGGTTCCAGAAGAAGAAGAGAAAAAGAAAGGGACTGAGAAAATATTTGAAGAGATTATAGTTGAAAACTTCCCTAATATGGGAAAGGAAATAGTTAATCAAGTCCAGGAAGCACAGAGAGTCCCATACAGGATAAATCCAAGGAGAAATACGCCAAGACACATATTAATCAAACTGTCAAAAATTAAATACAAAGAAAACATATTAAAAGCAGCAAGGGAAAAACAACAAATAACACACAAGGGAATCCCCATAAGGTTAACAGCTGATCTTTCAGCAGAAACTCTGCAAGCCAGAAGGGAGTGGCAGGACATATTGAAAGTGTTGAAGGAGAAAAACCTGCAACCAAGATTACTCTACCCAGCAAGGATCTCATTCAGATTTGATGGAGAAATTAAAACCTTTACAGACAAGCAAAAGCTGAGAGAGTTCAGCACCACCAAACCACCTCTACAACAACTGCTAAAGGAACTTCTCTAGGCAAGAAACACAAAAGAAGGAAAGGACCTACAATAACAAACCCAAAACAATTAAGAAAATGGGAATAGGAACACACATATCGATAATTACCTTAAATGTAAATGGACTAAATGCTCCCACCAAAAGACACAGATTGGCTGAATGGATACAAAAACAAGACCCATATATTTGCTGTCTACAAGAGACCCACTTCAGACCTAGAGACACATACAGACTGAAAGTAAGGGGATGGAAAAAGGTATTTCATGCAAGTGGAAACCAAAAGAAAGCTGGAGTAGCAATTCTCATATCAGACAAAATAGACTTTAAAACAAAGACTATTAGAAGAGACAAAGAAGGACACTACATAATGATCAAGGGATCAATCCAAGAGGAAGATATAACAATTGTAAATATTTATGCACCCAACATAGGTGCACCTCAATACATAAGGCAAATACTGACAACCATAAAAGGGGAAATCGACAGTAACACATTCATAGTAGGGGACTTTAACACCCCACTTTCACCAATGGACAGATCATCCAAAATGAAAATAAATAAGGAAACACAAGCTTTAAATGATACATTAAATGAGATGGAGTTAATTGATATTTATAGGACATTCCATCCAAAAACAACAGAATACACATTTTTCTCAAGTGCTCATGGAACATTCTCCAGGATAGATCATATCTTGGGTCACAAATCAAGCCTTGGTAAATTTAAGAAAATTGAAATTGTATCAAGTATCTTTTCTGACCACAACGCCATGAGACTAGATATCAATTACAGGAAAAGATCTGTAAAAAATACAAACACATGGAGGCTAAACAATACACTACTTAATAATGAAGATATCACTGAAGAAATCAAAGAGGAAATCAAAAAATACCTAGAAACAAATGACAATGGAGACACAACGACCCAAAACCTGTGGGATGCAGCAAAAGCAGTTCTAAGGGGGAAGTTTATAGCAATACAAGCCCACCTTAAGAAGCAGGAAGCATCTCGAATAAACAACCTAACCTTGCACCTCAAGCAATTAGAGAAAGAAGAACAAAAAAACCCCAAAGCTAGCAGAAGGAAAGAAATCATAAAAATCAGATCAGAAATAAATGAAAAAGAAATGAAGGAAACAATAGCAAAGATCAATAAAACTAAAAGCTGGTTCTTTGAGAAGATAAACAAAATAGATAAACCACTAGCCAGACTCATCAAGAAAAAAAGGGAGAAGACCCAAATCAATAGAATTAGAAATGAAAAAGGAGAGGTAACAACTGACACTGCAGAAATAAAAGAGATCATGAGAGATTACTACAAGCAACTCTATGCCAATAAAATGGACAATCTGGAAGAAATGGACAAATTCTTAGAGAGGCACAACCTGCCAAGACTGAATCAGGAAGAAATAGAAAATATGAACAGACCAATCACAAGCACTGAAATTGAAACTGTGATTAAAAATCTTCCAACAAAGAAAAGCCCAGGACCAGATGGCTTCACAGGCGAATTCTATCAAACATTTAGAGAAGAGCTAACACCTATCCTTCTCAAACTCTTCCAAAATATAGCAGAGGGAGGAACACTCCCAAACTCCTTCTACGAGGCCACCATCACCTTGATACCAAAACCAGACAAGGATGTCACAAAGAAAGAAAACTACAGGCCAATATCACTGATGAACATAGATGCAAAAATCCTCAACAAAATACTAGCAAACAGAATCCAACAGCACATTAAAAAGATCATACACCATGATCAAGTGGGGTTTATTCCAGGAATGCAAGGATTCTTCAATATACGCAAATCTATCAATGTGATAAACCATATTAACAAACTGAAGGAGAAAAACCATATGATCATCTCAATAGATGCAGAGAAAGCTTTTGACAAAATTCAACACCCATTTATGATAAAAACCCTGCAGAAAGTAGGCATAGAGGGAACTTTCCTCAACATAATAAAGGCCATATATGACAAGCCCACAGCAAACATCATCCTCAATGGTGAAAAACTGAAAGCATTTCCACTAAGATCAGGAACAAGACAAGGTTGCCCACTCTCACCACTCTTATTCAACATAGTTTTGGAAGTTTTAGCCACAGCAATCAGAGAAGAAAAGGAAATAAAAGGAATCCAAATCGGAAAAGAAGAAGTAAAGCTGTCACTGTTTGCAGATGACATGATCCTATACATAGAGAACCCTAAAGATGCTACCAGAAAACTACTAGAGCTAATCAATGAATTTGGTAAAGTGGCAGGATACAAAATTAATGCACAGAAATCTCTGGCATTCCTATATACTAATGATGAAAAATCTGAAAGTGAAATCAAGAAAACACTCCCATTTACCATTGCAACAAAAAGAATAAAATATCTAGGAATAAACCTACCTAAGGAGACAAAAGATCTGTATGCAGAAAATTATAAGACACTGATGAAAGAAATTAAAGATGATACAAATAGATGGAGAGATATACCATGTTCTTGGATTGGAAGAATCAACATTGTGAAAATGACTTTACTACCGAAAGCAATCTATAGATTCAATGCAATCCCTATCAAACTACCACTGGCATTTTTCACAGAACTAGAACAAAAAATTTTGCAATTTGTATGGAAACACAAAAGACCCCGAATAGCCAAAGCAATCTTGAGAACGAAAGAAGGAACTGGAGGAATCAGGCTCCCAGACTTCAGACTATACTACAAAGCTACAGTTATCAAGACGGTATGGTACTGGCACAAAAACAGAAAGATAGATCAATGGAACAGGATAGAAAGCCCAGAGATAAACCCACGCACATATGGTCACCTTATCTTTGACAAAGGAGGCAGAAATGTACAGTGGAGAAAGGACAGCCTATTCAATAAGTGGTGCTGGGAAAACTGGACAGCTACATGTAAAAGTATGAAATTAGATCACTCCCTAACACCGTACACAAAAATAAGCTCAAAATGGATTAAAGACCTAAATGTAAGGCCAGAAACTATCAAACTCTTAGAGGAAAACATAGGCAGAACACTCTATGACATAAATCACAGCAAGGTCCTTTTTGACCCACCTCCTAGAGAAATGGAAATAAAAACAAGAGTAAACAAATGGGACCTAATGAAACTTAAAAGCTTTTGCGCAGCAAAGGAAACCATAAAGAAGACCAAAAGACAACCCTCAGAATGGGAGAAAATATTTGCAAATGAAGCAACTGACAAAGGATTGATCTCCAAAATTTATAAGCAGCTCATGCAGCTTAATAACAAAAAAACAAACAACCCAATCCAAAAATGGGCAGAAGACCTAAATAGACATTTCTCCAAAGAAGATATACAGAGTGCCAACAAACACATGAAAGAATGCTCAACATCACTAATCATGAGAGAAATGCAAATCAAAACTACAATGAGATATCATCTCACACCAGTCAGAATGGCCATCATCAAAAAATCTAGAAACAATAAATGCTGGAGAGGGTGTGGAGAAAAGGGAACCCTCTTACACTGTTGGTGGGAATGTAAATTGATACAGCCACTGTGGAGAACAGTATGGAGGTTCCTTAAAAAGCTACAAATAGAACTACCATATGACCCAGCAATTCCACTACTGGGCATATACCCTGAGAAAACCATAATTCAAAAAGAGTCATGTACCAAAATGTTCATTGCAGCTCTATTTACAATAGCCCAGAGATGGAAACAACCTAAGTGTCCATCATCGGATGAATGGATAAAGAAGATGTGGCACATATATACAATGGAATATTACTCAGCCATAAAAAGAGATGAAATTGAGCTATTTGTAATGAGGGGGATAGACCTAGAGTCTGTCATACAGAGTGAAGTAAGTCAGAAAGAGAGAGACAAATACCGTATGCTAACACATATATATGGAATTTAAAAAAAAAAAATGTCATGAAAAACCTAGGGGTGAAACAGGAATAAAGACACAGACTTACTAGAGAATGGACTTGAGGCTATGGGGAGGGGGAAGGGTAAACGGTGACAAAGCGATAAAGAGACATGGACATATATACACTACCAAACGTAAGGTAGATAGCTAGTGGGAAGCAGCCGCATAGCACAGGGAGATCAGCTCGGTGCTTTGTGACCGCCTGGAGGGGTGGGATAGGGAGGGTGGGAGGGAGGGAGACGCAAGCGGGAAGAGATATGGGAATATATGTATATATATATAACTGATTCATTTTGTTGTGAAGCTGAAACTAACATACCATTGTAAAGCAATTATACTCCAATAAAGATGTTAAAAAAAAAAAAAAAAGATAAAAAAAAAAAAAGATCTAGTTAAGTCACTGTTGGTAGTGACGTCACCAATGTCAAGAGAGTAAATGAACAGTCGCAGCTGGAATTATTTGTGAATCTGAGACACATTATGGTATCTGAAGATCAGAATAAATCATCCTGCCAATGTTGTGATGCTCTACATTTGTAGGTCAACTATTTTTTATTTGTTCCTTGTCTTTCGGGAGGTACCTATTTTTACTGCACACAGACATGCCTTGAGAATGGGGTCCTAATGAAGACATTTTTTTGTGTTTGGCCACCCGATTCTGCTCAAAATATAAGAACATCCATTGGGTGTAGTAAAATTTCAGATTCTGTTTGAATTTAATTGATCCTCTAAGAATTTTCATCCCTCTTCCACTGTAGTTTTGAATGTCTTTTCTCACTGCGCCAAGGGCCACCAAAAATCTTATCTTTTACACCAGAACTTTGCAGAAATAGTTGGAAGCAAGGTTCTCTAACAAGTTGGAACAAGCACTGTTTCTAAGGGTCTGGAAGTTAATGACTTTTGCTAAAGCTAACACTTGCTTTCACATCTCCCTGATCTGTGACATGGAGCAATGGGAGATAAGTAAGATTGGGATTCTGATTCTCTATAACAAGCATAAACTGGTGCCTGTATCAATCATAAATGAAGAAAAGAGCAAAAAGTCAATGCCTTTGAAAATTAACCCTAGATAATGAGGAAATAGAATTGTCTTTCATAGTAGATTTTGTGGTTTTGAATAAAGTGACCTTAAAATATCTAGCTTTTCCTAGTTTTCAAATATTATATTTGTACATTGCAATTTAGTCAATTAAAACAGTTATTAATCAACAAGTGCAGTAATCAAATACACAATAAAGTGATTTGCCAGTTAGGCACAAGATTACTTTCATCAAGCAAATGATAATTGGACAAATATTAGGGATATATTTTAGATGTAATTTTTTTAAATAGGAGAATGATTCAACTCTCCAGCTAAAAATTATCCTCGGAGATTGTTGCAAGTAATTTATGCAAGACATTCAACTCAAAATGATAGTAGTTTTCTGTTATGATTAGGTTGCAACATTTTAGACATAATTGTTAAAGGTACTATGCTAAACTGAAGAGTGTATCCTAAAAGTGAAGAAGCTGAGCTCTGATACTTTTCAGAAAGCCAAAAGAGAAAGAGGTGGGAATAGATTTTGAAAAATATTTGTGAGGCTAAAATAACAGTCTCAATAAAACGCAGGAATAAAATATAGGCTGTGCTCCAATAAACTGGTAATCTCCTTGGTAGGACTCCAAGTAATCCTTTTTCAGATTGAGCATTTTTCCTTTAGGAAGATACAATATGCACATTGATTTGTCGGGAAAATGAGCCCCTCTAGAATCCATTGACGGCAATTCACTGTTAACTAACTCTGTGAGCATTATGTGCTATCTGATATTACACATGCAGAAGAATTTTTTACACGTGTGGGATGTTTTCTCCACCTTTATTTTAATTTCTTTCATAGTACAGAGAATCTGTGTTGACCCAAGTGTTTTTTTTTTTCCTTTCCTTTTTTTGTTTTTAGTTTTGTCTAGATTCTTTTGAAAGTGGGTCGCTTCCAGTGGTTTGCTCTATTGGTTAGTCAACTTTATAAATGAGTTTCTACTTGGATCCAACTTAAATCTTAAATGGATATCCTGATTATTCTTATGCCATCCCTTTATCAGCAGAAGTGATGACTGCCTTCCACAAGGATACAGAGGAGGTTTTGCTGAAAAGCTATATTTGGCATTTCAAATATTATCAGAAACGTAAAAAGAAAGCATTTATCTTTATTGGAAATTGTACAGAGTAGAAATACTTGCGCATACACTTCAAATACTAATTTGTCTCTAAGGATACAGGAAAAGAATGTGGCTTTAGACTTCAAGACTCTTTGAAAATGATGTCAGATCTTCCACAGTTGAAGAGGCAGTATAGCAAAGTGCCAAGAACAGAGACTTTGGAGAAAGACGCCTCTAAGTTGAAATCACTCCTCGTGAGACCTACTAACCTTGTGTCAGGTTTCTTAAGCTCTCTGAGGCTCTGTTCCCTCATCTCTGAAATAGGGATCGTAGTATATACCCCATAGAGTTATTGTGAGCATGAAGTGGGATAATATGTGATTAGCAGAGTAAAGCATCAGTAGCAGGAGGTGACTATTACAAGGGAGAGAAACATTTCATTAATTATATACGAAGTTTGGAGCTTTTCCCTTTATAGAAGATACTTCAGTCCTATTTGGTTTTGCTCTGTGAGAATTAAGAAGTATATAAGGTAGGTATGCGTGAACATTATTGTAAGAGAAGCCCCATAAACTTTGCCTGACAATTGAGGATAATAGAGGGGAACATGCTGTTCCGATGATGTTAGAAGTGTGCAGTGAATGACAGGGCGCTGGTCTGGCTCTGCCTTGATGGAAAAAAGAAGTGAAGCCATCGGTTTAATTAAGGGCACCAGGGTACCTTACACCTCTGTGGCATCGTTCTAGGCAAAGGGAATGGGGCAACGAACAAATGGCACAAAATTTCCTGATGTCTTAGAGTCTATACGTGGGCAGGAAAGACAAATAACGGGCGAGATGGATAGGCAACTTATGACATCTAACAGAAAGGGAGTAAGAGCTTTGGAGAAATACCAAGCAGAAGATGATTGGGAGCTCTGAGTGGGAAAGAGAGCTCTTGATCCAGCGCGGTCAGGAATGGCCTCCCTGCCCAAGACGGGAAAGAAGGAGGGAGCTGGCAGGTTCATGGGGCTCAAATGTTCCAGACAGAGTAGAGAGCAAGGGTAAACGCCCGGAGGCAGGGAGGAACTGGCATTCCCCAAGACTGGCAGGAAAGGCGACACAGGAATGAACCGAGCGGAGGAGCAGTAAATGCTGTCAGAGAGGACTGAGGGAACTTCCAGGCCATCAGAAGGACGACTGCTTTCACAGACCATCAGTTAGAAACCAAGGCAGCGACCGGATGGGACTCGACATTTTAGAGCATCGATCACTCTGTGTTTCACGTTCTCAGGGATCTGTGAGGTAGAGAACATGATTTTCTTTAAAATCTTAAAATGTGAAATGGAAAAGTAAATGAAAAGAGGAGTAGCACGTATGTACTGAAAGCTTTACCCAATGGATAAGCCCTGGGTAGAGTTAACGTTACATAACCTCATCTAATCGTCACAACTAATCTAAGAGGTAGTCCATCACTTATCCCCATTTTATAGGCAGGAAAATGCGTTTACAGAGTTTAAGCAACTTGTAGGGCTAGTGAGTCTCACTGAGAAGAGCTGATTCCAGAGTCCAGATTCTAATATGTCTTCCTTCCTAGGATATTAGGTGAGATTTAAACATTTTATATGTGTGTATGTGTTTAAAATGTTTTTCTTTCTTTTTTTATACTATGAAGACTAATTATTAGTTTTTAATAAAATGCATTGCCTTTTGTATTAATGACCATGAGTGAATGAAAATTTCTTCACGTTTCCACCTACTGTACTTTGTAGCAGGGCCAAAGGGCAGCAAACAGTTTTCTGTAAATCATACCAGAAATTACTTAAATTAACATATCAATGCTCAGCAATGGCAGGCCATTTAAAACATGGATTCATAAATGGGTTCTCTTTACATCTTGACTCATTCAATGAGGCCGCCATCACCCTGATACCAAAACCAGACAAAGATACCACAGAAAAAGAAAATTACAGGCCAGTATCACTGATGAACATAGACGCAAAAATCCTCAACAAAATACTAGCAAACTGAATCCAACAACACCATTAAAAGGATCACACACCACGATCAAGTGGGATTTATCCCAGGGATGCAGGGACTTTGCAGTATCCTCAAATCAATCAGTGCGATACACCACATTAACAAATTGAAGAATAAAAACCATATGTTCATCTCAGTAGATGCAGAAAAAGCTTTTGATAAAATTCAACATCCATTTATGATCAAAAGTCTCCAGAAAGTGGGCACAGAGGGAACCTACCTCAACATAATAAAGGCTGTATATGACAAACACACAGCTAACATCATACTTCACAGTGAAAAGTTGATGTCCTGTATATATCTTCCTCTTTTTTTTTCACTTTGATGTACAATTTGGTGTCCTCCTAAGTCTCTCTAGCGAAATAGCAGATTTTGAAATAGATTGAAATGAATAGATATTTGCCTTAAATCTAAACCTTCTTTCTCATCTTTGAAACGTTTTCTGTTCAGGTTCCAGGGACACAGTTAAAACCCAGAAGGCAGTGATTGTTTTCAAAACAATTGAGAGGCCCGAGGAACTCGTAGAATTGTGAACATAATGACCCGTCACAGCTTTACCTAAGTGAAGGTATTTCTTACTTTGCATTTCATAAGAAAGGCTAGTCTTGCTAAACTTGCTTCCTGAATAATATCCCCTCAAAGACATCCATATCGGGCTTCCCTGGTGGCGCAGTGGTTGAGAGTCCGCCTGCCGATGCAGGGGACACGGGTCCGTGCCCCAGTCCGGGAGGATCCCACGTGCCGCGGAGCGGCTGGGCCCGTGAGCCATGGCCGCCGAGCCTGCGCGTCCGGAGCCTGTGGTCCGCAACGGGAGAGGCCACAGCAGTGAGAGGCCCGCGTACTGCAAAAAAAAAAAAAAAAAAGACATCCATATCCGAATCTCTGAAACTTGTGATGACGTCATCTTATATTGCAAAAAAAAATTTTGAAGATGTGTTTAGGGATCTTAAAATGGGAAGATTATACTGGATTATCTAGGTGAGCCCAGTGTAATCACAAGGGTCTTCTGACAGGGGCAGGAGATCAGAGAGAAGAATAGGAGAAAAGAACTTGGACTGAGGCGGAGCCTTGAGTCAAGGAAAGCAGGGCGCCTCTGGAAGCTGAATAAGGCAGGGAAAGGGGCTGTCCCCTAGAGCCTCCGGGAGGAACCAGCCCTGCTGCCACCTCGACTTTAGCCCAGTGAGGCTCATCTTGAACTTCTCACCTCTGGAAGTGCAAGCTAATAAATTTCTGCTGCTTTGAGCCGCTAAGTCTGTGGTAATTTACTAGGGTCCCAATAGGAAACTAACACACTCCTTATTCCCCTCGGATTTCCGCTCCAGTGTCATGTTACGGGTGGGTCTGTCCCTGAACTCCTGATGTAAAACCATGGTGCTCTTCCTCCCAACCTGCCCCCTCTATTCTAGTCCCTGTCGTCTTCATTTTACGTTCTGCTCTCAAGAGGCTCTCCTTAGTGGGTGCTTCATCCCGGAAGGCAGCTTCATTGGGTTAATTTCAGGAGTCCTGTGGGTCCGAATCCTCCAGCACAGCCACATCTTTCTGTGGTCCCTTTGCGCTCACCTATGAACTGGAGCAGCAAAGCCCACCTCCTGCAGTTCTTTTTTTTTTTTTTTTTTTTTTGGCCATGCCACATGGCATGCAGAACTTCCCCGACCAGGGATTGAACCCGTGCCCTCTGCAGTGGAAGTGGGGAGTGTAAACCCCTGGACCACCAGGGAAGTCCCCACCTGCAGTTTCGATGCTGCTTACAGCCGGCCCTACTCGGCTTTTCAGTGAGTATCTCGTGGTAATGTTTGGCTTCTCCAGCTGTCAGGGCCCTTTACCTTTCCATTACTTTCTCCTTAGCAGTTGCTGACGCTCTGGTTCTTTCTGCTTTGGATGGCTTGTGGCCACTGACTTATATTCGGGGGTTTGTAAGGAGATTCTGTCACTTAATTTTGTTGTAGATATTATCTGTGGCTTTTAGGTCTTTCAGTGCTGCTTACATGGGGGCTTCAGGGAGATCCCTTCACTGTCATATCTTCCCAGAATCCTTTAATATCATATGTAAATATTCACAGCTCTCGGAACGGAGCTTTTTCTTCTCTGTTTTTGTTTTCTTCAGGAGATTTTGGAGGAGCCCCCAAAGGACAAGACTACCTTATTCAGGGATTTAAAATCAAAATGTTTAATTGACACTTACTAAGTGAACCATGGGGCCCGGTACAAATGTAGACTTAGTGTTTTCCTATGACTTTTTGTCTTTAGAATGGAAGTCAAAGGCATTTTACATAATCTGTGAGGCACTGTGCTGAGTCCTTTGTGTTCAGAAGGTCACGTGTTCCTCATGGCCTTATGAGGGTATGTTAGCTCCATGTGACAGGTAACAGCTCGGGCTGAGTGTGTTTGGTTTGCTGGAGGTGGTAGGTGGGATGTTTATGGAGCTCTGGCTCCTGAGAGAGATGGAAAGTCAAGGGCTCACAGAGAGATGCAGTCAGGGTCGGGGTCTAGTTACAGCTGAAGAGCATATGTGGAGAAACTGAGGCAGAAAATCATTCACACGATCTGGGCCCGCATGTTGTGGGTCTGGGACAGCAGGAGCAGTCTGGGCAGGTGGATGACCGGGGTGATCTCATTCTTGACTGTGGGGGAAATGGTGGCAAGACCTGCTCATCATAACTCCCAGTGACTGAGGCTGAAATTTCACTACTGATGCCGAAAGCTCAGCCTCTCTGTACACCCGTGCCAAATCGAATCTCGGAGACAGAGTCTGGGTGAAGTGGAAAACGAGAGCTTTATGACTTTGCCAGGCAAAGGGGGACACAGCGGGCTTCTGCCTCGAAAAACTATGTGTCCCAACTTGGAGGAGATAGTAAGGAGTTTTATAGTAATGGTTCAAAGAGGGCGTGATCAGCTCATGGACATTATTCGGATGGGCTGGCGGTCAGCATCATCAACCTTCAGGTTCCAACTGCTCTGGGGTCTACGTGCTTGTGGGCAGCATACCATCGTTATTAACTTCTCCCACCTGGAGGGGGTTTCAGTACCTGCTGAACGGCTCAGAGATAGTGTTGTGCGCATCTGTTGATGGGGAACCAGGACCTTGCCCCGAGGCTGCACTATTGTTTCTCTTGACTGTTTCTCCCTGGTCTGGCATCCCCTCCCCCCCTAATTAACAACTGATTGAATCTGCCCATTGGAACTCAGGGTAGGTCGTGGAGGCTGAATGAAAGCTATTTCCTGTAATCAAAGAAATGGGGGACACAGGAAGGCTTTGCTCTGTATCAGTACCCGTCCTCAGTAGCACCTGGGTTGAGTAATAGGGGAGGAGTACCATGAAATCAGGAAGATGCCACTATGCTACAAACAGAAGGATAGGTTGCCAGTTTTTTTTGCAAGGGCCAGCAACCAACGGAAAAATCTATTGAATTATTGTGTAATTATTTTGAAAACACATGGGATAAAAGTCTACTCTGTCAGAATGAGTGCTTTGAATGCTTCCATGCCACACAAATAAACAAAAACACCAAAACAAACAAACAAACCTTCCCATCTGTACCATCGATTGATTTTAATTAGAAAATTCCCCTTTGAGGATTGGGCTTAGATCGGCCGTTCACACTTAGTATGGATTTCTCCAATAGACTTGCTTTTTTTGTGGTTATATGTATAAGAAAAGGCATTTTCATTGAAGAAAGGATTATCTTGTGTTATGGGGCACTTTAGTGAAAAGTGGATTTAGTTGGAGGATTTCAGTAGACCAAACGCACAACAAATATATTCAGCTGAAAGGAGGGTAAAGGATGATTGAAGGAGGGCAGCAATAAATTTATCCTGATTTACCATTTTCCTAAGTGTGCTGCTGAACATGTTCTCCTTAAAACACTTTGCACGCCATAGATTGCCTGACCTTCATCTTTTAAAACAGCAAAAATATTTTGATTCTCTCCAACCCATAAAAATGGCTGGCTTCAATTTCTTTCTCTCATATTTAAAATGTGTCAGAGAAACATGAGTTATTGTAATTGGACGCTTTTCTCATATGGCATTCTCAATTAAGATGACCATAAAACACCTAGCCACGTACATATATACTTACAAGATGACCTCCTCTCTCCCTCGTCCCTCCCCCCTTCCTTCCTTTTTCCTTCCTTTTCTTAAAATGCAAACCAGTGTTGACTCAGTTGGCTAGGAAATGATACCTGACACTAATAGGTACAGTTCGAACCCTTACTTCATTGGCATATTGAATACCCAAACTTCAAAGCTATAATGGTCCAGTTTCCTACCATTCCTATCAAGAAATCGAAGCCACAATAATGTGGCCAAATACCTAGTTATTGTGACAAGGGCACTGAATGTTGCAACGGGCTATTTCACTGAAATGGCTGCGTCCTGACTTGACGTTCATGGAAGGAAAAGGCTGCTTTGTCAAATTAAAGCTCACTTCCAACTTAGAGCTTTGCAAATGTAAGTTATTGTCAATCATGCTGTATTGGAGCCTGTAATCCCCAAGCAAAGCATAACTACCTGCATTACTTCAAAATATTCAACACAGTTTGCATCAGCTTCACTTATCATCTACCCCATCGTTTTCAGCTTTGTCATGAACACCTGTCAAGTCTCGATGCTTCCTTCCTTTAGTGTTTTCTTTAAAGTGTTCATTCCAGATTCATTGACACTTTCCCAGGATGTGATATATGTTTTTGGTTAGCTCTAGCCTGGGTTTCCTCTTTGGTTCTTTCGCAAGTGTGGTGTTTGATCATCACAGGCTCGGATGGGACAGACTGCTAGGCTGCAGTTTGCTCATTAACTTGGCAGATTGACCAACTCAGAGTTTCATGGGAAGGCAGAACAAATAGACCACCTGGATATGTGGTGTAGGGTTGTCATTTGAGTGGCTGCTTTAGCAGTTCTCACGTTTCCCATCCCACCTTTTCAACCAACACCGTACATACACACACTGATTTGCACAACCTATTTGACTTTCGGAGTCCTAAGGTAATAGGGAAGAACAAATATGATACCATATTGAATCTGTTTCTTTCACTTTAACCTTTGTATTCTATTGCTTTGGCTACAAGTTAATCACTAAAGAGATGCTGCTTATAGTTTAAAGTGTGTGTACATAATAGCCCATCTCTGGGGACCCTGCCCCCCATGCCTGAGTGCTAAGCTAAAATACCTTTTGTTTAGCTCACAGGAAACATCCTGACCAGGCTGACTTGTGAATAGCTGTAGGAAAGAAGATATTAACAGATTCCCTCTGCACTCTCGCTGGAACCAGGAAATATTTACAATAACTTATCACCTTTTTACTTTACTTCCTCACCCCTTCTTCTTTGTTCTATAAAAGAAACTAGCATCCAATCCTGGCAAGATGGTTCTTTGGAACATTTGTCCACCGTCTTCTCAGTCTGCTGGCTTTCTGAATGAATTCACTATTTCTTGCCCCCAAAACTCGTCTCTCAATTGATTGGCCTGTCTTGCAGCAAATAGTGCAAGCTTGGACTCGGTACCAATAACTGTGCCTATATTTCTGAGGTTTCTGCTACTGCTTGACTGTTCCCTGAAGTCTTAATTCTTTTTTTCTTTGTCCTCACAGCGTGGTATGCCACATATTAGACTGTTTCTTACTATCTTAGAGACTTTTGGATACAAAGACACACACGCACGTCTAACTGAACAAAACTTGTATTTGTTGGAGAGAATTCTATTGTAATTGCTTCCGTGAAGTACTGTTTCTATAAGGTACTAGCCAGAATTTTTAAACATACTTATGACAGTGTATTTCACCTCTCAATATTATTCCTTTGAGACTGGCTTGTTCTCTTTGCTTTTGCTTTCTTTTTTATTTTAATTCACAATTGCACTTTCAAAATTATAGACAGGAAGAGAAAAGAACCTGTTAGTTGAAAAAATAGGAAACAATTCCTCTTTGGTGAAGCAAACACCTTCTTGAGACAAGTGTTATGATGGGCCATTTGGTTTGTGGAATGATGTCTCTTGGTGTAAGAACAGGCTGGGCTAGGCGTGAGGCAAAGGCAAACCAATTGCTCTGGTGGCCAGATAAGAAGTTTGAGGTGCTCTAGGCAGCCTGAGAATGAGAGAGAAGATGAAAGAGCTAAGGGATAACTAGCCACTGGGTAACTTCCCAACGGTTGGCATTCTCTCTGGAAGGAAGATGACCAGGCAAGACTCTCCAGTGTCAGAAAGGTGACCTCGATACTATGCAGCCCTCCTATCCAGGGACTGACTTTTGCATTGCAATGTCATCTGCACGTAGGAAGGAACTCTGGCTATATTAATCGCATGATGTAGGTTATGTAATTTGTGCATTTGTGTGTATCGATGGCCAAAGGAGATAAAAAGGAACGTAAGGAGAAAGGTGAAAGAAAGAAGAGGAAGAAGGGAAAAGGGAGAGGGAGGAAAAAGGCACGTTAGAGTTCTCCTATGCTTTCAAAATTGATCACCAACGTTCTGCTGGTGCCCTTCTCTCCTCCTCCTTTCCTTCTCTTCCAGTTTTTCTTTCTGTTCTTTTTTTTTCTCTTCTTTTATTCCTTCCTCCTTCCTGCCCTCTTGTTCTCATTTTCTTCCTTGCAAGGAAAGAGAATGGATTGTGAATTAGGAGCGATGTAAGAATTTGGGGAAAAGGTAGCTTTGAATCAGCAATTCCTGCATGCTCTTTGGGTTTGCTTATTTGATGCAGGGAAATAACTGCACATGTGTGCTCATGTGAGTCTTTGCATATTCAGTGGGATGCAGGATATTTGCCTAAATGTGGAGATGGAGGCCAAGTATGAGCTTATTATTAAGGGCAAGTCAGGACACGGGAGAGAAAGGGGAAGCGGTAGGAAGAGGCTGAGTGAAGTCCACGGGGTACGGCACTGGTGTTCAGAGAAAAGCAGTGTCGGACAAGTGGGGCAAGACAAGGAGGTGTGGTGGACTTTCTGTTCCTGTGGTTTCTCACCAACATCATCCCTGACTTTCAGACCATCTCCCTGTCGTTTAGATTCCCATAGGATTCCTTCTAATTGTTTATTATAATTGAACTACACTCATTAGCTGCCTCTTCCCTACTAGACCGTAAACTTCGTGAAGGAAGGGATTGTAAAGTGGTTGTTCAGTCCCGAGTACATAACACACATTATTATTACTATTATTATTATTAACCACTAAATATTCCCACCTTGTATAATATAATGCCTGGCCCCTGGTAAATATTCATTAAATGTTTGAGATGCCCAGGGGAAAAGCATAGATTAAAGAGGTCAATGAATTGGCTCGGTTCTTCCAAAGTGGATGTTCTCATCTAAGGGCTACATACAGTCAGGTATGTGACTTCATATCTCATCTTTATACCTTCACAGCATGTTCAAGCGGAAAGAGAATTTGCTTGGCAAAATTAATTCAAATACTTAACAAACAGATTTGAAAAGAATCCAATTTCAGCAAAATAATTTTATATTATTAGTTTTTGAGTTTACAATTTATTTATCATTCTTTGTGGCAGTTGTGAGAGTGAGTTAGCCATTTTATAGAAATTATTTTGGTGAATTCTGGCCTGAATTTCACAGTGAGATTTTCATATAACCCATGACTGGATTAACTAGGGTTCAATTCACAGTTTTTAACTTACTTTGTTTAATAGATAAAATGTGTGAATTGGTCTATGTTAGAGACAAAGATTCCACCCTCCCTTCCATTCAGCAACGATTTTGTTTGTAACTATCTTTTGGAAAATTCCTTTAATAAGCTCGTTCCTGGTACAAAGTATGAAGTACGGGACCTCTGACAAATTATACCACTGAATGTTGACATAAATCGTATTGTAGGTGTGCTGTCAGTAGTGGTGATGGGTGTATCCTTTTCAGAGATTATAAGATTTCCTGCTTCTTAAAAGAACGAAGAGTAGAAATCCAAGTTGAGACTTGCCTGTACTTATATTGTGATGACTCAATGTTATGATTGAAATTAAAGCACAAGAGTCATTTATAGCTTGAGTTTTTGAAATGGAAATACCATAAGAATCATGGTATTTCAGTTGCACGTATTTATAACTTATATTTATAATTTTCCTTCATTGCTTCTGAATACTTCCTCTGGAGTTCACACCTTTTCCAAAAAAATCACAGTACAAAAAATTAAAGCTCTTAATTACTCTAGGTGTTTTGAAATTGCTCATTTATGAATGATTTTAGTTTGTTTAGGTTTAATATAACCTCAACCATCTGTTACAAAAGAGTGCTTTCAGGCATTCCCTGATGACTGATAAAAATGTATGTTACGGGAGGCTAAGTACTCTTCCCCAAATCTCTTTCAAGTCACAATTTAGGCTTAGTTAAGTAAAATAATTACAAGCAAGACCAGACACATCTTACCATTCCACAGATTCCAACGATTCCCTTACTGGTGTGTGCTACGAACCCTTCCTGGACATGACGGTGCTCACTGGGACTTCAGGTAAAGTTTGAAATAGATTATTTTGTCATATAATTCAATCAAATTTTATCGATGAAATCATTCAAACATACAGAAAAATTAGAAAATAATGTAACAAACACAGGGTGCACAATTTGGACTTAACAGACGTTAGTTAACAGATGTGGTGTTTCCTGGAGATCACAGTTTATTTGAAAGAAATACAACATTAAAGAGCCCAACATAGCTTCATTCCTGTAACTCTTCCCTCTCTTTCCTCTTCAAGGGTAACCACTCTTCTGGAGTTGCTTATATCCGTTTGTGTTTTTTGTTCTTTTCCTACATGTGGAATGGATTCATAAACGCTATGCAAAATCGTATTGTGTGCTTTTAAACTTCACATAAGTGGAATCACACTGTGTGTATCCTGCTGCGACTTGCTTTTTTTTCACTGAGATGTTGATACATGCACATTTGGTTCGTACATTTTACCAGTTTTATCGCATTTTATAGGAATAAGCGAGTTAATCCATTGCTCTATGGCGAATAGTTAGGTCGTTTCCACACTTTTGATGTGATAAACATTGCTGCAGTGAGAGATCCTGTGCTTGTCTCCTTTGAACACTTGTATCGGAATTTCTTTACGGTAGATTTCTGGAAGTGAAATTCATAACTCATAGGGCAAGTGCAACTTTACATTTTCTGGATATTTCTAAATTGCTCTCTAAAGTTGTATAAATTTACACTCTCAGATGAATATTGAGGTTTCTTTTTCCCCATAACCTCACCAAACGTGGATGTTATCCATCGTAAATATTTGTCAACCTGAGAGGGGTAAAATGTTAGTTTTTCTTTCATTGCCCTGTGTAAATTGCTGGTTAAGGTTTGTTACTAGGAGACCAGAAGGTACAATTACTTCTTTTATTTCCTTTAGGATCTCAAACATTACATTCATTATGTTCCTAGGTTCAAGATGCAAAACCATGTCAGACCATGCATGGCCGTATTGTTATTTACCTGTTTGTTTATAAATAATGTCATGGACACATAGGAACTCTCAAATCCTCTCCCTTTGCATCGCATAACCCTGAATTTTAAAGTGTTTATCATTTCCTTGCCATTTAGGAATTGTGTGTGTGTGTGTGTGTGTGTGTGTGTTTGCTTTTGCTTGTTTTTAAACTTCATGAAAAGAGTATCCTATTGAAGGGTTTGGGCACTTCATTTTACTTAACATTATGTAAGATTCAGCCATGTTGTTATATGCAGCTATAGTTTTTTTTTTTCACACTCCATTGTGTGGATAAAACATAATTTAACAATTCTGTAGTTGAAGAGAATTTGGGTTGTTTGTAATTTTTGCTTTCTAGCTGTTCTTGAGGACCTCTCACAGTGTGTGTGTCAGCCTTTCTCTCAGTTAAATTGCTATGGGGGGAATCGGTGGGTTGTAGGGTGAGCAAATTTCCAACTGTACGCATCTTGGAAGTTTTGGTAAGATTCACCTGTAAAACCATCTGTGTTGCTCTGTTAACATATTACAACTCTTCAATTTCTTTAATAAGAATTATATTGCCGTTCAGGTGTTCTCTGTCTTCACGGGTTAATTTTGTTAGGTTACCTTTCTATTAAAAATTTTTCCATTTCACCTAGGTTTTCAATGAAACTTGAATAAAGTTGCTGATAATGTTTACTTACTATCTTTTTAAAGTTCACTTACATCATTAGCATTATGTCTCCTTTATCACTCATAAAATTATGTGTGCACTCTCTCTCTTTTCATCCATCTGTGTTACCAGAGGCTAGCTTTTATTTTGTCACTTGTCAAAGATCCAACTTAGAGTTTATTGACTTCTTTATTTCATCTTCATCTTCCATTTTATACGTTTAATTATTTCCTTTCTTTACTTCCATTTCATACTTTTAATTATTTCCTTCTTTACTTTCTTTGGGCTTATTGTTTGTTTCTAATTTCTTATGTTGGACATTTACTCTTTAATTTTTAATCTTTCTTCTCTTCTAATGTGAGTAGTTAAGGCTATACATTCCTCTCTTCGAAAGGCCTTAAGTATTCTCCACAAATCTAGGTATAGTACTTTCATTTTTATTAATCTCTAAGGATTTTTAAATTGCTTACCATTTATTTTTTGACCAATGATTTTTTTTTCATGTGGATTTTAATTGTCTTATTTCCACCTTCTAACTTGATTGTGTTGTGGTCAGAAAACATAATCTGTATGATATCTTTTCTCAGAAAAGTTGTGAGATTTGTATTATGGCCTAGCGTATGGTCAACTGTGATAACTCTTCCATGTGTATTTGAGAAGAATGTGTTTTTTTCTTCTGATTCTGTCTTGGATGAGACTATGTTGACCCCAGGAAGGCTTAGGAGGCTGGATGAGAAGGTTTGTTCATGTCTAGGAGTAAAACATAGGGTAAGTTGTAATCAAATTGTAGATTGTACACTTCTGAGATTGATGAGGTAAACCTGGCCCAGATCAGGTGATCTTGGCACTTACTCAGACTGGTTTACATGCACAATTGCTCCAGGATTATGTAAGGCTAGATCTGGAGAGTAGATGTCATGCTAACAGAAAGCCAGGGGGACCTCACTCATCTCATTGATATCTTATGGTCTACACCTGGTGAACTTGAACTTCTGTCTGTGCTGAAGAATGTAGCTGAGAACTTTGAGGTATACCTTGAGTTCATTTGCTTCCTTCTCTTTGCTTTAGGTACATAAACCTCATTTGATTTTCCTAAGTGCTGCTGGTCTTCCAGTCAAATTTATTACTACCATTTGTCAATAAAGTGATTGTGCACCTAGTGAAGTACACACATTTTTATGTTTTCTGCCAAATGGGTTTTCTTCTCTGGAATAGTTTGATTAAATCCTTTCTGTCTTGGATTATCTTTTCTCATAGATTTGCAAATTTATATATTCTAGACTTTAAGTATTTCTCTTATTGGAAATATAAATATTAACTTTCAGATATGGCCTATTTCTATGTTTACGGTGATTTTTAATGTACAGAAAAATGTCAACTTAATGTACAGAAAAATGTCAACTTAATGTGATAAATTTATAAATACTTAAATTCTTTTGGTATTTTTATAATTCTAAATATGTTATCAAGGGAATTCCATGTGCTAGGTACTAGGTCTTGGGAAATTCCCTATCTCAGCAGTGATGAAAAATAAATTGTTATGATGAAAAATAAAACAGGGTAGCTACTTTATATTACTGAGATAGCCTGATGATAATTATGAATTATTAAATACACTGGGAGTGTAATTAAAGAGTTGGGATTTTGTTCTCTTTTACTACTTTGGGTGACAGTTTGCTTAAGACATGAATTATGTGTTCTTTGATTATTTACGGATCTTTCCTATAAAACTACCAGTATGCTTTTTGTCCATTTGTTATACATGATTTTTAAACTGCTGATTAATTTCTAACTATTGAAGCATTCAAAATTTCTGTTTATCCATGAATCATTTTACATGTGTTAGTGGTGATTCTTTAGAGAACTTTCCTTTTCTTCTTCTTTTCCTTCTCCCCGCCTTTCCTAAGTAAACTATACACACCATTACAGAAGTATGCTATAATCCATTGCAATCATTATCTTTCCTGATGCTCAAATTACCAAATTTGGACTATAAGAGCTGCTTCAAGAAAGAGTCTCTTTCAACCAGCTCTATTCATTATTGAGCACACTCTTGATTTATGGAATTGCATTTCTCTCAACACGAGTAAGGTTGAAAATCTGGTCATATTTATGAAAGTCATTTGTGTTTCCTTTTCTGTGAAGAATTTATTCGTATGCTTTGCTCATTTTCTGTTGGATTGTCTTTTTTTCTTATTTACTTGTATGAAACTATTAAATTTAAAGAGGCTAGATCTTTGGTTGTAATATTAAATATATCATTCCCATTTTATTGAGTTTTGGGGGGGGGAGGTTATTGCTATATGGATTTTAAAATTTGTATCCTCTTAACATTATCATTTTTTTATGACTTCTGGAGTTTGTGTCAGTTAGATAAACCTTCTGCACTCCTAGATTCTAAAGGAATTCTATAACATGTTTTGTTATAGGACTTCTATGATTTTATTTTTACACTTATACCTTTGACCTATTAGGATTTTATTCCTCTTATATGGTGTGTAGAACTGGTGTGTAAAACATAAAAGTTTATGTTTTTCTAAATGGTTATCCGGCTTCCCCCACATCATTATTGAATAGTCCATATTTTCCTCTGTAGTTTGAGATGACACTTTTATCATAAAGTACTGAATGTATTTAGGTCAATACTGGGATTTGTATTTTCTTCTATTACTTGGTTTTTAATGTATTGATGCCACAAATTTTAACTAATGAATAACTGTAGTATATTTTGATAACCTAGTATTCCCTTAATGCTCTTATTTTTCAGAATTAAAAACAGTATTCTGTATAAGTGCAGAATCACTTAAAAACCAACAAACTCTTGGCATTTTCCTCTGGATCATGTTCTATTTATAAATTAATTTAAGAAATTGACAGCTTTATGATATTAGTCTTCCTGTCCAAGAACATGACATACCTTTCCATGTGGTGAAGCTGATCTTTTTAAAATATAAGTTTTACAAGTCTCTTATTAAGTTCATTCTTTGATTTTAAATTTATCATTGTTAGTATAAATGACATAACTGATTTCATTATTTCATTTAACTTGTTTGTAGATATATATATTTATTATCTACTGATTTTCTATATTTATTTGTTTTTATTAATTACCTTATAAATTCTTTGATTCTGGTAGGAATTTTTTATTGTTATTGTTGAATGTTCTGTTTTTTACATGTAATTAATCATAAAATAGTGAACATTTTTGCCTCTTCCTTTTTATTTTTAAATACTTAAGTTCTTTTTCTTCTCTAATTGCAGCGGCTAGTACCTCAGAGATAATATTAAATAATGGTAACAAAAATTTTCTTTGAGTTATTCTTGACATTAAGAGGAATGCTTTTTGTGTTCTCAGATACCAAAGAACTTGCACAAGGCAGTGCATCCCTTTCCAGCTGTGTTTTTTTCCAGTTCACCTCAGGTGAAAGCCTTAGTAATTGCAATACAACAGCCTAAAAGGGGCTGTGACTGCTCTACTTGCTGTTAGTTATGGGGTCCTTACTGCCATTTGACAGATGAGTGAGTAAACTACACTATCACTTTCTTAGAGTTTACATTCTAGACTATATTCAATATCAACCATCTTAGTTCAGATTCTCTATAAAGATCATGAGATGAGGAATCATATGCAAGTGATTTTCTAAAGAAGTGCTTTCGTGAAAACTTGTAAGGGAATACAGAAAACAGGGCAAGGAGGGGGAAGAAGACAAGCAAATATACAACTTTTCGTTATACAACTTTCGTTATACAACTTTTCAGGTAACATTCCAGCCTGATTCTGCAGGAAGAACTTCTTGAGGGTAAACTATACCTTAGAGTTTTTCTCAACTCAAGGCAAGGATATTGGACTTTCATATAATCAGATCAGTGGGTCATTGGCTGACATCTCATAAGGGATGTAAACTCCCAGGTACTTCCTGTTCTCTGAACCTGGGAAATGACTCCATTTGGGTAGTCCATGGGCAGTCCTCTGAGAAGAGTCACAGCTATGGCTTTATAAAGCAAAATCACAAGCCAGGAAGTAGGTACACAGAAACAAAAATAGTGACATGAGAAAATTTGGATAGAACATCAATAATTGGCTACAATGGATAAAACTTTTTCTTATTCATTCAACAAACATTAAAATAAGAGTGTTGGGCTTCCCTGGTGGTGCAGTGGTTGAGAATCCACCTCCCAATGCAGGGGACATGGGTTCAAGCCCTGGTCTGGGAAGATCCCACATGCCGCGGAGCAGCTAAGCCCATGCACTACAACTACTGAGGCTGTGCTCTAGAGCCCGCGAGCCACAGCTACTGAGCCCGCGTGCCACAGCTGCTGAAGCCCGCATGCCTGGAGTCTGTGCTCCGCAGCGGGAGAGGCCGCTGCAGTGGGGAGCGGCCCCCGCTTGCTGCAACTGGAGAGGGCCTGCGTGCAGCAATGAAGACCCAATACAGCCATACATAAATAAATAAATAAAATTAAAATAAAATAAGAGCGTTGATGTTGCCAACAATTGTGTATCAGATTTTCTTTGTAATTCAATCAAATTTGCTTCACTTATGTTGTGTTTATATTTCAGGTGCATAAATATGTTGTATTTGCACAGTGGCTTCATCCATAATAATTTTTTATCTTAAAGTTATTTTGTTTTAACTTCATGTGTTCTTTGTAAGTAGAACCTAACTGAATGTGGAATTTTTTATAATTCAATCTAAATCTTTGTCTTTTAACTGGTGCTTTTACTCCATTTAAGTTTATAGATATTATTCATATATTTGGATATATTTTATCATCTAATTTTGTGTGTTTTGTTTAGCTTGCCCTTACTTGGCTCTTTTTTCTCTCTTTCCTGATTGCAGTCTGGAATAACTGAGGTTTTTCTATTTCCTTTTTCCTTTCTTTGGATTTGGGAGTCATGAATCACTTCTTTTTTTTTCTTTTCTCTTTTTTTTCCTTCCCTCATTTATTCCTTCCTTCCTTCCTTTCTTCCCTTTTTATAATTACTGTTAAATTAGTCACACGAATACACAACTTTATATAATCTAATTGATTAATACCTCTACCTTCCTATGCTCAAGTAAAAAGGCCTTAGTAATCTTACTTTAACCACTTCCCATTTTTATGTTATTTTATCCAAATCTAGCTATATTTTGTTAAATTTTATTTTATTTTTTGGTCTTATTTTTATCAAAGATAAGAAGACAGTTTGAAAATTCAAGTTATTCTATAAGGCTTATAACACGATTGGTGTTCCTGTTTTTATATCCCTTTCCATCCTTCCCCTACCCTTCTTGGTGCTCCCCAGACACAACACGTTCCCCCAGAACCTGATTTTTCTCCTATTCTTTGTGTCCATAGCTCTAAATAATATGTGTGTCCTGTTAGGTTACAGTTATTGTTTTGTATGTTATATATCAACTTTCTGCTATGAAAGATGATGACTTGTCTCTTTGGCTCTTCCTCTCTCCCCTTAATCCACCCCTTTTTTCCCCCAGTAGAGCTATAGAATAATATTGTTTATGTTTCTGGGAGTTAATAATTATCAAATACATATCCAGTACTTACTAGTCTGTAACACATTGCAGGGTAGGCATCTCAAGATGCAGAAATAAAAATTCAGTCCAAGATGACAGTGCTCACAATCTAACGACGTACAGAGAAAATTAATAAAACTAACTGAAAAAGAATGATTATTTGTGATAGAAGTTAGTACAGCAGGGGAGAATGAAACATGTAGATATTAAGGGAATCAAATTTCAGGCAGAGGGAATAGCAATTGCAAGCGCCCTAAGGCTGCAGCATGTCTATCTTGTAGGACTAGCAAGCTCTGAATACTCAAGAACAGTTACTAGGAAGAGACAAAATAAAATTAAAAAATGGGTTGGCAGTTCCTGCATGTTCTCTTAGGCCAGGGTCAGCACACTTTCTGTAAAGAGCTGATGGTATGCGTTTTCCAATTTGTGGTCCATTCAGTCTCTGTTGCAATTACTCATGTCGGCCGTTGTAGTGTGAAAGTAGCCAAACACAATATACAAATAAGTGGGCATGTCTATGCTTTAATAAAAAATTATTTACAAAGTCATCTGTCATAGCTAGTGCAGTGACTGCATGACCTTATCCTATTTGCAGTCAGGGTATTACTAGACCAAGGGTTGGCAAACTACACAAGAGCTAGGAATCAGTTTTACATTTTTAAAGTGTTGTAAACCACAGATGCATTCACATGCACTCACACACACACACACAAAGAACACCGGACAGAGACTACGTGTGGCCTTAAAGCCTAGATATTTACTACCTGGCCTTTTACAGAAAAGTTTGCCAACTCCTACACTGGACTCACAAAAATGAGTTGGATAATGTTTCTTCTTTCTCCATTCTCTTAAATAACTATTCTAAGAAAGATTATTTAGTTCATAAAAATTTGGTAGGCCTTATCTGTAAATCAAATGAAGCTTAGTTTTGTTTTGTTTTTTGAGTCAAGGATATCCTTGATTACCACCTTAAATGGTTATTCAATTTTTTCTATTTGCTTAATTTTTCTATTTTTCAGGGCCATTTCAGTATCTATTTGTTTTCCAAAAAGATGTCCATTTACTGTAGATTTTCACATCAAATGTATTTATCAAGTGTATGTTCAAATTTCTTGCCCATTTTCTACCGGGTTATCTGTCTTTTTCCTATTGATTTGTAGAAATGTATTATTTATTCTGGATATGGGATCTTTGCCAGGTGTTAATACCTTCTTCCACCTTATGGTTCACTTTTGATTATATATTTTGATAATGTATTTTGTATCATGAATCTCTTTTTTTTTTTTTTTTCCTCTTTTTGCGGTACACGGGCCTCTCACTGTTGTGGCCTCTCCCTTTGCGGAGTGCAGGCTCAGCGGCCATGGCTCATGGGCCCAGCTGCTCTGCAGCATGTGGGATCTTCCCGGACCGGGGCACGAACCCATGTCCCCTGCATCGGCAGGCAGACTCTCAACCACTGCGCCACCAGGGAAACCCTGTATCATGAATCTCTTGATCGTATATTTCGATGAACTGAAATTCTTAATATTAATATATTACAATGTACCTTTCTTTTATGGTTAGTACTTCGTGTGTCCCTTTTAAGAAATCCCCACTTATACCAAGTTGGGAAATACAGTCTATGTTTTCTTGTAGATCAGCACTGTTCATCAGAAACAATGTGAACCACAAATTTGGACCACACATATGATTTAAATTTTTAAGTGGCCACATTAAAAATATAATGAAGCTGGAGAAATGAATAGGGATAACAAAATTATTAAGGAGATATTTTTTGTTCTTTAAAAAAAAAAGATTTCAAATTCTAGTGGATATTTCACACTTATAGCACATCCCCATTTGGACTAGGCACATTTCAAGTGCTGATACCCATATGTGTCTAAGGGCTATCATATGTGGCTATCCATACGCCATATTAACCTAGTTTAGAGGTTTTAATGATATGCCATTTACATTTAACTCTACCACGCAAATGTAATTGTTTTCTCGTGTGTAGCGTGAAGTAGCATACTTAACCAGGAAACTAGGTAGCTTATAGAATTGAAGGAAGACCTTCAGGATTCAGAGCCAATCTGAGTTCCTTAGGAATGAAAACAGGGCTTGATGATGTTGGGACTAAGTATCTCTCTTCTCTGCTTATTCTCTTTTATTCTGCAAGGATTTTCTCAACATGGCAGGGGACATGGCCTCCAGTTGTTCTAGGGTCACATCTTTACAACTTCTGACAGATGAAAAAAATAATAAATCTAATTCTGTTTAGAAATATCCCAGCTCAGGCCACATTCCTATACCCTGCAGCTGGGGAGATGATTATCTTTGGCCCGGTCATTCATTATATGCCCATAGTTATAATCATGGAACAGAAATTATTACCAGAAAAGGGAAGCTACCACGATATATCACATCTTTTTCTTCCATGAAATGCTTTTAGGGAACGGGGGCTATTTCTTGTGCACTAAATTAATATTTGTAAATAGCACTCGAATAGTTTCCCAATTTGACAGGAATGCTTAAAATAAGGCCTAAACAGGACGGAGGATATAAATGCATCTGCTTGGAACTAATTTTCACGATACACACATATTTGAAGACCATACAATTTTTTAATTTATAAGTTTAGGACTGTTGATTTATAAAGTAACCCAGAAGGTAACTCCATATTTTCTTTACAAACTACACTTTCGGTAAATTTCTGGGTGACTGGATGAGATATACTGGTGTCTTCGGTAACTGTTTTGCAGCTATGCAGAGGTTTTGAATGTGACTGTGTTTTATATAGATAGTACAATCCTTTTGGCCATTGTTCTAACTTCAGTAACTTTTCTTTGTAAATAATTTTTAAAAATACTCCAAAGGGGGCTTCCCTGATGGCGCAGTGGTTGAGAGTCCGCCTGCCGATGCAGGGGACGCAGGTTCATGCCCCAGTCCGGGAAGATCCCACATGCCGCGGAGCGGCTGCGCCCGTGAGCCGTGGCCGCTTGACCCTGCGCGTCCAGAACCTGTGCTCCGCAACGGGAGAGGCCACAACAGCGAAAGGCCCGTGTACCGCAAAAAAAAAAAAAAAAAAAAAACTCCAAAGGAGGAGAATGTCATTTGATATTAAAAGAATATTTTTCCTCCTTTAGAATGTATCTAACTTCTGTCTGAATGCACTCTTACTCTCAATTTATGAGTTTAGTCATTTAGCACAAAATTTAAAATTGAACTGTGGCTCTGCGTTAGTTTGCGTTCTACTTTTAACTCCTATTTCTTCAGGGCTAATCTGTTCCCCTTTTGGGGAAACAAAGGCCTCTCCTCTCTTCATTATGTGAATTAATCAAGAGAATTGTGTGATTGAAGGACTCGTAGGAGGAGAAAGAGAAACAGAATCTTCCTTTAGCTTCCTTTTTCTCCCTATAGCTTTTTCTTTTTCTTTTCTTTTTTTTGGCATTTCAACAAGGTTGAATGAAGAAAACTACCCATCTTTATTTTTTGAAAGACATGCAGCTGGGAAAAGTATTTATTTTGGCTTGATAAAAACCCTAACTTGGTATACTCAAAGCAAATTACGTAGGGTTTAGCTACATAATACCAATAAGAAATTATGTAGCCTCAGTTATCTGGATGATGGAGCACTGACGTGGTATCATTTCCTCAGGTGCCAACATAACAGAAACCAGTCTGACCTTCTCCATGCTCCTTTCTAGTGGCTGTTTCTTTCTTGTGTCATCCTGACCCGCTCTCCATCCCCACCTCCACCTTGCACACACGTTTTCTGCCTGTTGTCTTTGCTTAGCTGTTCAGAAGCATATTTAATCGCGTTTGCAAATGTAGCTTCAGGGTAATGATAGCATCTAATTCTTCTCACTGAATCCAAAACCACCTATGACCACAGCCAAAAGTGATACCTAGGATTTCTTTTCTTTCAGTATTTGTTTTATGGACACTTGGTTAAGAAAGTTAATAGGGTTTTAAAATGTTTGCCTTTCTTACTGTTCCAAACTAAACATTTTAAAAAAATTTTTATTGGACTATAGGGGATTTACAATGTTGTGTTAGTTTCAGGTGTACAGCAAAGTAATTCAGTTATACATATACATATATCCACTTTTTTTATATTCTTTTCCCATATAGACCATTACAGAGTATTGAGTAGAGTTCCCTGTGCTATACAGTAGGTCCTTATTAGCAAACTAAACATTTTAATCTTAGCTTGTATTTCTAATTCATTCTAAGTTTATAATCATAATATAACAATAGTTGCTATACTTCAGAAAAAATTCCTACATAATCTTAACACTTTCCTCGATTTTATTCTGTGTATCCCTTCTCAAGCCTTTGTTATATGCATGTTTTTATATCATTGTAAATTTTGCTTAATATTGAAATTAGATTTGTGTGTGTGTGTAATTTTTTGGAACAACAGGCAAATGAAGAGTCTTTTACTTAGTTTAGGAGATCACCTAGCACTTATGAGAATCAGAAAATGACTCTTTTCTGGAGTCACTGTAATTTTTGAAGTAGTCACACTCAGATGACAATTTTAAGTACCGGTGTTATTATGGGTAGTAAGAAATAATTTTTATCTTCTAATGTTAAGTAAAACTCACAGTTGTTATGTGCGTGACAGCAGCTATACAGAATCATTCTAGGTTTGTGAATATTAGATTTGACCGTGTTGCTAGGAAACCCAAAAATAAAAAGAAATTTAAATAAGCAGGAAACATCACGAAATCTAAATTTTGTTGTTATAAACAATGCAGCTTTGAGTTGTGTTCTGTGATCAAAAGGTTGGTATAAACGATTTTATTTGTACGTTAAAGAAAAGAAACTCCTTGCAACACAGTGATCATTTCCTGTTTCATTTTTCATTTTCTTTTCGAGTGAAGAGCTTTTGTCCCTCACTAGGAGTTGCTTGAAATCGCTCGGAAGGTCTGTTCCGAATTTACTACTTCTGGATTGGTTAAGATCCCCGTTAAGAGTGTGCTTTGTTCTCTGAAAGCTTTGGTCAGTTGAGCAACTTGTGGCTCGTGGTAAAAAAAAAAAAAAAAAAAAGAGCTGAGTAATGCTGGAGCCTTCTCATGTGGCTGATGCAAACCTGGAGAATTTGCATCATCATCTAGCTGGAGTAAGTTGGTGAGACAGGCAGCAGCTTAAATACCAGCCCATGAGGAAGTTGAGCTGGGCTGTAATGATAGGGCGGCAGCCGCAGCCTCAGCAGCAGAGGTAGTCGGGGAGTGGAGAAGCCAGAACACCATGAACGAGCACACAGGTGTTCCTGTGAGCAGTTAGATTGCGGAAGGTGAACATACACCTTAGAGTTTTTACCTGGGAGCACACTAGCGCTGAGAAGGAATCCGAAGGCAAAGAGGAAGAGATCAAATCGGTCAGTCCCCCCAAGAGACACCAAAGTTGAAAGTTTGGAGGTTTTATTCTTTTAATTTTTTTTTTTTTTCTTTCTTTCTTTTGCTCTGTTTCCTTTTTACCCTGCGGGTCACTACCATGGTCAGAAAGGCTGTGGCATCCACCATCTCCAATGGGGGTTACCTGCAGGGCAGTGTTAACACGAGGCTGTCTTCCCTGGGTGGCAAGGAGCCACCTGGGCAGGAGAAAGTTGTGCTGAAGAGGAAGATCAGCCTGTTGAGAGGGATCTCCATCATCATCGGCACCATCATCGGAGCAGGAATCTTCATCTCTCCTAAGGGCGTGCTCCAGAACACCGGCAGCGTGGGCTTGTCCCTGGTTGTCTGGACGGTCTGCGGGGTCCTGTCACTGTTTGGTGAGTGTTGCCGCTTCTCTGGGGGTGTGTCTGTGGGGCTGGGTGCCGTGCTCTCTGGGAGAACAGAGGGTGATTTCTAAGGAGGGAATGAATGGCCAGGCTCCCCCAGATTTTCTGATCTGGGGGGAGGCATGCGAACTGTCCACGCACACTCTCCACTGTTGGCAGAATCCTGAATTCCCTGAAATTGCGACCTGTAGGCTGTGCTCGCTTTTCCTGACTCAGGTAGATTATTTTCTGATTTTTCCCTGTGGCAATGAACGTCAAGGCTAGCTTTGATGACCCAGTAAAATACAGGCAAGCTTTCTGTACCAGGCATTTGTGCTCAGTTACCTGTGTTTGGGGCATCTTGGCAGCTGGCGCACTGAATGAAACACCTGTGAAGTGAAACCCGGTGTGGCCTGTTTAGACACAGAACTGAGTGTTCAGCAGAAGTTTTACTGACTTTTTATTGGCTAAACAGATGGGTGGCAGTCTTTTCCTTTTTAATTTTTTAACTTCAGGCGCTGTCAGTTCCCAGTATTCTTTCAGAAGTCCTTATTGTGGAAAGAAGTGTGATGGCATACAATTCAATTCCTTTTGTAAATGAGAATATTGCAAGGGTCTGGGCATAGTTCACAGTGTTTTCAACTTTTCATCTCTCCCCAGTACCCATAAACCTTTGCAATATAAATTGTAAAATTGGAATTGGGTGTTAGTTTGCTGTGTCTGCCCAGCTCTGTTTTCTTCATTTCTAGTTCACTTGGTCTTCAGAGACACAGGTCATTGGCCCACCTGTCTGCTGAGTTAGTCTAAACAGAACTGGTAGAAGAAGTATGATTATTAATTTTTCTTCAAAATCTAGATCTCTTTTATTGACTTGATCATTAATAGTAAAGAGGTAATAAATGTCCCCTCATGAGGTGGGCACATTACTAGAAAGCTACCTGGGTTAGTTGTGAAGGTGACAAAAACTGGTGAATGGTCAAGAAAATTAAATTTTATTTATGTTATGGGAAACATGTCTAAGACATATTTGCTCTTCTCTGGCAAACAGTGTATTCTGATTTCAAAAGATACTGTTCTTTAAAGGTACTAACTCTTTGTCCAAACTCTAGGACCAAGTACTAACTCTTGGTCCTACAAGGACCAATCCATTTATTCTTAAGGCCTTGCAGTGTTTTCAGCGTTGGTTTGAGCATTCATCAAGAGAACTCCAACTTCCGTTATTAGGAAGAAGGTATTTTAAATAAAACTTGTTTAAAAAAAAGCTGCATAGAAAGATCTACAGAGGAATTATTTTGGGGTTATTTTAGCTTACAAAGGGTTCGTGGTATTCATATGGTGTGGCATGTACGTTTATAGATGAACAAAGAGAAACTTAACTGTTGATCTTTCTAAATGACTATGCCTCCTCAGCCTTTAATCTTCTCCAACACGTGGTATATTCAGAACAAATCAGTGTCTGATGGGAGAGACCATAACCAGTTTCCTGGATTTTGCATACTGTGTGCCTGCAGCTCCCACTATGAGATTCCATTTTCGTAAACAATAAAAGGTTATTCAGATATAATAAAATGGATGGCTCTGAGCGTTAACTAGTTAAAGTGATGTTGACCTGTACTAAGAAAATATGCTTCTGCATAAGTATATCATCTCAAGAAGTTCAGGAAAAAAAAAAAGCTAAAGGGACTAGCTAAGTTTATACTTGAGTTGGTATTCTTTGATTACTAACTGCAGTGAGTGTGCTCCTGTACTAACCTACTTATCTATATTTGCATTGCATTTATTACTTAAGTTACTAGGAACTTTTGATAGGAGTACCTTCTTAACAGGAAGCAGAGCAAAATATAAGGGAAAAAATCCTTTGTCTTAGAACTCTAGAACTCTGGGACTAAAAGTAAAGAATTTGTATATTGGATTTACAGGTGTTTTTTAAGCCAGGGTCAATACATGGATTCTTACAACCTATTCTGAACTTTTTTCATCTGGGTAAAATGGTTATAGAGCTTGAGACCTTTAAATGAAAATTTCATTTCTCCAGAACTCAATTTAAACCTGGGGCAACTATCCTGGAGTTTCAGCAAAGCATACAAAGGTCTAGGTATTGATTCTTGGGGGATAAATTCTGAGGTACTTAAGACACTTTCCAATAACATTTTATATCGGCTGCTTCTTTGTACAGCCTGCCAACATGGTGACTGGTTTCCAACAGAGAGTGAATTGCAACTAGTTCCAATTCGTTATAAATAGACAAGCTATATCAGTGATCCCCAAATATCAATCTGTAGACTAGTTACTTTAAAATTAACCTGTGCGAATTTTAAACTAATAGATTTTCTTGGATGCCTCTGTTGGACAGTCTGGCCTCTCTTGGTTAGAGAGTAGGTCTGGGGTATAGCCTTAGCGTTTGTTTTTTTTAATTTAATTTAATTTTTTATTTTTTTATTTTTTATTTTTTTGTTTGTTTTTAAATAAAAAATTCTCCCCGGGTGACTCTGATCCAGTACTAGGTTCAGGAATACAAGAAGTGATACAGGAATACAGTAACTGACACTAAGATTTTGCTGAATATCCGAATTACATTCATGTTGGACAGTTCTACCTGAAGCTTTACTGATGAGTAATAACTTCCCACACTTTGAGTCCCCAGAGCAGGCCAGGCAGAAATTACGTCTTACGTTCGAGTACTTGGCAGTATGGAGAGAACTCTTCACATAATGTCAAAATATATTTTTCATTTTCTTGGAAATTCATTGCTCACGTTAGTAGATACAGCTGTATTTCACGAGGTGCTCTCTGCGTGGCAGGCTCAGCCCTGTCCTTGGCATCCTTTTCAAATTTAAACACACAAACTCCATACAGAGTGTGTACTTCGAAGACATGCAAGAAAAACTTTCCTAAAAACAGAATAGCTGCGTCAAAATTCATTTTGTTGACAAGCAAAACATATCCTACAAATTAAATGAAGGCTTCCAAAGCCTTGGGTCCATACGTCTCTGGAGAACAGATGAATCTTATTTATTTTGACATGCCACAGAAATATCATTTATTAAAAGGCTTCTCAATGTAATGAGGTCAATTTGTGATAATTCCTTGTTTTGATGTGAAGTTCCTTGAAAAATAGGTGAGTAATACTGGCATCCATCTACTCCTTTTCTCTTGTCAGGTTTGAGATTCAAACTTCTTAATAATATGATATTGTTTTAGAAGTTGTGTCCTTACTATTTCAAGTCAGATTACATTGTTTGAATAGAATGAACTAGATCTCAAATGTGAGGAGGTTACAAGAGGAGTCTGGAGGCTCTTAGGAATTCGATGACTGTTATTAATTTTGAAAAAGGATGTCATTCAGATCAAAGGAGGTAGTAACATCTCACACAACAGAAACATTGTTGTATCCATTCTACTGCTGGATGACTCGGTAATATTTTAACTTTTCACCTTTTTATTATAAATATTTCACAGGAGCCTTGTCCTATGCTGAACTGGGAACAACTATAAAGAAATCTGGTGGTCATTACACATACATTCTGGAAGTCTTTGGCCCGTTACCAGCTTTTGTGCGAGTCTGGGTAGAACTGCTCATTATACGGTAAGAGCCTACATACAAAAAAATTAAGGAAAAATAAACCTATTCATTATACCTTTTTTTTTTTTTTTTTTTTTTTTTTTGCGGTACGCGGGTCTCTCACTGTTGTGGCCTCTCCCGTTGCGGAGCACAGGCTCCGGACGCGCAGGCTCAGCGGCCATGGCTCACGGGCCCAGCCGCTCGGCGGCATGTGGGATCTTCCCGGACCGGGGCACGAACCCGTGTCCCCTGCATCGGCAGGCGGACTCTCAACCACTGCGCCACCAGGGAAGCCCTTCATTATACCATTTTTTAATCACCTTGATTATTTTTAAGTAGTTAGAAATATACATGTCATGTGATTATATGGTAAACATGTCTACTTCAGGACATAAAATCTGGGATGGAATACCTTTCTCAATGAGTGTGTTTAATACAATTTTGCCACTGGCGGTAGTTTGCCAACCCTGCCAAACTTTTAAAGCATCTGCTTTTTGTTAATATTCAGTTATTTTCCATGACATTTTCAGGACAGATGCTGACTTGAAAAGGATAAGAAGCATCAAAATCTACCTTGATAAATCAGACCTTTTGTTTGATTGTAAATCATAATTAGACAAAATTAAATGTTACGTTATAGGAACTGGAGTTTTTCTTCTTGTAGATTACACCATTAAGCCATCTTAGTTTACTCAGTTTTCGTGACTAGGAAGCTTCTGTTCCTAACAATTTAGTATGTCGCCAAGTTGTTGTTGCTTTTGTTTTTGTTTTTGTTTTTCTTGGCTGTATTGGGTCTTCATTGCTGCATGTGGGCTTTCTCTAGTTGTGGCAGGCAGGGGTTACTCATCATTGCGGTGCGTGGGCTCCTCATTGCGGTGGCTTCTCATTGTGGAGCACAAGCTCCAGGCGTGCGGGCTTCAGTAGTTGTGGCACGTGGGCCCAGTAGTTGTGGCATGCGGGCTCTAGAGCGCAGGCTCAGTAGTTATGGCGCATGGGCTTAGTTGCTTCGCGGCATGTAGGATCTTCCTGGACCAGGGTTTGAACCCATGTCCCCTGCATTGACAGGCGGATTCTTAACCACTGCACCACCAGGGAAGCCCGTTACCAAGTTTTATACTCTATAAAAGAACAAAACTTCACTTGTCACAGATGACTCATATCCTCATCTTAAACAAATCAGTGAACTACTGTTGCGAAAAGCTTTTTTGAGTTTATCTTTGTAAGAATACGTTCCTCTTCCTGATAGCCCTGGTTTAAAATCAAACCAAATAATGCTAAGTCACCCTGAGCGGCAAATTTCCTCCAACTTTGTGGGAAACTTATGATGTCACCTGAGAAGTTTAAAAGTATCTTGAAGGCAGATGGCGTCCGTGAAATGTGACTAACACATTCTGATTGCAGAGTTTAACATGAATAAGTAGAGAAACTTGCTCTTACTGTAAACTTATCAAACTTACACAGCTGAGAGCTCCTGTGAGCTTTTATCCTGTCATGTGGGCCTAAGTGGCAAATGCAGAGCTAGTAAGTATTGACTTAACACTAATCTTGGTTTTTATAGTTCTAGGAGTCTCTTTTTTATCAAAGAGCTTAGAGTAGTATTTACTTCTTTGTGAAATCTGTTCTCCTTTTAGACAATTCTGCATTATTTAAAGTTTGTTATAATGAAATAATGATAAAGAGGTATTTTGTTCCTTTTCTAAACTCTGGGATTGGCCCGGGATGTGCCTTCCACTCTTTTCTGATCATCTGAATATTACTCTTCAAAGGTCAACTTAAATTCTGTCATTTCCACAGTTAAGTTCCTGTTCACCCTAGTTTATAGTATGTCTTTCCTCTCCTAATTCTTCTGAGAAAAATGCAGTCTCATCTTCTCATTTGACATTGAACATGATGTCATATAACCTTACGTAATATTTTAGGAATCCGCGCTCTGTTTCCCTGTTAAAACTGCAAGCATTTCAAGCATATAAGACCAAGTCTCACACTTTTTGTAACCCTTATACCACTTAATTCAGTGCCCTGATGATCAGATATTAAATTCTTTTTGAACAAGTAACTGAAAGATTAAGGTTATAATATTTTGAATACAACATACTCAGCATTCAGATGGCTACACTGCTTATTTAGAGTGCTGGCCTGTCAGGCCAGTAGGCTTTTGGAACCTGATGTAGCTGGACTTGAGTCCTGCTTTAGTCCTGTATTGGCTGATTGTATTGACGGTGTGATGAGCATGGTCATTCCATTTGCAGCAGTAGCACCGATACGGTGCTTTTGCGTTCACTTATTCATTCCACAAACGGCTACTGAATGGTGAATGGCACGTTAAAGAGACCTGAAGTGGAGTGAGCCAATGGTTCCTATTCTCAAGCAGCTCATGATCAAATGTTACTTTAATCACAGAAGAGCTACTTCGTGGTGTGTGTGTGTGTGTGTGTGTGTGTGTGTGTGTGTGTGTGTGTGTTTACAGAAGAAATTACCTAGATATATTCTAGAAGCTTTTTTAATGGGTTCATATATTTCTTTGTAATAATGGACTCAACTGGTTTCTCAGATAGGCAGAGTCATGAATGGCTTGAGGGGTGACAAGATACCTAGGTACTTTAACATTTCTCTTCCATTGAAAACACCCATGGTACCTAAATACTTACTATTAAAATTGTACATCAGGTTAAGACACTCTTGTCAGAATTAGTCTGTAAAAACAAATCTTAAGGGAAAAAAAATCACACATCAGGGGTCATTTGATTGAATTCACACATTGACTATATATTCAATATTCATTGGGTTTCTACTGTATGACAGACACTATTACTATACACTGAAGATGAAATAATGATTAAGTTGGACACAGCCTTGTACTCATGGATCTCAGGGTCAAATGAGGGAAACAGTTATGAATCAAGACATCACATAAGAGGATATAAAGTTACTACTGTGATACACACTGTGAAAGAGAAGCCATGAGGTTCCGGAAGAGAGTACACTCTGGGAGATCTAACCCGATCAGGGGACTGGAGAAGCTTCCTTGGGCAAAAGACTGAACTAAGACCTGAGGTATGAGAAACGTCAGTGAGTTGCAGGGCCCTCAGGCAAAGGGCATTCATATCCTTGTGTGGGAAGAAGCACACTGAAGAGGAAGGAAAAGCTCAGAGCAGATAGAGCCTTGAATTGAAGAGTTTTTGCATATCCTGAGCATGTTTTGAAAGCACTACGATGTCATGACCAGATTTTAATTTATACGTCAAAAATTTATAAACGATGGTGACCGAGAAAAATAATCTTGTTGGGGTGAGGAAGAGGCTCTCTTGGAAAAGAAAAAAAAAAAAAATCAAGAAATCTGTCATGCTAGTACTGGCAGGTCAAGGTTGGAACACATAATGGTGGTTGGTTTTCTGACAGTTAGGAGTTGGACATGGGTGTTGTATAACCATGAGAAGGAAGATAAGCTGAAAGGGAAGACAGGCAGGACAAAGTAGATAATATCATGGACTTACCTGTGTATCTAACAAATATGCATTCATATATAGATATATTTAAACTAAAGGCATCTGTAATCTTTGCATAGAAATAGTTGAAAAATTAAGATAGAATGGTCTGTTACCTATTTCACTATATACCTGAAGTTACTGCATTTTCTTATTTCATGCGTGTTTTCTCCATTTGTAAAATTACAAGAATACTTTTATTTTTCAATGTATACTTTGCATCTAAATATTTCTGTGGAATTAAGAATAATCACTTGGCTCTTCAAGTTTTGGTCTGTATGGAAAACCAAGACTGATACGATATCAAGCACATAAGCATATATTTGCAATGAACACTTATTAGTACTAGTTTTTTTAAGGTGAGTTTTGTGTTCCTTTTCTGACCATGACCCAACCCATTAGACCTGCACTGTTAATGCATTCATACCGTGCTGGAGTTTAATTGTTGACTTACTGAGAAAGAAGATTGCTTCTTGTGAAACCCACTTCTGTCAGGATCTCAAGTAATAAACTCAATTTTTAAGAAAAATTCGAATACGGGAAGGCAGGGGCAAAACTGACAGTACCCAGCCTTGTACCCAAGGAGATGTGAAGTTTAAAAAGGAGCCCCCAAAGTTGTAGACAGTATTTCATTCGGAATGTCTATGACAACCTAATCAAATATGGACTTCTGAAAATCACAGACTTCCGTATTTAATATGTTCCACATGCTGAATAATAGCACCTCAGTGTAGAACGAGTTGAGTGAAGATGCTCTTTTCTTTTTCTGTAGTTAACCTAAATATGTATTTTTTTTTTCTTCTAGCCCTGCAGCCACTGCTGTGATATCTCTGGCCTTTGGACGGTACATTCTGGAACCATTTTTCATTCAGTGTGAAATTCCTGAACTTGCAGTCAAGCTCATTACAGCTGTGGGCATAAGTGAGTATCATAGGTGTACATATGAAAGAGAAAAAAAAAATCCCTACAACAGGGATTGGAGACAAAGTTTCTTAAGACTTTTTGTGTGGTGGGACTGCTTCCCACATGGTGTTCTTTTTGCTTACAGTTCACTGCCAAGTTTGTGTTTGGAAAACAAAGAAAAGAATAAGGAGGTGGAGTGATACCTGATATGACATTACATGCCCGTTTTGCACCGGGTCAGTAGCTCTGACGGCTAAGCTTTTAAAATAGGCAAACAAAACCACTTTGTTAGTAAAATAGTAACCGGATTGTACATAAAAAGAGACGTTTACAAATGAAAACCCAATTTTTAAATGGATTCTGTATTGGAAAATATCCTTCCTCACCGATAACGTGTTGAATCAGAACGCACTTAGCCTCATGGAATGGTGTTTGTGTGTTGGGTGTGTGTGGTGTTCATGAATTTTCTAGTGTTAGCAGCTGTCACTCTCAGTGTTAGGATTTTAGCTGTCCATCGATGGTCACAAGAGTCTTCCTCCAGTATTTGATTATTAGTAATGTTCCTCAACTAGGAGTCTTCTTTATTGTCTCTAAATTAGGAAGTTGTTCATTTTCACCAGTGGGCACAGATATTAGAACTCTCTTTAAAAGAGGAAATTAAAAAAGAGGAACATGACCAAAATGATATAAGTGATATGAAGCCCAATATGACTCTAACTTCCTGTTATAAGAGTCGACATTCCAAACTCTTAAATATAATGGGAGATGATCACTTACTTGTAGATACTAACTGAATCACTGTTTTCAGAATCAATATGATCCCACTTGATGAAGTTTGACCTACTTGGAGATAGAGAGCTCCCCAGGAATAATTGAACTGCATACCCATGAAAGAATTTGTAGCTGTACATGACTGAAGTATTTCAATAGAACAACGAAGAGAGACATGAACATTTGACAGTAGAGGGGTGAGTGGTCAGTTAGCAGGAAAGAGTTAGGAATTGCACTTAAAATATCCCTAGTGCTGGGTACATGTATTTCTGAACTTAAGTAGGTTCATCCTGGATTCTCCCCCTTCATTCACGGAACCTACACAAATAATTGTTCGGTGAAATCTTTGAAGGGAGGCAAAGAAAAATACTCGAATTAGACATTTCTGAGTTCTGGAAAGGTAATGGTGTTCCTGATTCACCTTGCCCTTGATAACATACTACCGATGTGAGACTTGGGGACACATCACTTCAACTTTCTGCACCTCAGTGTTCTTACCTTTAAATCGTGCCCAGTCTCATCAGGTGTCTTGTGAAGATGAAACGATAGTAAAAGAGACAATGTATATAAAGTGTTTTGGAGAATGCCAGAAATTTTTTAAGAATGAAGTTACAAATGGTAGCTCTTTATACTCTTGTGGGAAAACATCTCATCAAATTCCATGAGACCAGGGGCTTACTCACTGCTGTGTTTCCAGCCCTTCCCATAGCACCTAGCATGTCGTTTGCGCTCAGTAAATATTTATTGACAACTGATTTTTATGAGAAGAGGTCTAAGAATTTTTCTCTAGTAGAGAAGCCAATGGAATGCCTGTGTGTTAAACTCGGAGGATTACACATCTTCAGGTCTCTCAGGCAGCAGGCAGATGGAGGTAAATAGTTTGCTCCGATCTAACACCATGAATTTTTGAATTTTTGAATTTTTGAACCATCTTAGCATAGTGGTGATAACTCAGGCTCTGGAGGCAAACTACCTGGAATTGGAAGTCAGTGTCATAATTTCTTAGTTATGTGATTTAGGGCTAAATATTAAACCTCTTTAAGCATTGTTTTTATTTATTGGTAAAATACCTGTGAAAAGATCATTTATCCTGAATGGCTGTGGAAGGGTGAAGTTAGTCAGATTTTTAAGACTTAGCAGAGTGCCTTAACCGACCACTTGAGAAATGAGAGTGGTGTGTTAGGGGGGCATTACTGAATACTAATTCGCCCCCTACCCTTTTAAAAGTACTCTACCTCGTTTCTGTCAAATTAATAAAAATGAGAAGTTTTTGCTTACCCCAAATCTTGTCCGTTCTGGTAAACGTATCAGGCACATGGAAGTTGAACGGGGAAATCTTGTATATTCACGTTTGTCTTCTCTCCTCTAGCCCAATACTGACATTACTCCCTTTAACTTTTATGGAACTCCATGAATTTTCACTCTCCTTGTAGCTTCAATAAACATTGAAGTATGTTCAATACTTGAAATGATATTTAGTTTTTTGGTTCTGCACTCCTGAAACTAGACCCTGTTTAAGTATACACTCGAATGGCAGAATATTATAATAAAAATACTTTCCTTAAAATGTGGGATCTAGGGCTTCCCTGGTGGCGCAGTGGTTGAGAGTCCGCCTGCCGATGCAGGGGACACGGGTTCGTGCCCCGGTCCGGGAAGATCCCACGTGCCGCGGAGCGGCCGGGCCCGTGAGCCATGGCCGCTGAGCCTGCGCATCCGGAGCCTGTGCTCCGCAACGGGAGAGGCCACAACAGTGAGAGGCCCGCGTACCGCAAAATAATAAAATAAAATAAAATAAAATGTGGGATCTAGTCTCAGATGCATCCCTAACAGCCTCTCTCTCCATCTCAATTTTCTTACTAGTTTAGTTTACGTCGGTGAGTAAAGAGCCCTACCTTCTTCCCATAACCTGTGGGAATAATTGGGGGAAGGAAACAAAGTAACAGTAATGATGGCGATGTGGGAAAAACGAATAGCCATTTCTACAAATGCAGTACTGTACTTTCTTTTCTAAAACTGTCCTTTCCTGGCATCATTAAATTACATGAAAGAAACTCTAGGCCCAGTTCTGTGCTGGCTTCTCAGACATTGTACATGGAGTGACTCTCTATAAATCTGAAATTGGACTATCCCTACTCCTTTTCTACCATAACTAGATACCATGGCAAGCAATTCTTAGGGAAATACATGTTGTGTTGAAATATACAAGGGCCGCAGAACAGCAGCCGTACCCTTCAGGAGGGTGAGAAATAAAATGTGGAATCAAAGTGTCCTGAAATCCCAGCCAAGATAAACATGAACCTTAGCAGAGAGGAAGCGTCACCGGGAGTCTGGAAGAACTAGGTATAGTAGTGAGATCGTACGTGTCTTCTGAGCTACTTCCGCATTGTTACCTGTGAACGACTGGTGAAAGTGTGGACTCTGGGGTCAGCTTACTTGGCTTCAATCCTATCTTTGCGCCTTACCTTCGTGAACACGGGCAAGTTAAGTAATATCTGGATTCTCACCTGCTCATCAGAAAAATAACACCAGTGATGGTAACCGCGTCATAGAGATAAGATTAAATAACATTATCCACGTAAGGTCCTTGCACAATGTCTGTCATATAACAATAGTACATATTTATTTAAGGCTTACCATTTTTATTCCCGATAGTGAGATCCTAGATATAGTCTCTCTGCTTTATAAAGGTTGTTTATTGCTGAAATTAATGTATCCAGGAAATGAATGCAAAGAGACAGAGGCGACCCAGGCAGCTGCTACAAAGAACAGTGGAGCAATTCACCTTAGCTCACCACGTCACATCCATATACCGTCCATATATTTTACCAGTTTAGCACAGAGCAGTCAGAAGCCAGAAGCCAGGGAGAACCTGAACCTGGGAGATAACCCAATATATCCAGGCTCGGTCATCTCACTCTGCAAAATAAAAGACAGACTTGAATGACGGAAGTGCAGAAAGAAATACTTACCAGTCCTTAAATCATGGTACCAGTTTTCAACACTCCTTGTTGCTGCATTTCAGTTCTTAGGAAACGGCATCATTAATAAGTAAATAAAAACTGTATGTCCCTCCGTTTTCCTTTTGGTAACATTTAAGGTAAGCAATAATAATAAGCCCAAATTGATACAGGTAATTCTTAATGCATGAAGTTAGCCATCGTTACTCAAAGGAAGTAAAGCTAGGCTGAAAGCTTGCCCACTTTTCTTTGATGATTACAATGTGGATAGATAGTGTATAAAAACCAAAGTCTTGTAGATGTTGTTCCAGAAGCTCTGAAAACTTGCATTTAGTGAATCCCAAATCCCTTTTCAGTATTGTTGGATAAGCGATATACATAGACTTAAATTTCTCTGGAAAGACACATGATGAAACAGCAGTTCTAGCCACGTGAGGACCTTCACAGTGCCTCTGTACTGGCTACCTTGTTACTTGTTGAGCTGTATCCCTTCAGGGTCATAGAGGAACATCTCAGCTGGAATTTGGCGTTTGGAATAATGAGGGCAATGTCTGGATGCTCAGATAAAGCAGGGTTTTGAGAAACCTTTGAGAGGTATCAGGCTTAACCAGAATTTTTATTTCAGCTGTCTGAGAGGAAAGCAAGGTGAGATTATCCATTCATAGTATTTGTTTGATTTTGTCTTCCAGTTTTCTAAGAAAACTTTACAAAATATAAAATTCCCAAAACTCATTTTTTTTCTATTTCAGTAGGCATTGAATGTAATGCCTACGCTGTTTATGAACGTAACAAACCTTCTTTCCTCTTTGCAAATATATAGAGGTTCTAAATACGGGGATGCCCCTCTCTCTTTTCCCTCCCCCTTCCTCCCTCCCTCCCTTTCTTCTTTTTCTTCCTTCCTGCCCTCCCGCCCTCTATTCCTTTTTCTCCTTCCTCGTTTTTCTCCCCTCCTCTCCTTACAACAGCTCTTTTCTATTGTGGAGTACTCTCAAAAATACTCTCAAAAATACCTTGGGGTTTTAGGAGCTCTAGTTAAAAGAAAACAGTGCTCTTTTGTTGTTGGTGGGAACATGCACCCAATTATCTTCAGATCAGTGCTGAATCTCCTTAACTAAAAAAATAATCCCTTTCTTATCATGACTCATTTATCACAGAGTAATTTACATAGAAAAAGGAAAAGAATCACTGGATGATGAAGATGAACACAGAGTTGCATTAAATTATTTTCAGTATATAAGTGCTTTGTATAGGGGAGAGAAAAGTAATTATTTTTTATCTTTTCACTGATAAAATAATGCACTTGGTGATTAACAATAGACCTGTCTATTTCTTCATGTTTCCAGCTTCAAACACAGATAAAATATTTCTCTTAGCTTCCCCTGTAGCTTATTCAGGGCTCCAGCCTTTCTAATCATTCTCATCATTATTCCTTTGAAACATTTCTTCATTAGTAACCTCCTATCTAACTTTTCATGGTCCCTTATTCTTCCCATCTTTGAGTTGTTTTCAAAAATGAAAATTGCTTTTATTGAGTTTTTACTTAATACTTCATGTTCATTATAAAAATTATTTTAAATCATGTAGCAAAATAAATTTTTAAACTTGAAAATTATTCAATATTCTGTCATCTGTAGATACCTTCTGTTAATGTTTCAGTAAACACTCATTCAGAATTTTTCCGTTCCTTTCTCTCTGTGTCTTTATCTATCTTTCTATCTACCTAACAATTTATCATCTACCCATCTCTCTGTAATTTGCTGTATTGGTCAGTAAAACGTCATGAACAATCTTTCGTGGAATAAATATTTAACTGCATCATGATTTTACATGGCTGCATAGTAAACCCTTAAAAAGGTATACCTTAATTAGCCTTCCTTTGGGGGCTAGGTTATTTTAAAAAATTTGCTATTATACATTGTGTTGATACATTTGCTCCAATTCTTAAATTCTGAAATGAGCTAATGATTGTATCAGGCAATTGGAACTATGAAGATGACTCATTATTGTACATATGGAAAGCTTCCTATTGCAACCTGAGCTGTAAGAATTCTGTGTTTGGTTTTATCCTCCAAGAAGTATTTTCATACATTTTTGTTATTTGTTTAGGGAGAACACACCTTTTTAAAAATAAAGCTTATAGATAATAACTACAAATATCAGGTATGAAGTAGCTTTTGGGGCAGTGGGGGAGGGAGCAAGTTAACACTAAGCATAGGGTTTTAGAAAGAGCGTAAAGTTGGAATCCACTGTCCAGCATAAGTCACTCCGGCAGAGTATAGGAGGCACGGTTTGAGAATATCGCCATTCATTTCATTCCTCTTTGGCTGAAGTTGGTTTTTTAAAACTGAGGATCCAGCTCATTCATTGATTCAACAAAACCATGTTGACGATCTTCCTGGGCCAGGGATGAAGCTGGATACTAGCAAGACAGAGATGAATAATGCTTCTTCTGCCCTCAAGGTTCTCATGGTCCACAGTGCGGGGAGAGTGAATAGTTGAATACTACTCGGGACACTGGGGACAGTATCACGAAGAAAGGGAAATTCTGCTGGCTTCAGACCCACTGTGCATCTGGGAACTCTTTTGGATTCATCCCTTGTAACATTTTTTCAAGTTCCAAAACGTGTCTGGGAAGCCTATACATTTAGGGTAGGTTGAAAGTCACTCCTGACTGTGCTGATTGGCAAGTGGAAAGGAAATGCAAAAAGTGCTGTCTACAGCTAGTCCTGACGGTGAAGAGTCACGTCCCAGCTCACACATTGCCCCTTCTTGAGTGTGATGCCCCGCTGGCGGGTGACTATGCACAAGGTCAATCATTGAACGAGGAAAGAGTTGCCCGCTGTATCAAGCTGAAGATCTCATTGCATGTGATGACTCATTGCATGTGATGACTTCAACAATCTCATTGCATTCAACAATCTCATTGCATGCGATGACTTCAACAATCTCACTGCATGTGATGACTTCGGGATTTGCTTAGAAGGTATTTTTATATGATTATTAGGGCGCTACAGTCTTTGTCCACTCTTATTGACATATACAAAGAACAAGAGAGAACTTCTTACTGTTCACAGGTTTCATCCAAGCCTCTGAAACTTCGGTGTGCCTAAAAATCACCTAGAGATCTTGCTGAGATACAGATTTGTAGCCCTTAGGTCTGGTGTGGTACCTGAGATTAAGCATTTCTCAACTGCTTCCAGGTAATGGCAACACTGCTGGTTCATGGATGGCACTTTGAAGAGCCACAACCTAAGACGTCTTCATACCAATGATGATTCACCTTTTCTAACTTCATCTATTTGTTTGCAGCTGTGGTGATGGTCCTAAATAGCATGAGTGTCAGCTGGAGCGCCCGGATCCAGATTTTCCTAACCTTTTGCAAGCTCACAGCAATTCTGATAATTATAGTCCCTGGAGTGATGCAGCTAATTAAAGGTAGGGACTGAAAAGTAAACGCTTTTTAAAATACGTTTCTGCTTTTGGTCTCTTCTAACACTAACTTTCGCTTGTGCTAGCAGAATCCCTTAATTAGACTCTCTGCTCATGGAACTTAGGCTCTGTACCGTCATCTAATTGATTTGAAAGCCTGCAACATTGGGGGCTGAGTTGGTATTTACAGCTGAATGGCAACAAGAGGATTAAGACTGGGCCAAGCAACGAAATAAGGCATCAGTGAATTTTCTCTTGGTCTAAACTATTTGTAGCGAAAACACAAAGGGGGAAAGAAAAATAAGCCATTAGTTTTAACTACAGATAAATATGTCTTCTTATTTTTACTTTAAAGTAGTTCAACCACAGTGTTAAAGATTAGAGAGAAAAAGATACCTGGAAAATAATGAAAAATAATGAATAATTCTTTTACGGTTATTATTCCTTTTACCTTGAGAATAGATTCTTGACAGAAGGAGAGTCAGATATGGGAATAGCGTTCGCAAAAAGACAAATATTATCTGACAATAAAGATAGCTGTAAAAATGTAAGTTTTATTGTTACATTAGTTTTTATGTAAAATCTGCATTTCTGTGGAGATGTAACACCATTTTCTGGGAGTATTTGCCTTATAGACTTGACTATTAAACAAGCAAAGATGAGATGGTTGAGGGTGATGTCATTTAGAGTTTCAGTTGTTCTAGGTAAGAAGGCACAGGCAGTTGCTTGGATTCAGGGGAAGTTGTTGGATGAGGAGGAGGTCCAGGTGAGTTATTTAACTAACAATGGGCACAATGGTAGGAAATAAGTAAGAAAGTGAGATGAACTTGTAAAGGACTGACATATAACTTGGGCATGTTAAGTATTTAATGTTTACATTGATATTGTCTGTTCCAAGAAACGGAATTTATAGAGAAATTTAATGAAGTGGCAAGAGAAGAATTACACAAGACAAAAGGAAATGCCAACATTAAGCAAAAAAATCATTGCTGATGGTAGAGGCATTAAACAGTAATAAAAGTGGAACGGTTCGTCATTCTGTAGCTGGGGAAAGGGAGCTGCTGCTGTCCATTTAATAAGCCTTGTGGGAGAGCTTAGAGCTCTCCTGGCTGAATGTTTGCATCAAATCCAGCAACATCAGCCAACGTAAACACAATGAAGATGTTTAACACTATAGCTTACACTGAAGGGAAGACGTGGGCTCACGCTTCTAATTCACCTTGGCCTCCACAGAGCTGGCCTGCCCAAATTTTATCTGACCCGTCAGAAATGTAGGGAAAATAATCTGTTTTGCTGCCGCTCTCCTTTTCTGGGCTAACTCTGTAGACTTCTGTAAGGAATTTCTTCCATTTTTGGAAAGTGCAGAAACTCTGGGTCATGGACCCTTCTTTTGTTCTAGTTTAGGTTCCAAAAGATGATATACTATCCTTTAAAACAAAGACTTTTTTTCATTTCTTTTTTCTTTTTGATGTAATGTAAGACTGTAGTCAGTTTTTACCACTTATTTATATATGTGTGTGAGGTGAGGTGAGGTTGCCCAAGTGGTAGTGTATTGCAAATTCCTTGAGAGCAAAAGTCATGATAGATTGTTTAGATTTGTTTTTTGGCATTACAACAGAATGATCCTTTAATACTTATGGTATTGTTACTGAACCAAACTTAGGGCTGCTTGCCCGATGCACAGCAAAGCCAATCTACTGACACCAAGTTGTGGTGAAGGAAAGTACAGTGTTTATCGCAGGGCCAAGCAAGGAGAATGGGCAGCTCATACTCAAAAGACCTGAACCTCTGGATGGCTTTCAGGAAAGGCCTTTTAAAGACAGTGTGGGGGAGAGGGTCACAGGGTGCATGATCAGCTCACGCACCATTCTCTGATTGGTTGATGAGGAGGTAACAGGTAAGGTCACAGAGGTCAGCATTATCGATCCTCAGGTTGCGGCCAGTTTGGGGCCACAAGACTGTGGTGATCATGCAGTTAGCTTCTTCCACCTGGTGGGGATTTTAGTATCTGGAAAACAACTCAAGGGTGTGACTCAGGATGTTATCTATAGCCCTTAAGGAGTAACTAAAAGACCTTGAGTTCGTTTTACGGCTAAACTATTACTATTTTGTTTTGTCTTGTTTGACTGCTTTCCTTTGTTTCTGCATTTTCTCACTTCTCTGATTAAAATTGCTCTTTGGAACTCAGGGAAGGCCTAGAAGGTTAAAGGTTTTCTACAAACCAGAGGCAGGGGACATGGGGAAGGCCCCACGGGGTCCTGCTCAGTTTCAATATCAGTGCTTAATGTGACCATGTTTCCTTATATCTCACTTAACAGAGAAGTGACCTGAGAATTTTACTACATTTAAAGTAAATTAAATATTTTGGAGAGTATTCTTAGCAGGTTTATTTACTCTATTATTATAAAACAGTGATTCTCTTTGTCTCTAACTTATCACATATTTCTCACATTAATGTGAAACTTCAAGAAGAGAGAAATTCTACTTATACAGATTGTGCATTTATTCTAATCTAATGAGATCCAGAAACTAGCTGTATGTTCTGTATTCTCTTATGAGGATTTGTTAAACTTTCCTTTGAATATAATAACTTTCATCTTCCTGAGACCTCTGTTATGCAGCCGAAATATTCCTGAAACTTAGAAGCACCTCTCTTTCGTAATACTCTCAAAATGGCCCTTTTCAGGGTCTGTGCTTGGGATTCAGTCTTTGCAAAGTATGATATCTTTTGGGCTTCCCTGGTGGCGCAGTGGTTGAGAGTCCACCTGCCAAAGCAGGGGACACGGGTTCCTGCCCCGGTCCGGGAAGATCCCACATGCCGTGGAGCGGCTGTACCCGTGAGCCGTGGCTGCTGAGCCTGCGCGTCCGGAGCCTGTGCTCCGCAATGAGAGAGGCCACAACAGTGAGAGGCCCGCGTACGGCAAAAAAAAAAAAATTTGATATCTTTTATTGATTATTCAGTGCTGCACTCTTAGGAATATTGTCCCTTAAGGCCAAGTAGACTACAGATCATGGTAAAGCAGTATGCAACAGATGTTTTTACAGGGTTTCCAGTATTTATATTCTCCTTCTATGAGGATAAGAGATGTTTTTGTAAAATAGGTATTTCTGAATTGACAGTATCATTTTAAAAAATGAACTATATTTAGGAATTGGATGCTTTGAGGGGAAAGTCATTTAGTGGATAACTCAATATTCTCCATTTGGGGTCTCAAAACTTGCACGTTATATTGATACATGTGTTGTTGTCTGTACAATGCAGGCAAAAACTGAGATTTGAGTGAAGAGAAAAAGGGTCTTATGTATATCATCTACCTCCCATCCGCCTTTTATTTTCTTATGGGAAGGCCAGTTTTGAAACAAGTCACATTTCCCATTTAGATCATCTCATTTGCTGTTTTCTTTGGGAAATAGAGACTTTTCATGCCTAACTTTGAATACTGATTGACTAAAGTAAATCTGAATTTCTATTTTTTAATTATCCAAAAGATATACAGGAAAAGTCTCTACAAAGTAGAGAAAACTGTTATGCATAAAAGTGCTCAGTCCAGGGCTTCCCTGGTGGTGCAGTGGTTAAGAATCCGCCTGCCAATGCAGGGGACATGGGGTCGAGCCCTGCTCTGGGAAGATCCCATATGCTGTGGAGCACCTAAGCCCGTGCGCCACAACTACTGAGCCCGCGTGCCACAGCTACTGAAGACCGTGCACCTAGAGTCCATGCTCCACAACAAGAGAAGCCACCACAATGAGAAGCCCATGCACCGCAATGAAGAGTAGCCCCCGCTGGCCACAGCTAGAGAAGGCCCGCGCGTAGCAGTGAAGACCCAACGCAGCCAAAAATAAATAAATAAATTTATAAAAAATAAAAATAAAAGTGCTCAGTTCACATGTTGCTGCAAAAATTTGTTTAAACCTATTTATTTTAGAGTTCAGTATAGTTTCTTTTCTGTTTCTAGAAGGAAAGCATGCCATTCTCTAGGAAAGGGCCTGCAGACTTTCTCCGTAAATGGGCGGATTGTAAATGTTTTCAACTTCGTGCACCATTTGGTCTCTGCCACAACTATCAGCTCTGCTGGAGAGTGAAATTAGCCATAGACTGATAGTATCAGTCATAGGTAAATAAGTGGACCTAAGTGTGCTCCAATAAATCTTTCTTTACAAAAGAAGCTTGGGGGTGCGGAACAGATTGGTTCCACAGGGTTTTCCAACCCCTGTTGGTATCTAATGAACTATAGGGAGAAAGCAGAAAGTAAGTTAAATGATCTGAGAAGGTGGTTCTTGGGTTTCATGCCTCCTCATTGAAGATAGACCCTTGAATATTTCTTCCCAAACATTATATTACCATCATTTTTAAGAATTATATCACACTCCCAAAAACTATAGTTTACAGACTATCCTTTAGTCTTCCTTCCTGGTCAAACTCTGTTACGAGTAGAGGCATGCTTAAAAAAGAGATTGTTTTTGAAATGCCATTTTCCTCTTTGCCATGATTTTATTAAAATAAATGTGAGGTAGTGTTAGTGGCAATCAGTATACTTTTGGGACTCCTTCTGTAGAATGGATACAGCATTAATAAACTTGGGAATGAGCAGAGAGTAAGAAATCTAGGCCTGAAACTGTATAGTTCATTCCCAATCCCCCTCCCCACCCCCGCATTCATGTTTATGGTTAAAGAATGAATAATAACCAATTCTTTGAAAAGTCCTAAATCTTTCTATTCTTATTGTAGGGCAAACACAACACTTTAAAGATGCCTTTTCAGGAAGAGATGCAAGTATTATGGGATTGCCACTGGCCTTTTATTATGGAATGTATGCATACGCTGGCTGGTAAGTTGATAGCGCTATCAACAGGTGATTTGGGCGGTCCATTAATTCCTTCAAGTACTTTAAGTGCCAAGCAAGGCGCTAGGCAAATGTGAACAGGGATAATCCAGTGTGACATGCTTTACTTGAAGTGAGAAAGATGATGTGGCTCCCTTCACCAGGCCAATTACCGTGCACACAACTTAACACAAACATCACTGAGGTTTCCAGTCAAGGCAACTACCAGATTTAACCTGATAATGTAAAAAAGAAACAAATGCTGGGTCTTGAGAACCAGTACAAATCACTTATAAGTATGGATCAGTAAGGGCATAAGAGCGCCACAAGAAATTAAAGATTAGTATTGGTACTTTGTCAGAAAGCCTCCCAGCAGAAGCTACGGAGGTGTACCCAATAGTGATTAATTGATTTACTCCACCTTCCCATGAGAAGGAAATAATTCAGTTACAGAAATAAGATGTTCCCAGGAGGTAAAATGGTACTCTAAAGGCAGGGAGGAGAAAAGGGATAGTGAAATCAGGTGTACTAGATAATCTGTTACATTTTAAAGGACCTTACAAAGTCCTTAAAATTTCCTCAACACTTGAAAACAAAAAAAAATGCAGGAAGGATGAATAAAATCACTGTGCCACAAGTACATTTCTTTAAATCCCTGTCCAACTGTGATGCCATTCTGGTTGAAGCATTAAAGCTTTGTATTTATGTCTTGCTTTGTTCAGGAACTTGAATAACAATAATCATGGCCAGGAGTGGGATTTTTTTCCTAATTAAATTTTACTGATCTAATAAGATTTAGTTGAAGCGACTACTGCAAGAAATCCCATTAGGTAGAAAAATACTACTTAAACATCAAAATAATTGTAATGCAATTAAATTTCATTGTTTTGGAATAATTACTAGCAATATTTCTTTTTTATTATTTATAGAGCTAATAGTTGTACAGTTGCTGTGAGAATGTTCTATGAGTCTAAAAATAATGAACTACACTAGCTCAAAAATTATGTAAATTCATTTCAAATACAAATACAATTTCCTTTTGTTTCTTTTGCTTTTAGGATCTTACCTTCCAGCTAATGCATGGAATATAAAGATATTTTTACCCTGTTAATCTCACTGAATTATAGAGGAGAATTAGGAGAGTACAGGAACTAAAACTTTTAATATGGTATTTGAAGTAAAATGTTTGAAGTTCTTAGAAGATTGTAGCTCTAAAACGTCTAGTGTAAAATGTTTGTGTATTCTCGAAATATTTTGATAGCCATTGCGTGTAAGCATTACTCTTAGTATTTTTGAAGTCTTTTTATTTTTGTCCAAAGCACAACGTGGTGCTGAACAAAAAATAGAACAGAATTGTGCTCCCAGGGTTAGCAGCAGAATCATCTATTCTATGGCTATTCAGCCTGATCACAGCTCTGGCACCCCGGGGCCCCAGCCAAGCCCTGGGAGGGTCACCAAGAGACACTAGAGCAAGTGGGGGAGGTGAGAAAAGCTTTCAGCTAGAGCCAAGTGTTGGGGGCTTGGCGGTATTCAATCAGGAATGCGGAATGTGGAGATCATCACGAGGGAGATTTGATTAATTCTATTGAATGAAGTTTCTTTAGCCTGTGAGTACCATGCATCTGTTCCCACGGAATCTTAACAGTATTCTTCTATCCAACTCACTCCCCTACTATAAGTGCTGAATATTCAGGTTACCTGCTTTATGGAGAGCAAATCTTCTCCACTTCTGTAAGCTTTTGAGGGCTGGTAGATTTCTCCAAGTATAAAGACTCTTTTCATTTTGAATGATCTTATTATCTTAATCTTTAGTCTTGTTGATGCTGAACCCCAAATGTTACTTTTGTCAAAATGATTAAAAATGACAATTTAGGTGATAGTAAACGAGTCCAAAGAACTGCAAAATGGGGTGGAGGACAGGAAGCTTTTACAGGATGAAGAGGAAGGAGCAAAGAAAAGAAAAATAGAAAATGAGTAGGAAACAAGGAAATAATTATAGACCCCAGAGGTGGCTTGGCGTTTGGAGGTTGAGTGGAGCCATCTTGGGCCTAGAAATATATTTCAATGCTCTGTTTACGGTGTAAATGGGGTTTACATGAACCTTTGGTCATACTTTTACCCGTCGAATCCTCATGTCCACATCCTAGGTTAAAGAACAGGAAACTGTTGCTTTTCTTGTATTCTAGAGGGTTCAATCATAGTGCAGGAAATTAAGGCCGGGATCTTCAATGGACTGTTACGCGTTACCAATGGTTAATGTCAGGGGGCAGATAAGTAACCGTATGTCTCCAACAGGCTGTTCTGCTACCTGCATGCTGCTTCGTGGATAGGTAGAAATCATCTGCTTGTTAATCTGTGGCCACCAGTCTTAGAAAAAGGGAGCTGTGGGTAGAAGAACTAGTCTGTTGGTTTGGAGTGCCGGAGGAAAAAGTTAATATCTGGATATAAATGGAACAAGATGGAGACTAAAAGAGTTCCCAAAGCAGGGGGTGTTTAGGCACTTTCCAAGTGTGATCCTGCCTCTCTGACCTTTTTTTGTCTTTCACGATGGAATTACAAGACTGGGTTGTGGACTTGTAAATTGGGCGCCAGAAATGAGCCTCCACTCCCTGTGCTGCTGCCCTGACAATCTTTGATGCAAAAAAAGAAAAAAAAAAAAGAGGGTGTAGGGCGCATTGCAAATAAGGAGACAGAAGCAGCTGTCGTCCTCAGAAGTTAACCACCCAGGGTGTAAGTAAACGCAGCAAGACCCCTGTTGTCTGGGAGGCCCTGCTCCGTTAGTAAGTCACCCCCTGTGCGTCGAATAGGGACAGGACGCAGCCAGACCTCGGACCTGAATAGAGCAGGCTGTTGGTTTACGAGGAGTGCTGGACCTTTGTAGAATGATGAAAACTCCTTCACGGAAACATGATTAGGGGGAAAGAAATCATTAACCCAGCCAGGCCACAGAGTTGGGTCAGAACAACTTTTGTATGATTGCCAACGTCTGCATTCAGAGAAATATGTCCTCCAGTCTCCCTGGTGACCCAGGGGAACTCAATCAATTTCAGTCCCATATCCTGATCCAAAGCTAAATATTGCTTGGTGGGATTTTTTTTTTTTTTTTTGAATTGTGTGATAGAAAATAGTTTTTTGGTCTGTCTTTTTTCTCCCTTTTAAATCCTATCCTCAGTGGATTTAGTCTTTCTAAAGCACCCGCTGGGATTATTTTGTAGCATTGTGTCAAATCGAATCTAAAGAATAAGCTTCGTTTCAAAATAATTCACATGGTTGGGTATCAGAATGCATTGCCAGCTTTGCAGTGCCTTTTATACACGATCACGGAAAAGCTGGAACAATGGATCTTATGAACATTCTCTAGAGAACTTGAGGAGATGGGCTATGGACGCATGGCTGGAGATTTAGAGAGCGTAAAGGTGTATTTCCCACAGGAGTGAATGTTTGGACCAAAATAAGAAGCTTTCTCCTTCCCACCTCCCACCCTGTCCCAAGCCCTTTCCTTTTCTCTATGGCAAAATATTTGCAATTGAGTTCTTTTTTCATATTTCCTTTCTCGCCTTAACATTGTTGGAAAAAGACCAGTTCTGAAACAACTGTTTAGAAGGAACTGGTTATTTTTGAAGTGAGAAGCCTGGAAATATTTCTAAGTGTGTGTGTGGTTTTTGCGTGGGTTTTTTTTTTAGGTCTTTTGTTTTGTTCATTTTCTTCCTGTACTTCCCACTGCCTTGGGCTTATAGCAAACACATCAGATCCCTCAGAGTGCATATCCCAGATATAAGTATTGATTGTTGCCTGCATTCCTGGTGTAACTACAACCTCTAATTTTAGAAACTTACTTTCTAGTCATTAAAAAATATACTTGGCTGCTCTGCTGACTTTTTAGATCACCTTTGGTGCTACTGTTTTCTCTCAGGTATTCAAATATTTCTACTTAGAACATGGTCCTTACAGTATTAGACACCTGAACTTCATTAAAAGATAAACTGAGGCATATTAAAATGTTAAGAGTTCGAGCAAAAATCGATATGAATTGACAGCATCCCGTCTTGCAGACAGAAAGGAGCTCCAGGGAGCTGTACAGAAGAGAAGGCTTTTATAGGCAGAAGGCGGTGAGAACAAGGAAGTTATACTAAGCCATAAAACAGCTTGGTTATTACAAAGTTATTTTCATTTAGGGGATGGCAGGGGCCTGTCAGGCAGAATGCTTAGATAATGCAATTCCTAATCGACTGGTTTCAGATTCCATTTCTGGGAGATCTGAAACTTTAAGTGAATTACAGTTTGGTTTGGTGACACGAGGCTTAGCATAAGCGACTCCATTTTGGGCCTGTTGTCTTGTGTTTTGTTTTGTTTTGTTTTGTTTTACAACCATGAACATCAACTGCCTATTTGTGAATAAAGGTGGAATAAGACAGGTTTTCTCATCTTTGCTTTAAGGTGTGAGATACCTTAATTATATTAAAGGCTGATGGGTTAATATTCCAGCCTCTTGGTTTTAGATGATAGAGAATTTGTCCCTGTAGAACCATGCTTCTGTGGACCTATATAATAGCTATTTTATCTTCTAAGGAATAATAAGAGTATAGAGGAATACAATGGAAATATGACTTTTTTACTTTGCGGACAGTTTCTAAGCCTCTGAAATGGAGAAGTAGAAAGGTCTTTGTATGTCTAGTTCTCTTCGTTACGATCCCTTAGTTCTCCCATCTTCATGATCCAGTTATCTCTGTGTGCTTATTTGAGGAGTCTGCCTCCATTTTACATCTTGGAACCTTGAAAGAGAACTTTAAGGGCTTTAAATGGTCTCGAGAAGTCACTTTAGGTTAGAAAAAGAAGTCAAGGATGCAAGGCAGTTGACATGCCTGGATGGGATAAGTAATGTCATACAGTGAGGGAAAGGAATCTGAATTTCTCTAGGGCCATAAATTTAGGGTAATATGTGTAATCCTATGGCACTTGAAAGTGAAATACTGTGTGCCTCCAATGCTTCTTGTCATGTAAGAGATGACAAAAGTGTCCAGGATCTGGGGGAAATGCTCAAAGTGTTCTGCCCTTTAGTTATCAACTTACAGTGTAATGACTAACAGTGGGCCTAAAATTAGCTGCCTAAATACACACGCGCGCACACACACACACACACACACGCACGCAAAGCAACTTCACCGTTGCTATTATGCATAAGGCATAGTTGCCTTACGACTTGAGGTTATTTGGGTGGAAAACAGTGAGTTGAAAGGAAAAAGTGCAAATTGCGGGCTTCCCTGGTGGTGCAGTGGTTGGGAGTCCGCCTGCCGATGCAGGGGACACGGGTTCGTGCCCCGGTCCGGGAAGATCCCACATGCCGCGGAGCGGCTGGGCCCGTGAGCCATGGCCGCTGAGCCTGCGCGTCCGGAGCCTGTGCTCTGCAACGGGAGAGGCCGCATCAGTGAGGCCCGTGTACCGCCAAAAAAAAGAAAAAAAAGTGCAAATTGAGAATTTTTTATCCTTTATCCCATTTTTATTTCCTATGTGCCTTCTGTGTTCATATCCAGAAGCCAATCCCCTAAAACTAAGAAATGCTATTATCATGCTTCTATTGTCCTGCAAGTTTTTATCACGCCTACTAAAAGCTGGATTCCCAGAAGCCAAAGGCCATCTTGTACCTACATCCTGTTCTCACTCCCAGGGCACGCTTTGTGCTGCAGAGTACTACGCTGTTGCTCACACCCCTGTGCATATAGCGCTTTCCCACACCGCCGTGCTCATGTGCCGTACTCTGCCTGGAATGTCCTCACGCCACTTGACCAGGGCTAAACTTCAAGCATTTTTGAAGACTCAGCTTGGGTGATGCCTTCTCTCAGAAACCTTCCAAGACCTGCCAGTCTGGTTTAGACCTCACCCCTGGCTTCCATGGTAACCTGGGCATGCTCTAACATTGCCTTCTGTGCTGTATCACACCACTCTATGGACCATTCTATGAACTATGAGCTCCTTGACAAGAAAGAGTATAGATTTTCTACTTCTATTTCCCCAGTGACTGACATGTGATAATCTCATACATTGCTGGTAGGAATGCAAAAATGGTGGAAAATAGTTTGACTATAAACATGTATCTACTCTGACCCAGTGACCCTATTCTGAGTATATGCCCAAGAGAAATGATTGCATGGTCCCCAAAAGAACATATACAAGCATATTTATGGTATCTATATTCATAATAGCTATAAATTGGAAATGATTCAAATATCCATCAGTGGTAGAGTGTATAGTGTTACATTCATACAATGAAAAGCAGCACTAAAGAATGATGAATTACTACAAACAACATGGATGAGACCCACAGACATAAAGTCCAGCAAAAAAGCCAGACACAATAGAATAAATATTGTATAATAGTTATACAAGCAAATATTATCAGTCTATTGTAATGAAACGAACAAAGCTAATCTGTAGTGGTAGAAATCAGAATAGTGGTTGCCTTTACAGGAGGGTGGAGGAGATGCTAATGATTGCAAAGGGCCTTGAGGGGACCTTCCAGGGTGCTAGAAATGTTGTATCCTTCGATCCTTTTGTCAGTTACATAGGTGTATACATATGTAAAAATTTATCATTGTATACTAAGATCTGTTCACTTTACTGTTTGTGTGCTATACATACCTCTATGAAAAAGTTAAGAAATAAAAAAGAGCTCCATGAATACTGCTTAATAGAAAAATGAATTGTGGGAGCTTTGGGTGCTGGAGATATTCATCTTAGGTTATTTGTTTATAAAGTTTTTACGATTCTGAGTTTGATTTTAAATATTTAAAATTTCAAACTTTGGGTGATGATCATAAAATATATTAATGGTTTATAATTCATGGGTGTCTTTTTAGGTTTTATCTCAACTTTGTTACTGAGGAAGTGGAAAATCCTGAAAAGTAAGTAGCCATAACTACTCTGAAATATTTATAAGGAATGAAATGTAAGGTTGTATGGTTAAAAAAGTGGACCTAAAGAAGGAATTCAGTGAGGGCTAATTAGCTTTCTCACTATCAGCATTCTCTTGGGCAGTAAAACTTACTTGATTTTATCATAAATTAGATGTAAATAACTTTATTGTATATTCTACATCCAATATAAAATTGTCTGGTAACCTGAAAGCATAAAAGAATAGAGTTATATTTTAGGTAACTCATTTCATAAAAACATACGTACAACTTAAAACGGACTCTTGGATGTTCACAAACGTGCTATGAAACGTGAACTCCGAATGTTGATTATTTCTAGTAATTCATGTGAGCTTTTTCAGAGCTATCCAATTGAAGGGAATAATGTAATTAATGAACAAGTAGTTATGAAAACCTATAAATAAGTGCAGAATATTCTAGGAACTTGTAAATTTGGGGAGCTGGATGACTGCTTTTCCTTTTTGTTATTGGTAAAAATCATCCTTTTGATGATTAGGTGATTTGATGATGATTTATATAATGTTTCAGAATGAACTATTTTTAACTTAGAACTTTGGAAACTGAATTATTTTGATGATTTGTCTAAAAACTTGACTTTTTACAGGAAAATCACATAATCTACAGCCAGAAAAGGGAAATTTTAAGTAGTACAGTGTAAGATAAAGACAGAATTTTAGAGTTATTTAATTCATCTGACTTTTATGAAATATCTATACCATGTTCCAACTATGGTGCACCATCTGACATGATGAATAAGACGTATTCAAGATTCCATTGTCTAGTCATTGAGTCAAACGTGTAAACAAATAACTAACATGGTGTGATTGGTACCATGGTAGATTATTTTCCCCATTTGACAGAGACGAAAGGAGAAAATATTTGTCTAGGGAGATGTTGATTATATAGAGACTCAAATGGTAAGTAGGTGTTCCTTAGGTAATTATAGGAGAGAGAGAGAGAGAGACAGAGAGAGAGAGAGAGAGAGAGAGAGAGAGAGAGAGAGAGAAGGGAGAGGAAGGGACAAACTTCCAAGAAAGGGAAACAAGTACAAAGGTGAGTCAGTATGAAGTAGCCTGGACTTCAGAGAACATGCTTAAGGGTTGACAATTCAAATTAAGGTAGACTAAAATTCGGGCAGCAAGTGTATTGGTAGCCAATTAGATCTGGCCAAGTACCAGAGTTGTCAGAATCTTGAATATGCAGACCAGTAATTGAGGTTCAAATAGTGTTTCATACTATCTGATTTAACCATTATGCAAATCACTATGTAATTTAAACATGTGAAATGGTTATTTTATTGAGAAATATGATAAACTTCTAGCAATGTTTTCGTATTTGTACCTGGAATTGTGGTAGAGAACATACATTTACCGGGAACTAGTTCTTTCTAGCATGGCTCTGAAGTGGTAAACTACGTTATGCCTCTAAATCCGCTGATTACAGAGATAAATGGGTTGCCCTGCCTTTTAATTTTTTGCAAATAATTAGTGTGTAAGTGGCAATGAGGAGGAAAGACTCCTCTTACTAGATTTTATGTAAACTATTTATTGAGTCTCCATTGTGTGAAAGAGATTACTATGGTTTATGACTATCTTTGTTTTCGGGCCTCTCACTGTCGTGGCCTCTCCCGTTGCGGAGCACAGCCTCCGGACGCGCAGGCCCAGCGGCCATGGCTCACGGGCCCAGCCGCTCCGCGGCACGTGGGATCTTCCCGGACCGGGGCACGAACCCGCGTCCCCTGCATCGGCAGGCGGACTCTCAACCACTGCGCCACCAGGGAAGCCCTATGACCGTCTTTTTAAAGTCTACAAACATTTTAAAGAGACCAATTACTAAAATCCAATATCAGAGAATATTTCTTATGAAAAGAATGGCAAACTGTAGGTCTGTGGACGTGACCTATAATGGAACAGTTATTACATGGTACACCAGCGGCATGGAGATAGTTCATATTCTCATTTAATGTTATTTAATAATTTAAGCATAGATTTTGTTTTCAATATGTACAATTATACTGTTGTGCATATTAAGCATATTCAAACTATGCCATTATTAGCTTGATCTGAATTTCTGATGCATTCTGCCAGAGAGGTATGCCAGTTTAGGATTCTCTCTCTCCCTCTTTCTTCTTTTTAATTTAAGAGGCTTAGTTTCACACATTGATAATGTTCATGATCAAGATATACAAATACTAAAGAACAGGGATGTGTTGATTCAGGGTTTGTTGTCCGCTGTGGCAAAGAAATTTCCTCATCTCAAAAAGTGAGAAGAATAATAGCGCCTACTTCATTGGGCGGTGCTAGTGAGTACGTAGATTAGTGACTGTTACTTTTTAATCTCTACATAATTGGTTGTTGCTACTGTTATCATATCCTTATTTTAGGAGCAAGGTAAAATGTTACTCCCGTCAGAGTGTTTCCTAGGTTTCAGTATCCTAAGCAATTCTCTTTCTTCAGTGTTTTTGAAAGAAATGCAAAAACATTTTCACACCATATTGAAGCCTGTTGTATAAGACTAAGATTGTTATCACGGGTTACAGTGGATGAAATATTGTCATTTTCTGGAAATCATGATTCTGCAAATTTCATTAAATATTCCTAGAATACTTTTAATTTTAAAATTATATTTTAAGCTCTTAAGCTTAGGAACTTTTCAGGAGAGAGTACAAATCTCTAGATTTTTAGGTCAAGATAATGAGTAACCGCCAAGACAACTTGAAGAAAGAAACCTCTGATACCTTTTGGTTCTTTTAGGCTAGGTACTCAGATATTCGATGTTTGCATGGAGGAGTCTGTGTAAAACTCAGACAACACATTTATTTTCTCAAAATCAGAATATGAGAACTCTCCAAAATCCCCTTAATGGAAAGTAAAGGTTAAATTTGTACTATGTATTTACCAACCAAAGAAATTCAGGGTTTTGAGCAATTTATTCAATGTCTTAATTTTAAAAATAGCATTTCCCTGAAATGTTGACAATTTTTCCAGGTCTTGTAAAACTAAATCTTATTTTTTAAACACAGAGAATGGTTTGGGAAATATTGATGATCGAATATTGAGAATAGATGGTAAAATTATGTGGACCTCGTCCAGATGTGTAATTTGTATTATTTTGTAGGGAGACCGGCTCCAAAATACCTTTAGATACAAGGGAGAGTAATTATAATTCCATGTCCTTTGTGACGTGCCGAGATAAATGTGTTTGCCCATCAGTCACGGGTGCATGTGTCCAGGTGTGTTGTAATGGGCAGCATTCAGCAGCTGGTGAAATGAATCATCAGCTGAGGATACAACCCTTTTTACTGTACTTCTCCACCTAGGCAATAAAATTTCCCTAAAATTGTGACCTGATAGAAAAAGGGATCATTAATTTAGATCAGTGAAAACAGCAATGTGAGTTAAAATATATAGGATGTGCAATAAGGTTTCATGATCACAATTGGCTACCCTTTACATATAATTTAATTTCAGTGGAAATCTTTCAAATTAGCTAACATTACTTTATGGAATAATTTCGGAACTGCTATTCTGAACTGTTACAGAACAGTTCCTTAATATCGTAACAAGTGGGAGATAAACTGGGAGATTAATGCAATCCACATAACTAGCTCGTGGCTTTTTCTATTCTTAAGTTTCATCTATTCTTTAAAGCTTGTAAAGCACTAATCCTAAAAAATTGGGCAAAATTCCTGTTCTGTGATTACATTCGTAATGTTAAAAAATGTTCCCATGGTCTGTCGTATAATTTGTGTTTTCTTCTCTAAGAGTAGCTTTGGATCTAAGGGAGTAGTTACCCTTTATGAGGTATTTAACATTTTTATTTGCAAACACAGTGATTATCATTGAAGTTTTATAGAAATGTAAAAGTATTTCATTGAATAATTATTTATAGCATGCTAACTGGCTCCACAAACAATAAATATTAGAGTAAGAATAGTATTTTGAGGAGCACATATATCCGAAGTTTGGACCATGAAGGTGATAGAATCCCAAGGAAAATATGAATTTTAAAATGTTATTTTCCCCCCAAATGAAGTATGTAGTGGTAATAATTGCTAACGTGTACCTTTGTTCTTAAAAATCAGTGTTTTTATTTGCAAATATAATGAGTTTTGCTTTATGACATTCATTTTGTGGCAACTGTGCAATCGATCACTGTTCAAAAAGTTACACGGTGTGAAGAACCTATCATTGAGATGTATAATGTTTGTAATTCTGCTCTCAGATGGATAAATCATGGCTCATGTTCATGAAAGCCAAGAAATGAATTGCTTTACTTTGACCTTGGGGGTCTGAGATTAGTCAGTCTGTCTATCAGACTCGTTCCAGCGTTCTTCTCACTTCATTTATTCCTTCTGTTCTGAATAGTTGGAAACGCTAGACTTGAAGGAAGTCAGTAAACCTTGATAATATCCGTCATTGTTGAAGAGCAGGCTATCAACTCTCTGTGAATAATCAACTTTAATAGAAGGTTTAAATAATCAGGGTGTCATGTTTAATTAATACTTTGCCTGCTTTCAATTTATATTAATTGATGCCTGAAAGTCATCACACCTTGCACCAGTGATAACTTAGAAGAAGAGAAATTTGATTTGGGAAAAATGCCCCAAAACCTTTAAGGTCTGTGGTCGATCACAGGGGCTCATAAATGGTCCACTATCACATTGCTTGCATTCCGTTCAGATGGTGCAGTCTTAAATTCATAGCATATATGTTCTAATCCTCACTGACTTATATTAAGCCAGAGTAAAGGCATTTATTAATAATATTTTACTGTTTTATAAGGCCTATTACTTATAGGACATATACAACTGTTAACATGATTAAAAACACAGCAAAACAAAGCAATTTAAAAATCTTGCCCAAATGTGCCGTAGCACAGTTGCATGACAGAATATGAAAAGTTGACTTGAAGTCTTTTACCTTGCATATTGGCATTTTAAGGATGCAGTTTTCTGTGAGAGGCAAATCTTCTGCTTTCTATGCTTTCCAGCTTTCTAATGCAACAGTTGCTAGAAAATAGCATATAATGTATACATGTGCAGATTACAGTAATACTATGTTTTGTGACCTTTTTATTAAAAAGTAACGTTATCTACTACATTCTTAGAATATTTTCAAAGTGTCTTTTACAAATACTCAAGGGTTATGTGTTCTTAAGGCATGCAAACTGATTTTCTTAGTTACCTCACTATAGATAAATGTAGATAGAAAAAAGTAGGGATTATTAAGCAGAATTAATTTGCAAAAAGAATTTGCCAAATGAACTTCTTAGAAATGACATCTCCTAACCAGGATAATTTGTAAAATTGAATTTATACCAAAATTTACAAAGATTTCTTTGGCAAAATGAGGCATCTCTTTATTAATGACAACAAGACATTGTTAGGATTATCTTAATACGTGACAGTGTTTCTCTTCAGTTGTTGAAATAATTGAAACCTAAATTAAAATCACTCTATTTTATGCATTTCTTCTGGAAATATATATATATATATATATATATGAAAAATTTGGTAAATCCATTTTTAAATATAGTGGTTGAGCCACTGAGGCAGACAAAAGATCAGAATTTGTCCAGATGACACGGAGAAGAAATGATTCTATGTTCAGACAACAAGGTCACCAAGTTACTCTGCCTTTGTGCAGTTTGAAACGTTCTCACTGATGGAACATGAGGTTGATGTACCCTGGGATCAAAATTCTTGCATTTCTCAGCTTCACATATGCATAAAAAATACGTCTGGCTCAAACACAGTTTGTTCCTGTAAGGCTGAAATGTCAAATAAGTGGTGCAGAAATTACAGGATTATGTTATAGTATTTTATCAGGCAGTAATCAAAGAAGACAGATATTAATCCTTCAAGTGCTTTGTGGAAGACATTTAGATAGTTTTTAAAAAATTTTAAGGATTCTAACCCCATTATGAGGCAAACATTTGAAGGTCAGTGCTCTTGACTGCTTTACGTCCTTTCACATTAGTTGTTTCTAAATTTGAATTTTAGCTTTATTGAAGTTTATGTTTTGAGTCTAGAATCATAAACTCGTGTTTTAGGAGCAGTAATAGTGGCTGATTTAATGCTACCCTGTGTTTCTGATCCCATTAATTATCCATAAAATATGAGACCACAAGTGAATAGAATCAAAGAACTTCAGAACTAGAGGAGGACCTTGGACACTGTATAATCCAGCTTTTCACCAAATGCACGAATCTCCTCCACAATATCTTTAAACAGATATAATTCATGTAAAATACAATGAGAAACTTACTATAACCTCTTCGACTGGGCTACCAATATTTTTTACCTGCATATGTTGAGTATCAACCTGCTAATTTCTTTTTTTCCACATCTTTATTGGAGTGTAAATGCTTTACAATGTTCTGTTAGTTTCTGCTGTATAACAAAGTGAATCAGTTATACGTATACATATATCCCCATATCCCCTCCCTCTTGAGCCTCCCTCCCACCCTCCCTATTCCATCCCTCTAGGTCATCGCAAAGCTTCGAGCTGATCTCCCTGTGCTATGCGGCTGCTTCCCACTAGCCATCCATTTTATATTTGGTAGTGTGTATATGTCAATGCTACGCTCTCACTTCATCCCAGCTTCCCCTTCCCTTGCATGCTCTCAAGTCCGTTCTCTACGTCTACATCTTTGTTCCTACCCTGCCACTAGGTTCATCAGTGCCACTTTTTAAAATTCCATATATATGTATCAGCATACAGTGTTTGTTTTTCTCTTCCTAATGTACTTCACTCTGTATGACACATACTAGGACCATCCACCTCACTACAAATAACACAATTTCATTCCTTTTTATGGCTGAGTAATATTCCATTGTATACATGTACCACATCTTCTTTATCCATTCATCTGTCGATGGACATTTAGGTTTCTTCCATGTCCTGGCTATTGTAAATAGTGCTGCAATGAACACTGGGGTGCATGTGTCTTTTTGAATTATGGTTTTCTCTGGGTATATGCCCAGTAGTGGGATTGCTGGATCATATGATAATTCTATTTATAGTTTTTTAAGGGACCTCCATACTGTTCTCCATAGTGGCTGTGTCAATTTACATTCCCATCAACAGTGCAAGAGGGTTCCCTTTTCTCCACACCCTCTCCAGCATTTATTGTTTGTAGATTTTTTGATGATGGCCATTCTGACTGGTGAGGTGAAACATCATTGTAGTTTTGATTTGCGTTTCTCTAATGATTAGTGATGTTGAACGTCCTTTCATGTGTGTGTGGGCAATCTGTATATCTTCTTTGGAGAAATGTCTATTTAGGTCTTCTGCCCATTTTTTGGACTGGGTTGTTTGTTTTTGTGATATTGAGCTGCTTGTAAATTTTGGAGATTAATCCTTTGTCAGTTACTTCATTTGCAAATATTTTCTCCCATCCTGAGGGTTGTCTTTTCATCTTGTTTGTGGTTTCCTTTGCTGTGCAAAAGCTTTTCAGTTTCATTAGGTCCCATTTGTTTATTTTTGTTTTTACTTCCATTTCTCTAGGAGGTGGGTCAAAAAGGATCTTGCTGTGATTTATGTCATAGGGTGTTCTGCCTATGTTTTCCTCTAAGAGTTTGATAGTGTCTGGCCTTACATTTAGGTCTTTAATCTATTTTGAGTTTATTTTTGTGTATGGTGTTAGGGAGTGTTCTAATTTCATTCTTTTACATGTGGGTGTCCCATTACCAGTTATTGAAGAGGCTGTCTTTTCTCCATTGTATATTCTTGCCTCCTTTTTCAAAGATAAGGTGACCATACGTGTGTGGGTTTATCTCTGGGCTTTCTATCCTGTTCTATTGATCTATATTTCTGTTTTTGTGCCAGTACCATACTGTTTTGATTACTGTAGCTTTGCAGTATAGTCTGAAGTCCGGGAGCCTGATTCCTCCAGCTCCGTTTCTCTTTCTCAAGATTGCTTTGGCTATTCGGCGTCTTTTGTGTTTCCATACAAATTGTAAAATTTCTTGTTCTAGTTCTGTGAAAAATGCCATTGGTAATTTGATAGGGATTGCATTGAACCTGTAGATCGCTTTGGCTAGTATAGTCATTTTCACAATATTGATTTTTCCAATCCAGGAGCATGGTATATCTCTCCATCTGTTTATGTTATCTATGATTTCTTTCATCAGTGTTTTATAGTTCTCTGAGTACAGGTCTTTTGCCTCCTTAGGTAGAGTTATTCCTAGGTATTTTATTCTTTTTGTTGTGATGGTAAGTGGGATTGTTTCCTTAATTTTTCTTTCTGATCTTTCGTTGTTAGTGTATAGGAATGCAAGAGATGTCTGTGCATTAATTTTGTATCCTGCAACCTTACCAAACTGATTAGTTCTAGTAGTTTTCTGCTGGCATCTTTAGGATTCTCTATGTATAGTATCATGTCATCAGCAAACCATGACAGTTTTACTTCTTTTTTTCCAATTTGTATTCCTTTAATTTCTCTTTCCTCTCTGATTGCCGTGGCTAGGACTTCCAAAACTATGTTGAATAAGAGTGGCGAGAGTGGACATCCTTGTGCTGTTCCTGATCTTAGAGGAAGTGCTTTCGGTTTTTCACCATTGTGAATGATGTTTGCTGTGGGTTTGTCATATATGGCTTTTATTATGTTGAGGTAGGTTCCCTCTATGCCCGCTTTCTGGAGAGTTTTTATCATAAATGGGTATTGAATTTCATCAAAAGCTTTTTCTGCACCTATTGAGATGATCATATGGTTTTTATTCTTTAATTTGTTAATATGGTGTATCACATTGTTTTGCATATATTGAAGAATCCTTGCATTCCTGGGGTAAATCCCACCTGATCATGGTGTATGATCCTTTTAATGTGTTGTTGGATTCTGTTTGTTAGTATTTTGTTGTGGACTTTTGCGTCTATGTTCATCAGTGATATTAGTCTGTAATTTTCGTTTTTTGTGATATCTTTGTCTGATTTTGGTATCAGGGTGATGGTGGCCTCATAGAATGAGTTTGGGAGTGTTCCTCCCTCTGCAATGTTTTGGAAGCTTTTGAGAAGGATAAGTGTTAGCTCTTCTCTGAATGTTGGACAGAATTCTCCTGTGAAGTCATGTGGTCCTAGACTTTTGTTTGTTGGAAGATTTTTAATTACAGTTTCAATTTCATCACCTGTGATTGGTCTGTTTATATTTTCTAATTCCTCCTGGTTCGATCTTGGAAGCTTGTACTCTTCCAAGAATTTGTTCTTTGCTTCCAGGTTGTGCATTTTATTGGCATATAGTTGCTTGAAGTAGTCTCTTATCATCTTTTGTATTTCTGCAGTGTCAGTTGTAATCTCTCCTTTTTCATTTCTAATTTTATTGATTTGAGTCCTGTTCCTTTTCTCTTGATGACTGTGGCTAAAGGTTTATCAATTTTGTTTATCTTCTCAAAGAACCAGCTTTTAGTTTTATTGATCTTTGCTATTGTCTTCTTTGTTTTTATTTCATTTATTTCTGCTCTGATCTTTATGATTTCTTTCCATCTACTAACTTAGGGTTTTCTTTGTTC